>NW_024466389.1:3512500-4137500 GCF_017591425.1 Ochotona curzoniae
CCTGGTTGGAGCGACCCTTGCGATCTGCAGTTGCTCTAAATCAGCTCAAGGTGAGAGCAGGACACAGACGGGATGCAAACCAACTGGCTCTGCCAGCTGCAGCCACCCGCATCCCTGGCAGGCCAGAAACAGATGGGCAGGTGCCCAGCACCCAGCTAACACATCTAGCTTGGGCTCCAACCTGGTGGGTCAAACATTGTGGTGCCTCCTGGATTGGGGTCCCAGCGAGGGATGCCTCCCCACAACCTCCCATCTCCTTCCGGACCTGCCACCCAAGAACAGATGTCATCCATTTGTTTAAAAAATCTGCTTGCCATGTTCAGTCCCCATCTCCCATGGGATAATGAGCGTCCTGTCTTCCCTGCCCACAGTGCCCCTTGTGCAGCAATGACCTCCCAGAGCTCCAAGGGGGACCTCAAATCTTAGCAATCTGGGGTCTGGAAGAAGAGGGGTTCCGTCTGACCTGCAAGGCTCGAAGCCCAGGTCCTGACCAGCTCTGCCCCCCTGGGCACCCTGCCCCCACCTCTCAGGCTCCCGCCCTTTCCAGTCCCAGCTGTGATGTGGGACAGTGGCTCCCGCAAGGCACAGAGCTCATCCAAGGCCCCCCACACACACACACACACGCTGCACCAGCCTCCATGGACCTTGTGCTTGGCCCCCACCCACTCAGTGTTCATCTGTCACTCTCCCACTCACCACTATGACCACCCGAGGTCCTCTGCTACTAAAGCCTCCATAAGGATTTTCCCCAAGGCGAAGCCTGGCCCCCAACCAATGCCACCGAGCACCCGTCACAGGTCCCTGCCCTGTGTGTGTCCTGAGCAGCCAGGCTTGCCAGAATATTCTCACCAGCACCATCCAACCACAGTGGCTGGGCCTCCTAGGAGCCTTCAGGTAGAACATCTCAGAAACTTCTAGAAAAGACTGACTCCCTCACATACTCAGAAAGAGAGGTCATTTGGCCTTGGCCCCAGCACTCCCTCCGGGTCCGGGATGGCCCAGGCACAGCATCAGGCATGGTTGCCTCCAGGGTGTTTTTCCCACCAGCCTCAAGGAGGCCGGGCAAGCCCACAGCATGCATCCCGGAACCCCGTGCCAGGTGGAAATTGTTTAACTCCATTCCCACAACTGGAAAATCCCGGTAATTGTGTAATAACAACAGCAGCACTCGGCAATTTCCCATGGTTTTTCATCTTCAAACCACTTTGCCCACATTAACTAATTAGGTCTCCCAGCCTCCCTCGGAAGCAGGGAGGGGCTGCTGGCCCCAGGCTCCCGCGGCACACAGGCAGCGCCAGAAAGGGACCACGGGCGCTCCCAGGGCAGCCAGCCCCTGCACCCCGCGAGTCCCCCATCTCAATGCTTGCTGGGCTTTATGCACAAACTCTGTGCCCCCCCAGCCACACTGAGCACCCAAAAGCAGAAGCATGCCCTGGGTGGCTGGGGGAAAGAACGTGACTGACCTCTGGCTCCACCTAGACCAGGGGCTGCAGGAACCCTCATTGGACTCGTTTCCTCCCCCTTTTTGCTTCTGCTTCAAACACCCCTGACACTGAGGGCCTGGCTCTCTCCACTCTTTGGCAGGTGCCCTCTGGCTGTGTACCCTCCCACCTCCGCTGCTGCCTGACCACTGGCCTGCCCAGGAGGAAAGACAGCAGCTCACAGACCCACACCCAAGTCTTCAACCCCGGGCAGCTCTCCACAGCCCCCTAGTGGCCACTAGGCTCCCTGGAACATTCTGAGAAAGAGCAGATGCTGACCCTGGGCTAGGGTGCCCCAAGTCCTGAGGTCAGGCCACAGCCCGCCTCCCCCAACCACCACCATCACAGCCCCCCACCCAGCCACAGTCCACTGACTCCTGCAGAACCCCGGGGCCTGGATGAAGGACAATGTGCAGACGGGGCTCAGGGCACAGGGCTGGGTTGGGAACGTGGCACTCCTGGACACCAAGGTGTTTCTGTAGAAGGTCCTCCATGCCCCAGAAATGGCCCAGCCCTGTCACGTGGTTCAGAAAGCAGGGCTGGGAAGCGAGCATGTGCTGGTGTGCAGGCACACCAGGGCCCCCACAGGCACCGAGTGTGAACAATTCTGTGCCCCAAAGCAGGCAGCAGACCCTGGGCAACGGGACTGCCAGCTGTCGCCTGCCACCTTGGGCCTTCTTGGGAGGCACAGTTCCCCCCATCCCATACTCCGGGCCTCAGTTCACCCCTCCTCCCCCTGCCGGCTGGCAATCCCAGGACCAGGTCTGCCCCGGGCTCCCTGAGACCCCCACCTCAGACCCCCTGTGCAGAGCAGACTGGTAGCAAAGCTCTTGGATCATGGAGCAAGCTGGCAGAGGCTTCCTGCCTTGCAGCCTGGGGACGATGCCAGCCTCGGGTAGCCTGGGCCCATCACATGCCCACCCTGCTGGGCTTCCCGGCTGCCTGGTGCCCTTGTCTTGTAGGTCCCTACCCGCAATGTTCACTGTGCATCCAGGAACAGGTTCACAGGGCGCTAAGGGGGCACGCATGGAACCGAGGGGGCTCATGGTGCCCACGGTGCTGGTTTTCAGGCATGGCCCCCTCCTCCTGGCTGGCCGACCCTCATGGTGCGCGGGGAGGTGTGCGGCACCGTTATGCGCTGTGATGACTTTCAGGGCAATGTGTATGTATTCCCCATCCGTTGGCCTCGCTCCGTTTTTCATGAGAACTGGCACGGGATTAATGACTGAGCCGCAGAAGAGACGGAGCCCCATGCCACTCTGATTTATTGGCCACTTAGCGTTGATGAAGCTGCAAACAAAAGTCAAACAGATGTTGCAGCTGCGTTTTTCTTTATCAAAACCCACAGCTCTTTGCATTTGTAACCATGTCTTGCATCGCAGTTCCACTCACTCTACAGAGAGGGCTGTGGGCCCCAGGCTTCCTTTCCGGCTGCTCAAGACCCACCCCTTGCAGTGGCCGAGAGGAGCTTGCAAACATCCCAGGGGCTCCTGCTCCAGGCAACTTGAGGCCCTGCAGCAGAAGCCTCCTGGGGCACTCCATGCTGGGGTGCAGGAGGACCCTTCAAACCAGAAGCCTCGCCTCCTCCTGCTCACAGCAGCAGCAGGGCCCCACCTACCCCACTGACAGCCATGCCGGGGACCCTGGATGTGAATGCCACAGGGGTCAGGCCCTTCCAGAGCCCTCTCCTTGCCTTGCCTCCCTTCCAGGATGGTTAAGGGAGGAATACCATCTCTCCTTGCTGAAGAGCAGGCACTGGGAGACTCTGGGCCATCCTCCTGCCCTGGCCTGCCCTGCCCTAGTCTGGCCTGGCCTGGCCTGGCCTGGCCTGGCCTGGCCTGAGGTCCTGCCCTCCAGGCCGGCCTCCCAGGTTCGGCCTTCCTCTCTGCTGCTTCCCGGCTGCCCAAAGCAGTGGACAGACTGTAAACCCCAGCTGTTGCAGACAGAGGCTGCTGAGTAGTCAGTCAAGTCACAGGGGCCACTCCTTGTGACCCTGGCCAGGCCCACCTACCTCCCATCTCAGCCCTGGCCTCCTGCCCGATCCTTGCTGCCCAAACTGAGCCAGCGATATTTTCATATTTAAACAAGTCTCAGTCCTTCACCTCCCTGCCCACACCTCCTGTCATTCAGGAGAGGAAATGCTGAATCTTGCCCCACCACCTGTCCCCGGCCTGGACTCTCAGGTTCCCCCACTGGGGTCTCTGTGGCTCAGGTGCCCAGGACAGGACGGTGTGAGCCCGTGTCTGAGGAGGGAAGCAATGTACTCCCATGCCCCGACCTCCCTCCTGGCACAGTCTCCCCCATGGAAACCACCCTGGGCAATGACCTTGGCCATAGCTATGGGCAGGGTCACCCTTGGGACAGGGAGAACTGGGAGAAAGCACATCACATGGGCAGCCAGGCTCTGACACTGGGCACCAGCAGAGGGGCAGCTGGGGCCAGAACTCCCCCTCTGTGCGTGGCACCAGGCCCAGGAGCAGGGAGGCCGCCCGATGCCCTGGAGACCCCAACACTGCTGCGGCCTTCCTTCCAGAGATGCTGAAAGTCACTTCATTTGAGCCCTATCAGGAGTGCTCCCACAGACTGTGTTCAGCAGTGCTAGGGTCCCATTGGGGTGTGGAGGTTCGTGGTCAAATAGGCATGGATGAGCCCACGTGTTGCAATGCCAGAGAGGACTTCCCACACATGGCACCACCCAGGCTCCCACGGGCCCTGCACCAGGACCTGTGCCACCCAGGGTCATGCTCTCTGCAGAGCATTCCCAACCCTTCCCGTGCCCATGGAGGCCAAGTGTATCATTCTGGCTCCCTTTGCAGGTGAGCAGGCTAGCTGTAGACCACCTGGGGCTCCAAGCCCTAGTACCTTCAAAACAGCCCCAGGCAGCCAGAGTGGGCATGGCTGTGGCTTCCGCTGCCTCTGAGGTTCCACTTGAGGCGTTTTGGGGGAATTGGGAGCGTGGAGTGCTTCGTGGTGATGGTGATGGGATTCATTGACTGTGCATTCACTGGGCACCTCTGTCAGCCTTGGAGCCCCAGATGCTCAGCCTCAGAGTGTCAGCTGGCACCTGCTCACGGCTGGGCCTGCATCAGAGGTCTGAACCCATCGAGGGCCTGGGATTTGGATGATCATAGAGCCACAGCCTTGCCTGGGCAGCTCTCTGGTTCACTGGGTGCTCAAGTCCTGCAAGGTGAGGGTTTAGGGGTGCCTACAGCTCCCTGGGCTGTGGAATTTCCTGAGTGGGCACAAGGGACCCCCGAATGCCCTGCAGCCCTGGCTGGTGTTCACAGCGAGTGGGAGGACAGGAAGACAGGGAGAGGGTCATGGGGTGGTGTGTACTGAGTGGTCAAGAAGCCAAGGATGACACAAAGTCCCCAGGAAGCTCCAGAACCTTCTGGAGAGTCACAACCTGAGCTGTCCCTCCTGCAGCATACAGGGCAGGGCCTGGAGAGTGATGTGGGCCAGGTAGAAGATGGCTGCTCCGGGTCCCAGGCGCCACAGAATGAAGCCCAGCAGGGACGCCGAGAGAGTGGCCGGCTGAGCTCCCCGCAGGTCCCCCCAATGCCTGCTCACACTCCCTTTGCTGCAGGTGGCCACTCTGCCCCGTCTCCTTGGTGACCTCATCCAGCCAGCTGCTGGTCTCAATTGAGCCCACCAGGATGCCCTGCCTTCCCACCAGCCCCACTGGGCTCCCTCCTGGCTTTCATTTGTACAAATCTGTAATACCAGACATTCTGCCACCTCCAGCTTCCCATGCAGAGGTTGAAGAGATAGCGTATCCAGACCAATCAGACTCAAAGCCAACCACCATCCTGCTGTGGGCAGGTGGAGAAGCTGGGCCATCAAGGAAGGCTCCCCGAGAAGGCAGGCATCCTGTGCTGTCTTCAGAGAACAGGTGGAAAGGCTGGTGGTGCAGAAGGCGGTAGGCGGGAGCTGCAGCATCTGGGGTCCGCTTCCTGATGGGGGTGGGCCACCATGTTGGCCTCCTGCAAGGTACATGGGGCCTTCTGGCTCAGAGGAGCAATGGGACAAGAGGCTGCCGCCCTTCCACTCCCAGTGGCTGACACATGACTCCTTCCCACAGAGCAGGCTCCTCCTGCTCCCAGGGCCAGATCAGAGGCAGCCCCAGGGAGCTGGCTGGTTCCAGTGGCTCCTTGATCTGTAAGTGCCTTGCTCAGCAGTTGGCACTGCCACCCAGCCAGGCCAGGCAACTCCTCCACCCAGCCCCAGCCTTGCAGGGTACAACACAATAGGCTGCAGAACACAGACCTGCCCCCTTCTCCCCAGGGCCACCCCAGTCGTGCCAGGCACATAGCACACCTGCCCAGCCCACCTCCCCCTCAGCATATGGCCAGGGTGAGGTGGGAACGCATTTGGGCCAAGCAAAAAGAGGCTAGCACATGTCTTGGCAGGAACTGAGCTTGGAGTCAGAACGCTGGCTGCCAGCCCAGGCTCCTGGCCCTGGCTAGCCTCATGGCTCTGGGCAAAGCCACAGCTTAGGTCCCTTGGTGAGGATGGCAGGCACCTTGCCCTGCCCAATTCAGCCCAGCCTGCCTCCCTGGCTAACATGGGCATCAAATGAGATAATGGCTGGAAAGTGCTTGGAGAAGAAGAGAGTGTGTGTGATGTCAGGGATTAACATTATTATTAAGGAGCGTGATTACCGCAATCCAGAAAAGCCGCCAGTAACGAGGAAGCTCCTGTTGGTGTTGATTTAATTTCCTGGTTAACTGAGCATTGGCAAGGAAAAAAAAAAACCTGTATTTCAACCGTTATTGAAAATCCTTTTAAGATATGCCCGTCTCTTCTCTCACACCGGTCCTAGTCCAGTCTAGCTGTTGCTTACTCATGATGGATTGATTCATGGCTTCATTTCTTACTCTCGCTCGGACCACATCCTGCTCAGGGCCTGGGGTCCTGCCCACTCCTGGTCAAATAGCAACTGGGGAAAGCAGAAAAGATCCTTAGGACAAGGAGGAAGGCCTTCCAGTCGGGGTGGGAGGGCTGGGCCAGGCCGGCCTGGGTATGTCCATGTTCATCTATCAAGTGTCGCGAAGGTTTCTCCATGACTTAACACCACTGATCCGACCCAACAAACAGCCTCACCTTTGGGGGGCCCTGGGAAGGTTCCAGTGGGCCCCACACTCGTTACAGTTAAGTCACCACCTTGCCAAGCCCCAGTCACGCCTCCCTGTCAGGGCAGGCAGAGGGCAGAGACCGAGCGGCTTGCACCGAACTCTTTGGGGCTCCGTGGGGACTTCTCCCCTTCTTAAGCCCCCAGTGGGGCACCAGGGAGGCCTGAGATCCCTAGGTGATGTTGCCTCAGTGAGGGGCAGGGGCAGCTGGGGGCAGACCCCAGGTCAGGAAGGGCTCTGGTCCTTGAGAACGGGAGCAGGGGACTCTGCCCCCCTGTGCCATGCCCACTACTTTGCCCTAGACAGAAGAGGGCAGAGGCCGTGTCAGGGCTGCCCACAATAGGAAGAGACAATGAGTGCATGGCTGACGTGAAGCAGAGCCCAGACGCCGTGGGCACCGGTGCTGGCATGTGGCATGGCACTGCCATGCACGCTATGTATTGAGTCACACAGCAGCCCTGCAGGCCTGTGGCTTTTCTAGGGGATCACCGCGGGAGGGGCAGGGCTGCATGGTGCTGAGTGGCTGCAGGCCGGGACACTGCCTCACGCTGTCTCGGCTCGCACTTGCTAGGGGCTGGGGGTGCCCTAACCGGGGCAGGCCCCGTGCCAGCCCCATGCTGCCAGTCTCTGTGCTCTCCCACCAGAACCCCGACATCGTGCTGGTGCATTATCTCAACGTGCCAGCCATCGAGGACTGCGGCAAGCCCTGCGGCCCCATCCTCTGCTCCATCAACACTGACAAGAAGGAGTGGGCGAAATGGACCAAGGAGGAGCTCGTCGGGCAGCTGAAGCCCATGTGTGAGTAGCCGCACTGGCCGTGGGGGCCCTGCCTCCCTCGGTTCACACCGGGAGCTGACCCCAGCACCTGCTCCTGTCTGCATCGCAGTGCACCTTCATCAACCGCTTCCCCGCAGGCAGGGCCCCAAAGCATCCAGCCCATGATAGCACAGGCAACAAAGGTGAGGTTCCGAGAAACACATACACGTCCCCACACAACAGCCGGAGCAAGGACAGAGCCAAAAGAGCTCTCAGAACCGCTCCTTCCAGGCCACAGCTGGGAGAGGGGCTGGACTGGGCTGCAGGGAGGGGTTGGCCACAGCTGGCCCTGCTTCCCACCCCCAGGCCATCTGTGCCAGCCCCAGGCTCAGCCGAGCATCTTGAACTGGGGACCCGTGGCAGCTCCCAGCCTGGGTGGCAAATGGTGATGGAAATTGAGCTGGATTTCAGTGTGTCAGCCAAGTGATGCCAGCTGAAGCATCTTTCAGGGGCAAGTCACTGAACGCCAAACGCCATGGGAGCCGGGGGACTGGGACCAGGATCAGGGACTCCGTCGGGATCTCAGCTCTCTGGGCCTCAGCTCCCAGGATGTCTCTCCTGCCCCCATTGACAGCTAGGCTTGGGAAGTGCAAGCATGGGTCTTTAGTCCCAAGGAGGTTGTGAGCTGCCCAACCCCAGGCCACGGCCCGGGGTGTACCAGAAGTGCTGGCCACCGGTACCGTGGAGAGTGGGTCTTGGCTCATTAGGAATCAGGATGAGCTGGGCGGTGGCTGGGAAGGATCCAAGGAGCCACCAACACACCCTTCCCAAGTCCAAGCTAGGGCCCGGGGGCACCTGCAGCCACCACCCTCCTGAGGGTCCCCAGGCACGCAGAGGCAGCCACGTGTCTGAGGATGCGTGTGAGGGGGGACCGAGGGCTCTGGGAGAGAAGGGGGCCATGCAGGAGGAGACCGCCCAGACCCTTAACCCAGGCGGCCTCTTTGTTGGGGTACAGGGGCCCCAGCTCCAGGCCCTCCTGTCCGCCTCTTCTGTTAGCAGTGGCCAGGCCTGCCCACCCCATGCTGGACAGGGCTCGGCTCAGCTGAGTGATCTTAGTGGGCACTGGCGGGAGTGGGCACAGCCTCCCACTCAGCCAGAGCAGGAAGCAGAGCTGATGAGTGGGAGGGGCAAGGCTGCAGGACCTTCAGCCACCCTCTCCTGTGCCCCAGTCCCTTCCTGGAGACAGAGAGGCAGGACCTGGGACCTCTGCCTCCAGCTGGCTCAGCAGGACCTGCTGTGGCTCTCCGGCCTTGCACACCCATTTCCTGGGAGACAATCGCCATGGGTGCGTTCGGGTCACCTTGCAGCAGCTGCCACCCTCAGGGGAAGCCCGGATCCTCTTCTGAGGGCTCAGTTGTCGCTGGTGAAATGTGGGTCCTGAGGGGTGGCTCATGCGGGGAAATGGAGACCAGGGCTTCTCCAGCCTGGGGCTCCCCAGCCACAGCCCACCTTCCCGGGGTGCCCTCCTCCCCTTTTTTTCCAGGCACATTCCTGCAGCTGTCGGCCTACAGGAAGGAATTCCCTGGGTCAGAAGCCTTTAGGTCCCCAACCCACAGAGCTATCCTCAAAGGGCTGCCCTGACAAACCGGGGCTCACCGGTGTGGGCGCACGCATGGGTCACACAGGCACAGCCCAGCAGGTGCAGCCCTGGCCGGCAGCTCCAGTGAGAGCTTTGGGGCTAATGGGATTGGAACCTGGGAAAGCAGAGGTGTGCCAAGAGCCCACCAGGCACGGTTTCCGGCACCAGGCGTGCAGCCCAGCACTGCAGCCAGACACGCTGGCTTCCCCACAGCCCCCATAAATCATGTCCCTTCAAAGATGTCGCAATCTGACTTCCCGACGTTTCCAAATTTCTCTGCCCTGCGGCAGGCTTGTCAGGGGCTTAATCAAAATGTTGTGCTTCTTGGCGGGGAAGAAAGATGCTGATCCGTAGCCCTAGGCTCACCTGCAGCGAGATGGGGGCCTCAGGACGCCCAGGAGAACCCCATAACCCCAAGGCCTGCAGTCAGGCCTTCTGGTCAACCAGTACTCTGGGGCTGCCTCCTCCAGAACCCAGACTAAAAACTCAGGGGTCTGGTGGGAACTCCCAGCGCCCACAGATCCCTTCTGCCCCTTGGGATCTTGTAAAAAGCTGCCAGTGGCTTAAATGGAACGGGAGGGAATTTCTCTGATGCAGAGCCACTCACGGTCAATATGACCACCCCACTTGTCAACTGGTCAGCCACCCAGGCTCTTCCCAGAGGGCAATTCTGCTTTTCTCAGGATACTGACCCCTTTCAGAAAGCCTGAGATGGCTGCTACAGCTCCTGCCATCACAGCTGCATTCCAAGCAGCGGGAAGGGGAGAAGATGGAATAAAGGAAAAAAAAAATCTTTCCTTTCACATCACATCCTTGCCATCCACGTCATTAGCAGAAGCTTTGTCATATCATACGGTCAGCTCCAGGTGCAAGGAACGCCCTGTCCCATGCCAAGAAGCATAAAGCTTAGCTAATCCTCCACTTCATTTGAGGCCCTTGGCCGCATGTGGAGCTAGCATGCTCTGAGTACATTCGCCCCACTAGGAGCACCCCCACGCCCCTGCCAGCTCTCCGCCCTGCCCCTCTCCCTGGCAGCCGGGAGGGGGCCGAGAAGTGACAGGTCCTGCCTAGCAGTGGGTAAGGCGGAGCCATCTGCAGTGAGAGGCAAAAGGGACACCTTGGGCTCACAGCTCTTCTTAAAGAGGTTACCTGCTTGGCTGTGGACTGCCCCGCCAGCTGGACAGCCCTGCACTGCCGGGCAAGCCCTGGGCCTCCCCGCAGGCCTCGGAGGCCCCAGAGGTCACCCAGGAGCCACCTCCCAGCCCACTGCTCCCAGATTCCCCTGGTCCTGAGCCCTGGGGCCTCTGCACAGATGCCATTGGCAACACAGCAGAGCGGGGACACACAGGAAAGCCCAGCCCACTCCTACATCCATGCGACACAGAAAGCCCCCCCGACCACGCCAGGTGCTCAGGCCACCCTTGGCCTGCAGGGACACCTGGGAGCCCAGCAGGTGCAGCCTGGGACCACTGCATCCAACAGCAGTCTTGGCTCTGTGCCCTGGAGGCAGGAGCAACAAGTCTCTGGTGGAGGCTCATGCCCTCCTACTTGGGCATGGCTTGACCAAGGTGGGTAGGACCTCTTGCCCCTCCAGGGGACGGACCCCACTCCCCAGAGTCCCTGGACGTCAGGGAACTTCTCAGATGTGTAGCGCTTGGGGTCCAGACCATGGCCATACCAGAAGTATAAACTTCCAATACTGGGCAGTGGCAGCTTCCCTGGAAATGAGCCTACACACAGCTGGGCACTCCTGGGCACTCAAAGACTTTCGAAGACCCTGTAGACCCCAGGACCCGACAGTGAGCAATTGCCCACCGCCTGCTATGGGCTCAGCCGGTGCCACGAGGAGAAACCCAGGTCCTACCCTCAGGGACTCTCCCGGGAAATCCTGCCCACGAGTCCAGCAGATGACACCAAGGTGGGCATGTTACTCTGCCTCCATGCCCAGTGCCAGCACTGCCAGGGTGAGAGGCAACTGTCATGGGAGGCAGGTAGGAGACAGGTGGTCCTTGTGCCTGGAGGGTGTGGAGGGTTGGGAGGGTAGAAGCCGAGGAGGCTGTGGGGCGTATCTGTAGGGAGCAGCTTACAGGGGCACAGCACTGCCTGGGCAGCACTGAGCTGAGGGAACACACAAGGTTCAGGCCATTGGGTCTGGGGGAGTGACAGGGTGGGGACCTTGAGGGGTGTGAAGAGCTGAGGTCATGTCAAGTGCGAGGGGATGGAGGCCATGTTGAATGTGAGATGGTGGTCATGTGGAGTGTGAGGGAACGAAGAGCACGTGAAATGTGAGGGGATGGAGGTCATGTTGAGTGGGGGGGCGGAATTCATGTCAAAGGTGAGGGGACAGAGGTCACACCGAGTGTGAGGGGACAGAGGTCACGCCGAGTGAGGGGACAGAGGTCACGCCGAGTGTGAGGGGACAGAGGTCGCGCTGAGTGTGAGGGGACAGAGGTCATGTTGAGTGTGAGGGGACAGAGGTCGCGTCGAGTGTGAGGGGACAGAGGTCATGTTGAGTGTGAGGGGACAGAGGTCATGCCGAGTGTGAGGGGACAGAGGTCACACCGAGTATGAGGGGACAGAGGTCACGTGGCATGTGATGACCAAGGCTGTGCTGATAAACGAGGCGGGGCAGTGTGAGGTGACGAAGCCCTCCCTAGTGAGGGGATGG
This sequence comes from Ochotona curzoniae, assembly GCF_017591425.1. NCBI lineage: Eukaryota > Metazoa > Chordata > Mammalia > Lagomorpha > Ochotonidae > Ochotona > Ochotona curzoniae. The sequence continues at coordinate 3,524,177 of NW_024466389.1, forward strand.
AAGCCGTGCTGGGTGTGATTCGTGAGAGCACTTGAGTGTTGATGACCAAGCCACGCTGACCCTGAAGGAGGAGGCCATGAGGAGTGTGGGGAAGGCAAGGCCGGTTGGAGCGCGTGGTGATGAGGGTCCTGGGTGTGTTACATGGAGGCCGCCTAGATTCAGCGTGGTGATGGGACTGGGATGGAGCACTGTTGGGGTTCAGGCATGATCTGTGGGGGACCAGGTGCTACTGTGGCTCCCAGCTTACTCTGGGTTACGCCTAAGCATCTTGGGTCCTTACCTGCAGGAGCCGAGGGCTTAGCCTCCTCCTCCCACACACAGAAAGGCCACCCTGCTGCCTTCAGGCAGGCAGAAGTCTGTGGCAGCCCTGGGGAAGTCCAGGGGCCATGGACAGGGAGCCCTGTGGTGAGGGGAGTGACAGCCAACAGCAGGCCAGCTGGGTCAAGGTCTCTCCCTGGCTGTTGCCTCTCCTCATGGTCATGACTGGCTGTGGTCATGGTCATGGTCTGGTCACGGTCATGTTCTGGTAATGGTCATGGTTATGGTTGTGGTCTGATTGTGGTCATGGTCATGATTGGCTGTGGTCATTGTCTGGTTGTGGCCATGGTCTGGTTATGTTCACTGTTGTGGTTGTGGTCTGATTGCGGTCATGGTCATGATTGGCTGAGGTCATGGTAGTGACCTGATCATGATTGTGGTCTGATTGCGGTCATGGTCATGATTGGCTGTGGTCATGGTCTGGTTGTGGTCATGGTCTGGTTGTGGTTGTGGTCTGGTCATGGTTATGGTTGTGATCTGATTGCAGTCATGGTCATGATTGGCTGTGGTCATGGTCTGGTTGTGGTCATGGTCTGGTTGTGGTTGTGGTCTGGTCATGGTCATGGTTGTGGTCTGATTGCAGTCATGGTCATGATTGGCTGTGGTCATGGTCATGGTCATGATTGGCTGTGGTCATGGTCATGGTCTGGTTGTGGTTGTGGTCTGGTTGTAGTCATGGTCATGATTGGCTGTGGTCATGGTCTGGTTGTGGCCATGGTCTGGTTATGTTCACTGTTGTGATTGTGGTCTGATTGCGGTCATGGTCATGACTGGCTGTGGTCATGGTCATGGTCTGGTTGTGGTTGTGGTTCTGGTCATGGTCATGGTTGTGGTCTGATTGCGGTCATGGTCATGATTGGCTGAGGTCATGGTAGTGACCTGATCATGGTTGTGGTCTGATTGCAGTCATGGTCATGATTGGCTGTGGTCATGGTCATGGTCTGGTTGTGGTTGTGGTCTGGTCATGGTCATGGTTGTGGTCTGATTGCAGTCATGGTCATGATTGGCTGTGGTCATGGTCATGGTCTGGTTGTGGTTGTGGTCTGGTTGTAGTCATGGTCATGATTGGCTGTGGTCATGGTCTGGTTGTGGTCATGGTCTGGTTGTGGTTGTGGTCTGGTTGTGGTTGTGGTATGGTCATGGTTGTGGTCTGATTGCGGTCATGGTCATGATCGGCTGTGGTCATGGTCTGGTTGTGGTCATGGTCTGGTTGTGGTTGTGGTCTGGTTGTGGTTGTGGTATGGTCATGGTTGTGGTCTGATTGCGGTCATGGTCATGATTGGCTGTGGTCATGGTAGTGACCTGATCATGGTTGTGGTCTTCATAAGCCAGCAGGGCACTCCACCTCCAGCATCCCAGACTTCACCCAGCCTGTGGGGGAGGCCTTGCTGTTGCTAGCACCCAAGCCCCGGGCTGCATTGTCATCAGTCTTTTGTTTCCTTGTGATTTTTCCAGACAAAGACCAAAGATTCGGTGGGGGGGGGGGGTGTTTATTTGTTTTGCTTTTTTGCTTAGATTGTAATCCTGGTGATTATAGAATATCAAGACGTAAAATCAACAAAGGCTTCCCTGGGCCCTGCAGCACCCGTTCCTGGTTGATGAGCGCCACCTGGTGGCCGGCAGCGGCCCACTGAGCTGCACACTTCAGTCCCAGATGGGTGTGGAGGGCTAGGGACCAGGATGCCGGAATGCCGGGATGCCAGGATGCCGTGTAGGATTCTGAGGAGGTTGGGCATGGAGGTGGGGGCGGGGGCGGGCAGTGCTGAGAAAAGCAGAGGCCTGAGGCTGAAGCTCCATGTTTGCTGAGTTGGTGGCGGGAGGTCCATCCCGGAGCTGCAGGAGTTGTCCCTCAGCCCTGTCAGAACCCGTGGGGGACGGAGGGGCCCAGGGCTGACAAAGGAGCCTTCTGATCACAGAGCCAGTGTGCTGTGGCTGCAAAGTCCTGAGGGCTTCCTTCTGACCAGTGAGGGAACGAGAGTCGAGGGCAGGCCGAGGCACCCTGTCTCTGGGCCTCCTCTGAGTCAGCTGGCACTTGCTGCCCCACCCCCCACCCACACCGCTGAGACACAGCAAGGCCAGAGCAGAGACGGAGCAGGACTCTGGGGCCTTAGAACCAGGACTTCCTGAGGAGCAGGGCTGTCAGTGGGGTCCCCAGACATCCTCTCAGGGGAGCCCCAGCTGAAGCACGTCCAGCAAGAGTGGGGGGTCTGTATTCTGTGGGCTTCCTACTGGGGCAGTCAGGTGGGAGGGGCAGCCGTGTTATTGGGGTCTCTCTGCAGACTCGGAGTCCTGAGGTCACAGAACAAGTGGCACCTTGCCACTCGTGTTGACTTGAACTTGGGAACAACGTGGGGTACCACGAGAGGAAGCCCACCTGAATCCCTGTGGCACCCAGCAACAGGGACATCAACTGTGTCATCCCGAGCAAAAATCTCTCTCCCTGACCGTGAGCCTGGGACCTGACAATCCCACAGGAGGATGGGACAGTGCCAGAGGGCTGGAGCAATTTCCCTGGCAAGCTTGGCTCTCCCCTTGGGTCCAGAGCCATTGGTCCTGCGGGCAGGCACATGGGCCTTGGGGTCTGCAGGTGCCCCTCCTGTAGGAACTTCTGGCCAGGGCTGGGGTGGGGACTTGCTGCCCCTGCTGGCCCTTGGGAATTGGGCTTGTACTGAAAATGTGTGTGTCTCCCTCTGGTCAAAGATTCAGAACCCAAGAAAGAACTAAGAAAAGCCCTGAGCTCCGACACCCATGCCCTGCCCGGGGGGCAAGGGTGCAGCCCCTTGCTTCTGCTTATTTTCTCAATGGGCTTCTGTGGGATGCAGCTCAGGGCTGGTATCGGGGACACAGCTCGACTTATCCCTGTCCCAAAGCTGTCTCCATCATGTGGAGTTGATTCTGAGCTGGAAACTGCCTCTTGTCAAATGTAGAATTCCTGGCCCTGGCTCACACTTCCAGAATCTCAGAATTGTTCTCCAATGACCCTGAAGGCCCAAAGCCTGCTAGGTGGGAGCTGACCGCCTGCCTGCAGCATCCCCTCGGACACCTGGCCTCTGGTCAGCCATCCAACCAGAAACCACCTGAAAACCATCTGGAATGCCTCAGGGGGTCCCTCACCCTCCACCGCCCAGTGGCCTGGAGGCCTGGGCAGGCAGCTGGTCACTTCTGCAACCATCTCTACTCCTGAGGCAGGCTTAGGACGCTGGCTGCATTTGTGCCTGAATGAAAAGAAGCTTACAGAACCACGAAGCCGCCTGACGTGGAGATGACCAATGAAGCCTCATTCCCCACCCCATTGCACTCTGGGCAACCCCAAACCATCAGACCTTCTAGCACATTCACCCTCACACGAGAGGCCCGGCCTCAGTAATGGGGCCAACTGGCCACAGGGACTTGCTGGACGTGGTCAGGCAGGAAACCACGGCCATTCGCATCACTGAGCCATCTCTTGGATGTTGAGGCCAGCCTTGGAGTTGACGGCCCCTCTGTCGTTGCTTCAACAGCCACAGAGCTCCTTCTGCGACCCCTCAGGTTCCCTCCTGAACCCCAGGCCCCGGCCTCGGCCCTTTGGAAGGGAGCCCAGAGGCCCTCTCAGCACCAAGAACCCCAAGCCCCCTGGGGAGAGGTGCGCACGCGCCCCCTGCCGCGCACGCGCCCCCTGCCGCGCACACACCTGTGGGCACGCTCGCGCCATCCTCGCCCCCTCAGCTTCTGCCGCGCTCCTGAAAATGAGATTTCTGGAAATCTTGTCCCCGGGACCAATAGGAGAACCGAAGCTGAGTGGTGAGATGGGGAAATTGAATAGCGCAGGGGTGTCTGGGTAGGCGAAGTTAAATCTAATGAAAATTTCATCCGGTTGAACCAAGGAATCAGAAGCGGGGCCCTGATGCCTGTCAACAAGGATACAGCAAAAATTCAAACAACACCACTGCCCAGTGACCCTGTTGCCATGGTGACAGCCTGCCAGTGTCGACGGCCTGCGGGAGTGGGAAGGGGCTCCCGCCCGCCCCGCATGGCAGAGGGCACTCCTGTGGCTGCCACCATCTCCCGGGGTGTCCCACTGCCCAGGCAAATGGTCACAGTATCCCTCTTCTCGCGTTGCCAAGGAGACTTGGTTTGGAGAGCAAGTGAAATGGTCATTCTGGATCTTTCTGAGGTGGCAGGCCAGTGGGAGAGTTACAGATGAGGCAGGGCTGGGAAGGAGGACGCTCCCACCCCCCACCCCCGCCGCCCAGGGCCCTCCAGGTCACGACAGGGCTGCTTGTCCTCATCACCTGCTCCCCAAAGCACCAAGAAATCCCCTCCTGTGTGTATGGCAGCTCCAGCAGGTGCTGCCTGTGCTGTTGCCATGGTGACCGCAGCCCCGCTGGACCTCCCCTGCTGCCTGTCCTTGCAGAGGCAGAGCTGGCTTGGAAGGTGGTCCCTAGGCTGCCATGGAACGACCCGGAGCTCCGCTTGCTGACCCAGGCCCACCTCCATCACTCACAGGTGTCGCTAAACCAGAACCCTTAGGGAAGTACTCATTTTATAAAGCAAAGGCACCCACTTTACAGATAAAAACACCGAGGCTCCCCAGGCCACACTCAGCTGTAGCCACACAGCTCCCGCAGGCTATCAGCTTCTCGCAGTCCCAGCTCCTTCTCCCCACGTGGCCTCGCTCTGTCCACGAGCTTCTCCCTGAGCCATCAGGAACCCACGTTGGCAGCTTCCACGCATGACCAGGGTTCCACACGCCCTCCTCCCTCGCCCCAAGCCTGGCAGCCCTGCCGCAGCCAAATGCTGCCCCCCAAATCCTACATCAGCTGGGGTGAATTCTGTCTTCCCGCCGTCTCAGCCACAGTGGGTGGGGCCAGGCACGACCCTGGAGACTCCAGGCCCTCAGAGCCCTCTGCAGCCTCATGGCGGCCTTCACCTCCTCCGTCCAGTGGCCTCCTCTGGACTCTCCTCACCCGACTCTGCCCCCACTCTCTCAGGCTTCGCCACCCAGCTTCTCTTTTGCCCTGATCGGGGCAGTGGGCTTGACCAGCTGCATGGTGGCCAGCTGTCCTATCCATCCTGAGACAGCCCTGCACTGGGAGCCATTGCCCAGCCCCACTCACCTGCGGGATGACCTCAGGCCCTTGTTCCTGCATGTGTGACAAGAACATCGGAGGACCCTGGGGCGGTCGAGACCAGCCTGACCCCCTGCAGGCCTGTGGGGCCTGGCTACTGCCACCCCCCAAGTTCCTGATGCAGGAAGACAGGGCCTGGGAATGTGCATGTCTCGTCCCTCCCCTGGTGGTGGGACCGGACCCTGAGAACCAGCCAGCACTGGCCCTGGCTGATGCTTGTTCCGTCTGGAGACCCAGCTACAGGTCCTTGGCATCTGGCGCAAACCTGGCACCCACAACTGCTGTTGGTGTTGGTGTTGCCATGACCAGAGCTCAGGGGCAGAGGCCGTGACCCCAAGGGACGAGGAAGCTCCATGCCCACCAGGCCAATAGCACCGGCTGCTCCCACATCACTCTGCCCACATCAGTGAGCACTTTGCATACAGCATGGGCAGTGGGCGACTCGCTTGTACCCACTTCATCACATATGTATATACGTCACACATTCCCCATGCATACATACACCCCACACACGCCATATACAACACACGCACACTGATACACCAGGATACAGTGGCAGGCAGGGTGTCTCTCCCTGGGGTCTGGGGGTTGGCAAACGGGGAGACCTGGACCCCACAGGGCACTTGAGTCTGCCTGGGCTGTTGCCGCAGTTGGCACGTTTGTCCCCTCATCAGCCCCTATTGAAACGCTGGCCCCTGTGCAGCCGTGTTGGGGTGGAGCCAAGCGGAGGTGTCCAGCTGACCTTCCCAGCCACAGCAGGGCTCTGGGGGACAGTGTCTCCATTGCCCTCCTGTGGGGCCCCAGCCCCCGGGGCTGTGAGCAGCAGGGGTCTGCTGGTGACAGGTGACCATGCTGCACACGGCTTCACGCCCAGGGGCGGCCTGAGAGGCGCCCTCCTGAGCCCCACAGCCCGGCAGCCCAGCAGCCCAGTGGCCCCTTGCATAGCTCGCATCCGGAGGCTGCTAGTCCACGGCCTGGAAGCCAGCAGGGGTGCTGTCTGGGGAGGCCTCTGCCCCGGCTGCACTCTGGGGTCTTGTCCTGCTGTTGTAGGAAACACCAATGTCATGGACTAAGGAGGACCACACACAGGATTTCATTGAAGCTTGTTGCTTTCTTAAAGACCTGTTCCCCCAATGACAGTCACTCCAACCCAGGATAGCGGGGGGAGACAGGACTTCAGCAAGTGGATCCGGGGACACATAGGCCCAGCTCTGCCCCTCTCCCAGGGACCTGGGGTGGCCAAGGCATGGGTGGCCAAGCGGGCAGAGCCCTGCCCCAGCCCCCTCCCCTGGGTCTCAGTCTCTCTTCCTGGCGGCTGGCCACCTCTTGCGTAAACTGCTCATCAGGAGACGCTCTCAGCACAGGCCACCTGCTGATGCCAATCATTTCGTCTTGATTATTCATATTAGTGGAAGCGACACAAGTTATATTGGGGGTAAACACAGCGTGCGGACCAGGTCAATGTGGGAATGGGCCTGTGGGGAGGGGGCGGGTACCGCCACAGGCACCCAGCCTCAGCTCCACAAACTCCATCTCAGCCAGGCCCTGCTGCAGGAGACTACATGGTCCCCATGCCTTCTTGGGGACCTGGCCTGCTCATGGGTGGTCAGCGTGTCCCTCCTGGCTGCTGCTGGCCTGAGCAGGTCCAGCCATGCTACAGGCTGTCGGCCCCAGCCCGGGCACCCCAGGCATCCTCAGGGACCTGCCTGGTCCTAGTCTTTCTGGGGACATGGGTGTCCTCCATCCCTGGCCCCTCCCCCAGCCCAGGTCCCTTGGAAGGGAAGGCCACTGCAGGACCCGTACAGGGGCTCTGTGAACAGGCAGGGATGGGTGGGGTGTTTCCTGGGACTCCCCTGTCCCCCTCCATGTAGCATGTTCTGACTCATGGCCTTTCTGTGCAGCCTCCCTGTGGCTGCTTAATGAAGCAGGAGGTGTGTGTGTGAGCCCTGCCTCCTAATGTGACATGTGTGGCATCCCCTCTCCCGCTGACTCATCACCAGTCGGCCAGCAGAGCATGACGCAGGAGGTGTCTTGGGAATGGCATCTGACCTTCAGCACCAACAGCTCGCCACCTGGGCAGGATGGGGGCTACCCCCACACCTGAGGCGAGGGGATGGCAGGACAGTAGGCGATCCGTGTGACACATCCAGTAAATCCCAGCTCACAATCTGCTACCCTCCGCTGGGTCTGCATTCAGAACCTTTACAACAGTAGGAAGGCGTGAGGCAGAAAAGCAGCTGGCACCCCCCTCAGTGTGGGGAGGCAGGGAGCTGGATGAGCAGAGAGAGGTTAGAGGGCCCACCAACCCCAGATCGAGGCCCTAGGAGGCCGGAAGCCAGTGCTGGGCTGCCCACCGACCCCAGCCCGAGGCCCTGGGAGGCCGGAAGCCAGTGCTGGGCTGCCCACCGACCCCAGCCCGAGGCCCTGGGAGGCCGGAAGCCAGTGCTGGGCTGCCTGGGGACGGTTCCTTCCCTAAGGTGGGCACATCCTGGAGAACAGCTAGCCTGGCTTGACTGTGGGTCTGCCCTGGGTCTCCAGGGGCTCTGTACGGGGGTGGTCCCAGCTGAGTTCAGCTGTGCAGCAGATCAGCCCAGTGGCCCTGGTCAGCACCCTCGCACCTCGAGTGCCATGCTTGACACAGCGCACCCAGCCGTGCCAGCATCTCCAGGCTGGGCCTGCAGTGCCAGGTCAGGCCTCTGCTTGCACAGCCTAGCCAGGTCCACAGTCCCACCTGCCGGTCCCTGCAGCAGCTGTTCCCTTCCCTTCCTGAGCCTCTGCTTGCTTGTCTGACAAATGGGTCTGGAAGGGTCCCAGGGCATGGAGGGCACCGGGCAAGTGGACAGGCCTGGGACCACTGACCCTCCTCCCTGGCTCCCCAGGCCCTCTGATCTGTGTGCTTCCTTGGCGGCAGGGGCTGACTTGGAGACAGGGACCCAGTCTGGCTACAGTAACAGGTGCCCAAGAGGAGAAAACCCAAGGAGGGGGCATTGCGCCAACACCAGCAGCCCTCCTCCCTGCCCCCTGGATTTTTAGAGAATTCCTCCTCCAAGGAGCCCAAGCTAGAGGCTCTGCCATCTCAGGAAACAGGCTGCCCACAACACAGGTCCCTGTACAACTGCCCCTACGCAAAGCTGCAAGCAGGCAGATCTTCAGGAAGCTCGGAGTCCAGGTGCCCCTCGGCCCGTGTCCACTCCCTCCAAGGACAGGGACAGGATGTAAGACCCTGTAGGCCTTCGGGGTTACAGACTGAGGAGAGCACGCCAACCCCGGGGCCTGGGACACCCGACAGGGAGGGGCTCCCACCAAGCCACACCCCTTCACTTATGGGTTTCTTGCCATTGGAATGTCATGAACATTCATGACCAACACAAGCCAAGGGCACAGCTGCCATGGCAGGCTGACACGAGAGCTGCCTCCAGCACTCCCAGACACAGCCTGCCTTCCCCCTGGGCAGTCCCAGGGCAGGGCTGGCCCCACGGTCAGTGTCAAGAGCAATCTGCTGCCAAGCGGCACTCAGGAAACACCAAACCTCCAGGCTCTGCATCCTGCCTGGCCCCCTGGAGAGGCAAGAGCCCAGAGGACCCAGTGCTGTGAACTGCCCAAATCAGCAAGCGTGTCACCGGACCCAATCCAGGTCCCCGTGTGGGCCAGCTCCCTGCTGTGGCACCCGACATGTCCCCAAGGGCTCCGTGCTCCACAGCCCTTCTCAGCACCATAGCACATTAGCACACCCTACCCAGGAGGCATTATGGGAGAAGCTTCCAGCAAGGGCAGAAGAACTGCCCCTCACCCTGGGGACTACCCAGGAAGTACTGGGCTGGGCCCCATGCCAGAGTTGGGGTTTGGCCACCCCTTGGCCCGTCTGTGCCAGCCAAGGAGAAGGACAGAGGGTATGTCTGACAACCCACAGATGATTAGACATGGCGATTTAGTCCATAGGGCCAGCCCTTCCCTGCTTCCCTCCCCACCCCACAGCCAGTGGCTGGGACAGTACCAGGGAGGAGGACCGAGCCAAAAGCCCAGGGCTGCTCAGTGGTCAGCACTGGGCTGAGGGCCCACCGCCCAGGCCCAGGCCCCTCCCCTCCCCTCCCAGCCCTAGAGCACACCTCCAGCAACCCCTTCCAGGCCTTGCCCACTGCACTCGCCCGTCACATCTGTCCTCTCTCCCCACAGTCCACGGCATCAAATGGACCTGTAGCAACGGCAACAGCAGCTCCGGCTTCTCGGTGGAGCAGCTGGTACAGCAGATCCTGGACAGCCACCAGACCAAGCCCCAGCCGCGGACCCACAACTGCCTCTGCACCGGCAGCTTGGGTGAGTCGGGGTCCCTGGGGGCAGCCCTGAGGGTTCGTGGTGCCGGGGAGGTTCCACCAGGAGCTGGCGCCACTGCAGGGTCCAGGATGGGCACCGTGGGTGAGAGCGAGGTGTTTCTGCAGTGGCAGCTCCCTCGGGATGTGGGTGCAAGGGCTGAGGCGAGAGGGGCAGAGGCTAAGAGCTCCGGCCTCTGTCCACCCACAGCGCATTCCTGGCAGCAGGCCCAGGTGCCCAGGCCCTGAGCTTGTTCAGAGAGTTCTGTCCTGTGCCCCGATGGCCTCTCTCCGCCCTCTGCCTCCAGAGCGGAGTCTAGCCCCTCCTTGGCCCCAGGGCCTGGGGGCCGATCTCTGGCTTGCTCACCAGACCCCCCGAAGGCCAGGGGCCTCCTGCATGCTATCCTCAGCCTGGAAGAGATGGAAGTCAGTGTGGGGAGGACTCGGGGTGGGACATGGCCACCACCGCTGGGCTGGCACCCTCTGGCCAGCAGGCCCCCTTCCCGTGTCTCTCTGTGATGCCAAGTGAAGCTTTTCCTGCACAGTGGAAGCCTCCACATGCTGCGGTGTCATGGTAGCAGAGGAAGATCCCCAGGGCAGCAGAGAGCCGCAGGGCCGGGGGAAGCAGCAGGATGGGGTGGTGGCCTGGATGCCGCTGGGAGCCCCAGCCCTGAGTCTGCGCGTGTGTGTGTGTGTGTGTGTGCGTGCGCGCACGTTGTGTTCTGGTCTTCGCAGGAGCGGGCAGCAGTGTGCACCACAAGTGTAACAGTGCCAAACACCGTATCATCTCCCCCAAGGTAGAGCCCCGGTCAGGGGGCTACGGGGGCCACTCGGAGGTGCAGCACAATGACGTATCCGAGGGCAAGCAGGAACACAGCCACGCCAAGGGATCGAGTCGTGACAAGAGGAATGGTAAGGTGGCCAAGCCCGTGCTGCTGCACCAGAGCAGCACCGAGGTCTCGTCCACCAACCAGGTGGAGGTCCCGGACACCACCCAGTGCTCACCCGTGTCCATCAGCAGCGGGCTCAACAGCGACCCGGACATGGCGGACAGCCCCGTGGTCACGGGCGTGTCCAGCATGGCGGTGGCCTCCGTCATGGGCAGCTTGCCCCAGAGCGCCACGGTGTTCATGTCCGAAGTCACCAACGAGGCCGTGTACACCATGTCCCCCACCGCCGGCCCCAACCACCACCTCCTCTCACCCGACGCCTCCCAGGGCCTCGTCCTGGCCGTCAGCTCCGACGGCCACAAGTTCGCCTTCCCCACCCCGGGCAGCTCAGAGAGCCTGACCATGCTGCCCACCAACGTGTCCGAAGAGCTGGTCCTCTCCACCACCCTGGACGCTGGACGCAAGATCCCGGAAACTACCATGAACTTTGACCCCGACTGCTTCCTCAACAACCCCAAGCAGGGCCAGACGTATGGGGGCAGCGGGCTGAAGGCGGAGATGGTGAGCGCCAACATGCGGCACTCGCCGCCCGCCGAGAGGGCCTTCGGCTTCACCACGGTCCTGGCCAAGGAAATCAAGACGGAGGACACGTCCTTCGAGCAGCAGATGGCCAAGGAGGCCTACTCGTCCTCAGCGGCCGCAGCGGCCAGCTCCCTCACCCTGAGCGCCGGCTCCAGCCTCCTGCCGTCGGGCGGCGGCCTGAGCCCCAGCACCACCCTGGAGCAGATGGACTTCAGCGCCATCGACTCCAACAAGGACTACTCCTCGAGCTTCAGCCAGCCGGGCCACAGCCCCCACATCCACCAGACCCCCTCCCCCAGCTTCTTCCTGCAGGATGCCAGCAAACCCCTCCCCACCGAGCAGAATGCCCGCAGCAGCCTGGGCGAGTCTGGGAGCACCTTTGTGATGCCCGCGGTGAAGACGGAGGGCTCGCCCCAGAGCAGCTCTTGCAGCGGCCACGTGGAGACTCGGATAGAACCCTCGCCCTCCCTGCACCTCATGCAGTTCCAGGCCAACTTCCAGGCCATGACTGTCGAGGCGGAGGTGACCATGGAGACCTCGCAGGCGCCCGAGGGTGGTGAGGTCCTGCTGAAGTCCGGGGAGCTGCAGGCCTGTAGCTCCGAGCACTACCTGCAGCCGGAGTCCAACGGGGTGATCCGCAGCGCTGGCGGCGTGCCCGTCCTCCCGGGCAACGTGGTGCAGGGTCTCTACCCCGTGGCCCAGCCCGGCTTGGGCAACGCCACCAACATGGAGCTCAGCCTGGACCACTTCGACATCTCCTTCAGCAACCAGTTCTCCGACCTGATCAATGACTTCATCTCCGTCGAGGGGGGCAGCGGCACCCTCTACGGGCACCAGCTGGTGTCCGGGGACAGTGCGGCCCTGTCGCAGTCGGAGGACGGGGCCCGCGCCCCCTTCACGCAGACCGAAATGTGCATCCCCTGTTGCAGCCCCCAGCAGGGGAGCCTGCAGCTCAGCAGTGCCGAGGGCGGGGCCAGCACCATGGCCTACATGCACGTCGCCGAGGTGGTGTCCGCCACCTCGGCCCAGGGCGCCCTGGGCATGCTGCAGCAGAGTGGCCGAGTGTTCATGGTGACCGACTACTCCCCCGAGTGGTCTTACCCAGAGGTAAGCTGCTCGACCTCCCCGTCCCCCCGCGAGCGTGCAGTCTGCATTTGCATGTCCAGCTCTGCCGTAGCCAACCTGCTGCTTCCTGACATGGGAGAGGGGTTGGGGACACGTAATCCACCTGCTGTGCCTTATTTATTCTTTATTCCCTTCTTTTGGAGACGAGAGTCCTAGGGTTGCTATCCTAACATTCCCAAATGACCACAGAGGTCACCTGTACCCCTTGGACTTTCACTTCCCTGCCAAGTACTCAAAGAGTTCCCACTGGCATCTTGAGGGAGCACACCGCATACACAGCCATCTCCCAGAGCCTTGCAAGATCTGGTGTGGGCCTGGGGTCTGCACCGAGTTCTGCCCCAGCTGCTTCCGAACCGTCCCCTGCCCCCCACCTGGGGAGGGTGCGTGGGGACACAGGAATCGCAGGGGGAAGTTTTTCTTTTTCTCTAGGGGAGCACGGCACAGGAGGGTGCATGCCCTGTCACCCACGGGCAGTGCCCCCCGACTCCTGCTCCGCTGAGCTGCCAGGATCTCTGCATCTCCCACGGGCGCTCGCTCAGGCCCACGGTCACGCTGCCTTGACGGCCTTGCTCTCCTGAGTCCCAGGCCAGGCAGCCGCCTTCCCTGTTTCTGAAAGCGAGAAGCTCCCCCTGGGCTGAGTGGAGGGTTCCCTGAGTGCCCTGGCTGGCTGTATCCACTCGGTCCCACCTCTTGATGAGGGCCCAGAAGGAGGCACCCGGCTCCATCCCGGGTAGCGACAGCCCCATAACCTGGAGATCTGGTCCCTGGGGACCTGCAGCCTGCATCTTGCAAGGCTGGGAGGGAGAGAAAGAAGCTTCCCTCCTTTCCCAGGACCTCGGTCTGACAGTGCAGGTCACTGGGCTGGGTCCAGACCAGCACACTGGCCTCCTTGGGCACAGACCCAGCTCTCTACTCCCTGCCCGCCTGCAGATCCCTGGGCTGCAGTTCAGCAGCTCGCCACACGAGGGCGGCCCAGGAGCAGGAGCAGCCGAAGCACTCGCGCACATCCAGCCGGGTTTGCCAGGAGCCCTGGGTGCTGCCTCCCAGGCACCCAGACACAAAAGCAGCTCCAGCTTGATCTGATGTGGAAAATGCCACTTGAGGCCCAGTGTAGCAACATGGGAAGGCTCTGGGGCCACCGTGGCACTGACCAACCACTTCCTCTTCGCTGTCCTCTCCCACCAAGGCTAAACCATGCCAGGAACAGGAGCCACACTGGGATTTGGCAAGAGCACCTGCTCTTCCAACACGGGCATGTCTGCTTCCTGCCCCGTCCCCTTTCCCAGCCAGCAAGAGGCCCCTCTGGGCACTGACTGTGCCAAGGGCTTCGAATTGGCCAAACTCAGGACCAGCTCTGCAGCTGGCACACAGCTCAGCCCCAAGCATCCGTGGTCCCCAGGTACCTGCTGAGCAGCAAAGCCGTGGCCAGGGCCACCTAACTGCCTCTTTGGAGTGTCCCTTCCCATCCTCCAGTGGCTCCCCTTTCTCCCACACTCTGCCCACTGCTGTCCCTTGGGCTGCGGCTAGTCACGCGCGCACACACACACACACACACACACACACACACACACACACACACGAACATATGTGTACATGGTACGTATGTGTGAACACACGCAATACACCGCATGTACACACAGAGGCACACTGGGGCATCCCTCCCGCCCTGTCATCCACCAGAGCTCCGGGACACAGGGACCTCACACGGCATTTGCTCCCTGCTCCCACCCCCACCCAGCCTCCCTGCGTCAGCTCCCACCATTGACATCGCCACTGCATCAGCAGAGAGGCCGCCGCAATTAGAGCTGCCAGGCACGCGCCACGTCACCGCCGCCACTGCAGTGCAGCCCGGCAGCTGTTGCCATGGCAACCACCCTGCACAGATGGATGCTGTGCCGGCCTGCGGCGGTTTCCATGGAGAAGGCCCTGATGTTCCCTAGGAATCCTCCCTGTTCTGTTTCCCAGCTGGAGCCCCAGCCTCGCTCCAGCAGCTGTGGGGTGCATTGCTACTCCACTACGGGATAACTGCCCATGGCTGCCTGAGGCCTCTCGCTCTCTCCATCATCTCCCAAGGTTCGGGCAATATGATGTTCTGAGCTGGCCTCCTGGGTTTCCAGACATCCCAAAGTGAGCTTGTACCCGTTCACCTGGCACCCCTCCCAGCCAGGCTCTCCCCGCCCCCAACAGCAGCACACACCCAGTAGAGGCCCTGGGAGGAACACCACCCAGCTCCGGGGGTGGGGCAGGCCTCCTGCCCTGAGCTCACTGCCGCTGCCTCTGAGCTTTGGTGGCCTGGCGGTCCGGTGACCCATCAAGAGCCAGCCCATCCCAGGCAAGGGCTCACCCCGGAGAAAAGCCCATCCCCTATCACCCAGCAGGGAAGGGACCCCAAGAAAGCCCCCACTAGTTCCTCACGTTGCCAGCCAACCCCAGCCAGGTCTGGAGTCCAGGGCATTATGAAGAGCGCCAGGCCCGCTCCAGGAGAGGCAGGGCCAGTCCCAGGGAGAGGGTCGTCTGGCCAGGGACTGCAGTGAGAGAGCCCCCAGGGGCCTGGCTGGGAGGTGGGCCTGGGGCTCTGGGCCAGCGCCCCGCCCCGTCTCGGGAGCGCCTCTCGGCCTTCTCCGGCCTGGACACCAGGTGGCGCTCTCCGCCCTGACCTGCGCAGCTTCGACCCCCACACACCGCGGGGAAAGGTGTTTACGGGCGCCTGTGGGTGGGTGCACCCCAGGTCAGCGGGAGCCGCCGAGGCCAGCGCCCCCGCTCCCTGCACCCCCAGCGAGCGCCTTCGTGCACTCTGGGCGACCGCCCCGCCTCTTAGCCAAGCCGTAAGTACAGGACCAGGAAGGCTCCGTCCGCCCGGGGCTCGACCGAGCGGGCGCGACAGCAGGTGCCGCCAGGCCCGCACTGGCCAGGGGGCCGGCGCCACCCCAGGCTGGCCCGAGGCCTGGGCGCCCCCCGGCCTTCCTGATGCCCGCCAGCCGCCCCAAGACGCCTCGCGTCCTCTCCCCTGGAGCTGCCCCTCCCAGCACGAGGCGGCCCGCCCTTCCATCCCAACACCCAGCTCTTGGTGGGACCATTTTTCTGTCCCATCTCTTCTGCGTCTCCCACCTCACCGGCCTCTCTCTTGAATCCCCTACACAACTTCCGGCCCCAGGATAGGGGAGGGGGGCAACCCTATGAGCTCAGGGCTGTTTTCAGGCTGTGGCGTTCTCTCAATCTGACACCCCCCACCCCCCAGGAAAGGCACAGGTCCCCCCCTCCCCTATGCCTCCCTGCTGGGTCGCACCTGGTGCGCTCTCAGACACGTGACTGGTGGGTTAGGAGGAGGGTCTGGGGTCACGATGGCTGTCCACGCTCTTCCCAAACCCAACGGGCTTAGCAAGGTGGCAGGGCAGGGCAGGGCATGCCAGCTGGGTCTAGGCAGCCAGTGCTTGCCAGCAGGGGGAGGGAGCAGGGAGGCCCCACCAGCCTGAGGCCGAGGGGCAAGGGCCTGTGCTGTGTGCCCAGCAGGGGCACGTCTCTGCCCCCCTCTGTCCCTGCAGGGAGGTGTGAAGGTGCTCATTACGGGCCCCTGGCAAGAAGCCAGCAATAACTACAGCTGCCTGTTCGACCAGATCTCCGTGCCAGCGTCCCTGATCCAGCCGGGGGTGCTGCGTTGCTACTGCCCAGGTAAGAAGCTGGCCCGGCCGCTCATGCCCAGGGTGGCCTGTGCGAGCAGATGGGATGCTGTTGGGTCCTGCTGCGTTGGTCGGCTCACAGGCCCCTATCAGGCACCCCTATGTGGGGATGTGGAAGACAACTTGATGAGGGGACAGACAGAGAACACCCCGCACTGGCTGCAGCACGAAGTGGAGGCTGCTCTGGGCCTGGAGAGCCAGGGAAGCAGGAGACCCCTGGTGGGCGGGCACCAAGAAGCAGCAGCACAATATCCAGGCATGCAGGCCTGGACAGAGGGTACAGGCCCAGACAGAGGGGTGCAGGCCCCAAGAGGGTGCAGGCCTAGACAGGGGGGTGCAGGCCTGGGCGGAGGAGTGTAGGCCCCCACAGAGGGATGCACGGACAGAGGGGTGCAGGCCTGGACAGAGGGGTGCAGGCCTGAACAGAGGAGTGCAGGCCTGGACGGAGGGGTGCAGGCCTGGACAGAAGGATGCAGGCCTGACGAGGATTCAGACCAGACGGAGAAGGTGCAGCCTGGACAAGGGTGCAGGCCTGACAGAGGGTGCAGCCTGGACGGAGGTGCAGGCCATACGGAGGGGTGCCAGCTGGACGGAGGGTGCTTGGCACAGACAGAGTTGCAGCACAGAACAAGGGATGCAGGACCGACAGAGGTGCAGGCCTGAACAGAGAAGTGCAGGCCTGGACGGAGGGGTGCAAGCCTGGACGGAGGGGTGCAAGCCTGGACGGAGGGGTGCAGGCCTGGACAGAAGGATGCAGGCCTGGACGGAGGGGTGCAGACCCAGACGGAGGGGTGCAGGCCTGGACAGAGGTGTGCAGGCCTGGACGGAGGGGTGCAGGCACAGACAGAAGGGTACAGACTCCCACAGAGGGGTGCAGGCCCAGACAGAGGGATGCAGGCCCCCACAGAGGGGTACAGGCCCCCAGAGGGTACAGGCCCAGACAGAGGGGTGCAGGCCTGGGTAGAGGGGTGCAGGCCTGGATGGAGGGGTGCAGGCCTGGATGGAGGGGTGCAGGCCTGGACAGAGGGGTGCAGGCCTGGACGGAGGGGTGCAGGCCTGGATGGACGGGTGCAGGCCTGATAGAGTATGCAGGCCTGGATGAGGGGGCAGGGCCTGGACGAGGGGTGCAGGCCTGGACGGAGGGGTGCAGGCCTGGATGGACGGGTGCAGGCCTGGATGGACGGGTGCAGGCCTGGATGGAGGGGTGCAGGCCCCCATAGAGGGGTGCAGGCCCCCAGAGGGTACAGGTGCTCCATACCCTCCTGCCACTTCCCTTGTGGTTTTGTCACCACCCACTTGCCTCTCTGCCCTTGCGTCTGGCCAGTAGCACCTCCATGAGGGGCACCAAGGTCACCATGGTGTCCCCAGGGCCAGCAAAGGGCCTGGCATGTCACAGGAGGGTGACTGACCATAGGAAGGAGTGAATGGATCTCCAAGTTTGGGGTCACTTTCCAGCTGGTGTCAAAAGGCCCCCTTGTCCGGCCTTGAGTCCCTCCCTGTCACTCACCCCCAGCATCAGCTCCGGGGAGTGGCCTGTGCGAAATCAGCAGCAAGCAGGAGACACTGAATTGGGTCGGGGGAGAGTGACCCCTTCCATTGGGGTGGCCTGTGAAAGGACAGGACATGAGCCCCAGGGCAGAGCAGAGCTGACCACGCTGGGGGCTCTGGGCTGATCCCACCTCTCCTTGGCTGCCCTCAGACCCACCTCCCACTGTGCTGTGCCCCAGCCTGGGTCTCCTGAGCCCCACACACCCTTCTGTCCCCTACACACACACACACACACACACACACACACACACACACACGGCCTCCTTGAAGCCTGCCCAGGTTGTGGAATGGGGCTGACTTTTACCTAAACTCAACTCCGTCAATATCCCAGGGCGTCAGGCTACTCCTGGGGGATCCTGCTCCCCGCCCACCGGCAGCCTGCCTGGCTCTGTGCTCCCTGGGACTCTGGCTGTGCTCCCAGCAGCCCTGGGGGCCCTGCAGCCTGACTGCCCCAGATGCCTCAGGCGAGGCACAGGCAAGGGCAGCGTGGTGCCAAGCTGTCCACTTACCACCTGCTGCTGGCTGGCAGTGGGTGCCACGTCTCATCCCCGAATATCAGGCCCCTCCAAAAATAAACGGCCTTCATGTGACCTCTGCATGCTGTGCCAGGAGCTGGGGTCAGAACCCCTGGGAACTTCTGGGCCACTTGAGCGCAGGGGTGACCTCTGTGCCAGGTGGGTGAGTGCAATGATGGGCAGGAATGTGGAGCCTGCCCTGCTCCTGCAGGTGCTCTGTTCACGAGGCCTGGGGTACCAGCTCTCTGAGGGTCTCTGCAGGTGTTGCTGGTCCCTGAGTTGGCAGTGGAGTCTCACTGAGTCATTTCAGTTCTTGTGGCCAAAGGCATCTCAGCCACCAGGCTTCGGGCAGACAGGGAGTGGGGACCCCTTTGTACAGCAGCTAACCCCATGTGGGGTCCCCTTTGGGCAATGCCTTTTTGAGGCCCAGATTGAAACATGTCACTTTGTGAGACTGGTCTAAATGTTCTCCCTCATTCATTCATTCATTTCCTAATTTACTAAACAGTGCCTTAGACAGGTTCCCAGAATGGAGCAAAGAGTATAATACCCAGCCCCCCCCCCCGCCCCCGCCCCGAGCCCCTGAGCCAAAGGAGCTTCCAGCATGGAGGGAGTCCTGCAGAGGAACCACTTGCTGCCCTGGGGATGGGGGGCTGCGGGCCACCCCGGGACCTCAGAGTGTCCCCAGGGGAAGCTGGGCCTGAGCTTGGAGGGTGATCCTTGAAGCCAGCACTAGACCAGCCTCATCACAAAAAAACCGCTCAGAGGCCACTGAGGGCTGGGAATGACACACGAGGGGGGCCAGGAAGCACGGGTGGCCACCGCCCACTGGCCTGGTGCACCTGCCCAAGCAAGCCAGAGGGTCCTGCTCAGCAGTCTCCATGCCATCCCTGGCAGGAAGAGACACACAGGCACACATTGCCCCCTCCCCAAGACCCCCAGGGAGCTCCTAGGCTGGGTGGGAGCCCAGCTGCCTCCACCTGGGGTGGACCGAGGTCCAGGGCCACGTGAGCGTGCTGAGCCGAGGCTAGAGTGGAGGGAGAAGAGGCACCCGGCCCCACCCTGGGACTGAACAGGTGTGCTTCGAACTCACTCACCGACGGTGGCTGAGCCCAGGCCAGGCACTGACTACCAGGGAAAAAGTAGGCCAGACCAGGTCCCTGCGCTCATGAGTCAACGGGGCAGTGGCCAGGCCCTCTGCTGAGCGCCAGCTCAACAACGCACTGCTGTCAGAAACCTGGGGAACCGAGAACAGACGATGGCCGATGGCCGGACAGTGAGGGGAGGCCGGGCTGGGTGGGCCCAGAGGCAGAAGCTTCTGCTGCCAGCCGCAGGGTGGAAGAACTTGAACTCAGGGAGGCTAGAGGAGATGGCAAGGGTCCAACACAAATCCCGCCAAAGTCGCAGGAAGGAGTTCTGCCTGGCTTTCCTGTCTGCGGGAAGGGAAAGATGAGTGAGCGTGTGGGGTGCGGACTGTCGGGGAGGATGAATGGAAACAGGAGGAGCGTCCTGCAGTGCTGGGCTGAGGGTTGTTCAACTTTCCTGCCTCGGAGAGGAGGGCTCCCTCTGGTAACACTCCCCCTGGCTTCCTGCAGGTGCACAAACCATGCCCCCGCCCCCTGCCCCAGCACCATTGCAACAGGAACAGGGCTCAGAGATGTCCCCACAAGGCTAATGGGCAGGCCCTTGGAGTACAGCAGTAACTGAGGAGATGGAGGGAGAGGGCAGAGCCAGCACTCGCCGATGGGCTGGCACCCGGGGACTCAAAGAAGGTCCTTCGCCCTCTGTCTCAGGAGAGCCGAGATCCCTTAGGTCGGCCACTCTCCAACGTCACTGCAGGCTGTGCCGGTGCCAGGGCAGAGTGGAAGAGGTTGTGCCCAGGAGGCTCATGTGGGACAGGGGAAGGCCCCCTTCCTTCCTGATGCTGAACTAGGCAAACCCCGGGAGAGGCAAGTGACCACAAGCTTGGAGACCTGCCCGGTGACACCACACTCAAAGCCACGGGAGATCCTGTTGGCTGGGAAGCCCCGATCAGAGGCGGGACGGGGGTTCCTGTTGGCTAAGGTCACGACCTGGACCTGAGCCTCTGCTGCCTCCACCCTGAGGTGGGCAGGGGGCGACACGTTGGTTTTCGGGGGACTGGGATCTGCAGCAAGTGTCCTTGGTGGGGTGGGGGTGGGGACAGCTGAGCCCTTTCTCTGTCCCAGGGAACAGCTGACCTGGACAGTGGCCTCCAGTCTGTGAACTGGTGAAAGCTGAGAACCCAGACAGTAGTGCAATCCTTGGGCGTGCCCTCCCTGGAAGTCTGTGCTGGGGACGCCCTGGCTGTGGGTATCTGGTGCCCCAATAGGGCAGGACACAAGCCACTACCCATGGGACTCCGGTGGGCACCATGCAACGACTGCCTGCACCCAGATCTCTGCCGTGGGCTGCCTTGCCTGCTGCCCGCAGTGACAGTGCCTCATTCAGGCACTCAGCACATGCAGTGAAAGCACTGAGTTGGGACAGGCATGCCCTCCCGAGTTTACTGTCCCGGCATTGAGGGAGGGGCAGCATCCGGGGTCTCCCAGGCAAGCTGGGACCTATGAGACAGGCACAGCTGGGAGGCAGGGGGACTTTGTGGAAACACACAGGATCCCATGTGAACGGAGTCAGATCAAGCCTTTAGGACAAGATAAGACAGCAAGAGGCACAAAAAGGCTCACAGCAAATGTCCCTGAACCCCGCCTGCGATGGCAGAGAAAGAGTGCAGGAACCCACGTTGTGTCTGGGGGAGAGGGCCCCAGGGCTCCTGCCCACCCTGGGCTTGGGGGAGAGGCCAGAAAGGTCCCCAGAACTAGCAGCCTTGCCTTGGGGCCGCAGGAAGGAGCCCAGCAGGTGCAGGTGGTGCCCACCCACCCCACCCCCCTGACCTCTCTGTCTTTCCCTTGCAGCCCATGACACTGGTCTCGTGACCCTACAAGTTGCCTTCAACAACCAGATCATCTCCAACTCGGTGGTGTTTGAGTACAAAGCCCGAGCACTGCCCACGCTCCCATCCTCCCAGCACGACTGGCTGTCCCTGGACGGTAAGAACGGTGTGCCTTGCTGGGCTCCAAGCGACAGGGACACTCAAGAAGCAACTGGAGAGAGGGATGGGCGTCCCGGGTCTGCGCCAGCCTGGGTCTGGCCGCTGGCTGGGCCCGCCCTCCATTTGGTCTCTGGAGGCCTGGCTGGTGGCTGGTGGCTGGTGGCTGCTGCCTGACCATCCGGGCAGCAAGCTGGGAGGTCCTTCTCTGGACAGACCCCCAGCAGCAAGGTCTATGCAGTGCTGCCTCCTGCAGGGTCGTTGCCATGGAGATCAGCCCCGCCCCCAGGCCTCTGAGAGGTGGAGAAAAGCTGGCTGCTCCCGACCCCTCCACCATGTGGACAGCCCTCAGGAAGCCCCAGGTCCAGCGGGAACAGCAGAGGACAAGCCCACTCCTGTGCCCTTGGGGAACCTGGGCCTCGAAGCGGTGGTTCCCCTAAGCCCTTCTGCTCCACCCAGTGCACCCCCTTCTCACCTCCTAGGCTCCCCCTCTTGCCTGTTGGATGCCTTCCCTGAACCACCAGGGTGCCTGCTCCCATCCCCCGCCCCAGCCGTGCCAGGGCACCCAGCAGCCGCTCTGGCCAGCGAACCGTCGGGATCTATTCTCAGAGGCAGCTGTGGGTCAGCAGGCGCCTGCACCCTGGCAGAGGCCGGAGCCAGCCGGGGTTGTGCCGGTGACCCGCGGGATGTAACAGAGAAGGGCAGGGTGATCAGGGGTTCCCGTTCAGGAAATCCGGTTTCAGTTTTACAGAACAAACGAAAAAGGAGCAGGGAGCTTCTGTGGAGCCCTGGCTCTCCCTGGATGACTGCCCCAGGTGGCCGCAACAGGGCTCTGAGGGGGTGGGGCAGCCAGCCTGGAAGGTGGAGGAGGCTTAGCAGGGGGTGCAGCCTCGGCCAAGCCGGGCGACCTGAGCAGTGAGGGCTGTGGCTTAACCACCAATCAGGGGGGCAACCGCACCGCACGCCAGCTTGGGTCTGGAGCTGGGACACCCTGCTGAACTCCACGGGCCAGCACGGCCCGAAGGAGATGCCTGCTGTGCACCTGCCGTCCTGAACCGCGGCGCTAATCCACCCCCTCTTTGATCTTGGCCAAATGATGGGAGAGGAAGGAGGTGGCAGCAGAGGGCCTTGGGGACCGGGCGTGTTCCTTTTTGTCCCTAAGTGGACAAAGAGGACAGCGTTCCCCCAGCAACAGCACGTTGGGGGGAAGGGCAATGCCAGTGCCGCAGCCAGAGCGCCAGCGTGGGGGGCGGAGGGGACAGCCAGCCGCTCTCCGGGAAGGGCGAGGGTCCTTCCCCTCCTCCCGCCCTCCCACTCACCACCCGGCCAGGCGGTGAACTTGGCGTCGGGCAGACGCCGCCCCTCCCGGCTCCGCAGCCCCGGGGCCCCGGCGCGCTGGCCCCACGGTGCCCGGCAAAGTGGCGGGGGCGCGGGGGCGTGGCGGCACGGCGGGCGGGGACTGCGGCGCCAGCTAAGTGGGGCACGGCTGCGGCGGCGGAGCGCGCGCACTGCACACTCCCGCGCGCGCGCACCCGGGACGCAGCCGCAATGCGGGGTGCCCCCCGCGGAAAGGCCGGCGGTGTGCGTGCGGGGCTGCGGGGCGCTGAGCTGCCGGCAGCGGCGGGGACTTGAGGGGCCCAAGTCCCGGGGGAGAGCAGAGATCCGAGGGGCTCCGGCCCACGTTTCCACGCGCTCGGCGCCTTCCCTTGCGTCCTTTGGCGAGCGTGGAGAGAGAAGGGCCGTAACTGAGCTCTCATACATTCCCCGGCTCCCACCCCAGAATGGCAGAAGGTGTGCGGGGACGCGAATTCCTGCCCGAGCCAGATTGAGCTGTGCGTTTGTTTGCCTGGCTAAAGGCCGCTGCGGGGCGCGGGGGCGCGCGCAGCACTGGGCTCAGCCTTTGTCCTCCGAGCGTCTTTGTCCTCGCAGCGCGGTCTCTGCCCCTGGCTCAGCCTTTGTTTATGGAGCCCCGCCCAGCGGGGAACGATCGTTCCCGGTGGAAGTGTCGTGGTGCGGGGACCCTCCCCTCTCCCTCTGCCATTCTGCAGACTTGCGTTAGGATGCGGGGAGGCGGGAGGTAAACCAGGGAGCCGCAGAGCCTCCCGCGGACCCAGGGCGCTTCCCTCTCCGCGGTGAATGTGAAGGGCAG
The DNA here is from genome assembly GCF_017591425.1 of Ochotona curzoniae. Taxonomy (NCBI): domain Eukaryota; kingdom Metazoa; phylum Chordata; class Mammalia; order Lagomorpha; family Ochotonidae; genus Ochotona; species Ochotona curzoniae. Next base: position 3,547,463 of record NW_024466389.1, read on the forward strand.
AGGTGGGGGTTCTAGCGCTGTGATGGGAGCCCGCACGTGTGTATCCGTATGTATCGGAAAAGCCCAGCGCAGTGCGTTGATCAGGAAGGCTTCTCGGAGCAAGTGGCACTGCTGGTAAAAGCTGTAGCCTGCGCAGGCATCAGCCGGCTAGGAACGGGATGGGGTCGGCCAGGAAGAGGGGGAAGGAGGAGGAAGGGCCTTTGGTCAAGGCTGTCCCCGTCACGTGCAGCTTCAGAATGGATTTCCGCTGCGCCTGACCCCTGACCCATTGCTAGGGACCCCCAGGGAGGTCTGAGCAAGTCATTTGGGGATTGCCAGGGAAACCTCTTCCCCGCTGGAAGTGGGCAGGTCTCTGGGGAATGTCCCTCGCACCTGACATGGGTCCTTGGAACACGAGGCTGTGCTGGGCTCACTGAGGATTTGCTGTCTGTTTAGACGCCTGTGCTTGCAAAGGGCAGCAGTACAGACTGCTGCGTGCCCCGAGGTGCGAGGTGGGGCAGGCCCCCTCCGCCATGGACAGCTGGGAAGCCCCTGGTGACTCAGTCCCTGGAGGGGAAGGCCAGTGTGCCCCGTGTCCCTTCCTTCCTCTTCTCCCTTTGTTGTTATCTAGAAGCTCAGGGTCTGCCCATCCCCACTGCCCCATCCAGGTCCCAAGCCCACTAAGCTGCTTATCCTGGGCATCTGATTCGCCTGTCTGTGTGAGAGGATTCGAGACAGAGAGAGATGTAGCTTTCCTGGGCTTTGGCCAGTCACCTGGGGGCAGGTGACCTGGGGAGCAGGGGGTGACCTTGTCACCCAGGCAGAGCGTGGAGCTGGCTGGGAGCTTAAACCCCTCCCTCCAAGTGCCTGCCTCTTGGGCGGCTGCCCGGAGTGTGGAGGCGCTGGCAGGACTTGCTCCCAGCCGGGCAGAGGCTACTGTGGGGAGTGCATTCCAGAGGCCCCAAGCTTCCCAGATGGTCTGAGAGGCAGAGGCAAGTGTGCAGGAGCCTAGTGGGGCCGAGTTGTGTTGGCGATTGACTAAACTGGGGTAACAGACAAACTTGAGAACACTGAAGAAGCGGAGAGCTGCCTGCCCCTGCCAAAGCCAAGCTGGCAGTTCACCTGCCCGTCTGCCCCCAGGGCCACCTGTGGGAAGGGACAGGAGGAGAACTTTCTGGAATCCACCAGGAGTGAGGTCTGGGATGGCTTTAGGGTCACACCTGTGCATGGTGGTGGCCTCTGGCCACAGGAAGCAGCAGAAGCCAGTGAGCTAGTCATCGTCTTCCTCTTGTTTTGTTTTCGTTTTTTTAAGATTTAGTTGTTTATTTGAAAAGCAGAGTTAGAGAGAGTCGGAGAGACAAAGAGAGAGAGAGAGATCTCTCAGCCTCTGGTCACTCCCTCACATGGCCACAATGGCCAGGGATGGGCCTGGACCTCCGTCCGGGTCTCCTGTCTGGGTGCAGGGTCCTGAGCACCTGCACCATTGCTGCTTCCACAGGTGCAGTAGCAGAGAGCTGGCTGAGAAGTGGGGCAGTCCTAACCTGACTTGACACTTACGTGGGATGTGGGCATGGCACACAGCGGTCAGCACAGGCGGCAGCTGAGCCTGGTGTGCCACGATGCCGGCCTCTTGGTCTTTTTTTTAAATTGCTGTGCAGGTGCATGGGGTGCAGCGTCGCATTTCATGGTCCACAAGCAGGTGTCAAGATCAGAACAGACTTCTTGTCTCTGACGTTGTGTCATTTCTCTGTGTTGGGAAAGGTCCCAGCTCTGTGCAATAGAGAGGTGACTGTCGCTGACCCCACTGAGCCCGGGAGCACTGCTGTTTGTGCCTGTTCACACCTTCCATGTGTCCATCCCGCCCCATGCCCGCCCCATGCCCAGCCCTGGGTGCCCATCTGACCTGGGGACAGAGCCTTAGCTCCGGGACCCCTCCGAGGAGCCAGCTGCTGCCCCTGCCGTTTGCAGTGGGGACCTCACTGAAGGGATCTGTCGCAGCTCATCCGTGTGGCAGGGAGCTGGTCACCTTGGAGCTGGGTCTCACTAGTGGCAGTGAAAATGGTACCTTGCCAAGAAATGGCACAGACCCTGCGGAGGCTGGGGAGGCCGTGGGGGATGGGGGGAGGAAGCAAGGTAGTGTCTGCGAGGGACGCAGATGCCCTGGCACCTGGGGGCACCTGTGTCTGCCTGGGCACACAGATGCAGGATGACCCCGACCCCTGCTCCCCTAGGGGGTCCCGCGACTGGTTTTAAAGTTTGCAAATGGGAGGTTCAGACCCTGCAGCGGTCAGCACAGGCAGCTTTCGCTCGACCCCTGCAGGGGTGTCCTAAGCACCTAGGGAGTTCCCCACCAGCTGTGCGGTTCACACAACATGGACGCCCTCTGGGTTCTGACCTCCAGGTGACGAGGGCCCACGTGCCTCTGAGACCTGCAGGGGAACAGCCCTCCTCACCTCTCCAGCTGCCACGTCCCCTTGCCTGTTGCCATTGCCACGCAGCTGGTCCTCCCTTGGGGGGTGTCTCTGTGCCTCTCTTTACGACACTGGCCATTCACGTAGAGCACATTTAATCCAGGAGGAGCTTGTCTTAACCCAGTGAACATCTGCAAGTGACTTCAAAGACAATATCCCTCAATGGTTTCCAGAGGGCAGGAGCCATCTGACCAGGCACACCACGTGTGGGACATATTTCTGCAAGAATCCAGAGCAGCAGTGGGCACCCTCCACGCCCCCGGGCTGGGTGTGTGAGTCCTGCTGAGGGTTTGTGGCGCGGGCCTGGCTCTGGCAGGCACTGAGAGGGGTGCAGCCACGCGGGGCGTTGGGTGGTTCTGCCCTGCCCCAAGGCAGCCTCTTCGGTGCAGAACGGGCAGCACAGCTTCTATCCGCACTGCAGCAATCCTGGAGCTAGGGAAGAATACAGGGGGAGGCACAGAAGGGGCAGAGACAAGCTGCTGACCGGCTGGCACCCTCAGGGACAGCTGTGGGGCAGCAGGACAGACTGTGCCCTCGCCTCCTGCCTGCTGCCCCCCATGACATGCTAACAGGTGTACCCCCTGCTGGGGCTTCAGCAGTCTTGGGAGACCTCAGGGCTCCTTCAGCTCTCCTTTGGTTTGAAGACACCACCAACCCCACTGGTGACATCCCCCCTCTGTGGAAGCCCTGGTCTGCACTCTCCACCTGCACTTCTCTGTCTTCTGGAAGGTTCCTTGAGCAGTCACAGGGCTGGTTCTTTCCTGAGCTGCAGTCTTCCTCCTGCCCGTTCTCTTGGGGCTTCCTCCCAGGCAGGGCTCTCTCACCCAGTCACTAGAGCACCCTGATGGCTGCTGCTTTGTGTCTCTGATCCGGAACCTTCCGTCTTGCCGCCCCCAGCACTAACCAGCTCTGGTTCCCCTGGATGAGCCAGCATCCCTGTCAGGCCTCTCTTGTGGTCCAGCCCAGCTCCCCTTCCTCTCTGTGCCCTGTCCTCCTTCCTTGCCCTAAGGCAGAGTCCCAGCCCAGACCCTGGCATCCTCCCAGAGAACCTTACGTGCTCCCTGCCCACCTCCTCGACGCAGCCTAGAACTCCTCTCTCCTTTGTTTCGTCCACGCTCTGTTCCCCTCGATGCCCTCCCCACCACCATCATGCAGCCCCCAACAATCTCATGTGTCCTAACCCTGTCTTCTGGCCTCCTTCTGAGGGGGCTGTTCATCCTTGTGTCTCTGGTAGACGGGTGATGGGCTGCTGTGCGCCAGCCACTGCTCTGAGCTTGGGGGCACTTGGGTTCTCGTGGGGCTTATGTGCTGGTGGGGAGAAAGACAACCTACCACAAGGGGACAAACCAGGCTGTGCTGGGTGGGGGGCAGGGCACCAGCACTGGGGGCCTGGGAGCAGCTCCCATGGTGACTGTTGTAAGGTGGGAGATCAAGAAGAAGCAGGTGCTGTTGGCATTGGGCTGTAAGTGACAGGAAGGAGGAGGAGCCAGCCCCACCCCTGCAGGATCCTGGAAGGAAACACGGGGACAGGGAGACCACAAGAGCTCAGGAGGCACCATTGCCACAGGGTGAGAGGAGATGGGGGGAGCGCAAAGGGACCAGTGAGAAGGTGGTACTGATGTGACCAGCAAAATGAAGTCGAGGGACCTGGGGTGAAGTGGGGTGGGGACACTGGGAGGTGAAGTCCAGGCCCCCGTGATGATTTGGAAACGGAGGGCAAGAAAGAACATTGGGAGCCCAAAGAGTTAGAGGACGTTGGCACAATCGTGTCCTGTGTTGGAGAAGCGTCTCCAAGGGGTGGAGGGGCCGGGGAAGAAGGACATGAGAGTTAGGGCCAGCGGCCTTGTTAGCCACACCAAGGTCACGGACGGGCTTGGCAGTCTGGAGGCCAAGGGGAGATCAGAATGCAGTGGACGGTCAGGGGTTGTCAGCTGCTGGTGGTGTCTGAAGTCAGGTGCAGAAGACATGCCACAGGCCACCCCGTCCCCGCCCCCCACGTGTGGGGGTGTCCAGCAGAAGAGGAACTGGTGAAGGAGAGCTGCCGGCGAGATGGGAGGAACCCCAGAGGTCTGCTTAAGGAGAAAGAGCAGGTCAGCCAAGCCTAGTGCCAAGTGGAGCTGCTGGAGGAACCCCCGAAGGGAGGTCTGATGGGGGAAGGGACTCAGAAGCAGCTAGGAGTCCAGATGGAGGAGATGGTGCTGAGCCCAGCTCCTGCTCGGGGCCGCGACCTTCCGCCCTCTGTGTTTGACGGGCAAGCAGGGGCTGCTCGGATCCTGACCTAACCTGGCCTGGGAGACCCCGTGCCTTCACGAGCCCTAGCCCCCTCCTGTGCAGCCAGAGAGGAGCACCGGGCACTGCCTTCCCTACCTCCACTCTGGTGTTGGTCCCGCACAAGGCTTATGGGTTTGTGCGCCCCTAGGAAAGTGGCATCTCTGTCCATCCCAAGTGACCCCACATCCACCCTAGTCCCCAGATCTCACACTCACTTGTCAGCACTCCCCACTAGGGTGCAGGGGCTGCAGACAGGCCCCTGAGCACTGCTTGTTGCTGGCACATGGGACTCCAGCCTGGCAGGCCTGTGTGGGCAGCTGCACCTAGAATTTATTACATTGGTCTCCCATTATCCTGCCTCTTTGCTTGGGTGTGGATCATCCATTCTCCAGAAAACACAGCCTGAAAGAAAGGCCTCTGGGGCCAGGCTGGAGTCGTACAGAGACCAGCAATGTGGGAACACAGCCAACCCAGCCTTGGGCTCCTTCAGCCTCGCACCAGAATCCGTCACTCTTGCAAAGGGGAGGGGATGGTCTGCAGCCATGCTCCTTAAGTAGCCAGACTCAAACACAGAAAAGAGGCAGGGGCTGGGTGGGGAGCTGGGCAGCCTGGGAGGAAGATCTGAGTCCTTGTAGCCTGAGCAGGTGGAAGGGGACGCCTCCCACCCAGTCCAGCCCTGGCTGCACTTAGGAGGCCATCCCAAGCCTCCGCCAGGAGCCAAGAGCAAGGCCCTCTCCTTTTAAGAGCTCCTAAAAATATACACACTTCTCATCCTCCTGAGAGGCCAGCCACCTTGTCCCCTGCCTCACACCAGGGCATCCAGAATGGTCTTTGAAGGTCAAAGACTGGTGCCCTGCGCGGACACTGTCCACTACTGTGGACTCGGGGTCCTTCGTCGGAGGACGGATGGGGGAGTCCTGCATTCCACTCCTAATAAGCAAGAGAAGACACCATAAAGATTCAGGACAGAGTGAAATCAACGACATGCCAGAAACACACACAGAATGTCAGGGAGTTTAGAACTTGAGACAGACTTGGCCATCACGTCATCCAGCCCCCACATCCTTCTGGAAGGAAGCGCAGCCACCTGCCCCAGGAAAAGGGGCCACCTCCCGCCTCCTCGGTCAGAGTGCTGTCACCCTCCCATCTTCTTCCCCGTCTCTATCCCACAGCCAAGTTTCCGAAAGCCCCAGAAGCCAGGGCACACACGAGCCGGCTGGAAGCCCCGGGCCACATGACAGCCTGTGACTTCTTGGCCAAGGTCAAGGTTTGCCCATAGCAGCAGATGCTTTTTCTCTGCGTTCGCACAGACAAGGGAGGGACAGGGCCCTGGCGCCCGCACCATGCTTCCAGCCTCTGAAGCAGAGGGTCCCATTCCAACAGCAGCAGCCAGGGAGGTTTTGGTGGGGAGGTCCCTGTGTCTTCTTCCATGGATGTCCTAGGATGCAGGCAGGCAACTCTGCTCCAGCCCCTCCCACAATTAGGTGGTATCTGTAAAAGCCTGGGGCATCTTGCAACACTTGGGTACCACCAAGCAGCATTGATTGGTCCCAAGATACATGAGAGAGGAAGCAATTGTCTGAGCCACTTGACTGTCCCTTCCAGCAAAACCCACCTCCCGGCACTGCCCACCCAGAGACCCTGTGCACTCATGACCCTCTAGGTCTCCACTGTGTGGAGTGTGACAGAGGGATTCCTGCATGTTGGCCTGACTCCATCATCTGCTCTTGACTTTCATGCCAGGCGAGTCCTCCTCTGGCTCTCCCATCCCTATTGCTGGGACTTGCATGGGAGCCGACAGCCCAAGTTGACACGTGCCATGTCCCAGTGCCCCCTGCACCCTGACCACACACCTCTTCCCCTCTCGGCGCCCGCCGCACTTTGCAGACGCCTTCAGCAGAAGTGTGTTCTCTTCCCTCTTTGTAGTCTTCTATTCAGTACTGTTAAAGGAGTCAGTCCGCACAGTGCCCGGGGCTGGGAAAGGGACACAGAGGGCAGGTGTGGTCAGTGGGCTCCCCGAGGCTCCGTGCAGGGAAGGTCGGGCCTGGCTGCCTCAGGAAATTCCAGGAGCTGGCGTTGGCTCGTCTGGAAGATCTGGGAGGGTTCCTTCAACTGACATGTCAAAAATGAGCAGAAGTGACTTCATCAAGAAGGATGGCACGTATATTCCCAGCTGAGGGTAGCACTGTGCCCTGATGCTCTGGGGTGGTCAGAAACCTTGGAGAGGTCATGGAGTAAATGGGGGCAACGGGTCAGTCCAGGTGGGCGGGCAGCATGTACTGAATGTATACCCAAGGAGAGGCCACTGACCATGTGGAGGGAAGTGCCATAGCTACTGAGTAAGGAACAGATTGAAAGGGGGCTGGAGTGGGTATGGGTAGACCAGCAGACTGGTGACTGTAGGCAAAGGGGACAGGATCCAGAAAGATGGAGGAGGTGGCATCGGTAGGACCATGGGTTAGCTGCGGGCGCCGAGCTCTGTGTCATTCACCATGGAGAGCATCAGCCAAGAATTAACCTGGACACAAGGGGCTGGTATCTCTATGTGAAAGTGAGTGGCCAGTGATCATGGGTTTCAGGCAGGTATGTGAACATCTGGGTGACACAGGCCAGCAGAAGTGGTGGGATGGATAAGGATGATGCCACAGCCGAGTCTGGAGGCCGAGAGCTTTCTCAGTAATCAGCACTTCCGGAGGCTTGCTGAGAGCACGGGAGGTTGTGTGCCACAAATGCTGCGCCCAGGGGTGGTTGGCCAGCCGGCTCTGGGGTGTCGGTGACCACTGTCCTCCCTGCTGAGTGGGTCCTGACGTCCTTCCCGGCATCAGGCGAGGAGGGTGTTCACACCGACCCCGATCCAGGCCCCTCATCACTGGACAAGCTTCAGCAGTGACCTAAGCTCCCTGAAGCCATGGACAGAATCACCAAGGGTCCCGAGAGCACCCCCAAGGCAGTGACGCTCTGAGCCCCCCAGAGCTCACTGCAAGCAGTGATGGCCCCCCCTTCAAAGAGACCCTGATCCAAAGCAGCTGAGTGGAGAAAGACAGGCGCCAGAGGTCAGGAGGGTCCTGACCTTGGAGCTCCCAGTGTCAGCTGCCAGTGGGGTGCTGCTTCCCTGGCACCGCTGTGGGGCATCGCTCATTGGGGGGGTTGCCAACCTCGGGGGAGCTCCTCCAGCCCCCTCCAGTGCTCCACCAAGTGGGTATAGCTGATTGCCCAAGTCACCCACCCAGAGTCAGCACTCTAAATTACACCATTGGCCTGGCTGGCCCTTGGCCATGTACTGCTGAACTGACCTGTGACCCAGGCATGACTGGCTGCGTGCATGGCTTCTGGGAGGCTTACAGAGTCCCTCCCCCACAAGGTGGGGGACACTTTGCTTGAGGCGAAGTTAGTTCTTGGCTGCACAGAATGCCCACTCCCCCCCCCCCCCGCCTCTTCTGCCCCTTCTCCCACAGACCAGCCTCTGCTCTGCTGCCTTTGTGGAGGGAGAAGGGGGTGTCGGGTTTCATTGCTGTGTTTAGGCAGCTCTGCGAGGCCCAAGACAACGTTCTGTCCTGGGACATGGTAAGAGTGACCACTCCGGTCTTGCGTGGAGACTCCTGTGTGGAGCACAAGCTCCCTGGGCGGTGGAGAGGCACAAGCAGCCAGGTGCTGCACCTGCTGGCCTCAGTGTGAGCAGAATGAGAAATTCCAGGAGCCTTTGACTGCCAAGGTTATTATTCTAATGTGTTCTCTCAGTCACTTCTTCCCGTGACTCACCTGCACAATGTGCTGGCAGCACTGTGCAGAGGGCACCCCTGCCCCCGCCATGTTCTTCCCATTGGCTGGGCCCAGCTCCCCTCCACCCCAACTCCTGCCAACGCTCTCTCCTCTGCTGGGGGAGACCAGTGCCCCCTCCCTCCGTGCTGTGACTGTCTCCCCTGTCCCCAGTCCTCTGAGCTTCCTCCCCACACCCACATGGGAATGGCACTGTCAAGTGGTGAGCTGGGTGCCCACGGGGGAGGAGCCTGACTGCCCCCCACAGTGAGGGAAGCCTTCAGCCATCTCAGGTGCCAGCAGCTCACTGTCATCCTTCAGAAAGAAAAAGTCATCCCTGCTGTCAGTTTGTAAGTGCGAGGATGATTGTAACTATATGGGGAAGGCCTGGTCCTGCGTCCCTTGGAAACAGCGAAAGCTAGAGGAAGCAGGCATACAGCTGGGACCCTTTCCTGCCATAGGGTGTCACAAATATAACCCCGGGAGGTTGGGCCCTGTGCATTTGGAGCTCACAGTGCCCTGGGCTTGGGATATGATAACTGCTTTTATTACCAGTCTTTCCGCCTCTCTCTTGGAGAACCGTGGGAAAGATGGAGCCCTGGGCGCAGGGCAGAGGGTGTAGCAAGAAGTCTGAACCTCCAGGGTCCCCTGGCATCCTCCAAGATGCCCTTGCTCCTCCTTTGTCCTCCCAGTAGGCAAGCGGGTGCTCAGGGAGAGGCCTGACACTCCTACAAGTCACTTGAAGCCGGAGGCTGTGTCGCCCGTCTCCACCGGGCAAATGCAGATGTAGGGGACACTACTGGGGCGGCAGAGCCAATGGACAGACTCCCCCTCATTGGTCCCAGGGCCAGGAGGCGCTAGCCTGCTCAGGTGTGGCTGCAGCAAGAGGGGCCCCTGTGGAAAAGTGGCCTGTGGTATCAAGGACAGGCTGCTGGGGCTCTGGGGACACTGGGCTTTCTCCCAGCCTTGGGTGGCCTTTAGTACCCAGGATATCTGCGATTCTTGATACCTCAGCGCTGCTGGCCCAGCACCCAAGGTGGTGGGTATCTCCTAGGATGGATGCCACCACTCTTCTCTGTGAACCCTCCTTCACCTTGAGAGAACCTGGCATGTCTCCTGCTCTTGTGCCCCTTGCCCCTGGTTGTGTATTAACTAGCAGCCAAGCTGGAAGTGTTCAGCTGACTGCCGCCAACAGGATGGCAATTTTGTAGCAATTTCTCCATAACAATCTGGGTCCTGCAACATGTCTGGGTCCTGCGCTCTCTCACTCCATCCATCGTAACTGACAAGAGAACAGAAGGAGGAAGTACTCCAGGGTAATTCTACCGCAGGCTGTGTGTGTGTGTGTGTGTGTGTGTGTGTGTGTGTGTGTGTGTGTGTGTACTTCTCAGACCAAAATGCCTATTCCAAATTGTGACCCTACTGGACTGTGGGGTGTGTGGCGTCCTCGTTGAGGGCTGGGACAGGGCTCCCTGCCTCTTAGAATGGCTGATCGCAGCCCCATGGCAACTGCGATGCTCTCTGGGGCATAAGGTTTGGCTTCCTGAACGCCTCTCCAGGAGGACCGAGGGGGGTTGAGTAAGAATGGCTTTGAGTGGGGAGCTGGGTGGGCGGGGTGCAGCTGTGGCAGTGTGCACGGTCTGCCAGGAAGGTCTTCGAGCCCCTCACCAAGGGAGCTTGGAGGGGTGGGATTTGTGTTGAAAGGGCTTGCATGCTGGCATGAAAGGCAGCCTGAAGTTATGCTAGCAGGTGCCTGCTGCTGCCGAACAAGCCGTCTGCCCGGAAGTAGCAGAACTCCGGTGCTGGGCGTGGCTGGGCTCATCCACAGAGTCAGCTACAGCTGTGGGCCTGAGCCACTCCCGCCTACAATTCCTGTGGCTGACGCCCACACAGGGTCACCTCTGGGCAGCCTTAGCTCTGTCCTGGACTTTGTCCACCCTCAGCCCCCCTCTCACACTGGGCAGGCCAGGAATGTTGGCCACCCGGCTGCAAATGTGGGAGGCTTTCTCCCCAGCTCGCTCTCCTCCCTCCCCCACTGTGGTCTGGTGGGAGAGTGTAACCTGGCCGCTGCTCTCTTGGGGGTCACTGGCAGTGCGAATCTGCCTGACTCACCCCTGGCTTTCGCAAAGACCTCTAGGTCAGAACCCCTTGGGCCCATCCTTCCTGTGGCTCCCCCTGCCACGTTCCCTGCCTAGGGCTGGACACAGGACACAGGGTGCAGGAGCTGACCCACTCCAAAGGGGGGTTGGTCATCAGGCCCTCCTGACCTGGGCCTGACGTCTCCAGCCCATCCTCCGATCTTCATTCTCCAGCTTTCTTGCTTTATCTCTTCTCCCATGCATGGTGGTGGTGGAGGAGTTCAACCGTGCCGAGGTACAGTGAAGGCAGTGTAGAGTTAATCTACGGAAAGTGCACATTCCGGGTGTTCAGAGATGGAGTTTAGGGGGGCCGTTGAGATGCCCTTGTCCCGAGTTGGAGTCCCTGTGTTCACCAGCTGCCTGCAGCCCGGTGCTGTAATGCAGACTGGGGGAGGCGGTGGCGAAGGCTCAAGGACCTGGGTTCCTGCCTCCCATGTGGGAGACAGGGGCTGGATCAGGCTCTGGCTCCAGCCCAGCCCGGACGTGCCAGAGCATTTGGAGTTGGTCTGTCTCTGTGTCTCTCGTATCAATCGACAAAGGGTTCTTTGTTTTCAGTAGTGGTAGAGCTGTAGCGTCATCATCACAAATTGGTGAGCATTTTCAACCTGTCCCTCTGCCCAAGAAACCCCTGTACCCATATCATGCACCCCTCCCTCCCGAGTCTACTTCCTGTCTCTATACACTTGACCGGTCCAGACCTTTATAAAGGAATCGCACGCTGTGCAGTCCAGCTGTCTCTTCCACCCGGCCCCTTCCAGGGCTCATCCGGGTTAAAGCATCCATCTGTCCTTCGATATTTTTTCTGGCCAAATGCATGCCCCTCTGTGTCTGGCCGTCTGTTCTGGGGTACGGAGCTGGGAAAGGAGTTGCTGGGTCATGTGGTAACTCTTAATCTCCTGAGGAGCTGGCAGGCTGTTTTCCAAGGTGGCTGCACCACAGTGCTTGCCACAGCCACAGACGAAGGCTCTCACTTCACACCCTTGCCAGCCCTTGTTCCGGTCCATCCCTTAGTGGGCGTGACGTGGCATCTCATGGTGCGTTTCCTCTCTGAGTGACGTGGACGGCCTCAGATGGCAAGCAGCTTTTCCTGTCCTTGCTGGCCATCTGTGCATCTTCTTTGGAGCAGAATCTGTCCTCGTCTTTCGCCCATTTTAAAAACTGGGTTATTTACTTTTTAACTTTGGAGCTATCACAAGTATTTTTTTTTTCTATTCCAAATACAAGTCCCGATAAGTCCAGATAAGTGATTTGCCAAAATTTTCTCCCTTTTTGTGAAGTGCCTTTTTTCTTTTCACTTCTTGGTGGTGGTCTTTGAAATGGATAAGTTTTTCATCTTCATAAGCTTCAATTTTCCTATCTTTTTCCTTGGGTTGCTTGAGCTTTTGGTATCAGAATTAAGCAAGCATTGCCCAATGCCACTGGGTCTTTGGCTGGCAGCTTTGTTTGTGCTCCTCTGTTTGCACTGTTGCTCTACCATGAGTCCGTTCTTACATCTGGCGCGAGGCGGCAGGAATTTGATTTCGTTCTTTGTCGGGGATGTCCTGGGCTCCTAGCCTCTCTTTTTCTTGAATGGCCTTGCCGCCTACCCCTGCTTTTTAGGATGTAAACCCCACTCTGTGCACTCAGCTTCTGCACTTTTCACACGGCTGCTTGGTTTGATCACAGTCTTATTAGGGTACTCCCGTTTCTAATGGGAAGTGAAGACCAGGAGACAGGAGAGACTGCCCCTTTCACGCATGCGGCTGCTTTGTCACTCACGCTGCAGGTCCCACACCTGCGGAAGGATGCCTGTCCCGTGCCCACTCAAGGACCTAGGCTGGCAGCGGCTCCCATGATGGTCAGCTCTGGGGATAAGAGTATGGTGGCAGGTCACTGTCTATATTGATGCTTGTGTCTTTTGCCCCCAGTTCACTGGCTGAAGACAATCTCCACGACCCCATCTCACTTCACGGGATCCAGGGGAGTGAAAAATGCCTTGGGGTTAACTGCTAAGCACAGGTGGGGTAGTTACTTGTGAACACTCCAGAGTTCACATCTTACTACATCTTTGTAAGAACATCCTTTGCAGACATCTCCAGATTCTCCCCTTGAACGCTGTTTAAATGCTGGCGTGACGGTGTTAGTGTTTGCAGTTCGCACAGAATGACTGCAGGCTTGCAACTTGCAGTCCAGCTGTGCTGCTTGCGGGCTGTGTGGCTTTGGGCACACCCTCACTGGCTCCCCAAGCCTGGGCTTACCCTCTAGTCTGTGAGCACCTGGCCTAAGGGCAGACCCATGGCAGGCTCTGATAAACAGTAGCAACTGTACTCCTCTCAACCTGCTCCCCACAGCCACACCCCCATCCCAGCAGGCCCCGTCCCCGCGTGCACCCCTCCCATCCCCAGCATGTCCCGCCCCCTGGGTGCCTCAGGAGACCCTCGGCAGGGGTCAGGCCTAGGGGAATGACTGGCTGGATGCTCCAGGGGACAGAAATACACTTGGTCCAACAGCTGCCAGGTGGGGCTCTCAACAGTCTACTCTTTTTTTTTCCTTTCTATTTAAAAAAGAGACCCAGGGACACTCAACTTGCCTCAGCCTCCTGAAAGTCAGCCAGGTGTCCTGTCTTGCCCTTTCCTTTTCAACCTAGGATGAAAGAGGCAGTGTCCCAAGGGAACAGCCACCTGCGGGCATGGGGTTCCAGCATGCCCTGGGAGCTCTGAGGTCACTCCAGGAGCGCTTGGCTCACCCCACCCCGCCCTGTCTGGCTTTCCATGCTCTGGCCCAGGGGCACGACACTTCTGGAGTTCTGTGGGCTCTCAGAGATGGGCAGAGATTTCTAGAGAGGAGCGTAAGTGTCACCTCTGGCTGTCTGGGAGGAACACTGTGGGCAGCTGGCTCCAGTGTGGTCACAGTCTGGAGCAGCTGGAGGAAGGGTGAGGGCCAGCTATTAGCTGCCCAGCTCACACCTGCCAAGTGCTAGTGTAGCTTGCTCCCGTTCTCAAGGTGAGGGCTTTCATTCTGAACCCTTGTCTCCCCTTCGTGTATGACATGCAAGGGAACAGGTTTACAGTCCCTAAGGATGCGGTACTGTGGGCACTCATGATTTAAATCCAGTGCCCGGGGTTAGAATAGAAGGTCCCTGGCAACCCGAAACCACCCTTGCTCCTGGCTCCTTCACCACCTCCCCAACCCTGGCTTAGCAAAGTCAGTGGCAGTGGCTGTTATTGAAGGTGAGGTGCAGGGCACAGAGGCATGTGGGCACCCACTTCCCATTCATTCTTCCATTTCTCGCCCCTCTGTGAATGGCCAGCACCCACCTAGCCAGAGGCAAATCTGCTTTGCACCTGGGTAGATGGTCTCCACGGCCAAGGTGCCCACACACACTACCTTTCACAGCCTCTCCTAGCAACTGGCTTGACACCAGCAGGCCCATTTCTGTGGCAGTGACAGACACACCCACAAAGTGGGTGCTGGACTGGGAGTGAGGCCTTCGTGGGCAGAGCTGGGAAAGGGCAGAGTGCCTGCAGGGCGATTGTATGTGGGGTGACTGCGGCAGGGAGGGGGTTGAGCAGGCAAGGCTCAGCAGGACTAAACACCCAGTGCCCCGAATGTGCCAGTGCAGCCCTTGGCACAGGTCCACCCAACCCCCAGGGAAACCACACACAGCCCACTGGCCTCCTGGGCTGACAGGTGCAGGCGCAGAAGGGGACACAGCCTCCCCAGGGTGGCGAGCTCCTGACCTCTGACCATGCCTGCTGGGGCTTAGCTCCACCAGCTCAGGGGCTGTGCAGAATGGGCTGTTTGTTTATGTGCGCTTGGGGAGGGTCACCAGAGATTGCCTCTGTCTCTGAGGCTTTCCTTCCCAGATGGCAGGTGTCTAATGATGGACCACAGGAAGCAGCAAAAGGACGCCCTCATTGTGTACCTATGCGGGGGATGGGGAGCGCAGGGCACCAGTTGGGTGGCGGCTGAATAGTAACGGGATATATGTTAGAGGGAAAGGAAGGGACTGGGCTGCGCACGTCACAAGCCCAGGGAAGCTGCCTAAGGGTGCTGAGCCTCACCCAGAGATCAGACCCGAGCGGGACTGCCCAGGGCACTGGAGCGCCACCGAAGAGGGCAGAACTGGAGGCTCCGAGATGCTCATCTCCGCCCTACCCTGGCCAACGCCCTGGGCTGTCCGGCTAGGCATCCGGGCGCTTGCGCGGCTCCTCCAGCCCTGGCGCCCGCGTCCCTCCCTCCCTGCCTGCTTTGCCTGCCCGCCCAGCCAGCCGAGCTCCCCCGCCCCCTCGTTGCGCAGCGCCAGCCTCTCCCGCGGCTGCATTGCAGACGCCGCCGCCGCAGGGCGCGCCAGGGGCCCCCGGGCGCACCCGACGGCGCCGCGGGGCCAGCAGTCGCGAGCAAAGGCCGGGCGAGGAGGGAACGCGCGGCTGCAGCGCCCCTCCCTCTGCCAGGGCACCGGAGGCGTCGGACCCGGGCAGCGGGTGCGGCCGTCGGTCTCGGAGCCGCCGTGCCCTCGAGCGCACCGTGGCCGCCTCCCCATCACCCCCCCGCGGCCCTTCCTTTTATCCAGGCGGGCGGGCTGGCAGGGCCGAGGCAGCAGCGTCGCGAGGGGCCGTGACCCGCCGCGACGCGCGCCGGGGTCGCCCTCGGCCCGCACCCTCCGGGGCCAGCCGCCGCCGTCCAGCACCGCGCCGCGCCGAGCGGCTGGGGCGCAGTTCCGGCGCAGTCCGCGCGCCGAGCGGCTCCGCGCCCCACACCTGCCTCTGCCCGGCTCCGGGAGACGTCCGTCGTTCCGATTGGGCCGCACGGCGGGGCGGGCGGGGCGGCGGCCGGTGAGCTCACCGCCGCGCCCCGCCATTGGCCCGGGCGGCGCCCTCGGGCTGTGGCGGGGAGACAACGGTACCCGGAGCCCCGCGAGTGCGTTCCAGCTGCGGCGCGGAGCTGAGCGGGCTCGGGGCCGGGCGGGGCGGAGGAACCGGAGAGAGGCGACTCGGCGAGTCCCAGTGAGTGTGCGGGCGATCGGGAGGCCAGTCGGTCCGGCGCGTGCGGGGCGAGGGCGGCGGCCGGCGGGGGCGCGCCGGGCGGGGCATGGGGGAGCACGCGTGCCTGTGGGGCGGGGGTGCGGGGCGCGCGTGTTTGTGGCGCTAGTGGGTAGCGAGGCGGCGCGGGAAGGTGGCGGGGGCGACTGCCTGTGCGGCGCTGCTTGGAGCGGAGCGTGTATAGCGCGAGTGGGGAGGGGCCTGAGTGTGCGGGAGGACTTGCGTGGAAGAGTCGGTGTGAGACACGCGTGTCCGTGGGCACGTGGGAGGCGAGTGTCTCGCTGGCCGGGTACACATAGGGCCCGGGCTACATGGAGGGTATGCGTTTGCCGGAGGGGCATGCGTGGGGAGCTGGGCGGGGCTGGACACGCGTGTCGGCGGGTGGGTGGGGCGTGTCTTGGTGCGCGCGCGCGCGGGCGGGAAGCGCGTCTGGTGTGGGTGGAGCAGGTATGAGGCACGCGCATCCCTAGGGGCGCGCAGGCGGGGTCCGGGGGCCAAGAATTGGGGCGGCCACTTCGGGGACTTGCGGGGAGGCGTGGGACCTGATCCCCCTGCCACGGCCTTTAGGGATCAAAGCCAGCCCCTCGCGTGCGACTGTGGCTCGCCTTCGGGCGCGGACGCGCAGAATGGGGTCGGGAAAGTTGGGAGCAAAGGTTTGGAGAACTTCCACGGGCCTGCACACCTGCAGCGGGAGAGGCGCTTTCCGCCTGGTCGCTGCTACCGCGCGCACCTGCTTGGCGGCGCTGGCCGCTGCCCCTGACTGCGCCCTGCGCTGCAGGTGGCGCTGAGGGCGCTCAGGTGTTTGCGACTTTTTAAGTAGGTGGAGCGCGCCCGCCGCAGACACCACCGCCTCCCGAACATTGCGACTTTGCAAGTCGGTGGAGAACAGACCACCTCCCCCCACACAGACACACCAGGTTCTCTGCCAGTGAGCTATCAGATCACGTTGCTGAATTACCAGCATTTTTGCACACCACCTTTGCAACCGGTTGCCTCACTAAGCGCCTTTGCTGTGGTGTGCCTGGACCCCTGTGAACTCCTTGCAGGAAAGTGAAGGGCTTTCCCCTAACAGCACCGCTGCCTCCGTGGGAGGCCAATCCCGACTTCTTCACTCAACGCTCCCAAGTTGTTGTTTTAGATGGTGAAGTGCCTGGGTCTGCTACAGAAAGGAGCGCCTTCTTTGCTTAGAGCAGCTGTGGAGAGTTCCCACGGGATCTGAGTGCTTCGGAGAAACCCGAGCTGTTATTGCAAGCGCCGGGGCCGCGCTTTCCCTGCTGCGTTTACGGGAAAACGCTGTTCCTGCAGGGTCAGCCTCGGCCTGCAGTGAGCAAGCTCTGTGCTCTTGGTGTTACATTTAGGGAGAGGCAAAGTGGAATGCTCAAGGAGATGACGTTCACCTGTGCTTCCCAAGGGTGTTCAACTCACGGCGGCCCGTGGAACACCTTCCTGAAGCCTTCTGGTTGGTGGCGTTCCCGCCAGAGTCCACAGACGTGGGAAGTGTTGTCCTCAGCCCTGTGCCTGTCCCCGGCTTTGCTGGAGCCCGTGTTTGGGGCTGAGCTTGGCAGTGTTGTGTGCACGTGGTAACAGGTGTGACCGAGGTTTGCTTAGTGGCCAGCAAGTGTGAATGGTTGAGGGGCAAGCCTTCATTTCCTTTGGGAACTGTTGCCATCTTTCTGATAGTTTGATCATTCTGGAGAGTCTTTGAGTTTGTAACACTGTGTACGTGCAGCCTGCCTCTGTGGATGTTTAAGGAAAGTGAGCATTTCTGTAAGAGGCAGCGTTGGGTATCGCCAGGTGCCGCACAGGGCTGTCTCGTCCCACTTAGCGGATGCAGTCCCAGGCTGCTTCCCGGTGCTTGTTCCAGTCCCTTGTCCCTTCGTGACCGTGCCCTGCATGTTCGCTGTGTTGGCTCACGGCCCAAGGGCCCGGCTTTCTCTGGTTTCAAGCAGTCAAATGTTCGTGCTTGCTCCATTAACCATCTTCAAAAGAGGGTGCCCGGTTGGCCGCCCTGGTGAGCCGGCCACTGCAGCTAGGGGTCTGGCTTGGTGCGTGGGAGTCCCCCAGTGAGGTGTCCCTTTGCCACAAAGCCCTTGGCATCCACACGTGACAGGGTTTATTTGTGAACAACTCATTGAGATGCAGATTGCCCAGTTGGAGGCAAGATAAAAAAAAAATCACCAGGGAGGGATGGAGGAGGGCCACAGGAAGGACAAGGGGCAGGAAAAGGCGGAGGGACTGTGCCGGCGGAGAAGTTCAGACCAACGTCTGGCGTGAGGAGCATGTGTCTCATTGAACACGTCGGAGGTGCTTGTGGGCCAGGCAGGGGCCGCAGATGGCCAGGGCCCCTGCACGAGGTGCCCTTCTGGCCCTGGCTGCCCATGCATCTGCCTTTGGGGTGACACAGGGTGGGGTGACTCGGAGATGCCCTTACAGGAACTAGTTCCTCTCCAGTTCCGCTGGGCAGCGGGGATTTAAAAACACAAACGGCCCTGGTCATGGGGTCAGGAGCAGAGCGTCCATGTGATGGGTTTGGTATTTTGTTCTTTTTGTGAACTCCCTGAAGTTTCTAACTTGGGAGTGCCCAGGTACCTGGGATGTGGGAGACCAGGGAAGACATTTTCAAGCACCTGTTGTGTAAGGATGGTTAAAAATATTGTGACTACTGGGCCTACTGTGGTAGCCTAGTGGCAAAAGTCCTCTCCTTGTATGCACCAGGATCCCATATGGGTGCTGGTTCATGTCCCGGCAGCTCCATTTCCCATCTAGCTCCCTGCTTGTGGCCTGGGAAAGCAGTCAAGGACGGCCCAAATACTTAAAGATAAGTAATTTTAAAGATAATTTAAATAAATTAATTTTTAAAAAGGAACATTGTGACTACTGCTTAAATATGAATTTAAAGAAAGTGAAGTTTGGCCAGGCTGCATGTTTAAAGGTGCTGAAATGCTAACCCTGACCTTATGTGATATGTTTGTGACGTGGAAGGCGACGTACATGGCGTGAGTGAGAACTGACTTTGTGTGTAGCCAACATTTGTTGTCTACTAAGATGAACCACTTAGCCCCCTGCATGCTCGCCGCCCTTCTGCTGCCTGACCTTCACCCCCTCCAAACGTGATCCCTCTCTCTGCCCAGCCTCCTCCACACCCCACAAAACTGGACAGGAACCCCCAGTTGCAATCAAGCTGGCAAACTTACTCTTGTCCCACACTCCGTATCAAATTTTGCCTCTGCGTTCTCTCCCACTTTATGCTGATTTTTGTAAGGCCGAGTGACAGGGAGGGAGGCCTGGGGCCGCCGTCCGCTGGCAGCTCGGGTGTAGTTGGCAGGGAACTGGATTGGAAGTCAAGCGCCCGGAACACCAGTTGGGGCCAGTGTTGCAAGTGGCAGGCTTACCCATGCGCCACAGTGCCCGCCACCCACCTGTGTATTCTCTGGGCCTGTTCTCCAAGATTAGGTTAGCAGCCCTGGTGGGGGGTGGGGTGGGGCAGAGGCAGCCCCCTAGACCGGGCTCCCCGTGTGCTGTCTGGCATGGTCTGGGAGCCATGGCTCCGTGGGCATCGTCTGCTGACACGGCGTCTGGGCCTCAGTGCCTCTGGTGCCGGGCACAGGGAGAAGCTGGGGGCAAGAGTGGGCTTTGTAGAACCGCTTTGTGCGTTCTGGTCCATTTGTGCCATGGACACAGACGCTACACGAGCCCCCAGTGGACATGAGTTTTCCTTAAGTGGTCCTGAGTGGACCCTGACCACCTTAGACCCCGTGCTGCCTATGTGATGTAGCCTGGCCTGCCACCTGGCTGGGTGAGAGATGCAGAGGCCGTGGCTGCTTTGCCACCCAGACTGCAGTGGGCTGCACGCTGGATTCTGCATTGGCCCTGCCGCCGACTCAACAAGCGTTTCAGAACAGCCGACTCTTGTTCTCTGTCTCACCTATAGGCAGGCTCAGTGGCTTCCTGTCCTAGGCTGTGCGGTCCGAGTGTGACATACAGATTTGGGAAGTTTACTGTCTGTGAATATGTGTGTGTGTGCGATGCTCTTTCTGTAAGGCCGCACTGATTAAGCAGGCGCAGGCTGCTCGACTGGGTCATTGCTAAGCTAGCTGCTGGCGGTACCGTGTGCTGGATCTGGCCTCTGAGGTGTGTCTGTCGTGGTGTTGTGTTGGCAGGTGCCTCTGTGGGTAGCCAGAACATGGTCCCCAAGGTACACCTGGGGGTCAGGGTGCTGCGAGGCCAGGCTCTGGGTGGGCCCTCTGCTGGGCTGCTTCCAGCCAGCTGGCTTCTCTGGGGTGGACCGTCCCCTCATGCGGGCTCCATCTTCTGTCCTTTATTGCCTCCCGTCCCCATTGGGTGGAGAGTTTGGATTTTGGGGTTTTGGGAATGGGGGAACACCCCAACCTTCAATGCATTGCACTTTTCAGAGGAGGAGAATGTCATGGCCAGAGCAGGGAGAGGGGCTGCCAGGCAGGTGGGCCATCCAGGAGCCGTGTGTGATTGGCCTATTCCTAACAGGAGCGACACACATGCAGAAAGTACAGCCATCTTACTGCTGTCCCCATGGTCCCGTTTCGTCCTCAGAGACCCCGGAACCCAGTGTGGTTTTGTGCATCTTTCACTGGGCGCTGATTGGCTGCTGGACCATTCTCAGCAAATGGAACCTGGGCCCCTGGTGTTACATCTGTACTCTGCATTCTTTAAAGAGGACTTTGCTTCAATACCCTTAGCTGTTGTTCCCATTCCTTCCATTCTAAGCAAAATCAGTGTCCCAGCCTGTGTGTGTGTGTGTGTGTGTGTGTGTGTGTGTGTGTGTGAGAGAGAGAGAGAGAGAGAGAGAGAGAGAGAGAGGTGTTCTGTCAAGCAGTGAAACAGCAAGTCGCTGGCCTTTCACTGGCTGATCTGAAAGCTTTTATGTGAGTCTGTCAAAGCCTGTGTCCCCGATAAACCTGCATGGACTGGTGGCCTGACAATGACATTTATGAACACGTGATTGATAATGCTGCATTCGTAGGAGACAAATGATTCATATATTTGCATCCATATGTCACATACTTGTTGTAAAACCTGGAGTTACTTAGTCTACTCGTATCAACATATAACATACAACGACACATAAATAGTGTGCTTTGCACTTGCTGCGCGGTGTTGCTTGAATCTGGGGTGCACACAAGATGGTTTCAGCGAGTCAACTTGTCTGTGGTGAAAATTCTTTGTCTACAAGTTGGGAGACGAAACGGTTCTGTGGTGGTACAAAGCCTCGTTCTCTCATTTTTCAGACAATAAGCCAAGTGTCTTTAATAACACACCCCTAATATTCTTGCTATCAATTAAAATTGCAATCTTTTTTTCCCCAAAGGAAAAACAAAAAAAAAGTGAGGGAGATGGGCCTTGGATTCTTGAAGGGTTGAGCCGTGGGATGGCGGGCAGGTGTGGGCCCGAGCTCACAGTGTCATTGGCTGAGCCTTGCCGAGTGGACAGGGATGTCTGCCAGTTGTGGGGTGCAGGTGCTGTTAACCTGTGGGACTCTTAGGGCCCATGGTGGGCTCAGGTGGCCCCAGAGACTAGCCTGAAGGGGGATGCCCACCTCGGAGACTCTCATTCTGTGTGTGTCCCTGTGTCTGTGTACGGGTTGGAAGCCCTTGCAGTTCCCATTCCCCCTGCTGGGAATGTGAAGGCTGGACACATGAGAGCGCCCCCTCCACCCGGGAAGGTCCGTGGGCGGTTTGGAAGCACGGCCTCTCCCTTGGTCACTTGGTCAGCAGCTGAGCATGCTGGGGAGAGTCGCCGTCATGGGGGCGTACATGTGCCCTTGGTGGGGCCTCCTGCTTTGCTCAGCACAGCCTAGTTCTCCCCATCTTGTGCAGAGCGTGCCGGGCCACATGGGGTTCAGTGAGGGCTTTGGGAGTCCCCGAGACCCCGCCCCGGGTAGCCACCCGTAAACCGTAGCCCTCAGAAACTGAACCCAAAGATTGTATTCATATTCAGAGTCTTTTTATGGGGAGAGAAGTCACAGCTTTTACTGTGATTATCCAAGAGCCCCCATGACCAAAAGGCTAAGAAGTACCAGCGTGAGGTGTCTTCTCTAATGAGGGCGATTGGGTTTCTCTTTGATGTCGCTGAGCTCCGGGTGTTTTGATCCGGGTTGTGCTGCACAAGCACGGACAGTGATTCAGCTGGAGAGGCCAGGCAGCACGGGAGCCGGCAGGCCACTTGAACATCCTCCCCACTGTTGAAGAGATCTGAGAAGTTGCTCTTTCCATTGAGAATCACAGTTCTACACCCTGCCTTTTGGCCAAACTCCACATGCATTTACCTACAAACGTGGTGGTGGGGGCACTTACTCCTCTGCAGACAGGTGAAACGCCACTGACCTGCAAAGGAGTGATCACTTAAAGTTGGCTACATACAGAAAGGTTTTCCTTTAAAGCATTCAACTCATTGACATCCGGATTTACAAAGATGGGATTGGAGGGTTCCGATCTCTTTGTAAGATGCAGTTGGTGGCGGCTGTGGCCTCAAAGGCCCTGAGCAGTCCCTGGGCGCCCCTTCTGAGCTGCTGCTTCCCTGCCCCTGGGTGCTGGCCAGCCACCCACAGTCCTGCAGCCCACTGGCCGTGGCTCCTCTGCATGCATGCTGGCGCTGCCTTCTTGGGACCTTCAGCACTCAGGAGCAGCAGGAGTCGTGCTGTCTGGAGCAGCTGACACCCAGGGTTGAGCTGGGAGTCGACTGTCTGCTTCTCTGAGTTCTGCTGGATTTGGCTCTGACCTTGAACCAGCCACGTGAGAGGGTTTCATAGGTGCTTTCCTCTGCATGATCTTGGTCTTAATCTTTTGTGACTTGATTTTTTAAAACCTAATCTGATTGTTCACTGGTCAGCCGTGTCTAACAGAGTCCAAGGTGGCTGGTGAGAGTACCGAAGGAAGTTAAAAGCTGGAGGGACCGGACTGGGTCGGGAAGACAGTCAGAAAGGAGCATGTGAGGAGGGTTTGCACATATTCCACATTTGTAGGCAGGTGAGTCCCAGGGAAGCACCTGCTGAGGTCTGAGTCACCTGTTGACCTTCCCTTCTGTTCCGTGAGTGCTGCCTCAAGCCTGGTCTCTGAGTGGAGCCTGAGAGAAGCCCCCATCAGGGACTTGGCACCCACCCTGAGAAGACCACCGTACGGTTGTTGCTCTTCTACCTGCCCCCGACTTTGGCCTTGGCTGTGCATCTGTTCCGGCAGTTTCAAAGGAGACTGGAGGCTAGTGCTTCCTGGGCTTGGTGGGGTCCCCGGGATGATGCAGCCTCTGTGAGCTTGTTCGCGATGTGTCCCTGGAGACATCGTGGGGGCCGGGAATGGATGTCTCCTCTGTGTGTGAACACAGGCTGATCTGGCCTTGGCTGTCCCGGCAGCATCATAGCTGACACGTTGGAAAAGGCTGGGTGCCACGCCACCAGCCTGCCGGGGCTTCGTGACCAAGTTCACCCTGCCTGCCCATTGCTCAGTCTTTGGGGTTTTCCCATTTCCCCTTGACACAAGTCGCTTGGACTCCACCCACACGTCTTGCCACATGCTGGGCATTCCTCTCCAGGTCTTCTCATGACTCCCATCTCTTCTGGAGATGCACCATTCTCTCTGTGATGTGCCGGTCCTGGCCCTTGGCACCAATCTCGCTGGCACTGTCCCAGGATGCCTCGCTCTGTGTTGGTAGAGGTGCTTGCCTGCTCCACACAGCAAAGCTGCAGAGGCTGTGTCCACCCGACGGCTGCTTGGCGCTGTTAGCTGCCATCTCCCTGCCTTTCCTTGCAGGGCCCTAGCACAGCCCACTCCTGTGTGATCTGAGGGGCATTGCCTTGCTCATCCTGCACCCCTGGTACTCCCAACACCCCTGCTAAGCTGGCGCAGCCTCCACCTCCGGCCTGTTTAGCTCTCACGCTGAGCGGTTTCAGGTGGGGATTGATGGTAAACATCCCAGTGACCTGGACACATTTTGCCTGGAGTGCATGGAGTCTTAGTAACATCCCCGGTGGCTTTTCTGCATTTGTGAGTCACAGGAAATGAAGACCAAGAGGACAAAAACACGAAATCAGAATCACCGCACATGAAGAAGGGCCCCTAAGGCCCTCCCCTCTCCACCCAGGCTGTTCCTAGTGACCAGTACCTGGAGTGGCGAGTTTTTGAAAAGCAGAGTGTGTCCGTTTTCCCTGAGGCTAAATTTAGCCATTGCTTTGGAAAATCGGGTGGTACAGTCTGTGCCTCCTCTCCATCTGCCCTTCCCTTCTTGTCGGCTCTTGGACGTCTTACACGGCCTTGCCCGGAAGGGCACCTGCTGCACCCTTCCTGCCCCGTGCGTTCTGGGAGGGAACCGCGTCTTTGCAAGCTTCCCGAAGAATGCAGGAGGCTCCGGCGGGCAGCAGCCCCGGGCCTCCACAGGAACAGTCCCCAGTCGGCCTGCCGGTGCCCCATCAGCGACTCCTGCCAGCGCGGCCAAGGGCTGGAAATGGAAAAAGACACAACAGCCTCTCATTCCCAGTCCAAATAGCAACAGGAGGGCACATGTGCACTTGAGCCACAAATAACGCGTTTTAAAATAGCAGATGGTATTTGGTGACTGCCTCTTCATTCATTCACCTGCCAAGGCTGAACCTTCCCCTCTGCCCTGGCAGCAAGACCTGAGGTGGCTCTGCTGAGGCTGATACCACCATAGGGGCCGTTTGTTCTGATCCCGGGCATTCCGGTCCAGGTGCACCTGCCAAGCCCCTCTGGACAATCCTCTTTTGTGCAGTCCCAGTTCAGAGGTCATACTTAGCTCGACTTGTTGAGTGCTTCAGTCACCGGTGGCGGATGCTGTGGCCACAGTGTGTGTGTGTCACCAGCCGCTTGCATCCCACATGCCTTGGGAACAGCTAGAAGAGCTCCAAGTGGGGGGTCCATGTTTTCACTCAGTGGCCGAAGGAGAGTGGTACAGCCGCAGCATCCCGGCTGTGACTGTGGTGATGTCGGGTCTTGGGCTGCAGGGTCTGACACAGCACCTGTGGTTACACCATTTTCTTACCTGACCTGAAAGGTGGTGGTGGTGGCTGGCCAGATGAGCTCAGCTGTCTCACCTGCTTCCCATTCTTGCTGACCACTGGGAACAGGTGATGGAGCCACTGTTGCTGTCCCGGCCACCTAGGGCCATTGGGTGGGAAAGGCCGCTGGGTGTCAGAAGCTCAGAGAGGGAGGTGGGGCCCCTCCCAAAAGCACTCACTGTGTAGGGGTGCCAGGGGTGCAAGAGCAGGCTCCTGCTTTTGAAAAACCCTCTGGAGGAACAGGTGTAGTGAATGGTACCTCCATTTGATGGGTTTATAATGGTGGCAAAACTCGGAAGGTTTCCCAGTGTGCTGGAAAGTAGGCAGTCTGGGCCCAATGTGTTTGTGTATGTGCACCCCAGCACCTACAAGTGGGGCGACTTTGGGAAAATCCCGAGGGCTCCAATATGTAACTCCACCCGCAGCCCACACCCAGGGCTCCCTTGTCTGTGAGCTGTGGAGCTGGTCTTTGTGCTTGTTTCTGAGGGTGGTAGGTGTCACTGAAGGAGTCATGGCTTTCTGGGGTGTTGTCAGTTTCACAATGGGTTTGTATTCAGAGAGGGAACCCTTCTCCCTGCCCACCCTCCAACCCAGGCACTCTCTGAGTCCAGGGGTGGGGTTGGCGTTTGTAGAACCGTCGAGTCTGCTGCGCAGCTGAGGGAGACCGACCTGGCATCAAGGTCTGGGCACACTGCACAGAGAGCGGAGGAAGCAGGAGGTATTGCTGGGCATTGATCACCCACACAGCCTGGCTTGGCTCAGCCCTGTGGTGTAGACAATCTTCCAGAAGGTGCCCACACAGCTTGTGGGGGCTCCACACCACCACAGCAAATCCCAATTTCTCGGAGATTTATCTGTCTTTAAAATTACAAGATTACTGAGGAATTTTTAAACATGGATTTGTTTGTTTAAAAGGTGAAGTAGAGAGGGAGGGAGGGCGGGCTTCCATCTGCTGGGCCATCCCCCAAATGACTACAACAGTCAAGGGAACCAGGCACTCCCTCTGGACCTGCCACACACGGGTGTACACTCCACACACTTGGACTGTCTGCTGTTACTTTTCAAAGAGCCTCAGCAGGGAGCTGGATCAGAAGTGGAGCAGCCGGGACTTGAACTGGCGCTGATACAGGATACAGATGTCTTAAGCAGCAGCCTAGCTCTCGGTAGCACGGCAGCAGCCCCTGCTTAGGGATGAGAAACATCTAAATGCATACTGACTTGGAACACCTTCAGGAGAGTCCCTGTGAGGGTCGGGTGTTGCCTCCAAAAGAGGTGGAGAGCTGCTCTGACTGCCCAGGGGACAAGCCGGGCAGCCCAGGGCAGGGAGCCCCTGACCCTGTTGCTGGCTCAGAGATGTTGCTGCCTGTTTCCTGGGTCATTGTGTCACTCAGAGCTGTGCTAGGGCTGTGAGGATGCCAGAAGTCCTCGAGAGAACATGTGGGTGCAAGGTGAGGACTTTAACCACTAGGCCACTGTGCCAGAATCCCATATTGGCACCAATTCTAGTCCTGGAGGCCCTACTTTCCATCTAGCTCTCTGCCTGTGGCCTGGGAAAGCAGTGGAGGATGGCCCAAAGCCTTGGGACCCTGCACCTGCATGGGAGACCCAGAAGAAACTTGTGGCTCCTGGCTTCAGATCAGCTCAGCTCTGGCCTTTGTGACCACATTGGGAGTGAACCAGTGGACAGAAGATCTTCCTCTCTTTCTCTCCTGCTCTCTGTATATCTAACTTCCCAATAAAAATTTAAAAAATAAATCTTAAAAAAGTACGTGCAGGTACATGTTATAGAAAACAGAAGCGTACCAAATATCAAACAAGCCTCATGCCATTTCCCACCAGCTTTTGAAGAAACCCTGTGCTTTTTGCTTGTCTTGTTAGAAGCTGAAAGCTGAGGTATGACAAGGTAGTTGGATGGACCCCAGCCCCATTTACATTATACATGTATGTGTGTGTACATATATATATACATACATGCATATCTAAAGATTTACTTATTTGAAAGGCAGTTGGGATGCAATGGCTGGAGCTGGGCTGAGCTGGGTTCCCCACAGGGCAGGATAGCAGGGGTCCAAGTATTTGGACCATCCTCCACTGCCTTCCAGGGTGCATCTGCCAGGATCTGGGTAGGAAGCAGAGCAGCCCGTTGCTGCATTGGCGCTCCAGTACGGGATGGTGGTGTGCAGGCAGTGGCTTAACCCACTGCGCCTGCGTGTTTTTGAGACCCTACACGTGTATAACTCTATATGTGCTTGTGAGACCCAGAAATTAGGTGTATAGGTTTCCTTTCTGTGTAATTCCATGTACCAATAAGATCTAAGCACCGTGTGTAGCATCTGTTATATTCACGCAACACGGAGCTGGTTTTTGTCGTCATTCTGTCTGTGTATAAAAATACCCCAAAGGCCAGAATGAGAGCTACAGTGTTGTCGCACTGTCAGAAGTAGCCCAGCCGTGTGTGTGCACGTGGGTTGTTACTCATGCGGGCAAGAGATTTTCTAAAAGTTGACATGAGGAAAAAAAAAAAACTATGCAAGGATTTCAAACCTTTTGATAGCAAAATAGGCTTGTCTTTTAACCCCATTTTCCATGGAAGCATCCTCCTGTCTCCCAGCCCTGTCCTTTGGCGGGGCTAGAGAGTTGAGCCCCCAGCAACAGAGGCACGCCTGGCACCCACATGTTGGTATTGAGTGCCAGCCCTGTCCACTGACAGGGCCAGAGTGGTGAGCCCCCAGCAACAGAGGCACACCCAGCACCCACATCTTGGCGTCTGAGTGTCAGTTGCCATGAGAGGAGCCAGGACTCTGCTCCTTAGAGAAGGCATTTGCTC
Organism: Ochotona curzoniae; assembly: GCF_017591425.1. NCBI lineage: Eukaryota > Metazoa > Chordata > Mammalia > Lagomorpha > Ochotonidae > Ochotona > Ochotona curzoniae. The sequence continues at coordinate 3,574,966 of NW_024466389.1, forward strand.
TAGGACATGGATGCGGAACCCGGGGTGTCTTGTAATGATAGAAAGTGAAGAAGGCAGAAGGCGTGCAGTGACCTCCAGGGGACAGAGGAGCCAGCCAGAGGAGCGGAGGGAGCTGTTAGGACAGCGAGCTAAATACCCTGCACACTGAGAGGATGAGCGAGCGAGCGAGTGAGCGAGCGAATAGCTACAAGAGGCCAGTCTTCCTGGGAGAGCCCCCAGAATCCATGCAAACCCACCCACCCTGAATATGGCCTGCACTAACGACCTGCCTCCGGAGATGAGAGTGCGCTCTGTAGCAGCCACCCCACCTGGATGGCCAGGGGCAGCCTCACCTGAACACCTCCATCCTCCGGCCCTGGCAGGTGTGGGGCAGGGTCATTACCTGTGACATCGCTCCCCAGAGACCCCAAAGCCAGGCACGTCATGAGAAAATGCCACATAGACATAAGCCAAGGGGCTTTTCTCCAAACAGCTGGGGTCCATGTCTTGGAGGAGGCTGAGCAGCAGGATATGCGGTGGGGTCCTGCGCTGTGTCCTGGGGCGGAACAGGTGCCGTAATAGAGATGGTGGTGCGTGCTGGTGCAAGTCCTCACTTGGTGCGTGGCAGTTGCACGCCGGCGTGAGTTTTCTTAGTTGTGACTGTGAATGGCTGCATAGCATACTGGCACTAAGAGAAAGCGGGTGAGGTGTACGTGGGAACTTTGCTGTACCGCCTGACCCTGTGTTTGCTGTAGAGGCTGCAGCCTTGGTGGGGGGTGGTCCCAATCTGCCCAGGCAGTCCCAAGCAGCCCCCGTCCTGCTCCCCACGCAGACAGCTCCTCACTGATATTCCTGCTCTGCCCTAGATAACCAGTTCAGGATGTCCATCCTGGAGCGGCTGGAGCAGATGGAGAGGCGGATGGCCGAGATGACGGGGTCACAGCAGCACAAGCCGGCGAGCGGGGGAGGCGGCAGTGGCAGCAGCGGGAGCCAGGCACAGGTACCGCTCCCCGGGCTCACCCAGGCGCTGCTGGAGATGAGGACTCGCTGCTGGCTTCCTTCTCGGGTGTAGACAGAAAGTTTGAGGGAGAACTTTTTCACGGCCATGCTTCTGGAATGTTGCCTGTGGCCTCCCTCGTGTGTGAATGGCTTTGAGCGACCTCACAGTTCCTGCCGTGGGGGCAGCATGGGCAGAGGGCATCCGATGACACGACGCCTGAGGGCCAGACGGAGCTCACATCTCCCCGGGTCGAGATCCTGTTAGACACTGCCTAAGCTTATCTTTTGTGTTTACTGCACCTGCGGTGCAATGGAATTCAGTCATCACGAAGCCCTTTAACTGAAGACCTGACGAGCTTGGTGGGCCCCTGAGGAACTTGATGGAGCTGCTGAAGGTAGCGCAGCATCAGGCCGTGCCCCCGATCCTAGCAGTGGCTTTCTGGTACATTCCATGGGGTCCCGATCCCACACCCACCGCAGCCCCTGGTTTCTCAGGCATTCCCTCGAGAACCCCGTCCCGTTGCCTCTAAGGCCACCTGCCCGTGAACTTCGCCTAGGAACTGGGCTTGGCACAAACTGCTTAAGGGTCTGGCTGGCTTTCCTTCAAACAATGCACTGCTGTAGGATCCTTACAAATACCAAGTTTTAATAGAAATATTTTCACAATAATAGTAGGTGAAGGCAAAGCAAGCAGCACCGCCTTGAAGACACCAGTGTCTCCACATTGCTGCCCTGATCTGGTTAGTTCTCCACCTTCAGACATCCATAGACAGGAACTGCTGCCCTGTGGGCAACTGTGGACGCCAAGGTCGGCTGCTAAATCCTACAAAAGAAGCTGTCCCTGCTTAAGTCACGGTGGACCAAACAGGGGACTCCCAGGACGTTCTTGTCCTTCCCATGTGCACGCTACGTGGGAGGAACGTGATCCAGTAAAGCTTCAAAGCTCCTCATTCAGTCGGGGCCTGCTGCAAATGGGCCCGGTCTCCCCGTGGCCCAGTGTGCTCTCGGAAGCTGGCTTCCCTGAATCCCTGTGTGACGCCCATGCAGATGGGGCTGCTTCTGTGCAATCCTAAAAGAAAGAGAGAGAGAGAAAGAAAGGAAGGAAGGAGGGAGGGAGGGAGGGAGGAAGAAAGAGGTCCTCTTTGCCCACGGAGACCAGGGCGTGCACAGGGTGCATGGCAGGTGTGGTCCTGCTGGCCTCTTGGTCTCTGAAAGCGTTGTTGGTTTTCCCAATGCAACGTTCTCCATTTGAGAGCAGGAGGAGCCCCAGGCCCCACTGGAGAACTCTATGGCTGCAGGTTAGGCTGGAAGGGCCGCTGCTGGGGCGAGTGTGAAGCGTGGAGGCCAAGGGAGCTGAGTTTACCGCCTGGGACTTGCTTAGGCTGCATGCGGCACTCCAGGCTGGCCTTTGCTCTCCCCTGCCTGCATTTGTTGCCGTTAATGGCACTGAACTCCCAGGGTCTCCAAGGCTGCCACTTTGTGAGAAGCAGCCGTTGCCCGTTCAGCAGCTCCTCCATGAACTGTAGCTGAGGCAGAGGAGGGATCCAAAGACCCGGGGGGACCAAGGAAAGTGGCTGGCCTCACGGGCTCTCAGCAGCCTGCACTCTGCAACAGGCACTCTCCCTGAGACAGGTTGGTGGGTACCTCGTTATCTGGGTGTTGGCTGCCTTAATCTCAGGGTGATCAGAGCTATGGGAAGATCCTGTGGCCAGGTCCTCCGGGAGGCCAGACACTGCCGAGTTCTGCTCCTTGCCTCGCGCCCCTTCTCGTGGCCTGCACACTTGCCCCTCCTCCCACCTCCCCTAACACACACTTTCCCGTCGCAGTGTGCTTCCGGCACGGGCACCCTGGGCAGCTGCTTCGAGAGCCGTGTGGTGGTTGTGTGTGAGAAGATGATGAGCCGAGCCTGCTGGGCCAAGTCCAAGCACCTGATCCACTCCAAGACTTTCCGTGGAATGACCCTCCTGCACCTCGCTGCTGCCCAGGGCTATGCCACCCTCATCCAGACCCTCATCAAGTGGCGGTAAGGCTGGGCCATGGTTGGCTAGGGCTGCCCTAGCGTGTGTCTGTGCACCGCCCCTGCCCCCTGAAGCCCCAGTCTAGCTCTTCCATGGGAGCTGCAGATGGTTAGGGCCGCTCTGGCCATGTCAGGACATGACACCTGCCGCCCTCAGCCCCACAGACAGCTAGGGCCACCCTGGCTCATGTCAGCACATGGTACTTGCTGCCCCCAACCCCATAGACAGCTAGGGCCACCCTGGACCATGTCAGCACATGGTACCTGCTGCCCCCAACCCCACAGATGGCTAGGGCCACCCTGGCCCACATCAATACCCGGGCTCCCGGTCCTCCCGCCAACTCTTCTGTGGGAGAGAGAATGCTGGCCACCCACTGGGCTTCCCAGCCTTGAGCTAAGGGATTTTCCCTTGAGGACCTGTCCCAAGAGGTTTGTGAACTCTGCCCAGGACATGCCCAGCAAGACATGGCCCCAGTGCCAGGCTTTCTGTTCCCTTTGGCCCCTGGCCAGCTGGAGAGCCCACACCATCCCAGAAGCCAGACGCGCTCCTTCCCGCTAGCCTCGGCTGATGGTGCGGTGCCAGGCGCGCTCCTTGTGGTGCGGTGCTAGGCGCACTCCTTGCCCCGTTAGCCTCGGCTGACGGTGTGGTGTCCCTTGCAGCACGAAGCACGCAGACAGCATTGACCTGGAATTGGAAGTTGACCCCCTGAACGTGGACCACTTTTCCTGCACGCCTCTGGTAAGGGGTGACTCCTGAGTATCTGAGCTGTGCACGTGTCCAGATGGGCGCTGGGATGTGCAGGTTCCCATCCACCACTGTGACTCATTGCTCAGAGATGCTGGGTACAGGTGTATGTGGGAGGGTAGTGTTGGCCCCCTGGAGATGGCCAGCGGGGACTGGTTTACACCTCTCGCTGAGGCAGTGTGCCTTGTCCTCCTCTGCCCTAGATGTGGGCGTGTGCCCTGGGACACTTGGAAGCCGCCGTGGTGTTGTACAAGTGGGACCGGAGAGCCATCTCCATTCCCGACTCGCTGGGAAGGCTGCCCCTGGGCATCGCCAGGTCCCGCGGGCACGTCAAGTTAGCCGAGTGTCTGGAGCACCTACAGCGGGACGAGCAAGCTCAGCTGGGGCAGAACCCGAGGGTCCACTGTGCTCCCAGCGAGGAGCCCAACTCAGACAGCTGGATGGCCCCGTGGCACAGCGAGGCCATGACCTCCCCAGAAGTACCCAAAGGTGTCACCGTGATCGCAAGCACCAACCCAGGTAAGAACCCAGGAAGGGCCCTGGCTGCTCGCGCATTTATCGGCTTTTTAAAATTCAACTTATTATTCCTGGTTTTCCTTTAAGAAAGCCTGGCGCTTCTTCCAAACCCTGTCCCCAAGACCCAGCAGAAAGTAGTAAATTTGCATGTCGGAGGGCCTGAGTGTGACCCCTGTCTAAGGGAGCAGCCATTGCCAGGGGCAGCGGTGTCCTGCACCCCGACCACATGCTTTGCGTCCCTCAGGCGTGGGAAGTGCTGGTTCTTTTGGGTTCCTGCCTCTGTCCCCAGTCCTGGCTCTCCTCTCTACTGCACTTTTCAGAGCTGAGAAGACCTCGGTCTGAACTCTAATTACTACAGCAGTGAGAGCCACAAAGATTATCCAGTCCCCAAAAATTGAACCCCGAGTCCTTCCGGCGAGGCAGGAGAAGCTGCCTCCCCATGCACTGAATCCGAGGAAGCAGAGCGCTAGTTCTAAGCAGGCTCTCCCTGACAAAGTCAGCCCCAGTGGAGGTGCCAGGGGCCACAGCTTGGGCCAGTTCCCTCCTGCTCCAGACACTGCAGGGCTCCACACCTCTGCCACCCAGCCCATAGTAACGTGGAGTCCCAACGGTCTTTCCATTGGTGTGTCTACAGTACAGGTGACAGGCAGTCCGAAGGGCGGCAGCGTAGGCAAGGAGGCGGCCCCTGTGCAGGTGCGTCCGCGGGAACCGATGAGCGTCCTCATGATGGCTAACAGAGAGGTGGTGAGCGCCGACGTGGGGTCCTACCGGGCCAGTACTGACAGTGAAGAGTGCCCACAGCCCATGGACGACCTCCAGGTGAGCCCCGCCCAGGTAAGCCCACCAAGGCCCAGGGCAGTCTGTTTCTGAAGATCGCCTCCCGCCCTCCCACACGTGAAGGGCGAGAAGCCTGACCTGCTGTGACATCAGACTGTCATTCCTGGCACCTATGCTTTCGTTGACCAAGTTAGAGTCTCAACAGAGCTTTCCCTCTTGGCACCAGTTCCTCCACAGACTCATGCCAGGACCCCCCAGTGAGAGTCTGCTGGTTGTTTTTGCTGCTAAGGAGCAGTTTATCATAGACCGAGGGCCCTCAGAATAGCGAGAGAATACACATTACGGGAGCATGGGTGGTATGAGGCTGTCCCAAGGCCTTGAAGCTGACCACCAGCCCCTTGTGATAAATTTAGAAAATCCAGGCTTCTTTCAAGACCTCAGCTTGTTGGGGATTAGAAGAACGGACACGTGCAGGTACAGGGAGGCCCTGCAAGCCAAAAATATGCCCGAGTCCCTCTCTTTCTGCTCCCCAGTGATAGCGCAAATAGCCGCGGGGAAATGGCCCACTGGGAATTTGACAGGACACGCACACACCTGCAGAAATGCTGCCAGTGGAGGGAGGCACCCAGAAGAGGGCCCAGGTCCTGGCCGGCACACTGGAGAGAGAGGCCTGGCTGCGGGGCCACTCCTGGGCAGTGCATCCCAGCCAGCCCTGTGCCGACTGGCCTGTGTGCCTCAGTGCGCTCCACTCCTGGGGGCCAGGGGAAGGCACCACCGATCCACGGACGCTGCACGCGAGGGAGGCCTCAGCCATCGCAGAGCAAATGCCATCTTAGACCAGAGACTAGCACAGTTCAGACTCCAGCGGAGCTGCTTGACACGACCTGGTAGTGCAGAATCAGCCTTCAGTGTGGGCATGGCTGTGTCCCAGTATAATGTCATTCACCCCAACAGGCTGGATCCAACCTGGTACAAACTACCCAACTCTGGCGGCCCCTCTTGGACCCCGTACTAGCTCCTATGAAAGCACACACCCAGCCTCAGACTGGGCCGTCCTGGGAACTAGGCAGTAGCCGGGAGCAGGGAGGCAGGTGGAGCCCCCGGAGCTGTCTGCAGCGCTGGGATGGTGCTGCTCGTGCTGTGTGCCGCCCTCAGGATTGATGGTGCCCTGTGACTGTGGGTGTAAATGACCACTGGGTGGCAGAGCTTTGTGCCAGCTGGCCTCTGAAACCTGGTTGCATGAATTAGAAAACAGCCTAAAGAGAAGAAAGCAATGTTGTATTTACAGAGCCTTGAGTGTTTTGCTGACTTAAGGGTGCATATCCACAGAAAAGTAGCAGTTGAAAGAAGTGTTCCAAGCACATGGAAAACTAAGAAAAATAACTCAAGAACCCGGAAGAGAGCAGGAAGCCAGTAGAGCTGCCACGAGTAGCTGCAGGTGGTGTGGCTGTGTGGTAGGGAGCAAGCTTCAGGAACCGAGAGCTAAAATCCTTAGATATTCACTTATTCATGAATATTGATGAGACAAAGAGATTGCTCGATGCACCGATCTTGCCTGTGCAGGAGCACTCCCCAGTCCCTGCAACATCCAGGGCTGGCCACGACCAGAGCTAGCAGTGGGAGCTCCACCGGATACCACGTGTGGGAGGGACCTGGCTGTTGAGCTGTCAGCCTGAGTCTCCCGGGATCTGTGTTAGCAGAAAGCTGGAGTCAGGTGCAGTCCCCTGACTGAGACCTGGAAGTGGGTTGTGGGTATCCAAGCAGGTTCTTAACTACTGGCCCAAATGCCTGCCTCCCTCCCTCCCCCCCACAAAACTGCTCAAGTATTTTAAGGAAACTTGGGAAAGCAGGTAGTGAAGTCGGTAAGGATGTGTCGCGGCAGCCCCCGTGTGCAGAGGGGAAGCGATAGATGTTGTTCCCGTGACGTGACGGGTAAGGATTGGCTGCCAGTGCTGGTTAGGTAGCATGAGAACAGGCTGCAGGGTCTGAGAGTCCTTGCAGGGGAGAAAGAAAACCAGGCCCACTAAGGGACACTCAACATTGGTAACAAAGTGGAGAGATAAAAGAACGAGACAGTGAAGTAGGCATATATATAAATGTTCAGACTTGATCCATTCATACTTGGAAAGTGGTGATTCTGTTAAAAGATTCTCAGAATTGATTTTTTTAAAAAAAAAAAGGAAACTAAAATACACCAGTGTATGCTGCTTGCTGGGAGAGACACACTTGAAATGAAATAAAGCGAAGGAAACGAAAGGATGAAGAAAAATATTAAGCAGACAGATGAGTACAAAAAGAAAACATAGTTTTCAAGGCAAGCAGGAAATGGGTGATTTATCGTTAAGACCTGGCTGCCTGACTTGCAAACATTGAAAACTGGCAACTGTGAACCCAGAACCACACAGGCACTCCTGTCTCGGAAGGTCTCAGGCCAAGTAGACAGGGAAAGGAGGTAAAATTTATGAATACACTTAGCTTCATTAATGTAGGTGACATATTTAATATGAGAGGAATACATGCTCAGCCATGCACTCTGGGTCACACCGAGTCCTTGCACTGACCGGTCAGGGTCAGAGGGATGACCAAGGAAATTCAGCTTTGCTCCTATTAAAGGCAGTCTCCCTAGAAACAAAGCCTGATTGATTCTGCAGGCATTAAGAGAGAGAGGTCTTCCGTTCATTGGCTGGTTCACCACACAGTAGCTACAACAGCTGGCCAGCACTGACCCCGGCTGCAGACAGGAGATCCATGCGGGTCTCAGACACTTGGGTATCTTCCACTGCATTTTCCCACATGCGCAGCTGCGAGCTGGGTCAGAGGTGGAGCAGCTGGAGGCATAGGGACTGCACATTGGCCCCAGTAATGGCAGTTTGTCTTCCTCCTGTTTGAAAAAGCTGATGTGTGTCCTCCTTATTTCCATGTAAAATATAACTCCTGTTGGATGAATATTTAAAAGACTTGTCAAAGATCAAACATTTTGTTTGGTTTTTTTAGATTTTACTTTTTATCAGAAAGGCAGATTTACAGAAAGAAGGAGATAGAAACAGTGAGAAAGATCTTCCATCTGCTGGTTCACTCCCCATGTGACCACAATGGCCGGAGTGAGCCGATCTGAAACCAGGAGCCAAGAGCTTCTTGCGGGTCTCCCACGCAGGTGCAAGGTCATGAGTCTTTGGGACATCCTCAACTGCTTTCTCAGGCTTTTAGCAGGGCACTGGATGGAAAGTGGAGCAGCTGGGACATGAACTGTCACCCATATGGGATCCTGGTTTGTGCAAGGCAAGGATTTAGCAACTTGGCCATTGTGCTGGGCCTGACAAGCATTTTTAATGGCAAGGCGAAGGCAGAGGTGTGAGAGCAGGTGGGCACCACACTGATGCCTCCACTCACTTGAGAACCGTGACTGGAGCATCATTCATTGGTTGATATTAGCTGAGGGCAGAGCAGGCACAGGGCTGAAGTTCCCCAAGACTAGGAAAGAAAGGCTTCAGCTCCACGGTACCTGGAGCTGATCACTTCATTAGGGTCTCCGGCGAGTTTTGGAGAATTACGAAACAACCCTACAGCGATGCTGGAGTGCATTGGTTGGGGATGTGTGCATGCCCCCTCTGCCCTGGTCTGTCTGTGGGGATGGGTGGGGACAGGCACCCTCCTGACCTGGGTGCCCTGTGACCCCGGGCTTGCAGGTGAACATGATGACCTTAGCAGAACACATTATCGAAGCCACTCCTGACCGAATCAAGCAGGAGAATTTCGTGCCCACGGAGTCCTCAGCCCTGGAAAGAACAGACCCCGCCTCCATCAGCAGCACCATGAGCTGGCTGGCCACTTACCTCGCTGACGCCGACCGCCTGCCCAGTGCCGTCCAGATCCGGTCAGTACAAGTCCGGGGGTGGGTGGCCATTGACCTTAGCCCTGGACTCCCAGCAGGTGTCCAGGGCAGACCTGTGTCAGCGTGGCGGAAGTGTGGTGTGTTCAGCCGCCTCCCTCGCAGGCGATGAGGGCCGGCCACGCAGGGGCAGGGCCCGGCCTGAGTCCAGGTCTGCTTCTTCTCCCGCTGCAGCAGTGCGCGCAGCGAGCCGCTCACCCCGTCCTCTAACACCAGCCTGAGCCCCGCCGGCTCCCCTGGCAGTGCAATCGCCTTGGAGAAACCCCCCCTCCCCTCGGCAGCAGACTGGTCGGAATTCCTGAGCGCGTCAACCAGCGAGAAGGTAGAGAATGAGTTTGCTCAGCTAACTCTGTCTGATCATGAGCAGAGAGAACTCTATGAGGCTGCCAGGCTTGTCCAGACAGCTTTCCGGAAATACAAGGTAAAATTGAACGGGCGGGCCCTGGGTGTTGTGCAACGGTTTGGAGGTCGGGAGGATAGCGGTGTTGGTCTCTGGGACTGAAGCGTTTAGGGCCGGGTCCTGTCTGTGATGCTTCGTTTGTGTTTCTCCAAATGGGTGGAATTTGTAACTGAGCTCACTGTGACACGTTCAGTGATTTCCCAGTTTGCAGAGGTTTTAGCAGCATAAGGCAGGTGGCGGGTGGGGGGTGGGGAGGCTGTCGCCAGCTCTGCTGCTGATGGGGGATGACCGTGGGTGTGCAGGGAGGGAGTGTTGGGGACAAATTCGGACCCCTGAGCACTTCCCGGAGGGGTCGCTGACCCGCTCACACACAGATGCTAGAACCTTTGGGTCCCTGCTCCCACAGTAACGTCAGTGGCATATTTTAAGAAAGATGAGTAAGATCGGGAAAGGCTGTGCACCACCCAGATTTAAATGCTTTCTAAAATGAGCACGTTTTCAGCCTCTTGACGTTGCAAGCAAGAAGAGTCAAGAGGTCTATTCTCTGGGTTCATTTTTCCCAATTTCTGTTCGTCCGGACTGCATTCGGGGAAACCCGGGGTGGGGGCTCATGTCTGCAAAGTGAAGTTTAACAAGCGATGATGCCATCTTGGTTTGTACAAAGCCCACGCTGATGTTGTCCCCTCACCTTGCTCTCTCAGGGCCGACCCCTGTGGGAACAGCAGGAGGTGGCTGCCGCTGTTATCCAGCGATGCTACAGGAAATACAAACAGGTGAAGCCCCGCCCCGCTCGACACCTGGGGGAGGCTCTGGGGTGGAGCTCGGCTGAAGGCCGCCACGTTTGGTCCCTGATGACCGGACCCGGTGCGCATCACCCCAATTAGAACATAAGCAAAATGCAGCACTTGACACACCGGCCAGCAGAGAACCGGAGTTGGCATTTTGGGTCTTTCGGCATCTTGCCACCTCTGGAACTGCGTCCTTTTGCTGGTGTCTAGCTAGGGGGTGCTTGGGTCCAAGCTGGGTTCCTTTGTGACAGAGGACCCCAGGGAGCCGGACGGGTGACTGGGTAGGTGGAGGCCAGGCTGGCTTGGGCTGTGGGTGTTGTCACCTCTGCTCTGGACACTGTCCTTTCAGCTTCTTGCTCACGTTAAGACAAGGAATTGTGGAAACCTTTGAAAATCAGCAGCTCAGAATATCTTAAATTGCTTTTACATTCCTCCATTAGGAGGTGCAAGAAGTGCTAAGTAGTCTCTGGGGATTTGCCTGTTCCCAAAACAATCCGTGGGGTCCCACAGATGGGGGGACCCACCAAGCATCTGGGAGGTACACCCCTGCCACTCAGGTACCCGTGCGGTTCATCCACGTGAGCAGTTCTGTTTCCGCTTCCCAGATGAAGAAGCCAAGGCTGAGATGTTAAAGAAATTTTTTGGTTACAAAATACTGAAAACTGCCCGAGTTGGCCTTTAGTGTTTTGGACAGTGAAGTTCAGTCTTGTCGGTAGATTCTAGAATCTCTTCCTAGGTTGTGCTCTAGGTCCATTTTAATCTTTTATTTCAAGAATAGGGAGTGTTAACATGTACCTGGGGCCTACAACAGGCACGTGGAAGACGCACGTTAGCTTTGAATGCCGTCTTCCCACAAGCTCCTGGAGGGCCCGTGCACTGCATCGTGCAAATTCAGGACCATGTTCTCTCGTTACCGTGGAGGGCTCGCTTCCGCTTCTTGTAGGTTCCTCTGTCCCTGGGTTTCTCCTGGGTTAAGCCCTCTAGATCATGCGGGGGCAGAGGCACCTCCAGTTTGCTGCCAGTTGAGTTCACGGTCCCAGAAAATGAAGGTTTATTGTGCAAACGCTGACACCACAGGACCTAGAGGCCTGCAGCGGGGGCAGCAGGGGCCGCTGTGTGGGGAGCAGCCTGGCACGGGCACGCAGGAGGCGCGGAGGCAAGGCCTCACGTCTCTGAGGACCGTGGGACTACTTTGGGAACTAGTAGCAGCTGTCAGAGTGTTTTGGAGGTGGAAGGCGTGAAGGTAGCCACGGTGTTTCTTGCGGGGTTTTGTTTCTGGCTGGCAGTTTGGGCTTTTGTGACAAGCGCTAGTCTAATGTTAACCTTGTACTCTCTGTTTCTCCCCCAAGCTGACATGGATAGCCTTGAAGGTAATACCGCACCCGTGCCCGCTCACAAACCATTCCACCCTAGTCAACAAACTTCACACTCATCGCCGCCCGCCCCGCGCGCCTGTCCTCCGGTGGTCGGTGTGCGTGGTGGGCTTTGCTGTGGCTCGGAGGGGCTGTGCGAGAGCAGGATGGCCAGCACCCTGCTTGGGGTGCAGCGTTCTCATTGGGCCACGGGCCCACAGACTAGTGGACAAGGACCACGCCTCCTGCTGGCAGCCCGCATCGCCTCGCATGGTCCTAAGTGCAGGGCGACAGACCAGGACGCTCCAGGGGACACAGTTCCTCAGGAGGCGAAGCTGCCTTCGTCCTCACTGCCTGTCCCCAGTGTCCCATGGTGACCCCACTGTCTATACCCGTCAGCCCTCCCAGCCAGGAGGCCCCTGCTCTGTGGCTTCTCCCTTCTCCCAGGCTGCCCCTCAGCAGGCTGGCCTGGGGGAGTTCTCTGGGAGTTGTCTGAGGGGTATTCGTCTCAGGCGGAACTAGCTTAGTGGTGTCAGCGTTGCATGATTAAACCTCGTGTTTGGGACCTTGTAACTCCGTCAGGGACTTGTCGCCAGGCGTGACAGTCAGCGGCCTCTTGCCGTGCGGCTCTCAGTTGGAGCGGCCAGCTGAGAGGAGCGTTGGAAGCTCCGTGTCACTTTGAGAGTGGGTTTTTGGATCCACCAATGTCCCAGTTTATTTCCAAGAAGGGCAGAGTACTTTGAAGGAGAAGAATATTTAAAGCGATGTGTTTAGTCTGAAGGCGGCCCTTAACGTGGAGTTCTCCCTGGGAAGGTGGGAGAAGGCCTCCTCTCTGCCTCTCCTGGGAGACCGGGAGTGGGGAGGACACGGCAGGCAGGTGCCCCCGCACAGCCCCTCTTGTCACCGTCTCCCTCTTCCCCCCACAGTATGCACTTTATAAGAAGATGACTCAGGCGGCCATCCTGATCCAGAGCAAGTTCCGGAGTTACTACGAACAGAAGAGGTTCCAGCAGAGCCGCCGGGCTGCCCTGCTCATCCAGAAGTATTACCGCAGCTACCGCAAGTGCGGCAAGAGACGGCAGGCCCGCCGCACGGCTGTGATCGTGCAGCAGAAGCTCAGGTGCGCCCAGTGCCCGCTGCAGGGCACTCAGGCCGGGCAGGGGCCGAGCACGCGGGGGCTGGCCCTTGCACAGCTGGCCCTGCCCGGTCCATCTCTCCTGGGTGTTTAACACCCGCCCTCCCAGTTAGCTGTGTCACTCCCGTCGAAGTGGCGCAGGAGCAGCACAGGGCTGTCTCTGTCGAGAACATGGGGTGCTGACTGAGAACCTCCGGGAGTCATGGAGCCAGAGGAGATGAACACTTGGGAACGGAAAGTGAGGCCGGCCATAAACACTTCAGGGGCTGAGCATCTGATGCAGCTCACAGCAGGGCCTGGGCTCGCATCCTGGCTCTGTGGTCCATTGCAGCTTCTGCTCATGCTTGCCACGGGAGGCAATCTCAACTACTTGAGTCTCTGCCACCTGTGTGGGAGGCCTGGCTGACTTCCTAGCTCCCGCATCAGCCGGGCCGGGCCTGACTTTCCAGCTTCCAGCACTGGCTAGGCCAGGCCTGACTTCCCAGCTCCTGCATTGGCCGGGCCGGGTCTGACTTCCCAGCTGCTGGCATCGGCCGGGCCTGGTGCTGGCTGTATTTTGGCATTTGGGCTGTGAACCAGTGGCTAGGATGGGGAGATTCTGTGTTTCCTTCCCTCCATCTCTCTTCCATTCTCTCTCTCAGCTCTGTGAAATAAATAAATTGAAAAAAAAAAAAACCTTAATTCTAGGAAAGAGTAGCCCTAAGAGGATATCCAACTCAGGTTGAAGGGGCTGGCTTTGTGGCACAGTGGGTAAAGGCCCAGCCTGCAGCACTGGTACTCAGCGTGGGTGCTGGTTCCTGCCCCAGCTGCTCCGTTTCTGGTGCAGCTCACTGCTAACACACCTGGGCCCTTGTGCCTGTGTGGGAACCCAGATGGAGCTCCTGGCTCCTGGCTTTGGCCTGGCTCAACCCTGGCCCTTCAGCCACTTGGGAGAGCGAACAAAATCTCTCTGTCTCCCTTCTTTGTAGCTCTGCCTTTGCAATACATAAGTAAATCTTGGATTAGAGCAGTTTTAAGAAGCCCATGGAATGCATTTTCAACAGAAGGAACTACTCAGCTGTGATAAGACTTGGAGAGCAGCCTTATTTTCAGTCTCCCTCTGTAGATGAGGGGCAGTGGACAAACGCCCACCTTTCTCTCCAGCGATGCCCAGATCCCGGGCCCTCTCCGTCATGGGCACAGCTCCTGGAACCGTTTAGCTGAAGTCCTCTGTTCCCACTGCCTGCTTTCAGCCTTGGCATGGCCAGCCTCCTCCTTGTGACAATAGCCCTGTTGACTTTTGCAGGAGCAGTTTGCTAACCAAAAAGCAGGACCAGGCTGCTCGGAAGATCATGAGGTTTCTACGCCGCTGTCGTCACAGGTACGTGAGTCCTTGTCACAGCCCGGCGGCCCTGACCATCACCACCATCCCCTGGCTCCCGCGGCCAGCTCAGCTCCAGGCAGGCAGGGTCGGCACCCCAGAGCACAGCAGGACAGTGGGGCCAGCCTATGTCTGTGCCACCTGACTAACCTGTGCCTGACCCGACATGCTGCAGTATCCTCTCGCTGGACCCCTCCTGTGCCAGTTGCAGGCAGATGACAAACCCATCCCCGCCCTCCCGGATGTGGCATTTCCGCTGAACGGCTGGCGCCCTCTGCTGGATGTGGTCCAGCTAGCAGGTTCTGTTAGATAACCTGGTGAGGCTGCTGGGTGATGGAGACCTAAGAGACCAGAAGGCAGCTGGCAGTGCAGGGACAGAGGGCATCTGACTGCCCCTTCCTCACCAGGGGCGTTGCAGTGAGCCGGAGGTGGCCCCCCAGTGCACAGAGCCTCAGCCCCTCCTTCAAGGCACCTTGGAGCTGCTTCCTTCCTGAAGACTCCGCTTTGGGGGTCCAGTACACTGTCCTTCCTGCTCCCCATGGGTCTCGATGTGACCTGGCTCCTGGGCTGCATGGAGAGGACTTGCCTGTGGCTCTACCAAGGCACAGGAACAGCATGGCAGGCAGCGGTACCCTGAGCCGCAGACTCGCCTGGTCTAGCTTGCTTTTTTTTTTTAAAAAAAAAAAAAAAAAAAACTCTGAAAACCAGCTTTCAAAGCATCTTACATTGGAGGTGCCAGGGTTTCTCTGCCCGCTTGCACTCTCTGCCTCACCACCCCATCCCCATGACTGGAGACTCCACCAACAAGACTGCAGAGGGAAGCATACGCAGACCCCATGGTGATGATGGGGGAACAAGGATGCCCACTCCTCGGGCGTGCTCTAGGGAGAGGGCAGGGAGTGGAGCGTAGGGGTGCCCTGCCTTCTCAAACTCGCAGCAGCTGCCAGACGGGCACACAGGCCCAAGGCGTGTGCCAGCAGGGGTCATGGACAGCATCACAAGACAGGGTCTGCCAGCTGTGCCCACGTCTGTCCACTGCCTTGCCCTGTGGGCAGCCCGCAGGCAGCACAGACAAGGGGCCCCTCCTTTCTGTCTCTGCACGTCCCACTGTCCAGACAGCTTGCAGTTTGAGACAGATGAACCCAACGTGGCGTCTCACCCTTTGGGCCAGAACATTCGCCAGTGAGGTTGCCCCGGGTGCCCCTGCTCAGTTCTTCCGGTTTTAGCACAGAGGTGGCGCTGCCCTCTTGGTAGTGAGCAAAACCCCAGGAAAGTTCTCTCCCTCTAGTTTTTTACACTCTGTGTTTGCATTGGGTGGGAGAAGAGTGGCGCGCACACCCACCAAAGGCCATCTCCCCAACGGTCATTGCACCAGGGCTGGGCCGGGGTCTTGGCAGTGGCCTCAGGGGTGACTGGGAGGGAGCAGCTTCCCCAGGGACTTGTGCCTCTGGTAGGATTACCTGTTATCGGAGCCTGGCCTCCGGAGCTCCCCGGAAGGCCCGAGTGCAGAGCGCACGAGACAGAGGGTCCTGATTTCTGTGTTACTTGGAAAGAAACGAAGAGTCCTGGGTGCTGGGCGGCAGGCGAGGGGCGTTCCTGGGACCTAGGTGTGCTGCCTGCTCCTGCACGTCCCACTGAGGAGCAAGTGTGGAGAAGCCCCAGGATGCTGCCATCAGACCGTCTCATGGGCCCTCGTGTCTCCCTGGGTTCCCTCCTAGTAACTTGAAGAGAAATTGTCGCCATGCTGGTTGTCCCTTAGAAACATTGCAATCCATATTAAAAAAAAAAAAAAGGGAACAGAAACCTTGTATACTCTCTCCTTAGAAAGGCAGGCAGGGGCCCCAGAAGCAGCAAGCAGTGGGCCCAGGGCCCTGGCCTGTGACACACAGTCCACTGCAGACAGGGCTCTGGAAGCAGTGAGCCCAGGGCTCTGGCCTGGGTGAGGATACATGGTCCACTGCTGACAGGGCCCTGGAAACAGCGAGCAGTGGGCCAGGGCTCTGTCCTGCACGGAGATGGCACGGTCCACCACAGACAGGGGCCCTGGAAACAGCGAGCAGTGGGCCAGGGCTCTGTCCTGCGCGGAGATGGCACGGTCCACTGCTGAATCTTGCTCCTGCTGACGTGACACGCCCCACCGCCACTCACCCTCTCTCTTCCCGGACAAAGAAGGCACTTGGTGTTCTCGCGGGGTTGCACTACAGCTGTTTGTACGATTCCTGTCATGACCTCTGTGCTAATAGCTCTTTGGTGTTGTTTTACTGTCCAAAGCCCCCTGGTGGACCATAGGCTGTACAGAAGGGTGAGTGCAGCTGCCTGCTAGCCAGTTTCTCTTTCTCTTCCATTTCCAATACTTTGCTTTTTGCTTGCTTGCATGGGGCTGCAGCCTAGGTATGCCAGTAAGTTTCACCTCCATTCTGAATGAAACAAAACACGATGAGGACTAACCCTAGCTACTAACACCAGGAGAGCAGGCGGGAGCGGCAGATGCAGATGCATGAGCGAGGGAGAGGGGGACCCCTCGGAGGTGCCGAAGGGCGTGCTGAGGCTCCCTGGAAGAGGCCTTGGGGCGACCCCGAGCAAGGCCCCAGGACACGAGACAACTCAGCAGTTGCTGCAGTGCGGAAAGCATGACGGCTCCCTGGGCTGTGAGCAGCAGGTGTGTCTGTGGGTTAGCACGACTGTGCCTGGTGCCCCGGCCCTGTCATCGCATGGCCTGGGTCTTTTCTCCATGTGCGAGGTGAGTCAGAGCACAAGAGTGTCCTTGCAGAACGGCCAGCCCAGGGTGGTCATTGTCACGGTGAACCAGACTAACAGCGTTGAGGGCTGCACTGGGCAGGGAAGACATGGGGGACCACATCTCCAAAACCCAAGGGTTCCCTGCTGCCGGGCGGAACGGAAGCTCGGGAGGCTGTGTGGGCTGAAGACCCTGGAGCAAATGGGGGTCTCACCGAGAGCAGGATGCTGGCTGGCCAGACGGGCAAGGGCAGGAGACCGCTGCGAGGTACAGCTAACAGGTCTGCAGTTACAGGGAGAGACTGAGCCACAGACACTTATAAAAAGCCAAAGAATATTCCAGCACTGGATATGAGTTGAGACCAGTTCAATAGCTCTTTTTTCTTTCAAATTGGAAACGCAGGCGTCATCCCGAGGAAGTGTGCCCGCACTAACCCTAGTCTTGCACTAGTAGTTTGTTCAGTCATTTTCAAGCTTTCCGAGACAAGACCAAATTTCAAAAGCTCTCTTAGAACCTCCGGTGTTCTCGAAATTTAAATTATTGCCTGGCTAACTAGATTTAGGTGCTAATATTTATTCATTCTATTCTAAGCCAGGAGTTGGCATACTTAAAAAAAAATCTTTAGGCATTATATTTTAAGGTAGGTACTTAAAAACTTTCCCTGAACTGGCTAAAAAGTAAAGACTGTTGGCTCTGGGGGCCATCCACTGTCCTAGCTACTCCTCCTGTGCGGTGGGTGCATGGGCTGAGTTCTGGCCGGGGCCTACACAGTGTTTCAGCTTGCTGGATCTCCCGCTGAGTTCGGTCAAGTTCTTTCCTACATCACAGGCCTGTTTTTGTAGGAGACTTAGAACCATGAATAGTTACTGTGGAAATTTATATTTAAAAAAAATAAAAAGCCAGAGCCAAGCCTAGCGCCCTGCCCAGCATCAGGCAGTGGTCTACACTGGAGTTGATTCTGGTCTCCAAGGTGGAGCTGGTATTGAGATGTCCATGTTGGAAACGCAACAGGAAAGGGGTCCTCCCGTGCCCTGGGTCGCCTGTCTGTGAACAACAGCAAAGCCAAGCCAGCACCCGGCCAAGCAGGTGCATGCCCTGGAGCTGGGGCGAGGGGCAGGTGCAGTGTCTTGCATGCTGCCAGGAGCCCACCTCTCCCTAGAAGGGGTTGCTTGTGCCCTCGGGAAGTTTGGCGGCCTCAGGTTTGTCAACGCCATACCCTCCCGCAGTGCTCCCATCACCAGCGACAGCCCCCGCCTCTGCCTCTCCGGTGCCTGCTGTACCGTCTTTAGTTCATGCGTGGAAGGAGTGAAACCTCGTCACCGCCCTCGCACCTGCTCCCAAGGTCTTCAGGGAGCTTGAGTGGTAGTACCCCTGCAGCCGCCAGGGCACCCCAGCACCTCTGGCCCAGGTGTCTGAGTGGAGCCAGCACTCCCTACGGCGCCCTCGCAGTGGCTCTGCCTCCCACAGCCCCCAGGTGGGGGTGGTACTGAAGTGCCAGAGGAGGGTTCTGTCCCTGGACTGGGAGAACACACTGTGCCCTAAGGTGTTAGCACCTGCAAGTGCTCCGGAAGTTCGGAGTTAGGTGACTGGGGAAACACTTCCAGATCGCCATTGCTGCCGTGACCAGCCAGGGAAGGCAGGGTGGGCTTGTCCCTTGTCCCAGTGAAGACCTCGTGGGCTCTTGCAGCAGCAGGCCAATGAGCAGAAAAGCCCATTTGGGTCTACAGAGAACTTGGAGGGGGCCAGGAGCACCAAGTGTCCTGCGTCCTGTTGATCCGGCCTTTAGGCTCACCCTCTAGCTCCCCTGGCACGCCACGGTCTGGAGACTGCCATAGCATCTTGACAGCAGAGAACTTTAGAGTTGACTCGGGCGATTTAGGCATTGCACCAATTAAAGCGTGTCGCTGGATTTTGGGGGATGGAAGAAGGTTTTAAAATGCACTGAAAGGCAATTGGGTGGCTTGAGAGGATCTCCTGTCCGACAGGATGTTGGTGCGGTGCAGGAAAAACCAAGACTACACACATGCAGAGGAAACGGCCAGAGACGGTTCCATCCCAGGCCCTCAGACTTTGCCTTAAAAAACAAACGCCTCTTAAAAACAAGTAAACAGATGCTCTGAGAGGTAGAGTTACAGGGAGAAGGAGAAACAGAGGAGAGAAGCTTTCCATCGCTGATCCATTCCCCGCACGGTCACGATGGCCAGGTCTCCCACGTGCGTGCAGGGGCCCAAGGACCTGAGCCGTCCTCCACTGCCTTCCCAGGGAGCGGGATGGGAGGTGGACCAGCGGGGACGCTATCGGATGCTGGCACTGCAGGCAGCACCTTCACTCACTGTGCCACAGCACTGGCCCCACAAACGTCCTGCATAAAATGAAAGATGCTTTTCCATGTCTCTCTGTGACACTTTTCTGTGTAGCAGAAAATAGTCTGGGTGAGAGATGCCACTCCACGGGGCAGTTCTGAGCAAATTCCTACTCTCCCATAGGAGCTGAGACTCCCAGGAAGGCCTTCTGTTATCCCGGGTGGGGCCATCTCTCATTTAAAAACCGATTTGTAAATTGCTCTCACAGGTGTCCATGTTCAGTAAAAGTGGGTATACATGCCTAGTGAGATAAAAAACAAGACACCTTGTGCATTTAAAAAAATTATTTGAAAGGAATATTTAGAAATAGAGATCTTCCATATGCTGACTTACTCCCCAAATGGCTGCAACGGCCAGGGCCTGGGCCAGGCGGAAGCCAGGAGTCAGGGACCCAGTGCTTCTGCTGCTTTTCCCAGGCACATTAACAAGGAGCTGGATGGAAACTGGAATGGCTGAAACCCAAACTGGCATCCTTAAAGATGCAGGTGGCAGGCTTTCCCACTACACCACAGTACCAGCCTCTTGATCACGTTTGTTTTTAAGATTTATTTTTATCAGAAAGTCAATTTTACAGAGAGAAGGAGAGACAGAGAGGAAGAGCTTCTGTCCATTAATTCACTCCCCAAGCAGCCACAACAGCAGGAGCTGAGCCGATCCAAAGCCAGGAGCCAGGCCCCTCCTCTGGGTCTCCCATGCGAGTGCAGGGTCCCAAGGCTTTGGGCCGTCCTTGACTGCTTTCCCAGGCTACAAGCAGGAAGATGAATGAGAAGCAGAGCTCCTGGGATTAGAACAGACACCTGTATGGGATCCCTGCACATGCAAGGCAAGGAGTTTAGCCACTAGGCTACCGTGCCGGGCCCTACATATTTTGAACATATTTTCTGTTTGAGAATGGGGCTTTTCAAAACACTTGCCCTTGCCCCAAG
The DNA here is from genome assembly GCF_017591425.1 of Ochotona curzoniae. Classification (NCBI taxonomy): domain Eukaryota; kingdom Metazoa; phylum Chordata; class Mammalia; order Lagomorpha; family Ochotonidae; genus Ochotona; species Ochotona curzoniae. Next base: position 3,594,949 of record NW_024466389.1, read on the forward strand.
CTGCCGGTCACCTCGGTAAGCAGTGACTGCAGTAACACTCTGCCTTACCTAAGGAGAGCCGCCCTGTGACCTGGATCCTGCCCATGGGACATTCCCAGGCTCTGACAGTCACAGGGAGAGTTGCATCCAGGGACTGTCTGGGAAGTGCGCCTGGGGGCTGCAGGAGGAAAGGAGGCAGGCAGCCACTGTGGCAGCCACTCTGAGTGACCCTGTGTTCGGGGAGCAGTGAGGAGCAAGTGTGGGATGTGTCCCCGTGGATGTTTCTGGACTCTCCGAAGTAATCTTGTCTTACTTGCCTCTTTTAGGAGATGGATATTTTTGGAACACAGTGGCGTGCGATAAATCCCAGACAACAGGCTCTGTGTCTCTTCCCAGGCTTCCCTGTCCTTTTTGTTTTGCGATCCAAGTGAGGGTTCCGGAAAATGGCGAGATCTCCCTTTTCCTGAACTCCCCACGCGCTGTTAGAGCTCTCAGAGCAACAGGTAACTCCTCTGAAAGCCGCTCCTGGCTGCCCCGAGCTCTCCGATGACCAGTCTTGCGAGGAGACACCTGTCCTGCTCCCCTGACTCATGAAACATCTCTGGCTGAGCAGGTCCGAGTGGATGGCCCGTCCTTCCCCCCTTCAGCCATTGTCCGCCCTCCGTCCCCCGCATCACCACTGGCACTGAGGGACACAGACCTGCGCCTCTGCCGCTTCTCTGGGGCTATAGCTTCCTGCATCACGCCACTACATTCCGATGCAGCCTCTCTCTCCTTTTAACGATTTGCTTTTAGTTCAGTGGCGACTGCAGCAGTATCCCTTCTGCAACAGGAGGTGGTCAACCTCCTCCGCCAAGAGCGTTGGGGAGATCCAGGGACTGGGTTAGATTGGAGTGTCGCTGTCCCCAGGGCCCAGCCCAGGTTGGAGTTGCCCAGGAGCCACCGCGAGGACAGCAGTGGCCTTCTGCCTACAGATGTGCTGGTGTCCATCCCGTTAGTCACCTTTCTGAGCTCAGGGAAACAGCTGTACTTGTCTTCTGTGGAGTGGGACTCAGACAGACATGAGATGACGATGTGGGTTTGTTTTTAAGGGGGTGATTCTGTTTCTTAGTAGCCCTCATGAGTCTAACAGTTGTGGTTCCTTAAGAGAACCAACCGCTCAGATCCCCTCTGGGAGTCTGTGTGTGGGACTAGCACAGGGTCTGTTGGACATCTGTGTCTGTGGTGACAGTAGATCGCCAGACTGAATTCCAGTTCCATAAGTTCTGGTCTGTGTTTACCCAGTTTACATCCTGAAAAATACAGTGACCGCACCAGTAACACCGCATAAACCACTTCAGTCCATCGGTCCTGGTCTTAGTGTACACATCTCTTCCCTCTCTGAAACTTTTCACTTGCTTGTATTTCATGTGAACACATCATTTGTAAGATACAGGTGGATAGAAAGACATCTGGCCGACTTTTAAAGAATGACAGGACTATGACGAAAGCAGCACAACACTCACTGTGGGAAACCTTGGAAACAAACGGGCTGGAACCGCCACACAGGCGGTAGCATTCGATCTCCACACGTGTGCTTCCTGTCGGTCAAGATGCGTGCTTAGGTCAAGCATGCCTCTTCCTCTTTATTCGGCTTCTTGACTGATAGCAAAACAACGATTGGTTCTGTAGTTACAGGAAGCACTTGCGTTCTGGTCTGTCTGAAATGGCTCTGAATCAGAGCAGAATTCTGTTTCACTGGAGGCAATGAAATGTTCCAGCACTTTGCCAATAGACTTTTCACCTAGGGCAACACAACCCGGCGATGAGATGTTTCGAAGGGCAGTCCAAGAAGGTGCAAGCGTCAGAGGCCGCGTAGCACCAGCATGGTCTGTCAGGTGTGAGTCGGGAACAGGAAGCTAGGGGTCTCCTCGCGTGATTTTGGATTTAAAATCCAACAGTGCTGTGAAATTCCCAGGTGCATTTCTTGTAGGGAAAGCAGCATAGTGTCTTACGCAAGGTGATGTCTTGGGAGAAAGTGCGGCTGTGGCCAGTGGCACTTCCTACATGGAAAGCTTCCGAGTACCTGGGTTTATTTCTGTGAACCTGGGACAGCTGGAGGCAGTCAAACCAAACCGGAGGTCTTGCAGTGGGACACACTTGGGGCAGGTGTTAGGGTCCTGCAAACCTGTTGTTCTCCAGGCGCCCCCTGGAGGTAGTGGCAGTGTTGTGAGGACAGACATCGGCATGAGAGAAACTGCTTCCTTTTTCTCTTCTCAGTTCTTCCTTCAATGGCATTCTATAAAGCTGGTATCACTTGAAAACACCAGCTCATTGCAGTAACTTCTTGATGACGCTAAGAACTAAGTTCACCATCACCCAGAAGGAACTAGAGCCTGGGAAGTGCACAGGGTGGCCGGGGGGGGGGGGGGGGTGCCTGTCTCCAAGCAGACATTCCCTGGCTGTGATACCCACCTCTGCTTAACACAGGGTCTGTGAGGCTATTCCTAACTACAATATTTAATTTTTTTTACTTTTACTCGAAAGAGTTACAGAAAGAAAGCTCTTCATCCGCTGCTCACCTCCCCACATGGCAGCAATGGCCAGAACTGAGCTGATCCGAAGGATCCAGGAGCTTCGTCCATGTGTCCCATGTGGGGGGCAGAGCCCAAGGACTTGGGCCGTCCTCCACTGCTTTCCCAGGCCATGGCAGGGAGCTGGATGGGAAGTGGAGCAGCTGGGACACAAACTCACAACCTGGTGCTGCTCTGGGATGTCGGCCCTGCAGGTGAAAAATTAGCTTGCTGTGTCACCATGCCGGCAACGCCCCCCAGCATTACTAACTTTATAGCAGAGTATATTGGGACTCTAAAACTTTGTGAAAACTTAGTTTCTTTAAAAAAAAAATTAGTTCTGAAAGAAATTTAGAAACACTGCAAAAATAAATGTGACCGTTTTAACTCACAAAAAGTCTGTAAAGGTTACACGTCCCCCAGCCAGCTGATAGTAGATTGTTGGATTGAAGCTAGGAACCTTCCTGACTTTGGGATTCACTCTGCTTTCCCCCTCCATCTCCGGCACAGCTCTCCTGCAGCGGTTACTCTGTCGCGGAGGCACTGCGACGGCCCCTGGATGGGCTCTGTGCTAGTGCAGGGATCAGACCCCGGAGGGCAGCACGTGTCCTTGTCAGTGGCCGGTGAACGGGGCTCCCCCGAGGGCAGGGGTTGCATGTCCGGAAGCGAAGTTGGCATCGGTGCATGCCTTGCACTGTTGCGGCCCAGGGGTTGCTAGTACAGATCCTGCATGTTTAAAAACTGAACACAGACTGTAGCATGTTCCAGCTTTTTAAAAAGCCTACTTATAAAGTATGCATGTCCAAATCGAGGGACATAGATGGATGCACAATTCTGTACTGTAATAGGATCTGAACTCCTCCCCAGCCCGTCAAGGAGTTATTCATCCATGGGTCACTTGGTCACGAAGTCCAAAACGGGGTCACGTCTGGCTCTGGCTGTGAGCATACTGACACAGTCCCCAAAGTGCCTGTTTGGAGAACACGGTCAGGAGACCGCTGCTCAGCAGCGCTGGTGTCCGGGTTGTGTGAGGCCCCAGCCGGGCTTGACCCAGGCGGGGAGAAAGTGGGACGGACAAGCTGGTTCTCTGGAGAGTCGACAGAGGTGCAGGGATGAAGTGTTGCCTTCTGGGTGAAAAGCTTGGCAGGCCACCCAGAAGCCTTTGTGCTGGGAGGCGGGAACCTCATCCAGATGTTGTCACTTCCAGCCCCGGGGGGTATGGGAGTGATTGCTTTTTTAAAGCATTTCTTTCTCTGTTTGGGAAGTAAGCTAGCACTGAGTTTGCTGGTACCATTTACGATAGTGGAAGGGAGCTGACTCTTCAGGAATTGGGAACTGCCCAGGCCCGGCCAGGCCACTCCTGGCCATCCACTGATGCTTGTCTCACGCCCGTTCCGGTGACAGATCCTTCGTGTAGCATGCGGTTCTGCCAGCCCTGTCACAACACGGCATGCCCTGACTTGCGCCTGGTCCTTCTGCTGTCCTCACAGCTTACGGCCGCTCGCCTGCCACCCAGGCTCTGCAGGCGGATTTTTGCAGGAGCTATCTGGACTGGAGATGGTACCGGATCAGGAATTGGCTGATGTGAATTTTGCTCATGACCATATATTTGATAAGCAGAACAGGGTTCATTATTGGTGGCACGCCCACTTGCTGTCCATCTGGGAGCTCTAGGGAGAGAAACTTCAGTGTCTTTAAAAGAAAAAAAAAAAAACCTGCAGTGTGAACTGGGAGAAAGAAAGGGGCTAAGACAACACACTGCATGAGGACATTCAGAGTTGGACAGACACAGGGTCAAGGTAGCTGGCAAGTTCAGTCTCTCAGTGTATGAAAAGCTAAGCAAAGGTGATGTACAGTTCCCCTATGGGGCTGCAAGGCCGTGGTGGTACTCCACCAGGCTAAAAGCAAACGCATTTTCCAAGGCAAAACTTTTCTAAGCTGGCCAAGTTCCTGTTAACACTTGGTGCCACTTGACTGATTTTCTTCCGTTCTCAGAGCCCCGGATGGTACAGCAAATTTCAGAGCCGACATTCGAATCGCCTTGAGAAGGGTCATGTCTCCCCCTTTGAATGCTTCTCCCGGGAACTTCCCAGGAGTTTGTTTGGGGTTTGGGTCCCGGCTTCCCGCCTCCTGGGGGGGGGGTGACGCCCCTCTCCTCGGCAGGGCTGCGGTTTCACTCGATAGTTATCGCCTGGTGTTTTCTTGTGTTTCTCTTCCAGAGTGAAAGAATTGAAAAAGGCCAAGGAACTTGAAGACCTACAGCAGCACCCCTTAGCAATGTGACGTTGCTTTTTCAGACTGTTTTCATTTGTTTTTAGCAGAGACATGCAACAACACAACACAACACACACGCGCACACACACGCACACATGATCCCGCTGCAGTTTTGGGGAGCTCAGCTGCAGGATTTTAACAGGAATGTTTTTTGGTCATTGCATTTGCACTTTCATGGACAACTTTTCATTTGATCAGCAAGACATCTTGGAACTCAATCTTCTGTTGGATCACAGGAAAACCAGACACTGGGAGGGAGCGAAGAGGCTTCAACCCAGAGGAAGCTGCTCTCCTCCGACAGGGCTGCACTCCCACGTCGCGTGCAACTGTACAGACCTTTATACCAAAAACCTAGCTCAGAGACGGCGGGGCCACCCTGGCAGCAGCTAAGACGCTGAGCCTGCAGCTGGCGGCCTCTCCGAAGGGCTCCGCCTGCGGGACTGGTTTGCAAAGTGGAGGGCTCAGCTCGTGCGATCTGTATCGGGTCTGTGTGTTCTCATTTCCCTCACTGTTTCTTATTTGTCTGTCCTGTTTGTTTTAATCTCTACAGCACACTTAATGCAACTTTTGAAATCTGCAGGTTTTTACAGGCTTGTGGGAATTTGCAGAGGGGCGGGTGTGTGGCAAACGGGTAATGCATGGGATCTAATGAGAAACAGCTTCCAGAGGCTCAGTGTGTTTTGTCCCCACCACCTCCCAGAAGCCCCGTGAGTGACCATGTCGTCCCTTCTCTCATGTTCAGCACTTTAATTTCTTGGCCTTACTTTCATGTGCAATGAGAATTCCTTAAGAATCGGTAAAGCATGTAGCCTTTTTTAGTGACCTTGGAAGCTAGCCGTTCCAAGGGGTCATCAACCTCGCCTGGACATTGGCCACCTAAACAATCAGTGTGGTGCTGCGTTCTGGCCAGTAAAAATCCCATGTTCTTGGCTCTCTCTCATCCAGCGGAGCGGTGTCTGTGTATATAGAGAAAGTAGAAATGAAAGGTGAGAAAATATTTGAAAGGGATTATATTAATTGCTAAATATTTTATTCACAAAGGTCAATAACATGGCAAGATAAAATTATTTGTATAGTTTTGTCTGAATGAGCGAGAAAAATGTGGATGTATTGTTTGTATATATTGTATATATTAAAACAAAGAGATATGTGCATGAAATCAAGAAAAAGAAATGAACAAAGCAAAGCATTAGTGGCTATGGTCTGTAAAATGAAACAAAAAAACTTTATTTCACTATAAGAGTACTTTATTTTAAATGTTCTTTAGAAGAACATTTTGCTAAAGCATGACTTAACTGCAAAAAAAGAGCTACTGTATTTAGACTTAGGAAAAAAGGCAGAGTAACATTACTTTAAAAAAAAAGGATATGTTTACATTTAATTTTGGCTACCAGGAATTTAGTTTATTTTATTTATAATTTTTTTGCCAATGGTGCCAAGTAATGTGAATGCTAATACTGCTTAAGAAAATTCATTTACTTTTGCAAAACAGATAATCATTAAGAGAAATCAGTATACAGCCTAACACCATCCACTCCAACAAGGAACACGCAGAAGGATCAAAACCTGACAGAAGGAAACGGCACGCAGAGTAGGAAAATGTCACGTTTTCATATCTCCTGCTGGAAATCAGGAAGGGAAATGGAAATCACGCACACGCACACACACACACACCAGAACAACTAAGGAGTGAAAAAGATGTAGACTGATCCTGTGAGGGACGTCATGGACTGAACTCTTTCCACACAATGAGGAGCCAAAGAAATCCGACGCTTTTACAAATTAGAACTACTGAGGTTAAACTGAGAGGATGACGTTGGTGTTACTGATGCCAGTTTAAAACCCCCGGGTGAGGTTGGAGGCTCAGTTGGTGTGAAGTCGAGATGGTTTCTCTCCTCTTGGTCCTGGCTGCTGACTGGGAGGACTCAGGGCTTGTCGGGACGCCTGCCGGTGTTCACAGGTGAGCTTTTAAACTGGCGTCTTACAGTAAGCAGGTGGACACAAACAGATGGTGGTCAAAATTGGGGTCAGTGCTCTTGGTGCCTTTTCTATAATCGTACTTGTTTTTTAATTACTTCCTTTCACTGCCAACCTCGAATTACTGTACAGTATACGTCTTTCTGCTTGTGACTGGCTTTGACAAACAGTGACAGCCCCACAACGAGTAGCCACCTGTACATTTGTAAACCGATCTGACTCAATTTTGTTTTTAAATGTGTGGGTTATGTCACAGCTGTTACGGTCCCCCGGGTACCCATGTTTTACACGGTCCGACCTACAGGAGGACGCTGAGTAATCCAGGAACACACAGTTGCATTCATAAATGGGGAATGTGAAAGCCAGCTTTTCCGGGATACCCCAGGTTAACAGTGAAATTGGCTATGTCTGTTCCATTGATTAGGTTTCCAATAACTGATCTTTTCACCAGAGTAATGACCTCAGTACATTTGTTTTAACCCTCACGTTATTAGCCGAATTACGTTGGAAAATTCCAGATGATTAACAAGACTTCCCGTAGAATTAGGAGGGCTCTTAGGGAGGGGGTGGCAGGTGGGTCCCGAGCCTACCAGTCCAAGGTGGATCCTGGGTGAACTACCAACGCACTTCCACTGAAGCCAAGCATTTCTGACCGCTTCGTCTTGGTCGTCAACCTTAATTTCAACCATGATAGTTAAGCGCAGCTTTCTTGGATAATCTGAATTCCCAAGTGCCAGGAGTAGGACTTCGTTATAAAATTAATAGCTCATCTTAATTCTGTCTCCTGAAGATTGAATTGCTATTCTTGTTACCCATTTGAAATCAGCTGTACTGTGTGAACGACATAAAAAGACAATACCACGGTCCCCTCTGGCTGCACGGTCGCTTCTGGCAGCTCCACAAAGTAGTTGGCGCCCAACGTTGGGGGGGGGGTCCCTGAGACTTGCATGTAAAACTAGTCTAGATGTCTTCTTTTGTAAGTTTTATTTTTGTAATTGTGCATGTGAAGCATCATTGAATCAATGGATCTGTTGAAGAACTCAGCTGCTGGAAAACCATGCAACATGTTTGGAATTGCCCTTAAACTATGGAAAATGTTTTCTGAATGCTTTATATTCTTTCTGCTGTAAATTAAAAACAAAGAAAATTTCCCCATACTATCTGCGTTTTGCTTTAACCGGACCCGTTCTTGGTCCCCCCCAGTCCCGGCACTGTCTTGTGACCCAGCTGGAGTGCAGAGGCGCTGGGTGCTCCCGGGGGGATGCCTTCCCAGCACCGGGTATGGACACCTCTCACCTGACCCTGCCCCACCTGCCAGTCCATCATTTGTCAAGACAGTGCAGTCATCTGAGCCACACCTGCCCAGGCGCACCTTTTCCATTGCTTTGCAAGACGTTTTGTTTACCTAGACTGTCGGCCACTGCGGGCCTCCCCACCCCTTGACACAGCCCACCGCCTTGAGACATCTTGCTTGCTGGCCCTCCTTGCCTGCCTCTCTGGCCGCTCTGTGCCCACCATGCCCGATACTGCCCAAGTCGGCCTCCCTGGGTCCCCGTCCCTCCCGCAGCTCGGCTTGGATGCCGCTGGCCTGTGGGTGGTAACCACACCAAGAGCTCCGCTTCAGCAGGATCTGAACCGCCTCCCTGAGGAACCCGGTTAGACAGTGCAGTCCTGAGATCCCCTGTCCAGCGGCCAGCCTGCCGTGGGCAGGGGGCAGGGCAGCACAGCCCCGCCCCCGGCGCCAACAGCCCCGCTCTCGTGCCTCCGGCGACCCTGGGCTGGACCCAGGGGTCCTGGCCGCGACCCCAAAGCCCACCCAATGCCCACCAGGCCCACCCAACGCCCCAGGTGCCCCGGGACACCGCCCACGCCCCACTTCCGGCGCCCCCGTGACGTCGTCTCTGCGCGCCGCCCCACCCAGCCCCGCAGCCCCGGTTGCGAAGCTCGCTGATCCTCACCCGCCGCCTTGGTCGCCGAGATGTGAGTGAGGGAAGCCGGGCCGGCCAGCGCTGGGCACGGCCGAGGCCCGCGGATGCCCCCGACGCCGTCCGCTCCCTGGGGGGCGGGGGGCGCGCCTCGGAGCGGGCTTGGGAACTTGCCTTCCCGGGGTCCCGTGCTTCCACTTTGGACACTTGGTTGTTGAAAGTCGCGGGGTGTCCCCCACGCTGGGCACTCCCTCCAGGCTTCCGAGGAAACCAGACCCTCGGGATTCCAGGGACGCGCCCCTGGAACGTGCCCACTGGGGCTGCCGTGCCAACAGGCAGATCCCTGGGCAGTGGCTGGGGTCTGCGTCCACGCCTTTAGCTCCTAATGGCCTCAGTCGGTGGCTCCGCCTTGCTGACTCTCAGTTCTCTCTCTGCTGTGAAATGGGGGTGTTGGTGGCATTGCCCCTCAAAGCGAGGATTCCAGGAAAGGCTGACCCTGGGCGTGGCCCCTGTTGCCTGCCAGACACTGAACTCGGTGGGAACTGGCCTCTTCGCGGCCCGTGCCTGACCCATGCCTGCTGAGTGTGAGGGGTGCGGGTAGCCAGGCATGCGCTGGGCCACAGGCCATCTTGGACACAGAGAACTGTGGAGAGGAGAGGTGTGAGCTGATGATCAGAGCCAGGGTGCTGAGGGAAGGCTGGAGTGTGGGGTTAGGCCGCTGTCCACAGGGTGCGTGGCAGCTCATCTTGCTCTCACAGCCATCCTGCCCCCTGTTCCTCTAAGTTAGAATACCACTTCAGAATTGTTCATAAGCCGGAAAACAGGTTGTTTGTTTGTTTAATTGGAAGGTCAGACATACAGAGAGGAAGAGAGACAGAGAGGAAGATCTTCTGTCCATTACTTCTGTCCAAGTAAAGACCAGGATCTTTACTTCCTGAATGACTGCAATGGCCAGAGCTGAACCAATCCGAACCCAGGAGCCCGGAGCCTCCTCCTGGTCTCCCACGCAGGTACAGGGTCCCAAGGCGTTGGGCCGTCCTCTACTGCTTTCCCAGGCCACAAGCAGGGAGCTGGATGGGAAGCAGGGCCGCCCTGATTAGAACTGGCACCCATATGGGATCCTGGTGCATTCCATGCGAGAACTTTAGACACTCGGCACTAGGCCCTGGAAAACAATTATTTAAGTGCCTTTTAAAAATTAGTATTATTGGGCCCGGCACAGTGGCGCAAGTGGTTAAGGTCCTCGCCTTGCACGCCCGGGATCCCATATGGGCACCAGTTCTAATCCCGGCAGCCCCGCTTCCCTTCCAGCTCCCTGCCTGTGGCCCAGGAAAGCAGTTGAGGACAGCCCAAAGCTTTGGGAACCTGCACCCGCGAGGGAGACCCGGAAGAGGCTCCTGGCTTTGGATCGGCATAGCATCGGCCATTGTGCTCACTTGGGGAGTGACTCATCGGACGGAAGATCTTCCTCTCTGTCTCTCCTCTCTGTATAACCACCTTTCCAATAAAAACATAATAAAAATAAATCTTTAAAAAAATTAGTATTATTGATTTGAAAAGCGGGGTTACAGAGAGAGAGAGCTCTGTCTTGTGGTTCACTCCCCAGATGAGCACCAGCACTGGAGTTGGGCCAGTTCAAGGCCAGCAGCTTCTTCCAGGTCTCCATGTGAGTGCAGGGCCCAAGCACTTGAGCCACCTTCTGCTGCTTTCCCAGGCCCATCCACACGGAGCTGGATGTGAAGTGGAGCAGCTGGGGCTTGAACTAGCGGTCATATGGTATGCCAGCAATGCCTGCAGTGGCTTTACCCCCTGCTCCATAGCCCTGGGCCCTGCACACGGTTCTTGCCACAGGGAAAAGACCAGGAGAGGCCTGGGTGCATTTAAACCTTTGTGTGCCTTAAAACAACTCACGCGGGGCCCAGTGGCTAAATCCTTGCCTTGCATGTGCCAGGATCCCATATGGGTGCTGGTTTTGATCCTGACTGCTCCACTTCCCATCCAGCTCCCTGCTTGTGGCCTGGGAAAGCAGTCGAGGACAGCCCAAAGCCTTGGGGTCCTGCTCCTGTGTGGGAGACCCCAAAGATGCTCCTGGCTTTGGATCTGCTAAGCTCCAGAAGGAAGATTCTTCTCTCTGTAAATCTGACTTTCCATTAATAAAAAATAATAATATATATATATATTTTTTTTTTCCCCAAAGAAAAACTCAAGATGGAAAGTAGCATGCCTGTCTTGCGATCAGTGATACAAAGTAGAGGCAGTTACAAGGTACACTCAGAGGCTGGTCACTTGGATGTGCCAGCGCATGGGGGAGACCATGAAGGACAAGGACTGCCATGCGCAGCTTTGTTGAGGCCCCGGGAAGGATCTCTTCATCTGGGTTCTGTCAGCCCTGGAGGTCCTGGAGCAAGGTCCCAGTGCCAACAGAGCCATGGTGGGTCTGTAACATGCTCACCCTGTGCCTTTGCACCTTCCAGGTCCACGGGTACGCCTGCAGGGTCCAGTGCTGCCGCTGGCAGCAGCAGAAGACTTCAGCAGACACAGAACCAAGTAGATGAGGTATTGCTCCGAGATGCTGGGAGTGTGGGAGGGCCTGGAAATAGTTGTGTCTAGAAAAGTTCGTGAAGGTCAGATGTCTTGGCTGTATCACAGAGGTGATCGGTCTGCCCTGGCTGTTCCAGGAGCCCTGCTTTCTCTTCCAGCCCGTGCTTTTCCCCCTCAGTAGAACCATGTACCTAAAACACAAAACCCACCCTGAGAACATCTCCTAAAATTACTTTAAAACAATGCGGATTTAAGGATTAGGCCTACAGGTTATTCCTGCCGGGAGTCATCTTTCTGATGGATCTTTTTCTAATTTTAATCAAAGTGCTTTAGCCTGCCTCACTAAGAACCAGCCTGGGCTAGCCTGCCAGTTGCCCCTTGACCCGTGGGAAGCAGCCTGCTATGGCTTGGCAGTCTCTGGAATTCCTGAGCTATAGAGACCTTCCGAGAATCTCGGAGACGCAGAACCATGACAACCTGGGGACAGTCAGACCAGGTCTCCTTTATCCCTGAGTCGCTAGTGCGTGGCAGAGACATCTTGGTTCTGCATGTGGTGGCCGTCTCAAGCAGAACTGCATACGTGCCATCATCAACTCCTCTAGTAATGTTTGACCTGCTGGCTTTGTCAGTCAACTCCACAGTTTTAGACCTCTAGGTAAGAGACCCATTCTACCCTTGCAGCTTACTAACAAATCAGATCAGAGCCCTTTTGTGGAAAAAAGGGCAAAGGATCCTTAGTGGAGGTAAAATACATCATTGACTATGTCATAGCAAAGTGTACAACTTATCAGTATGTAGTGTATTCATAAAGTGGTGCACTTCTAATCTTACTCTTGATCCCAGAAGAGCACCCTGTACCCACGTAGCAAACTGTTTACTTATCCCCATCCTCCCCCTGCCCCAGTCCCTGGTTCCCTAATGAGATGGCTCTGTAGACCCGACTGCCTAGTTGGGGTGTGTCATGTAACTTATGACCTTTTTCTGGATTCTGTTACCTGGCGCAGTGTTTCAGTGTTCATCAGAATTGTGACATGTATCCGAACTCTATTTTCACAGTTGAGTAATATCCCATTGTATGTGAAATTGCACAGTCTCCTAGCTCAGTAACAAGTGCTTGAGGTACTTAAGTTGGTTCTACCCTCTGGCTGTTACACACAGTGCAGCTGTGACACCCTGGGCCCTCGCTCCTCTGGGTAGCGCTGCTGCACCAGAGGGTCCTCCCCCAGCAGTGCCCGAGAGCTGACCACCTGTTCACCAGGGCTTGTGGCTCCCCCAGCAGTGCCCGGGAGCTGACCACCTGTTCACCAGGGCTTGTGGCTCCCCGAGCAGTGCCCGAGAGCTGACCACCTGTTCACCAGGGCTTGTGGCTCCCCCAGCAGTGCCTGAGAGCTGACCACCTGTTCACCAGGGCTTGTGGCTCCCCCAGCAGTGCCAAGGGCTGTCCACCTGTTCACCAGGGCTTGTGGCTCCCCCAGCAGTGCCAAGGGCTGTCCACCTGTTCACCAGGGCTTGTGGCTCCCCGAGCAGTGCCAAGGGCTGTCCACCTGTTCACCAGGGCTTGTGGCTCCCCGAGCAGTGCCAAGGGCTGTCCACCTGTTCACCAGGACTTGTGGCTCCCCGAGCAGTGCCAAGGGCTGTCCACCTGTTCACCAGGACTTGTGGCTCCCCGAGCAGTGCCAAGGGCTGTCCACCTGTTCACTGGCTGTGTTTGGCATCCATGAATGGCTGAGCTGATTGGACATCTGAGTATCTTCAGAAGTGATTGCTATTCATTTCCTGAGTCCACTTTTTGATTGGGTTTGTCTTGTCGACAGCCCAGAGTTCTTTTTGTATTCTGCCTATTAAGCCCTCATCAGATACATGCTTTTCAAATATTTTCTCCCATTTGGTGGACTTTTATGTTCTCGATACAAATGTTGATTTTCGTGAAATCCAGCTTATCTGTTTTTCCCTTTTATTGCTCTTGCTTTTGGCATCAAATCTAAGAATCTAGGGCAAAACCCTCGATGATATTTAGCCTTATTTTTGCGTCTAAGAGTTTTGAACTTTCAGCCTCTACACTTGGGTGGTTAATCATTTGGAGTTAAGTTTCGTACGTGACGCAAAGTAGGAGTCCAGATTTGCCCTTTTTCATGGACTGTCCCAGCCCCATTTTGAAGACACTGATAGCCAGGAGCTTTTCCCAGGCCTTCCACATGTGAAGAGGGACCCGAGCACTGGGTCATCCTCCACTGCTTTTTCATTAGCAGGAAGCTGAATGGAAAGTGAAGCAGCTGGGCAGAGCCAGCACCCACTGGTTGGCTGGTTTCATGAGCAGCAGCTTCCCCTACTATGCCACAGCGCTGGCCCCTGAAGATACTGTTCTTGCCCCCGTCGCGTGGCCTTGGCACCTTGTCAAGAAAATCTGTTGATTTCTGGACCCGCAGGTCTGTCCCACTGTCCACGTGTCGTCTGTCGTTGGTCCAAAACCACACTGGTTCCTGTGACCTTATAGTGCAAAGCGTTAGCCCTTCACCCACACACATTTTCAGGATTGTTCTGTAATTCCATGTGGATTTGACTATTGGCTTTTCAATTTCTGGGAAAAGATACTGAATTTGATAGGGATTGTATTGAACCTGCACGTCACTTTGGGTAAGGTTGTCGTACCGTACTAAGCACTCCAGTGTAATCTTAGGATGCTCTATGTCATTAATTTTCTGTCATTCCTTACAGTGCTGCAGTGTTGTGCAAGTCTTTTGCCTGCTCGTTAGTTCCTAGGGGTTTTATTCTTTCAGGTCACCTGGTAAATGATTCTTTGTGGACTGCTCATTGCTAAGGTGTGGACACCACTGTCGATCCTGTAGCTCAGTTTCTCTAAGTTTATTAGCTCTTGTGCCTTTGTTGTAGATTCTTCAGCGTTTTCTTTGTATGTATCGAATCACCCACAAATAGAGTGAGGTTTTGCTTTTCCTGGCTCAGGGAGATGCCTTTTCTTTGCGCTGACCTGATGTGTTGTGGCACAGTGGCTGTGAACAGAATGCTCTCTCCTTGCTGATCTTCAGCCCTTCGCCCTGAGGGTGACACGAATTGTAGGTTTCCCCACAGATGTCCTTCATACCATTCAGGAAATTCCCTTAGTTTTCTCAGTGTTTTTATCTTAGTTACGGTCTGAGCTGAAGAGGATGTGCCGGTTCGTGTTGTCTGTCATGGTGGTTCTCCCGTTCCGTGATGGCTAACTTGTGTGACTGCTCTCACTTAGGTGGTGGACATAATGAGAGTCAACGTGGATAAGGTCTTAGAGAGAGACCAGAAGCTCTCCGAGTTAGATGACCGAGCAGACGCACTGCAGGCAGGGGCCTCTCAGTTTGAAACCAGTGCTGCCAAGTTGAAGAGAAAGTACTGGTGGAAGAATTGCAAGGTACTGCTCTTGTCACACCCCTCCCCAGTCTCAGCGGATCAGCAGAGGCTAAAATAGTGGCCTCTCATGCCTAGGGGAGGGGGCCTCACCTCTCTGCTTGGGGACGCTGGAGTCAGCCGGGGGGGGGGGGGGGGGGGGGGGTGAGGCGGTGGGAAAGGGGTCTCACCTCTTGGCTTGGGGATGCTGGGGTCAGCTGGGTTCTGCCCTGGCCCCTCAGCCCTGAGCATTGACCGATGGGAGAGGGCTGGGTGTGACAGTCATGACACATAAGGTTGTGTAGATGGCTCCAAGGTGGAGGGTACGGGATACACAGAGAAGCTTGCAAGGAGTGTGGCTGCAGTGGAGAAGGCAGGCTTGCGTGGAGTGTGGCCCGCAGCAGAACAGGCAGGCTTGCTCAAGGAGCGTGGCCCGCAGCAGACAGCCACGGCCAGACCCCAGCATACCCTGCATTGTACCTTGTTGGGCAGTGATGCTTCTGGACAGTCATGGTGCATCTGCCACCTTCTCGGAAGCCAGCACCTCCCTAGGACATGAATCCTTTGCGTGTATATGTGTGTGTATACATACACACACACGTATGTATATTGAAGATGTATTTATTTATTTGAAAGGCAGTTAGATTTCCAGTCACTGCTTTGCTCCCCAAATGATCACAATGGCCACAAGTGGGCCAAGTTGGAGCTAGGAGCCTAGCTCTCCATCCTGGTCTCATGTGGGGCAGGGTGCTTGGACCATCTTCCACTGCTGTGCTAGGCAAATCAGCAGGAAGCTGGATCAGAAGTGGAGCATCTGGGACACAAACTGGTACCCATATGGGATGCCAGTGTTGCAAGCAGTGGGTTAAAATGGTTTTTGTTTGTTTGTTTTTTGGGGTTTTTTTGGTCATTGTTTTGTTTTGCTTTTTTAAGATGTATTTGTTTGAAAGATAGTTACAGAGAGAGGGAGGGACAGAGAGGGTCTCCATCCACTGGTTCCCAGTGGTCACAGTGGCTGGGGCTGAACAGCTCTAAAGCCTTCCCTCCAGCTCTCTCGTGGGTGCAGGGCCTAAGGGACCATCTCCCACTGCCTTCCCAGTCCTTCAGTGGGGAGCAGGGTGGGAGGTGGAACATCTGGCACTAGAACAAGTGCCCTCATGTGTGCCAGTGCCATGGCTGTTTAGCCTGCTAAGCATGATGCTGGCCCCATGAATATGCTTTTAAAAGCAGCTGAGTAATCTCCAGGCCCTAATGGGAAGCCGGAGTGTGGGCTTCAGTTCCAGATGTGTACCCCTCTTTTCTGCCTCGCTGACTGCAGTCAGTGCCTGGTGTCTCTCGGTGACTGCAATGGTGTAACACTCTGCTGTCTGTTGCAGATGTGGGCGATAGGGATCAGTGTTCTGGTCTTCATCATCATCATCATTGCTGGTGAGTTACCCTGTGCCTTCCTAGTTGATGTGTGCGCGAGAACTTAGGGCAAAGTTCGCACAGAGAGGGCAGCGTAGTTTCAATCACCTTAATTTTTGTTCGCAAAGATTTTGCATACTTGATTTAAATCTGGAATTTTTTAAATAAACATTCATTCTTTAAAGTTAGAGAAAATTTGTTTATTTCTGTTGAGAGGTGCATTTTCTTATAAATGTATTTTTATCCCTTATGTTCTTGTATATCACACAGTGACTAGAACTGGGGGCTACCTGTAGTGCACCCCCACCATCAGCTCTTGGCCTTGAACAAGTCGATTAAAACTTGCAGACCTGTCTCTTCCCTTTGGCATGAGGGTAGTCATAGCTCCCACCTTGTTTGATATGTGAACAAATCTGATTATTGTGTAAAAGGAGTTAAAGGTGGCGCCTGGCATGTATAGGTGATGACAAGAATACTTATGTATTTTAAAAGATTTGTTTACTTGAAAGGAAGAGTTAACAGGGAGAGAGAGGGGTACCAATCCTGTCTGTGCCCCAGCTGGCTTAGCCCACTGCACCGCAGTGCTAGCCCCAACAGGAAACGGAGCAGCCAGGACCTGAACTAACACAGAGTGTTGGTGCCCCAGCTGGCTTAGCCCACTGCACCGCAGTGCTAGCCTCAACGGGAAACGGAGCAGCCAGGACCTGAACTAGCACAGAGTGTCGGTGCCTCAACTGGCTTAGCCCACTGCACCACAGTGCTAGCCCCAATGGGAAACGGAGCAGCCAGGACCTGAACTAGCACAGAGTGTCGGTGCCTCAACTGGCTTAGCCCACTGCACCACAGTGCTAGCCCCAACAGGAAACGGAACAGCCAGGACCTGAACTAACACAGAGTGTCGGTGCCCCAGCTGGCTTAGCCCACTGCACTGCAGTGCTAGCCCCAACAGGAAACGGAGCAGCCAGGACCTGAACTAGCACAGAGTGTTGGTGCCCCAGCTGGCTTAGCCCACTGCACCGCAGTGCTAGTCCCAACAGTAGTTGCTTCTAAATATATCTAAGTTATTGAGACACTCACACACCTGCTAGTGTTATTACTGCATGTACCTTTCTCTTGGCTCGGTCCCCGTAGCCTTCTGGAATGTGGCAAAGCTGTCGGCAGAAATTCAGCCAAATCCCATTGCGTTGACATTTAGATTCGCAGCATTTGCAGCTCATTCTGGACTCACACTGAAAGACTAAACTGCCTGCTTCCCTGTGTGTGACTCTGCCCAACAGTGTGGATTGCTACTTCGTGAAGAGCCGGTGAGGACGCAGCCTGCGCTTCAGAAGATGTCTTCGAGACTTTTGACTTAGAACCAGCTGTTATCAAGCCTACCTTCTGTTTTGTATGGGTTTTTTTGTTTGTTTGTTTGTTTTGGTTTTTTTGTTCATGTGAAGTTCAGTTTCTAGGAAACATGCCTTTGTTCTCTGATATGCACTCCAGGCTAGCAGTGGGCCAGTCCTGCCCACGTTGTGCACAGTGGCCACACGGGCCCAAGGTGACAGAGACCTCCTGAGCCCCAGAGAGCTCCTCACATACCCAACCTTATCACCAGTTCATGGCCTTGACTCCAGTTAAGGGAGTTTGTTCCAAGTTAAGCATCCCTGTCATATGCCACCGTCCTTAGTTCCACATTAGCCTCTCGTTAATCCCATTTCCAATCTGTACCTTCAGAAAAGACACTACTCTTTAGCCCACGTCTGTGACAGTGACGGCTGCGCCTTATCTGCCTGTAGGACTCTCGGTGTCAGCACAGCTGACCCCTGCTGTGCTTCAGGATGCTGATGTCTGAAGATACTTCCTTGTTATTGTCACATGTCACCTGCTACAGCTGTTAGCCAGAAATAAGAGCATTTAACAAAGCTTTCACAGAGCCATAGGTAGGACCAAAGTGCCTATTGCCAAAATGTTAGATACAGATAAAATCTCCTTAAGTCTGCTCCTGACAGATAAATTCAGGAAGTGCCAAATGAAACCTAAGGTGCCTTCAAAACTGAACAAAATTGTCCAGGAGCCGTGTCCAGCCCAGAAGCCTGGAGTACACAGATGTGTGGCTCCACTTGCGTCTTTCCCACGCTGCCGCCGTGGGGCTGGGCTTACCTCTGTGCCTTGCACATGGTCACCGTGGCCTTGCTGTGCTTCTAATGGTGGTGTGAGCCTCCAGACAACCTGTGTGATCACCCTCTGGCCCAGGCCTCACACGTGATGGCTTTGGGAGTCTGGTGTGTATCCCATAGCCAACAGCACACCTCTGGGGCGTGCCTGCACCGGATGCTGCCACCTGAGAAACGTGTGCAGGGCAGACTAACCACAAGCGATGGGGCTTAAAGAGGGAAGTCAGGCCCAGAGGCAGAGGGAGAGAGGGGCTTTGCCAGTCTGGAATATTCTCAAGCTCTTGTTCCCAGGCTGTTCTGACTCACAGAACTACAGCTAAGGGACACCTGCATCCAGGCGCCCTTCCTTAGTACCTGTACCCTCACATTGCCAAAGTGGCTTTCATCCACGGTGAGCCCTGCCTGTGTCCAGCTGCCCGAAGAAAGCCTAACCTCTGTGCGGGGTCTCTCGCCCTGTCTGACTCACACCTGGTGCTCGCCCTGGCCTCTCTGCTCAGTAACCCACTGGCTCCTGCAGTAACCGAGGAATACCTCACTCCTGTCTGCATGCCCGCTGTGATGCTCTGAATAAAGTATTCACGAACATGGTCCAGGCGTCTGTGTTGCTTGGGGAGGGATAGCTCCGACAGTGGTGTTTCCTGCAGATCCCCACTGGCTGTACCCGCAGCAACACTCCCAGCTCTCCCATCTGCCCTCCTGTTTTCCAACACTGTCTCCAGTGGCTCCCTTCGGGAAAAGTCCTCCCACACAGGAGATGTTGGGCCGCTGGTGCAGCTACCAAGATATGCTCAGGGTTTGGCATGCGGGCTTCTCAGAAGCCAGCGAGAGCTGGCCCTACAAAAGGTAGACTGGCCCGCTGCCCACTTGGGATAGATGGCCGTGAGTACATCTCCACAGAGTTCCCTTAATCCTGGGGATGTTTCCCCACATTTGCTTCCATGGCCCCTAGGAAAAACCAGGATGTATGGGTGGAGTCGCCTGCTTGTATTTACAGCGCAGAAACCCAATGCCATGCCCATTGTGAGACCTCAGCAGGAGCTGTCCCTACCCACCCCCCACCCCCTAGGGCAGAAGCCTACCCTCAGCAGGACCCGCTGTGCCTCACATCTGTCCCCCTCCACTGCTCCCATCAGCCGGTGCACACTTTCTGGACTGCCTGTATGCAGTGAGCTGTGTGTCTTGCGTCTTTCTCAAGAGATGCTGAAAAGTAAAGGCTCCTGTCCACTTGGGGATCTCATCCCCTCTGCCCAGACAGGCCCTCAGTAACTGTCGGCCTAATGAATGGGGTTTGTCAATGCCACGCCTCAGAGAATCCCCAGGGGAGGCAAGGTGCTGACCCAGTACACACTAGGAGTGCGCCTGCCTCACCAGTAATCTATCCGTCCTCCAGCCAGGCGCAGGCAGCTGTAGGCTGGGGCTCACCACTGGGATGAGCTGTGAAGGAAGCAACGCTGGCTTTCAGACTCAGCTCTCAAGGGACTCCTCCTGTCTTTCCTGGATCGTAGCATCACTCACACGCCGTGGGTGCTTCTGTCTGACCCCAGATACAAAACGAATTAATTTTAGGAAGACCAGATTGGAGTTTGAAGTCCCATTGTCCTACAAATAGGAGAGCTCAAAAAGCTTGATCATTGACATAAATACATCACTTAAGTATTTGCAGAATTTAAACTTGAAAATTTAAGAAACTAATAATTTAAAAACCTGAAAATTAATGGCTTAAATCTCAGTAACTCAACTGGGTTTGCCCAAGGCTGCTGTCCAGCCAGGACGCGGGACTCGCCTAGAGGTGGTTTCACGGAGAGCCAAGTTATGAAAAACACTCAAGGGAGCACACAGTCCTGAAGATCTCAGCCTCCCGCACCCCTGAGTTCCCCGCCAACCCCGACCTGGAGCCTCGGGAACACAACCACAGGCCTGGCCCAGCGCCCACCTCGTGACGGGCAGCTTCAGCGCCCAATGACTGGCCCAGTGGAACACGATTATAGCTTAAAGTTTTTGTCGTATTGAAACCTAAGCCGTTCCTAGTGATACCTTGGCCTTTGTCTTACAGCTGTGTGCACCGCGTGGGAGTAAATGCTAGGGAGGTTTGTTTTCAAGTTGAAGAGCATAATTTCCTTTGAAAGAGGAAGTGCTAGCTGACACATGGTTGGTTGTAAATTAGTTAACACTCCTGTCCCAAGGGTATGGTCAAAGCCAGCTTCCTGGAGGGAGGTGGCTGGAGCCAGCCCGCCCTGACTGTGGGGGTGGTCACCATCTTCTGTGTGGGGTAAGCTGTCCCGCTGTAGAAATCGAAACAACGATCATACTTCTCCTCAACGCTAGATTCTTCCCACTTCATCTGAAAGAAAAACGTAACAACAAAAGATCCTTGAGAAGGATTTGTCCCTAGGAAGTGTCTACAATTCTGCATCTATTTCACACCTGTTTTCCTAGCACACCCTCAGAGCGGTGGTGGCGCTTCCTTCTGGGAGGATGGTGTTTGGTTCTGTGCTGGCTGCTCCGGTTGCCACCCTCTCACCTGGTTGACCTACTAGCCCCCGCGACAGGCCAGTGCTGACCAGGCCATGGCCCGCGCTCAGCAGAGAGGTGATGGGGCCCGTGCTCTCGCGTCAAGCTTGCTTCGCCAAGATCTCTGTCATGTTTAGCGAAAGGGTATGCACAAACTGTGTGGTTTTTCTTATTTTTTAATCAATTTTATTTTTTATATTGATTACATGGTTGATCAGGTTGCGAAGGATCTAGAGTTATGGGAGAAGTGGGGGAACCACACACGACTTTCCAAATGTCCCAGTATAGTATCCAGGGATGGGGACCCGCTACTTCATATCAACCCAGAGTCTCAATGTGTACATATTCCGAGGTGCTGCCCCGGTGCTTTGGATAATTCTGGAATGCTGTCGATTTCACTGATCCAAGGATGATGTCACTCTCCCAATGGCTTACATAGTCAACCTCAAATCTCTATTCACCGAGATTTTTTGCTGTCATCGTTTGGGGTAGTTGTCCAGTTTGCTCTGTTCTACCATGACAGCAAATGAACGGCCATATTCTCCTTTTACAACAGGGCCTGTGTCCACTGCTCTGCCTTTTTCACTAAGTAGGACATGTTCTTGCAGATGACCCCAAGGACCTGGGCCAGGCAACCCAAGCCCCACCAGATCCCCTACCCCTGGAGTTCATAAACCTGGCATCCACCTTGAGGCAGGTCCCAGGGCCCAGGACAGGTAACTCGAGCCCTGCCAGATCCACTACCCTTGGGACTCACAAACCCAGCCCTCACTGGGCCCAGGCTGGCATGACTTGCCTCACCTCAGCATCCACAATGTTATCACACGGCCTGGTTTGGTCCAGCCTGTCCCCTGTTCCAGCTCCTGCTGGTGAGTGCTGCAGCCTATCCCAGCCCAGCCTGATTGCTGTCCTGGTCCTAATGTGAACTGGCTGGTGTTGTGGCCTGATCTGGCTCCTCCTGCCCCTTGTCCTGGTTCTCAGACCTGCCAGTGGGTGTTATCAGGTCCAGACTGGTCTGTCCCCAGACCTGACCCACACACATGTTGGCAGGTACTGTAACCTGGCAAGTCCTGGTTAAAAGAACAAAGGTTTGGCTCAAAGTGAGTCTTAACTGGGAGCTCCCAGGCAAGGTACACTAGTCCAGCACAGACAAATGGTGAGAGAAGTCACACCCTGTTGTGAACCCGTAGTTTTATAATCGGGTCCAAACAGGAAGTGGGATGGACCCTAGCAGGGGAAGGAACTTTTCCTTATATGGTAAGGTGCATGCTGATAGGTGGAATGCATCACTTCCGGTACAATCAAGGGATTCTGGGTATTGTAGTCCCCCTGGCCTGATGGCATCAGCTAATGCCTCCTTTCATCTGCCTCCCTCCTGCAGGCCGCTCCTTCTGCACCCAGCTGGGCCTTACAGTCTGGGCTGCTCCTTGCCTAGCTTTTTGTGCTCACCTGCAGGGACTGTGCCCCAATGAAGGAGTTCCCCAAGCTCCTCTAGCAACAAGTCCCTTCCCAGTGGTGGTTCTCACATACACCAGTGGGTCCTTGGCCCACCTCTTGTCCTGGCAAGAACAGTGGCCTTGCTCAACCAGCCCACACCCATTCTGGTTCTTGCTGTTGGGTGTTGCAGCCCAGCTATACCTGGTCCGCACCCAGACACAGCTTTCACATGGTTCAGCGGGAGTCAAGACCTAGCCCAGCCTGTGCTACACCCAGTCTGGCTTACGTGAGTACCAGTGGGGGCTGGAGTCTAGCCCAGTCTGTCACTCCCCAGACCCAATGCACACCTGTGTTGGTGAAGGCTGTAGCAGTGTCCAGCTCAAGCTCTCATCCTCACCAGTGGGAATGCCATTCCAGCTGGGGTATCCCCTTAGCTCCCCAGCCAGACCTGTTCCATCTGCAGTTCTTGGGTGAACCAGTAGACATTGCAGTTCCACTGGGGTGAGTCCACGTTACCTCCACAGATTCCGCTATCAGACCCACTCCTCTCACTCTTGTTCGCCCCTCCAAACCACTGTGGTCTCAGCCCTTACTGACACACACATGTCGTTGACTTGTCTATGGAGGACTCCCAGCTGTAATTCCTAACCTGACCATAAAGCCACAGGTCATGGCTCACAGCCACCTGTGTGATCCCATCATCCCCTTGTAAGTCAAGACAGGTGAGCATGTGCTGCGAGGCAGCCCGAGGGGAAAACCACACAGCCAGGCTACATGCGCCTATGTGCAGATCAACAAACAAACAAAAGCCTCCCAGGATGGGGTGGTCCCGGAAGCCTGCTGAGCATCCCTTCCCCAAGGAGCCCGCGTTCTCTTATTCCTTTTTAAATGTTTCTGATGTGCTTATTTTTATTTAGTCAGGTGAATTTCAGTTGTTCTATATGAGTTTCAGAAATATCACTTTCAGTAAATAAAATTTGGTGTTTATCGTAGTGGTTTCTTTATCGAGTGCTCTGACTTTCCATGTAGAGTTGTGATGGTTTCCCAGTTTTTCCTTTTCCCACTTTTCTGTTCCCTTCACCATCCTCGTCTTTCTGCTGCCTGGGACAGTGCTCAGCTAGGAGCAAGCCCACAGGTGAGCTGAGTTGATATGAAATACCAGATTGTAAATTGCGCTGTTCCTCCCTGTAAGAGGAACCGTGGCATGTTCCGCTTTCGAAACTCCCATGCTGCTCGCCTCTCTGGGTGAAGTCGGCCAGAGCAGGCCCTGGGACCACAGACGCACCGACGATTCCTCAGGCTGTTTCTCTTCCCCTTTTCTCAACACACTTTAACCTTTCATTTCCGGGTTCCCCTGCATCGTTTACTCATTCTTTAGGTGTTTATTCAACAATCATTGTGTGAAAGGAACTGTTGGGGGGCCAGTATGACTGTGATGGGGGGACAGGGCTGGTGGGGGGGTGGGGCTGCTGTGACGGGGCTGTTTGGGGGCTGAGCAGCTGTGACGGGGCTGTTGGGTGGCTGGGGCTGCTGTGACGGGGTTGTTGGGGACAGAGCAGCTGTGATGGAGCTGTTGGGGGGCCAGGGCTGCTGTGACGGGGCTGTTGTGGGGCCGAGCAGCTATGACCGGGCTGTTGGGGGGCCAGGGCTGCTGTGATGGGGCTGTTGGGGGCCAGGGCTGCTGTGACAGGACATAGGCCCTGGGTGCTGCTTCCCAGCTCCTTCGTATTGAGCCCTGACATTTAGCATTGTAATCTCTGTCTTCAGGCTTTGTCTTTATTTGAGTGCTTATTGCTGTTTTCCTTCCATAGAAAAACGTGATGTTCCCCACAACTGCCTCCCCTGGGACCTGGAGGCTCACTACACCACCGCGTGGCGGCAGGTGTGAGGGCTATTTCCGCTGTGCACAGCTCGGATACAGACACTGCCCTTACCTTTGGGGTCCAGCGTGCACTCTGTGTCTCAGTTCCTGCTGCCCCGGCCCTGCCTTAGAACTTCACCCTGCTGGTCCCTGCAAAGCAAGTGCTCGCCCGTTGAGGCGTCCACCTGCAGGTGGTGGGGGCCTTCATGGCAGGGGCACAGATGCATGGGGGGGGATGCGTGAGTGGTGTCAGCAAGTTTGCATGGCACTCCTGGTCCCTCATGCACCTTTCCCTAGAGAGGCAAAGGCCTGAGTTCTGTTGGAATCTCACCATGCTGTCCCCAGTGTGTTTTGAAACCCCTCTTGGTTTCTGTGGTTCTGTCAACTGCGGCCTCTTCACTGCCAGGCAGAGACCTGTAGACACACCAACAGGGAGCCCCACCACAGTCCGTGCTGTCAGCAAGCACTCAGAGCGGCCCAGCCCTCACCTGCCCCGTGAGAGGGCAGCGAAATGCAGACTGCAGTGAGGACCCTCACTAACGACCCTGCAAATTAGCACCTGGGGAGCACCTGGAAGTAATTGTCATTGTACGTAGGAATACGACTCTGGAAGCTTAGCCAAGGGCAGAGTGTGAAATGAAAGAAGGCAGGCAGAGGTCCGCCAGGTAATGAGGAGCCAAAACAGTCAGAATTCCCAGTGTGTAAGAAACACCTGTGCTATAAGAGCGGACTAGACGCTCCGGCCTAATGACCGCAGAGAACCCTGGGGCCGTTGCCTGGAGAGGGAAGGGTGCCTGTGGCGAGACCAAGGGAAGCCATGCCTGAGATCACACGTCCAAATGCTTGGTGCCAAAAATGGTTCAGATTTCAGAGTTGCGCTTTAGATGTGGGGGGTGGCAAAAAGCTCCAACGGGTAAGCCAGAGGGAGAGAGACCAACATTTTAATAGCAATTGATTTCTGATTGAATCTTCTTGGGTTTGGTTTTTCCTTGTCTAAGTTTACTACGATACGTTAGCCGCTTTCCCAGCACAAAGATGGGAACTTGGGAGTGACGGAGTCGTGGTTAGGGTTGCTCAGTGTTCTAGATGTCTGAGGTTGGGCTGCCCGGGGTGTTTAGCGGATGGGCCCGGGGCTAGGGAGGCGCAGGGACTGGGAGGGCATGAGCCAGGTCATGGGGGCTTCATTCAGAGCAAGTCCTCATCTGGGAGGCTCTTGGAAGCAAGCCTGCTGGGCAGCGTGTCTGAACGTGACTAGATCTGTCTTGGTGCACCAGGGTTACGGTGCTGGAATCAAAGCAAGGTTCCTGCTCTCAGAACTTCAGCTTCTGTGGGGAAGAGGCCAGGGGGAGCCCCGTGTGTGATGCGCGTTGGCCGGCAGCCCTGCACCTGCAGCCAGGGAAGCAGGGCGGCAGGTGCAGGGCGGTGCACACACAGTGGTGTTCAGGGCTTTTTGCCCATCCTCCAGTGCTGTCACAGAGTACCCGGCCAGGGTAATTGTGAAGGGTCCATGGGGCATGGGTCCATCATCCCCTGCCCAGCCTCTGGGAAGGCCCTTGTGGCAAGGCTCTGGCGGCATCTCCAGGGTGGGGCAGAGGAGGCCAGTGGCCTGTAGCAGCTCTCAGCAGAAGGATCTGTCCAGGAGAGGGTACCCACCACAGCCAAGGACCCTGAGCGTCCCCTGCCTCTCAGTTCTGTTTCAGCTCAAACCAACACAAGGGATGGAAGAACTCCCCTCTCTCTTCTTCTTTCCCGCTTTGCTTTAAAGATCCTTCAAGAGCTCAGCACGATAGCCTAGTGGCTAAAGTCCCCACCTCGCATGTGCAGGGATCCCATATGGGAGCCGGTTCTATCCCGGTGGCCCTGCTTCCCATCCAGCTCCCTGCTTGTGGCCTGGGAAAGCAGTCGAGGACAGCCCAAAGCCTTGGGACCCTACATCCATGTGGGAGACCTAGAGGAGTCTTCTGGCTCCTGCCTTCTGATCGGCACAGCTCCGGCTGTTGTGGTCGCTTGGGGAGTGAATCAATGGATGGAAGATCTTCCTCTCTATCTCTTCTCCTCTCTGTATATCTGACTTTACAATAAAAACAAATAAACCTTTTATTTAAAAAAAGATCCTTTAAAGGTTTAATCAGAGAGTGGGAGAGACAGAGAAATCTCCCATCCACTGGTTGACTCCCCAAATGGCTGCAATGGCCACAGCTAAGCTGATCCAAAGCCAGGAACTGGAGCTTCTTCGGGGTCTCCCAAGTGGGTGCAGGGTCCCAATGCCTTTGGCCATCTTCAACTGCTTTCCCAGGCCTTTAACAGAGCTGGATGGGAAGTGGAGCACCTGGGACTAGAACTGTGTGTGCTGCCCATCAAGGTGCAGCTGTGTTCCCGTGACTGCACGGCGGGTCTCTGTTGACCAGTTCTGCTGCTGGAAAGTGTTCCGGTCTTTGGTACCTGAGCTGCAGGGCCTCTGTGGCCTCGTGGCTGCAGGAGGTGCTGCCCTGGGCTCGGGCATGGGCCATGGGGCTTCCCACTCTCCCTCTGCAGCCGCTGGCTGGAGTGTGCCTTCCCCGGGCTTTTTGTGCTGGGAAAACAGTGCCTTCCCGGATGGCCGTGGGGGCTCAGGCAGGGATGTACCCCCTGCGCACCTCCCGCCAGCCTCACCCTGCTGACGGGGTGGGCTCTGCTGGCCTGCACGTTCAGCCTCAGCCACTGGGTGAAGGGATTATCGCTGGTGAAGCACCATGTGGGGGTACTGCTAAGGAAAGGGCTGTCCCTCCCCCTGCTCCGTCGTCCTCCCTATAGCTCGGCCGCCGTTCCCTGTGTCCAGGAGTGTGAGGCCATACTGTGACTGCCAGGGTGAGGGGCAAGCACCCTCACCTGCAGTTGGGCAGACCTGGGGTCCATCACAAAGCTGCTGCTGTTGGTGGGAGCCACTCAGAGTGTCACGCCACCTCCAGGGGAACCTGCGTGAGAAATCACCGGGCCGAGGCGGAAGCTCCAGGGAAGGATGCCTCCTGGATTCGGCTGCATCTCTCGTGGTCTCGGCGTTCCTGGCTGTACTCTCTTTGCTCTTATCTTTACGACTGGAATAATACTATGTATGTTCGGCAAAGGCTCAATGTTCCTTTATAGTTCTATGAAGCCTTCTGACGGGAGACTGGACAAGACTGGCAAGCAGTATGGGACAAAAACTATCAGGTCACTAGCTTTAATAAACCTACCTGGGAGTGTTTTTGAGAATTCCTAAAAAGAAGATTATTGTAGAAATCTATAGCTTAAAAAGTCATACAGGAAGAAAAACTAAAAGAAATAGGTTAATATTAAAACCACTGTTAAGGCACAAGGCACAATGAGTGTAAGGACTTATTCCCATATCCCACCCTGGACCCTGCGCCATTTCTTCCTCACAGCTCACGGGATTCGCGCCAGTGCAGCCATCCACCAATCAGATGTAACCTGGCATTCCACCTGAGAATCCCACCCCCAATCTCCCAGCCCCTTCCCCAAACCCGCCCACTCGCCAATCATCCCCAGGCATTCACCTGCAGGCACCAATCCCCTGGGGCCTTGACCTCAATCCCTCCCAATCCGCCCCCCCCCCCACACCTGGCAGACAAAAAAGGCCCCCAGGTGCGGTTCGCCCCTTTTTGCTCTCTCTCTTCCTCTCCTTGGTTCCTCTCCCCTGCTCTTCCTCCCTTCCCTCCCCTTCCCCTGTTCCTGCCCCACTCGGTTCTCTCTCTCTCTCTCTCTTGCTCTCTCTCTTGCTCTCTCTCTCTTGCTCTTGCTTTCCTTCTTACCTCCCTTCCCTCCCCTTCCCTGTTCCTTCCCCACTCGGTTCTCTCTGTCTCTCTCTCTGTCTCTCTCTCTCTCTCTCTCTCTTCCTCTCTTCCTTGCTCTCCCCCCTTCCCTTTCCCTTTCTCCCTTTTCCTGCCCCGCTGGAATAAACTTCCTAAGATATGTCATTGCGTCTTGTGTTTTCAGCTCACGGTAAAGAACCAGGTTGCGAGAATTAGCTGCGGCGTAAAGTATCTTAATATCCTATAACCTAGAAATAGAACTCTTTCACTCTTTTAAATAACTAACAATGAGAGCTAACCACTTAATGATTAAAACTGCAGTTGGTGCCACACCGCATCCACAAGAAATAGCAACCTCAATCTTTTCTCAACAGCCCCACTTACCTCCCTGGAATAACTTTGTAAAAATGTAACCACATGACTAAACAAATAAAATGTTCCTTTGCTGACTGTATTGTATATAAGCTGATGCCTTGCTTTTGCAAAATGCACTGAGGTACAACTGCCTTGAGTTGTGTCTGTCACTCACCGTATCCTTGCCCACCGTTCCCGGGGTCCTGTTCCCGTCGGACTGATTGCTCCTGGCTGAGCCGGTCCGTCGCATCAGTCCTTCCCCAGATGCTAACTTCAGCCGGCTGTGCATGCACCCGGAACAGACTCCTGTGGGGGCCGGCACTGTGAGGCACACCTGCCACACCTGTGACACTGGCATCACCCACGGTCGCTGGTTTAGTCCCGGCTGCTCTAATTCTGATCCGGCTCCCTGCTAATGAACTGGGAAGCACAGCAAAGAATGGCCCTGTGCGTGGGCTCCTGGGACCGCGTGGGAGGCCCTGGTTATGTGGCCCGTCCTTGGCTGTGAGAGCGTGGCGCGGGCGCGGGGGCGGGGGCAGGGGAGTGAACCCACGGGTGGGAAATCTCTTCTTGATGCGTGTTTCCCTCTTCCTGTAATTGTTGCTTTCAAATAAGTTCACAAATCCTGTGTGGTGCCGCAAGCTGACTGTGCATTGATCACCTCGTCCCGGGGATTTGGCTAAACACAAGGCGAGCTGCGGGCTGGGGACACAGGTGCCTGGGAGGGACCGGCTCAGAGGGGCGTGTTCAGGAGCTGTGGGCAGGGGGCGGGCAGGGGGCAGGCAGGGGACAGGAAGCGTTTACTCGCTGCCACTGCCGGCTTACTACTTGTCGATGTTTCCACCACATGAATATGTTACCTGTTTTTAAAATAAACAAAGATTTAAAACTATATATTCTGAAGAATTACGAGGGGCGGAGACCTGCTTCCAGGAAACAAGGGGTAGTTAATGAGCGCATGTACACTCTCTTACCTAAGTGTACACACACGTGTACAGAGACCAGAGACCGTAGGGTCTGTGCTGGGCTGATACTGTTTTTAAATGTTGGACAGTTACAATAACATTTGCAGAAATTATTGGGAGGCAGGTAGAGAAGCAAAATAGAGAAATACAAGTGATACATGGAGATTGCCCTGGATCTCCACAGCGGCTACCGCCCTGGCCTGGGAACACACACACACACACACACACACACACACACACACACACACACACCCCTGCCAGGGACACAGGGACGTGGCCATGCCTCTGGCCTCCGGGGAAAGATGACATGGTAGGCTCACAAAGATTACCCTGTGTGCTCACATGCAGAAGCGAGAGCGGGATTGTGTTGACAGATCCCGGGGACTGTCCTGCCAGTGCCCTGCAGCTCCTGTCTTGAGCAGGAAGGCAGAAGCAGAGCTGCGGGTCCAAGCCACGTGTTTGCAAGACATGGGAGTTCCCGTCTCTGCCGTAAATCCCCTGCAGTTCCCTGCAGATGTCTAGATCTTTCTTTAGACCTTAGGTCTGCTAAGCTGATATGAGAAAAAAAAATCCTGAAACCATTGTATAGCAGCAATTTGCATCCAGAATTTTATCTTTTCAGATTGATTGCTTGATCTGAAAGGTCTACCTCGCCCTAAGGCAGAATTTTGTTTGTCTTTTTAAAGCTGCTTTCTGCAGCCCCTGGAGCAGGTGTGGTCGCTGTTTGGCAAGTGGATGACCCCTTGGAATCTCCTTGCAGCTCGCTGAAGATGGCATCCTTCCCTTCTGCAGAGGGTGTTCTTACCACACAGCTCCACCTCTTATCACTCAGACTTCTGCTTCCTGGCACAGCAGGTGCAACAAGGCACAAGTGTAAGAAGCCATCCTGGCCACCTGGTGGCGCTGGTGCTAAGGAAGATGTCTGTTCCCAGGCTGCAAATGCTGGGTGCTTCAGGACCCTGGCCCTGGGGCCCTTGGGCAGCTGCCTATCCCTCCACCTCGTGCCTGGCACTCCCTCCAGCCCTGGTGCTTCCCAGGCAGGCTCCTGGTCGCATCCCCGAGTGCCCCCTCCCAGCCACCACCAAGAATGAGCCATGTCAGGAACAAGCATGGGAGGTCTGCAGGGACCATGCTGTCCAAGGCTACAGCCTTCTCCACCGGTCATTCATGACCGTTTCTCTGCATGGCCTCGCTGTGTGCCCTCTGCTGTCACCACAGCCATGGGAACCACAGGCCTCCCAGACTTTACCCTGGCTCCAGGCCTGCAGCCGCCCGCCCTTCTAGACTCCTCTGCAAAAAGAGAGTGGAGGAAGACGGAGAGCAGTGGAGAGAGGAGCAGCTCTCGGTCAGGCCCAGGAGTAGCTCCCCCTTACAGCTAAACCTGCTCCAGGAAGAATGACCTGGGTCCTCTGAATCCACAGGCTGGACCCAGAGGGACACGTGCCCAGAAACCAGGCAGCAAATGATGGCAAGCCACAGCACACAAGCAAGGAGCTCAGGCTGGGCTCAGGCGCTCTGATGGAATGGCGGGTTCCTGGCGGGTGTCTGATCATTGTCCTGGCTCCCTGGCTGTAGAGACTCAGTTGTTTTGCACTAGGTCGCTGCTGGCTGCGGGAGCCCCGGGCTGGGGTCCTAGCCCCTGCCATGGCTGGCCGCTGGGCGATTCCTGCCAGCCCCTGCCATCGCTGGCCATTTCTCAGTGAGCTGGTAGAAGCAGCATGCTGTGCTGTCTCTGTTTCTCAGGTAGGGAAAAAACGTAGTTTTAAAATAAAAGTAGGGCTCTCTCGTCTGGCTCAGCACCGACCCAGGGTGGGCTCGTCCATGGAAACCAGAAGATCCTGTCTGCCCACGAGGCCACATGGACGAGTCGGGAGTGAAGGGATTGTCCGTGGCTTCTGGGGTAACTGGTGAAGGTTTTCTCAAAGTGCTGTATTTCAAGTCCTGTTGGTGAACAGAGTTCCGCACCCGTTGAACTTTGATGCTGGGTGGCATTGCCGGCCCATCCTGCTTCTTTATGTGTGGCTGCAGGGCAGCAAATAAATGTACAGGGGACACTAGGAGCCAATATTTGTCACTTCAGAAAGGAGACAATTTAATATAACTCACTTCCAAAAATGGAAAAAATTGGGGCTGATGCCATGGCTCAACAGGCTAATCCTTCACCTTCAAGCGCCGGCATCCTATATGGGTGCTGGTTCTCATCCTGGTTGCTGCGCTTCCAATCCAGCTCCCTGCTCATGGCCTGGGAGAGCAGCAGAGGGTGGTCCAGGTCCTTGGGTGGCTGTAGCTACATGGAAGACTTGGAAGAGGCTCCAGGCTCCTGGCTTCAGATCGGTTCAGCTCTGGCTGCTGTGGCCATTGGAGAGGTGGACCAGCAGATAAAGCCTGTCTTTCCAATAAAAATAAACAAGTCATTCATGTGTATCTAGGCACATTGCGTGTTAACATTTCCTGCTTTCATCTGGAAAGGCCTTCTGAGGTTACACTTTGGGATTGCCCTGCCCAAAAGGCTCGGGCAGTCCACGAGGAGTCGACGCTGACACGCATCTGTCCCCACCCCCCTCTTTGGGGAGTAACACCTTTGCTTCAAAGACATTCAGAGCCTGGCGGTCCAAATCAGGACTGCTTTGGCAGCCTAGGCTCAATGCACCTTCTGAAAACCAGTGTGGTCCAGTGCACCGAGGCCCCAGCTCTGTCATGTTGCCCTGGATTCACCCAGACAGGCCATCAAGCTTGTCTCTTTGCCCACTGGAAAAATGAACCGAATGACGGAGCACACAGGGCCTGCGTTGCGCCTCGAGGGCGAAGCAGCGGCCTGTAGCGTTGGCACCAGTCCCAGCCGCTCTGCTGCTGATGCCGCCCCTGCTAACATACCTGAGAGATGCCCGAAGATGGCCAAGGACTTGGGCCTCTGCCACCCATGTGGGAGACCCAGTTGGAGTTCCTGGCTCCTGGTTTCTGCTGTCCCAGCCCAGGCTGTTGTGTGGCCTTCCAGAGAACGAAAGATCTCTCCCCTCCTCCGGTTTCCATCACTCTACCTTTCAACTAAATGAATCCTTTTGGAAAATGATGCAGTATCTTTATCGTACTTCCCCCTATGCGCTAAGCGCTAGGATAGCCGGCATTTGGGGTGTGTTCCTATTGTTCTGAGCCAAGCCCATAAAATGCTCATTGTGCTCAATGACAAAAAGGCAGTTAAAGCACACACGTGGCCCCGGCTTGTAACAGGCGTGGAGGGCTGTGTCAACAGGCACATACTTGTGGGAGTGGCAGTGTGTTTAACACGCAATCCAACACCTTCCCGTAGGTTAGTGAATGATGCTTGCGATGACATGAACGCTTCCTTGTGTTGTCATGTTCTAGGGTGTGACTCTGCTGGTTCACTCCCCAAAGGCCTTAACAGTCAGAGCTGAGCCGGTCTGAAGGCAGGAGCCTGGAGCTTCTTCCAGGTTTCCCAAGTGGGTGCAGGGTTCCAAGGCCTTGGGCCGTCCTCTGCTTTTTTTCCCAGGCCATACGCAGGGGTCTGGATGAGAAATGAAGCAGGCGGGACACAAACCAGCGCACATATGGGATCCTACCCACTGCCTTGAGGTGGCAGATTAGTATTTAAGCCGTTGCACCGGGCCCCCGGCAGTGGTTCTTTAAATCTCACTGCTGGGTGCTCGCTGGGCAAGAGCTCTGTGTCTGGTTTGGCACTGGCCCAGAAGTAAGAATGTTGCTCCTTTTCGTGCGGGTGTGGCATGGCAATAGGGCTCCTGTTTCTTACATGTGGTGACATAGGTGTGCATTAACCTGACCCAGCCACACCCCAGGGGGAACGTTCCTTCTGAATCCCGTGTCCTCTGTGTCAGCCCTCTTGTGCCCATCTCATCAGGCCGTGTTCGTCGGTTATGTGCGGATTCTTCCGTGGAGCTGTATCCGGAGTCCCCTCTGAGTGTCCTGGACGTCCCCGTGGGTCCACCCGCTGGTGGCTGTGACTCTGTCCTGCTGGCGCTGCTGTTAAGGCCACCACGGACGTCCGAGTGTCTTTTTGTGGATGTGTATTTTCATCCCCTCGGTGCCTAGGCATGAAATTGCTAAGTCATGTGGAAACTGTTTTTTAGAAACTACCGAACACTTTTCCAAAGTGGCTATCCCATTTTGCATTCCCATCAGTTTTGTAGGAGCTCCAGTTTGCCACACGGGCGTCCGAGCCAACTCTGGCCCTCATCCACCTGCTAATTTTAGCCGCCGCAGTGGGTGTGCAGTGACAGCTCGTCGTGGGCTTGGTTTGCGTTCGCCTATTCCCTGATGACGCTCAGCATCTTTCCATGGATTTGTTTGCCATCTTGTGATATCCGTTCACATTTCTTGTCCATTTTTAAAGTGTGATTATTTTTCTACTGAACGTTAAGAGGTCAGAACGTATTTTGGGCACAAGTTCTTTATCAAATGTTTTGAAAAATTCCCTCTCTACATGTGGCTTGCCTTTCATTTTACTGCTAGTGTTTTTTTTGAAGAGGAAAAAAGTGTTTAAAGTTCACCTGATTGGCCTTTCGCTTTTATAGGTTGTACCTTTGTGTCCTTTTAAAGTCGTCTGCCCACCCAGAAGCTAGCAGCATGGTCTTCTATGGTTTCTCTTAAACGTTTTATAGCTTTAACCTTTTGTAGCTAGTCTGTGTTCCGTTGTGAGTTGAGTTTTGCTCATGGTGTGAGGTGAGCGTCATTGTCCTGCCCATCTGATGCAAGCACTGACCCTTGTCCCTGCGTTGTCTTGGTACCTGGGAGAATGTCTCTGCTGAGCTCGCTTCCCTGTGGTGGTCCCTCACGCCTAGCTTCTAGGCTCGTGTGACACTCAGATAATCCATTTTTCAAGGAAGTCTTCAAATTTTGTGGGGTCTTTTGCATCTTTCAACATGATTTTGAACACTTGAGGTCCTTTGTCCATAGACATTACAGAATCAGTTGTTAACTTTCTGCCAAAGCTTGTGCCGAGACTTGGACTGGATTCACGTTGAACTTGATCAGTCTGGGAGGGATGCTCTTCCTGGCAAGAGTGAGTCTGCTGGTCCCTCAGTGTGATATTTCTCCCTGTGAAGGTTTGTATTTCATCTCAGCAGTGTTTGAAAGTCTCGCAAAGAGTATGCTAAACTTATCCCAAGGGATTTTAAACTTTTTTGATGTTATTATAGACAGTATTTGGAAGTTTTTTCAGATGCTCTTGTTGATGTCTAAGTTAAGTATAGCAAGTATATAGTTAAGTATATACATATTACATATGTATATAAATTGCTGTGTGTGTACATTGACTTGCTGAGGCTGTGTAATGATCTGAAATCGGGTTCATCTTGATAAATTTGTTTTAGATCACTTGAGAAGAATATGTGTTCTATTGTTGAAAGGTGTTGTTACGAGCCGATAGATTCTTTTCCCAAAAATGAGTCGGAGGAGCCTCTTAGACGCTCACGAGTTTTTATTCACCAGCCAGCCCAGGGCAAGGCGAGCAGCCCCGAAGGGCCACAGTCAGGGCCTTCTAGACTCACGCTGGATGGAAAACTATCGAGTCAACTAAGCTAGCCCTGGTGAGGCGAAGGGGGAGCTGTCAGGAATTCTTATCTTCTCAAGGCTGAACTCTTTCCCAGGGTTGTAAAAGACCTGTGTGCTGGCCTGAGCTGTCAGGGGAAACTTTGTAGCTGAGAGCTCATCTGAGGGTAAGGGGAAGGTTGACCACCTGCCATCCATTGCCAAGCACCACCAGGAGAAACAGTGACATTGTTAGTTATGTTAGGCTATCCAACGGGCAGGTGTTCATACAGAGTTAAGAGTACATCCTGCTTGGTAGCGAGGAGCTGGAGCAAGGAGCAAGCAAGGAGCCAGCTTTGCAGTTAGCCAGGCTTTAACGCAGGCAGTGGATGTCTTTCTGATATTCTGGTCCCGCACGTGTTGTGTTTTACTTGCCCTGAGATACACGTGGGCTTAGGCGGCCTGACAAAACAGACGCCATTTTGAGTTTTTAGGCTGCCACAACATATGTAGACTCTATAAATATATCGAATCACTTTGGTTAGTGACGTCGATCCAAATGCCAAATGACTTTCCTTCTGTCTGTTGTCGGTGACTGCGACAAGGCTACCCAAATGACCAGTTGTGACCATGCGTTCGTCCAGTTCTTCTTGCAGTTCAGGGAGGCCTTGCTTTGTGCATGTTGAAGCTCCTCTCGTTAGGTGTTTCCACGTTTAAAATGCTTGCGCCCCGTTGGTCAATTGGTCCTGCTGGCTGTCCAGGGGCAGCGTCTGTCCGTCTCCCATTGAGGCGCTCCCTGACATCGGTCGTGCGTGATGAGCGAGGCGGCTGAGGTCCTGACTTCCATCTGGCTGTGGATCTGCTCTGTGCCTCATTTTCCCGTTAGTTTTGAGGGAATACTGTCTATATTTCTTTTCATTTCATGTTCTCTCCAGAATCGGCTAGCCAGGACTTTCTCCTTTTTTGTGCCATTTTGTTGTTGCTTCCAATGTAATATTAAGTTTTATCACTTTCTATAGAAGAAACTGGACGCAGAGTGCTTGATCCCTGCTTAGGCTTTGTGCTTTCTGTCATACATGTTAACGTGTGTTATAAACCCTTCAGTCGCATTCTTCCTGTTTTCTTGTCAGTTACCTCTTAAGAGGTTACACAGGCATTGCGGCTTGCTGCACATGCAGGACACGGGAGGCTGCAGCTGGGTACACCCGCACGGAGGCTGCATTCTGGGCTTTTCCTGCCTCTGGTTGGAGGCCTGGAGCTGTGATGCACAAAGGCCCTGCGCCCGTGTTTGTGAACTTGCACCTGGGACAGCAGGTTCAGACCCAGTGGGGACCTTAGAGCAGCCTTTGTTCTGTACAGAGGCTCCTCAGCGTCATCGCCTGGGCAGCTCGCGGTGTCGTAGCCAGGCGCTGGTGGCAAGGCCTCTGCTTGGGTCTGTGTCTCCACCATGTCCAAGTGTGGGATGAGGTAGGCAGGCCGCCTGGTGCCCCGGCCCTGAATTCCACCCCCAGCCTGACTCCAGCTTCGCCCCAGGGTGGACTTCCGTAGCCCGTGTTGGGGCTCCGTTACACAAGCTGGAGGTGTGGCTCTCAGCCCAGCCTGGGCATTCAGGGGGCACTTCCTCTCTGTCCAGTGCCCCTGTTTGTGCCTCTCAAGATGGAAGCTGCAACATCACATTCAAGAAAATGACATTAGACATCCGAAGCATATGATTTTAAGGTTTATAAAATAAACAAGCCTCTAGAAAGCTTCCTTTGTAAACTTGAGCAGCAGCTTTTTTGATGGTGCTAGAACATACTGCCCGGGAAGTGTGTGGCTCAACGGCACGCGTGTCGTCTTGGCGATTTTTGCAGCCATCGCCGCAACCCTCTCCAGCATTCTTCACCCTCTGGGCCACAGTGAGGCCATTGGCCCCTGACTGCCCTTCTGCCTCCCCCGCCCCCGTGACCTCCATTCTGCTTCTGTGTGGGTGTGTGTGGCCAGCCGGGGTACTGCCGTGTGCCGAATCCCACCCTCGAGCTAGCTGCACACTGGACCCCTGCTGGGCCCCCACTCTGTCCTTTCCCATCCCGCTGTTTGTGTCTGTCCTTGAAGTGTGACTCTTGCAGGTACACAGAGCTGGGTAGTAGAGTTTGTTTGCCTCTCTGCCAGTCTCTGCCCTGTGCCTGGAGTGGGTGTAAGACTTCTTTCTAAACAGTTGCTGACGGGGAAGTGCCCCCTCAGATCTTTTGCTGTGTGCCTTACAGCTTTTTGTCCCTCAGTTTCTTCAGTGGTACCTTCCCTTGAGTCTCGCGTTTGTGCCCCAGAATGGGCTCCTGTCTCTGACTCGCCACACTTGCCATCTTGGCTGCCCCTGGCACCTGGCCTCTTTGCCAGCAGACAGAGTCGGCTGGAGCCATGGCTGTGGAGGGAGGCAGGTTCTGGTGCTTCCTGCTCTCTTGTCTGCCCGGAATCCTCTCCAGGCCGCCCAGGTTTGAAGAAAAGAGCAAGCAGCTGTCATGCCAGAGTGGGTTTATGGAGTCTTGCCAGAAGTGAGACCTGATTGTGTTTCAAGAGGAACCCTCCTAAGAATGCACACAAGAATGGCTCAAAGAAGAGCCCCGAGTTGGGTGCCACGAGGCATTCGAACGCACAACAGAGCGCTGTGCAGCAGCGGCCTGTGGAGCTCTGGTGGCGCCAAGAGGCACCTGTTGCTTGGGGAAGCCTGTTCATCAGGATGTGGTATTGTACAGCACTCGCCACTTTGCGATGGCGCTGGCGTGGGCACACCTGCTGCCCTGCCAGATGCAGATGGACCACAGTGCTGTCAGCGTCTCTGAGAGCGCTGCCATGCACGGAGGAGCAGCTGAGTGTCAGGCTGGTGGTAGCACCCTGCATCTCCTGGCTGCTACATCTGCTGATGGCCCGAGAGGCCAGGTGGAATGACAGGCCTGTTCTGGCTGGTCAGTGTGAGTCACTCTGATGCCCACACAACGCGGAATTGCCTAGCGACACATTTCTCAGAATGTACCGTTAAGTGGCACATGACTGTATTTAAATAATTTCTGTCATTTCCCTTCTAATAATAAAGAACCAGCTGCAGTTGGATATTTGAAGAAGTTGAAAAGACAGAACTCTGGTGCTTGGCCAGCCTTGTGTTGATTCTAAAACTGCACTTGACACCCACGTCAGGTCCCTCGCCCGCCCGGCCTCTGGGAGAGCCCTCCGATGATGCTGCGGAATTACTGACGGGGCCTGGCAGTGGCCTGGGCACCTCAGGGGCTCCCCCCACGGCCCTCCGCCAGCCCTGCAGTTCCCAGGAAGTTACCCTGCCAAGATCTTCCCTTCTTGGTTTGGCTGCTAGGCATCCTCTTCTGAAGCACGCATTGCGTATAGAATCATTTTTGTTCCTAATGTATCCAAAGTCTCGCAGAGGGACTGGACTGCATCTGCAGAGGGCCGTGTGGGACAACACCTCACCTCACGCGTCACCCGCAAGCAGCTGAAATGAGCCCCAAAGTGTAGCTTGCTGCTGCTGCAGATCTCATTCTCCTGTGAGTCCTTGACGAACTCCCACCCGTAGCATCCGTGAATGCCCCGTGTCCATCCAGGCCCCGCGTGGCCTGGGGAGAACATTCCGCTTCCTCAGAGCACGTCACAAGACTGTCCATTTAGATCACTGTGGAACACCCAAGAAGCCGCCTTCCTCGGGCGGGCCTGACTGTTCTTTCTTCACGCTTTCTTTCTAAGCAGTGCCCTTGGTCTCGCCAGGACGGGCTGTGTGGGAGCCACGCTCGGGGGCGACTGACGCCTCACCTCCGGCCTGCTCTGCCACTGGTGGCTGTGACCCCAAAGCCTTGTGCATGACTGTTCACGCCACCCGTCACGCTGGGGCTCCTTAGAGAAGGCTGTGGTTTTTGTCCCCAACATGGAATAATAGTGAAATCTCACGCAGACGAGAGAAAGGGGCTACAGGGGACGTAGAGGTGTCAGCTTGCAGTCCACTTGCAGCAAGCCAACTCATTCATTCTTTGGGTGTTTCATTTTAGGAAACCATTTCTTATTTGAAATTTCATGGATTTTTCTAAGTGTATCCTGATCTTGATTAAGAGAATTGACTTTTCTCTCCATGACAACTGCCAGAGGGCCAGTCCTTGTCACTCAGACTTGCTTCTGAAGTCGTAGCTTTCTGGGTGGAAGTTCGTGTCAAACCCCCGTACCGATGCAGTCCTCAAGGTTTCCTGATGTTCTCTGATGTGAGGCAGGTCCGTGCAGGCACCGCATCCCATGAAGAGACCTCATGTTTAAATGACTGACGCCT
This sequence comes from Ochotona curzoniae, assembly GCF_017591425.1. Classification (NCBI taxonomy): domain Eukaryota; kingdom Metazoa; phylum Chordata; class Mammalia; order Lagomorpha; family Ochotonidae; genus Ochotona; species Ochotona curzoniae. The sequence goes on from NW_024466389.1 coordinate 3,633,853, forward strand.
TAGTGCATTGGCCAACTTGTATGGGCTCTTGCCCTTAAGTGAAGTCAGCCTTTTACAGACTCATTCAGCTCAGCTCTTGCCCCCAGGTGACCTCGGTGGTAACAGGGTTTTTGATATGTGTCAGTCAGGCTGGTGTTTGTAGGCAGCAGGGGTACTCTGCATTCACAGAGATTTGGAAACGTGTGTTCTCTTGTTATAGGTGCCCTTCCTCTCTGCTATTTCTAGATGTTGCCTGAATTTGCCTGTTTGGCGTCTTCAGATACTCCATGGAGCACGCTGTGGCCTGATTGGGACTGGTGTGTTCCCAGGCGGGTCCCTGAACCTGACCCCGTTGCTCGGAGTTCATGTTGGCCGAGGCAGCGCTGCGTGCGTGGGTGCCCTCCACAGGGGCTTTGCCCAGCTTTCACTTTGATGTTCAAGCTTATTCACTTTCTGTATTACTAATCTTTTGATACTGAAAATGGCTATTATAGGTTGCAGCATTTACATAAATGTCACCCAAAAGCTTTACTTTCTTGGGTCAGACATTTAGATGTACATGAATGGAAGCGTTGTGTCCTTACAGCTTGCAAGGTGAATTTGATCAAATTGAAAACCTGTCTCAACTGCTTTTGTTACGAACTGCACATGTACTTGTTATTAATATTTTAATAGGGTAACTTTTTAAAAAAAAGATTTACTTATTATTTATTGGAAAGTCAGATATACAGAGAGGAGGAGAGAGACAGAGAGGAAGATCTTCCGTCCAATGATTCACTCCCCAAATGAGCCCAACGGCCGATGCTATGCTGATCCGAAGCCAGGAGCCAGGAACTTCTTCCGGGTCTCCCACACGAGTGCAGGGTCCCAAAGCTTTGGGCTGTTCTCGACTGCTTTCCCAGGCCACAAGCAGGGAGTTGGATGGGAAGTGGAGCTGCCAGGATTAGAACCAGTGCCTATATGGGATCCAGGCGTGTTTAAGGCGAGTACTTTAGCCGTTAGGCCACGCCGCCGGGCCCAATAGGGTAACTCTTTAAAGTAAAAATAAACCAATTGTGTTCCTGGAAGATTTGAAATTTTCCTTGTACTGCATCAACGAGTCTTCTCCCTGAATATGTGTTTTGTGTGACTTGGGAATGAATGCTGTTGGAACTTACCACACGGAGGTGAGTAATGTCATGGTGTCTGTGGAGGGTCTCAGGGTAGCTGGACCCCTTCCAGCAGCCACGTTCACTGCTGTGTGCAAGGTGGGCCATGAGAAACTCATCTGCTTGTGATAATTTATGGGATCCCAAATATATGCACACATGTGCAATACTAATTGTAATGACAAATTAAGGTCTCATTATTCCTATAGCTTATGTAAGGTGAGTTCATGCTTCAAAAGTCTGATTGACACATAATCAATGAAAAGAAATCTAACAACTTCAGGAGCGAGACCTGGAAGCTGAGAGGGCTTTGTCCACGTTAGCTGGTGAAGCCGTTCACAGAGATGACAGTAATTGCAGGAAAAGCAGCAGCCCGACCCTGGCAGGGGCTGAGGGACCACGCAAGAGCTGTCACTCAGTGCCCGCAGCCGCCTGTGTGCGCTGCTGTTTGGCGCCCTTAGCCCGCAAAGGAAGGAGCCAAGGCAGGAGTGCTTTGATGCGGTCGGGGACCCCCAGGGTGCCGCAGTGGGCGTTGGGGATCTGGACTGAGTGTTGTGACCACAGGCCTCCCAGGAGAACTGCCTCTTGGCGGTAAAGCAGGTAAGGAGCCCCGGGGGTTGCACAGTGGGACTGACCCCTTCTGCTCTGGGACCAGGTGTGTTTGTGGCATCCGAGCTCTGCTTTGGAGAAGTTGTGCTAGTGCAGCTTTGCTAAGCGGGGAGCGACCAGTCACCTTGCTGTATTCCGTGTCTCTGAGATGAGGCATCCATCCCTCTCCTGACAGACGTGTTCCTGGCCACTGGACCCTGTGCTCGGGGAGGCATGTGAGGGTCCCTGCCACTCGGCTGCACCTGTGTCCTCAGGAGGGGTGGACGGGCAGAGCCCAGCCAGTGAGCTCAGGAGGGGTGGACGGGCAGAGCCCAGCCGGTGTCCTCAGGAGGGGTGGACGGGCAGAGCCCAGCCAGTGAGCTCGGGCTCCTTCGGGCTCCGAGCCACCCTCTGGGAAGCGCACAGCAGGTTTCCATACAGACGGAAGCTATGTGTCTGCACCAACAGGATGTAAATCAGTGTTTACACGTGTGTGATTTTTAGAACGAGGCATGTGGGTGTCTTCCTCATGTGAGTCAGCTGTTTATTGAGCTCAGGGAGCCGAGGACAAGCAGGTCTCGGAGTTAAAGGGTTCAAGTTCAAAGTGTTAACTGCGGAGCACAAAAACTTGCCACTGTTCTCAAACCTCACTGGTGGGCAGCCTTCACGCAGAGGTTTTTTTCCAAGCTGAAAAAGTGCTACCATCATTTCTTGGGTTACAAAAGGACTGTAGTTAATCCAAGCACTTTGTCATTTCAGATTTAAACTATTCTGCTCTTAGGGCTTCGTAGGATTATGTTCTGTTCGTTTACTGGTTTTATTTTGTTTTGAAGCAAAGGCAGAGGGGCCAAAATTTCCCAGCCCGCTGGCTCACTCACTAAATGCCTGCAACAGCCAGGACTGGGCCAAGCCAGGGGCCCAGAACTCCATCCAGGTCTCCCACATGGGTGGCAAGGGTCGAGTGCTGGAGCCGCCACCGGCTGCCTCCCAGACACATTAGCAATAAGTTGCAATGAGAGCAGGGCAGGACTGAACCCCAGCTGCCCTGCTGCAGGCGGTGGGCTTCCAGGCAGCGGCTGAATATTGTGCCAAATCCCACTCCTAGCTTTGTTTTTAAATTCTAAAAGAATTTCATACTGGTGAACTGAAATAAAAGAAAAATACCATTTTTTTAAAAAAGATTATTTATTTGTTTATTTTTTTTTTCTTGGAAAGTCAGATTTACAGAGAGGAGGAGAGACAGAGAGAAAGATCTTCAGTCCATTGGTTCACTCCCCAAGCGGCCACAACGGCCAGAGCTGAGCTAATCCAAAGCCAGGAGCTTCCTCCGGGCCTCCCGTGCAGGTGCAGGGTCCCAAGGCTTTGAGCCGTCCTCAACTGCTTTCCCAGGCCGTAGGCAGGGAGCTGGAGGGGAAGTGAAACAGCCAAGATACAAACTAGTGCCCACATGGGATCCTGGCACATGCAAGGCAAGGACTTTAGCCAGTAGGCTACCGTGCCAGGCCCATGATTTTTTAAGGTTAAGTTTATAAATAACCACTCATGTTCTTTGTGCAACATAAAAGATTTATTTTGTAGTCAATGACAGGGTAGGGTTTGCCTAGCTTTCCCCCATGCTGTTTCATAGCTCGAGTTTTCTGAGATGGATGTCTCTGAACCAACAGATGGCCACGGCCTTTCACACACAGTATTTCCAGAAGCATTCAGAAGGAGCCCCACGTTTCTTATATCGTCTCCTGGTTCCAGCCAAGAGGTCACGCAGTCGAGTGTTCAGGCCTCCTCCAGACAAAGCCTGAAACGAGAGCAACGCAAACCCAAGGCTGGAGAAGCTGCGGGTGAATTTGGAGTCACTAGAGAACACACGTGTTGTCCCATCAGAAAGCAGTGGCCCTCTCATGCCCAGGGCCGTGCTGGGGACCAGCTTGCCGGATGCCCTGTGGGGCTCCCTGTGCCAAGTGGCTTATCTCCCTGGGGCCTGTGGCTGGTGGACACCGTCCCCGGGGTTTCATGTTTCCAAAGTGTGTTTTTGCTAGAATGTTAATGAGTCTCACACTAAAAAAGGCATCCCTGGTCAAACTGGGAAACGCTCGATGGATGCTCAGTGGGGCCCCGGGTGCTGTGACTTTCTGGGGTGTTCACGTGCCCACAGTCATTGGCAGCATGGGGGTGATGAGAGGACAGCCATGAGAAAACATCCAAGCTCATCGTGGCCTGCCCTGGGAGCATGCCCTGGCACCCCGTGCTCTCCAGCTCAGGCCCTCCCTCCGTGTCTCCTCACTTCTCTGCGCGCACGAGCCACCCAGGGAAGCTGGGGGCTTTGGCGGAGTGGGGCCACCCGGGTGACATCCCAAAATTCTGTGTCTCAAGCACTTCTGAAAGTGCCACCGCCTTGGGCTGCGGGCTGGCCGTGACAGCAAGGATGCTGCAGCGAGAGCAGGTGCCTCATCTCACAGCTGGTTCTGATTGACCCAACCAGGTGATGGGAACGTTTTGTTGCTGCCAAAGTTTATAGGAAGCAGAGTTGAGAAACAGTAGTGCTTTGAAACCAGCCTGGCCCATTATTTTAAGATGCTATTTTTGCCCGGAATGAGTTAAAGCCCCTGTGCTCAAGCCTAGAACGTGTCCTTCACCCGCCAGCAGCCACTCACCTTCCCCGAGGCGCCCCTCGCGTTGACACTGCCAGTCCCGGGATCTGCAGAACAGTTAGAGAAGCAGAGTGGCAGATGGGCTCTTGCTGGCCCAGACCACTCCTCGGTCATGCCGCACTGATGCTGGCCCCCTCGTTCTAAACGAGGCACGGCATTGACCCCAGGTACCTGGCTTAACCAGGTAACCAGGTTAACCAGGTAACCAGGGCCATAGCAGAAGGAGCTGGGATCTTTGGAACTGGACACCCTGAGTGCTGGGGCACATACAGGGAAAAGCCCCCCGGCCATGGAGACGGCCCTTGGGGTGACTGAGTGGGCACCTTGCAATTCCTGACTTCACAGGGACCCCTTACCAGGCTTGCTTGCCAGGAGGCAGGGCACACCAAGAGGAATTGGAAATTGCACTTGCTGGAAGTGCTCTGCCACCCCAGGACAAACAATTCAAAGTTGGAACCCAGGCCTGGCCAGGAGTCCCGGGGCAGGGAAAGAGGAAGATGAGAGAGGGCTCCAGGAGCCGGTCCCTCCCTCTGGGCTGCTCCTCCACCTGAGGATGTGAGCAGGGCGACAGGTGGGAGCAGGATCCTCCTACCTGCCTCCCTCAGCGTGGCGCCCCTGTCCACAGCCAGCTCCTGCCGCAGCATCTGCAGGAGGGCAGCACGTTCCAGCACCCGCACAGGCTCCCCATCAGGCACTGCGGAGCAAGAACAGACCCGTGGGACTCCGCCCATGCCCTCAGGCTCTTTCTGAGCATCTCTGGGGAATCCCTGGGTCAGGGAGGTGCAACTGGGACACCCTCAAGGGCCAGGGGCTGTAACCTGCCACTGGTGTGTATCAGAGCAGCCATCTACTGCTCCCTGCCCCCAGGGGCCACGGGCAGGAGGGCACGGAGCCTGGGGTTCCATATCTGCTTATCCCCATTCACTGGCTGCGGCCCCCGCTGCGGCCACCGCTGCCACCACAGTGAGCTTCTAGGTATGTGGTGGGGGAGGTCGGAGTAAGGTGCAAGATGGTGCCCGATGGAGCCTGCCTTTCCTGGAAAGCGAACAGGGTGGAGCACGGGCTGTCTCGCTGGATTTGGGACTTGGACAGAAGTGTCGCACTTGGGAAGGAGTTGGCTTCAAAATAATCCCCAAGGGACCTGTGTGGGTGTGAAACTGCTTCCGCTAAATGGCATGCAATGTGCTGGGAAGGTGTGTGTGGTTGTGAAGTATGCAGAGGTGAGACAGGTGTGTGTGATGTTCAGCAGGTGTGTGTGGGTGAGACGGGTGTGTGTGAGGTGCAGTGACTGCCTGTCAGATGAAGCAAGCGTGTGTGCAGCGCATGTGGTGGGCATGCAGGTGGGGCAATGAGTGGAGATGGCATCTGGTTAGGTCTGTTGGCTGTCCTGTGTTAGGACTGGTGCCCCAGAAGCCTGGCTGGGAAGGCACAGCACAGCCCCAGCGTGGGGCTCACAGGTGCCTCCAACAGGAACGAGAAGATGGCAAGAACGCACCAGCGCCGAGCACTTGGGCATTCTCCCGGGTGTCTGCTGGTATGCATGTCTGTCATGAAGGACAGAGCTCGGAGGTCAGCTGCCACCTGGGATCCCCCTCGGTGCCTCCAGTTTGGGGTGCTGACAGTATTAACACTCTGGGTTTTGTTTTGTCCTTCTGGCTGTCACATGTTGGAGACCCAGGGAGTTGATGTGTCTCTGGTCGCTAAGGACGCCGTGGGCCCCGGGACCAGAAGCCAGTGGGCAGTACTTGAGTGACCTCAGCAGTCAGAGGTCAGCAGAAAGCCAATGGCTTAGAAGAGTGGTTTCTTTTGTTTTCCTTAAACATCTAAAAGACATTAAATCCAGTGAAGTTTTATATAGGACCCAATGCTCAGCCTTTTCATCTGTTAAAATCAGAGGTAATTGCAAAATAACCTATCGGACTGATGTATTTCTTAAAATCCAACTTAGACTTGAACTGCATGAATATAAATCAAAAGATTAACACTCAGAAACCTACACTGTTTCTAGCTCCAGCATGCCACTCCCCTTTTAATGAACATTTTTGTGTCATATAACACATGTCGGATGATTATTTTTAATGATGATTAAATGTAGTGTTAGTCTACAAGGAAGCAGTCAGTTCTACCTTCAGCCAGTTCATTGAAAATAAGAACTAAAAGGGATGGGGGTTAAAGTTTACTCAAGGCAGGGGTGGGGGGCACGCTGGGGGGGGCACGGGAGCGGCTCTTAAGACTCACATAAAGAGGGGGCAATCACCACCTTACCTGAGAGCTGGAAGGACACTCCCGAGCCAGGGATGGGAAGAGATGAGAGAGGCTCTAACAGAGCTATAAAAAACCAGCAGGAGACCAGCTTGCACATGCTGGGAGAGAAGCCTGCTTCCCCGCTCCGTGGCAGTGCTCGCCCAGCCTGCTCCTTCCCGCTCTGCGATCAGCGATTATATATATATCACCCGCTGACCTCAGAACATCCTCCCGCAGCAGCACTTGCCGGCTATGGAGTCTCCAGGGCAATCACTCCACACCGAGGTGACTTTGTTAAGATTCACAGACTATAAATTTGCTGTCTCGTTAGCTCGTATTCAGAGGAGATGCCACGAAGGACAGTGGCGTTTGTAAGTCTGGCAGCAGGGACAGCAGCGATAAATCACGAGCTGAGGGAGGGGACAGACACGAAGCGGCCACGGCAGAGCTGTGGATTTATGAGCCCCAGCAGAAGTGACAAGCAATACGCCGTGAAATATGGCAATTTCCTTTCCTTTCCATCTTCCATGGGTGAACAGATGAGTCGGCACATTGCACTTGGGGTCACCATGCCCAAAGATGCCAGGCTGTGGATTGGGGCTGAAAGTCAGCTAGCTGCTGACTTGGAAACAGCATGGCTATGGTAGAAGTGGGCCAGACACTGCTGACCTCTCTGTCCACACACGTGGTCTCACGGAAAACAACAAGCCACGGGGTTTTCAGAGAACGGAGTGACCACTCAGAAAGCCGGTGCCATCCATCCTGAAGGTGAAGGGCAGGCCCCAGACCTCACGGATGGAGAACTCCTTCCAGAATTCAACCTTGCCACCATGTCCACTCTGCCAAGCCTGATCCACGCACACCTGGGTGGCGGTCACCTCAGTCTGTCCGCTGGCCTGCAGCCCCCGCTCAGCATAGTCAAGGGATGCTTGTAAGACAGGAGTTGGGTCTTGTCCACTCTTTGCTCAAAGCTTCCACTGGCCTCAATGTAAAAACAGTGGAGTTATTAGAATAAAAAGCTTGACCTTTACAACTTCAGGCAGATATGCCTCAAGACAGCTCCCACATTAGAAAACAGAAGGGAGATGCTCGGGCCCTCTGCCACGTGCACCCATGAGCGATCCGGATTCAGGGGTTTAGAGTGGCAAGGAGAGCGAGAGTCCGTCTGCTGCTTCACTCCCCAGATGTTCACAAGAGCCAGCAGACCTGGGCCAGTGTGGAGGCAGGACGCTCCATCCAGGTCTCCCACGTGGGCAGCAGAAAGCCAACCACTTGAACTGTCATCTGGTCCCTCCCATTGTACCCTGACAACAGGAAGATGGGTGAGCGGCGGAGGGCAGACCCAAGGCCAGGCACTCTGATAAGGAGTGCTGCACCCCAAGCAGCAGGTTAAACCGCTGTGCCATCACACCTGCCCCAGGAATTGACTTGAAATGCTGCCCCAACACACACAAAGCACGCGAAGCAGCATGAAGACAGGCCAACTACCCCGGATGTGTGTGTGTCACCCAGGCATGCTGGACAACTCAAGTACCATTTTGTCAGTAAGTGGGTGAGCTGCACTTCACTAAAATTAAAAACTCCTTCTCTTTGAAATTATTGAGAAAATGGAAAAAGCCATGACTAGGCGAAAATATTCACAAAACGTGTATCTGACAAAATACTGCTCCCCAGTATATTAATGTTCTCATGACGGTGAAGAGTCATGCTAAGGAAGGCCGTGAACAGCAGGGTGCAGAGCCAGCGTTGCAAGGCAGTGGACGCATCGCCAGCACTGGTTCAAGTCCCGGCTGGTCTGCCTCTGATCCAGCTCCTTGCCAAGGCACTTGAGAGGGCAGCAGAGCATGCGCCTGCCACTCCCGTGGGAGAGCTGACACAACCCCAGCTGCAGCAGCCGAATAGAGAGTGAAGCAGCAGCACACGGAGGGCTCTCCCCTCACTCCCCTCTCTTCATGAATTTAAGGATTATGTCACATGGGAAACAGCAACACTGAAACAAAATCGAGCAGAATTATTACAAATGAAGGACACAATGGAGCAAATTAAAAATTCAGTGGAAAGCCTCAACAATAGAATGAATGAGGCAGAAGAAAGAATCTCAGAATTGGAAGACATTTCTTATCACAATGGGAAAACAATCAAAGTGTGGAAAGTCAAGCTGGGTCAAGCTACAAAAAAGTATTCTGCAATTAAGAGACATTGTTGAAAGGGCAAGTGTAAGAGTTCCAGAAGGCACAGAAAGAGAAGCTGGGTTTAAAGATGTATTCAAAGAAATAATAAATAAAAGCTTCCTTAATATAGAGAAAGAATTGGGAAATAACATCCAGAAGGGGTACAGAATTCCCAATAGGAATGACCAAAAGCCATCTTCACCCTGACACATGATAATCAAGCTCTCTTCAGTCAAACATGAGAAAAAAATAAATCCTTAAATGTGCACATGAAAAAGTCAAGTACTTGAGCCCGGCATGGTGGCCTACCAGCTAAAGTACTTGCCTTGAACATGTCGGGATCCCATATGGGTGTCTGTTCTAATTCCAGCGGCCCTACTTCCCATCCAGTTCCCTGCTTGTGGTCTGGGAAAACAGTTGAGGACAGCCCAAAGCTTTGGGACCCTGCACTGTGTGTGAGACCTGGAGGAGGTTCCTGGCTCCTGGCTTCAGATCAGCATAACACCAGCCGTTGCTGTCACTTGGGGAGTGAATCATTGGACGGAAGATCTTCCTCTCTGTCTCCTTCTCTGTGTATATCTACCTTTCCAATAAAAAGAAAATAAATCTTAAAAAAAAGAGTCCAGTACTTTTCTTGTGATTGTTCCAATTAGAGGAGACTGACCACAGGTACTTTATTGTAGCCATGAAAAGAGACAGCTGGACATGGTAGGTGGGGCAGGTGGCCTGGAGGCTGTGACTTCTCCTGGGGCAGTGGAGGGGCCTCTGGGAGGGGACACTGAGCAGCACTCCAGGGGCGGGGAACCACCTGAGGAGCAGCCAGTTTACTCTGAGATGTCCACAGTGGGAGAGCAGGAGGATCACTGAGCCTGGAGCCCAGGGCCCAGCAGGGAGAGCGGAAGGCACAGAAAGCATCTGTTGGGACCATCGAGAAGTCTCCAGAACAGAACTGGTGGGCAGCAGGGAATCAATGCTGACATCGAGGAGGACATCCCGGGAGTGAGCGTCACCACATTGGCTGTGAAGGGGACAGGTGGCCAGGGCCGGATCACTCAGCAAGCCTGGGTGACACAGAAGCCGGGGACACAGAAGACAGAAATCTGCTCGCAAGAACCCAGCATCCTGGGCGCTAAGAGAAGCCATTTCTGTCCAGGAAAGGATCTCTCTGCCTTCTGTGGCACGCCCCAGCACTGCCCACTGCAGTGGGCAAACCCAAACCTGCCCATCTAATTCTGTGGCTTCCTGCCTGGGGGGCTTTCTGTCCAAGAGGAGCTCATTCTTTTGGCAAAAACTAATTGTTACATACACCTCTTCAACCCTATCTTCACACTTCTCCAGTTTGTTTGATCATAGGACTTTTTAAGTCCAGTTCACACACTCCCAGGAGATCAGGTCAGCTGGGTTTTGGAGGAATGGTGTGGGACTGTCCTGGCAAGAAAGGGTAGTGACCCCAAACAGAGCACAGCATGGAAAGATCCAGAAGGAATTTACTAGACCTGTGAGCCTGCCTCCAGAAATGCAGAATAAACGTGAACAATACGTAAATGTATTATGTAAAAGTTAAGCCACCACCTGTGACGCCAACATCCCTTCACAGTGTGCCAGTCTGAGTCGCGGATGCTCCATTCCTGGTCCAGCTCCCCAGTGGAGCACCTGCCACTCACGTGGAAGGCCCAGGGGGCGGGGTATGTGTGTTCGTTTATTCCTCTCTCTGTCTCTCCCTCTTCCTCTGTGTTTTAGAGAAAGAAAACTAAAGTTTTGAAGTATTTTTCTGAAGGCTGTAAGGAATTATACCAATATCCCACCCTGGACCCGGCGCCATTTCCTCTTCCTCACAGCTCACAAATTCGCACTGGTCTAGCATCCACCAATCAGATGTAACCTGGCATTCCACCTGAGAATCCCACCCGCCCACTCACGGCATCCCTAGGCATTCACCTGCAGGCACTAATCCCCTAGGGTCTGCCCTCAATCCCTCCCAATCCCCACCCCACCACACCTTGCAGACAAAAAGGCCCCCAGGTGTGGCTCGCTCTCTCTTCTCCTTTCAGCCTCCCTTCCTCCCTCCTTCTTCCCTTTCCTTCTCACCTCCGTACCACCTCCACCCCTTTCCTGCCCCACTGGAATAAACCTCCTAAGATACCTCGTTGCATCTGGTGTTTTCAGCTCACGGTAAAGAACCTGGTTGTGGGAATTAGCTGCACATAAAAATATCGTAATATAGTATGAACTAGAACTCTAACACTGTTTTAAATAACTAACAAAGGCAGCATTAAATCCAAGGTTGCAGATTCACACAGGCATCAGAGAGAGAACCGTGTGGGTGGCGCGGCGGGCGTGGAAGGTGGCAAGAGGGACAGAGAAGGACTGGGGCCAAGTGGACAGCTGAGCCCTCTGCAGGGGGCCTGGAGCTTCCGGGATGAGGGCATCTGAACTTGACCGGTTACCGTGATTCCCCCCTGGCCTTTAAGTTTCAAGACTCAAGGCACTGTGTGATGCCACTGTGTATTTCAGATGTAGCCCACCCACAAACTGCATTTCAACCAAATTTGGCCCAAGTGCTCCACCGTGAGAATACAAATTAATGGACTACAGAGCGTATCAATGTGGCGTCGTAATCACCATTAAATAGCAGCTAAAAGACAAAGAGAACAGCTGCTATTATGTAAAATGAATGACAAGAACGCCGTGAAATGGGTGGGTGGGGGAAGGGACTCACTCACACCCAGCTGTGCTCCGGGAATCTGCATCCCAGTTCTGGGTGTTCCTTGGGCGTGTGCGTCTTCCTTAAATTTCACCTGGAAACTCTGTGGGGGAAGGGGAGGCGGCCGGGAAAGCTGGGGCTGTGGCGTCCTCCAGGGCGGTCTTGGGGAGAGGTGCCCCCTGCCCCCACACCCCGGATTTCCCTCCTCCAGGAAGGGGCTGGCTGCCAAGCTCTGTCCTTGCCTGTGACTCAGACACTTAAAATCGCTGTTAGCGGACAGCTCCACAGCCTGGCCTAATTAAGTTACGGCCAAACGAGCTTCCTCCCATCAGCACACATTAATGACAGTGTCACCTTGTCTCAGAAAGGGACGAGCAAGGAGCCAGCGCATCGTGGAGCTGCCAGTGGTCTGTGTCCTAAGCAAGCTGGCTGCACACTGCTGGGGCAGGCAGGAACCGCTGCCACCTGCTTGGGGCAGTGGGAAAGCGGCTCTTTAGGTCAGTGGGTAGTTGTGCGTGTGCTGAGGAAGTCACCAAGTGACGCCGGCAGGTGGCTTTTGCCCTTAGAACACCAGGATCTCTTGGACAAGCATGAAGACACATAGACCTCTTTCGGTCTTGTGGGAAATAGATCCACGTTCCGCCTCTCTGTCGCCATCTTTGCCTTTTAGTACACAGCTGTGTTTTTTTTTATTTTTATTTTTTAACAATATTTATTTCGTTAGTTGAAACACAAAATAGCAGAGAAAGGAAGAGACAGAGAAGCTGCTGGTTCACTCCCCAGATGGTTACCGCACAGGTCTGGGCCAGGCCAGAGCTAGAAGCTTCTTCCAGGTCTGCCATGTGGGCGGCAGGGCCCCAAGCACTCGGGGCATCCCAGGGACCTTACGAGGCAACTGCCACCAGGATTTGAACCCATGCTCCGATATAGGATGCTGGTATCCCAAGCAGTGGGATACCAGTTGTGCCACAGGTCAGTCCCATGGCCACGACTTCTGCCTGGCGTTTGTATGGACTGTGGCGGTGAGGACGTGGCAGGTGGCTCAGTAGATGGCTGCGGTGCCCTGAGCCAGTGAGGGGAACTGTCAGCAACATGCTTGAGTGTACACAGTATTCTAGCCTGGGGCTGGGCCCAGGGAAGTGCGGAACTCTCATGTACAGTGGACACAGACCCTGTGTCAGACACCGTAGGGTCCTGCTCACATGTGATTTTACCTACGATATCTGACACAACCATTTAGTTCGAATGGCCTTGCAAGACCTGCCTTGACAACTGTGCTATGACAGTAACCCCGGCACCTCACAGCCCCACTGCTGCCCCCTTGAGAGGTGGGGGACAGGGAAGGAGTGGAGGCTGGGCCCCAGAGAAGACCAGAGCAGAGCAAGGCTGGCCCACATGCCGTGGGAGGAACGATGGCTCCACGCCATCCATTTACCGCAACAAGGAGACAGGAAGGGTCGCTCACCTGTTCATGTCAGTGTGTTTACTGAGCACCTGCGGTGTGCCAGCTACTCTGCTACGTGCGGTGTGTGACAATGGACTAACAGAAGTCAGAGGAGAGGATCCTTCAGTAGGCAGGTGTGACAAGCACTTACTTTGAAGCCCTGAGTCTACCGGGGAGATGGAGAGGAAGATGATTTCTATGGAGCAGTCAGCATGGGTCCTTGGGAAGAGAGGAGGCCCAATGTGGCGGCCACGGGGCAAGAGAACACCCGGAAGTCCGAGGTGGCCCTGTCAGAGAGGGCAGAGGAAGGGAGAGGGCCAGGCCACCCAAGCTCTCGGTTGTCTCTGTAAGGATGTCCTGCCCCAAAGTGAGACCCACTGTGGATAACGGTGTGACATCACTCAGGGAGACCACGCCCCCCACCCCCAGAGAACCTGGGTTTGCTTGACTCCAGCTCACTGCCAACACACACCTTCCATGAGGCACTGGCTGTCTGGCAACCTGGTTTCCGGCCAGTCCCTCACTCACCTTTCTCTGTGCCAGCCACACCTGTCCAGGGCCCCTGCAGGCCCTTTCCTGCTCTTCTCAAACCCTGCCTCACCTCAGGACCCAGCCTGGAGGGCACCTCAGGGTGATGGCAGCAGCTCTGTGCCAGGCTCATGGCCAGCTGAGGGAGGGACAGTGACTGTAGGATGGAGTAAATGAAGGGCATGAGCTGTAGGCCAGGGTGGGCACTGCCCCCTGTCTTGCTCCAGAAGCTGTGGGCGGAAGAGACTGGCAGGGATATGGTGAGCTACTTTCCTGCTGGCACAGCAAGAGGGTCCTGTCAGTGAGATAGCCCTTGCCAGCCTGGGAATTGGCCCTCACCTTGACTCTGGACTTGCTGGCCATGGGCACCATGAGAAGGTGTCTGCAGCTGGAGCTGCTCTGGGGTGCAACCTGCTAGCTTAGGGAGGGGTCTTCACCCACTGCCCCCAACCAAGGGGCACAGGGCTGCCATGTCAGCTCCACTGTGCAGATGGCCAGGGCATGCCAGGCCCGCTGCTGACAGTGGCTGGCCTGGGATGTGATGTCCAGCCTAGATTTACCTCATTACCCTTGAATCCTCTCAAATGGCTTTTGACAGTGCTGGGAGCTGTACGGCATGTGCCCGATTTCACAAGGGTAGCCCTGGGCTCAGGGGCCCATTCCATGGCAGGGGTGCCCAACAGGAGCCATTTTGTGAAGTGGGACCATATGACACCCCAAACTGGAGAGAATACCCAAGAGAGCAGCTGCCTGCCCCCGAGGAGAGGCCTGGGTTTCAGAAAGTGCTTTCAACATTTAGGCCTAACATTCCCAAAGGACCCTGGGGTAGCCTGCTCTGCTGTCACCCTGTGACCCACAGCCACCCCATGAGGAAGGAGGATCTGCCAGAGGAGCCATGACCAGGTTCTGGATCTAATCCAGCAGGGGAGGGTGCCAAGCGGCAGCCAGCAGGACAGAAAGGGTGATGTGCCACGAGTCTGATTCATCTGATTCCCAGGCACTTGCCGAGGACAGGGCCAAGGGACTGACTCACCTGACCCTTCCAGCCCAAATGTCGGGTTACGGGTACTGGAGGGGACTTTGGTTGTCCCTGGTAGCTGGTGTGAGGTTGAATGAAAAATAATTCCAGTGGGATGGTATCCCTGGGTGGCCCCTCTGGGAAGACGATTGGTGGTCATTTCATTCTCTGTTTTTACTTCCTGTCTTTAACTCAAGGGTCACATATGGACGGAAGTGATACAGCTCACTTGCCACACTCAAGTCTTCACCCTTAGTGCCTCTGAATGTATTTGGAAACTGACTCATTTCTGGGGGAGAGGTGGATCTTTCATCCTTTGATTCTCTCCTCAAGTGATCCCGGCCAAAGTCAGGAGCCCAGAACACCATCCTGGTCTCCCATGTTAGGTGGCAGGAGCCCAAGGCCTTGAGCCGCCTTTGGCTGCTTACCCAGGGGTATGAGCAGTGAGTTGCATGCAAGTGGAGTGACTGGGACTCAAACCAGTACTCCAATATGAGATGCTGCCATCACAAGTGGCTTAGTCCACCACAGCACAACACGAGCCCTGGGGACGGAGTCTGTAGGAGGGTAACCGAGTTTTAACTAGGGGGCAGCCATTTGAGGACATCACTTGGGATCCCAGTGTCCCATGGTGGAGCCCCTGAACTCCAGCCCCACTCTACTTCAGTTTCCTCCTTGCTGGCACATGGGGTGGCAGTAGAGTCACAGAGCAGCTCACAGGTCCTAGCAGTGTGGGGGCTGTCCTTCAGGTGGCACCCCAGAATAGCTCCCAGGTCCTAGCAGTGTGGGGGTGTCCTGCAGGTGGTGCCCCAGATCAGCTCCCAGGTCCTAGCAGTGTGGGGGTGTCCTGCAGGTGGTGCCCCAGATCAGCTCCCAGGTCCTAGCAGTGTGGGGCTGTCCTGCAGGTGGCGCCCCAGATCAGTTCACAGGTCCTAGCAGGTCTCCCTGTATCAGGTTTTAGCAGGAATAAGCTTTTTAAAGGAATTGAATGATAATCAGAAAGTTAATCTTGAGATCCATGTCTGCATTTTTAACAGATGCCCAGTAGATCATAATTATCCTGCAAGGCAAATGAAAATGCATTTGAGAAGGGGATCTGTAATCCTATATTTACAGCAGCACAATCTACAATAGCAAAGACATGGAAACAATCCAGATTTAAAGATGTATTCATTTTTATTGGAAAAGCAGGTTTACAGAGGGAGAGGAGAGATGGACAGAGAGCTCGTCCATGTGCTGCTTTTGCTTTACTGTAATAAATCTTTTTTTTTTTAAAGATTTATTTTTATTATTTTTTTCATTGGAAAGGCGGATATACAGAGAGGAGAGACAGAGAGGAAGATTTTCCATCCGATGATTCACTCCCCAAGTGAGCGCAACGGGCCGATACTATGCCGACCCAAAGCCAGGAGCCTCTTCCGGGTCTCCCACGCGGGCGTAGGTTCCCAAAGCTTTGGGCCGTCCTCGACTGCTTTCCCAGGCCACAGGCAGGGAGCTGGAAGGGAAGCGGGGCTGCCGGGATTAGAACCGGCAGGTTCTAATTAGAACCGGCGCCCATATGGGATCCCGGGCGTGCAAGGCGAGGACCTTTAACCACTTGCGCCACCGTGCCGTAATAAATCTTACAAGTGCTGTAACTGCTTTCACTTTGCCACAACACTTGAACTCTTATCCAATAAACTTTTTAAAGACTCTTTACCTTATCGGGGTCTTGCTCGCGGGACGAGGAACCCGGATATTTGGTGCCATGACTCGGTGGCAGTAAGTCCCTCACCTATAAGATTTTGATTATTTTTTTGCACCAAAATACTCTTATTTCTAGTTCCATGAGCTTTTTAAAGTCAGTTCATATCTATAAGACACACCTGTTAATAAATTCATTTCTTGAGCTGTGGTCCCTAAGCCAAGTGATGTTCCAGCAGTGGCAAGGCACTGGGTGGAGACAGCCCTGGGACTGGTGTGTGCACTTGCTGAGGTTGGGTCTGCCCAACAATGCAACTACAGCTGGAGCTGAGCCGATCTGAAGCCAGGAGCCTCTTCCTGGGCTCCCACATGAGTGCA
This sequence comes from Ochotona curzoniae, assembly GCF_017591425.1. NCBI lineage: Eukaryota > Metazoa > Chordata > Mammalia > Lagomorpha > Ochotonidae > Ochotona > Ochotona curzoniae. The sequence goes on from NW_024466389.1 coordinate 3,650,383, forward strand.
GGGTCCCAAGGCTTTGGGTCATCCTTGACTGCATTCCCAGGCCACAAGCAGGGAACTGGATGGGAAGCAGGGCTGTCAGGACACAAACCAGTGCCCATATGGGATCCTGGTGTGTTCAAGGTTACTAGGCACTAGGTTACCGTGCTGGGCCGCCTCCACTGAACTCTTACTGAGAGGGATTGTAGGGGCTCCAGCAGCCCTCTTGGGGTTCAAACAAAAAGGAAAGCAATGGGCCCGGCACGGTGGCGCAGTGGTTAAGGTCCTCACCTTGCACGCCCGGGATCCCATAGGGGTGCCGGTTCTATCCCGGCAGCCCCGCTTCCCTTCCAGCTTCCTGCCTGTGGTCTGGGAAAGCAGTAGAGGCCGGCCCAAAGCTTTGGGACCCTGCACCCGCTTGGGAGACCCGGAAGAGGGTCCTGGCTTCGGACTGGCATAGCATCAGCCGTTGCGCTCACTTGGGGAGTGAATCATCGGATGGAAAATCTTCCTCTCTGTCTCTCCTCTCTGTATATCTGCCTTTCCAATAAAAAAATAATAAAAATAAATCTTTAAAAAAAAAGAAAGCAAGAAAATGGCAAAAGTGCCGAAGCATTGGAACCTTCCAGCGGAAGAAATTGGTTGTGCAAAAACTGCGAGGAAGCTCGATACTCCAGAGTTCATGAGAGTCTTTGCTCTGAAGGAGAGCACCCTGCCATGTAAAAGAATCTCTGGGGATAGTTGTCGGCTCTGTCACTGCTGAGCATCACGGCACACAGGCCAACATCGTGGCACTGCGGATTGAGCGATTGCCTGCAACACCTGCATTCCATATCAGAGTGAGAGCTTGCTCCTGGACACTCAGCTTCCAGCCCAGCTCCCTGCTGCGGTGCCTGGGGAAGCAGCAGGGGAAGGCACGCCAGCTTCAGGCTGGCCCAGCCCCAGCCACTGCAGCTAAGTCCCTCTCTAAAACGAAGTGCATGGCATGACATGCATAGCTCCCCTGTTGCCTCTGTTTGCTGAACAGAATGCCATCTTAGAGCCCTGGGGACCCAAACACCCACCTGGCCAGCCCCTCCCCTGTGTCTGAGTTGACTCAGCTCAAACTCAAATGAAGAGCCGGAAGTTCTTGCTTAGTTTTTGAAAACAAAACACACACCAAAAAATCACGAATCTAATAAGCACCTCTTGCTAAAAAATAACTGTGAGTTTTGACAAACCAATTATCGTGTAACTGCCACTGCAAGCAAAACGGTTCAGCTGCCAGAAGCACCCCACCCCCTCTGTGCTGACCCCGTGTGGTCCCTGCCAGCCCCCTCCTCGCTTTGCATGCCTGTCACATGAACGGAGTTACCTCTGTCTTTGGAGCTTGGTTTCTTGCATTTCACATAAAGCGCAGGAGAGTGGAGTGTCGCAGGAAGCGGTATTTAGGGGACTTTTTATAATGACTGTTACTTTGTAGCATTGCATGGAAGGCGTGTCACAATTCACTCTGCTTGCTGCTGGAAGCGGGATCTCTGGGGATTGCCAGTGACTTCCATGTGACATCAGGGGTCACGTGTGTATGCAGGGGTCACAGACTACATTTCTTGTGGGAGGATCGCTGGGTGCAGGGTCGGCAAAGGGCCATTCGGCTCGCAGTCTCAGCGATCCCTTGCGATGCTGTGTGCTCTCACAGGCAGTCGTATCTCTAGGGAGTTGTTTGCTTTCAGAAGAATTTTGGAAGTTAAACCTAGAAGCATAGAGGAGAGAGAGAGTGGTCTTCCATCTGCGGCTTCATTCCCCAGATGGCTGCAGCAGGCAGTGCTGGGCAGCTAAGGCCAGGAGCCAGGCGCTTCATCCAGGTCTTCCACACAGATACAAGGGGGCAAGTCTTGAGCCATCCTCCACTGCTCTCCCAGACCATAAGCAGGGAGTTGGATCAGAAGTGGAGCAGCCAGGAACTCAAACCAGCATCCATATGGGATGCTGGCTCTGCTGGCGGAAGCTTAGCTTGCTACACCACGGCGCTGGCCACTTGACATTTAATTTCATGTCACTAGGGTCTGAGTTGTGAGATATGAGCCTGTGTTTGGATATTTTGCTCATGGATGTCCGATTGCTCTGGCACAGTTTGTTGAAAACATCCTTTCTCTGTCGAAGGGCCTGGGTCTTCACCCAGGGCAGTGGCTTGTTGGCAGACCTCTGTCCTACCACGGCAGCAAAGTGTCCACAGCATGCTCCATGGGAAGGTGGCCCTGGGATTCAGCATTCCGCAGTGGGATCCTTGCTGGCAGAGTCTCCAAAGGGGCACAATGCATCACACAGCTGGGGCAGGGGTGCCAGAGGGGGAGTCTAGGAGCGTACATGGCGGCTGCACCCCAGCATCCTAATCTGTCACTTCCATAAGTCCCCATTCTGCATTCCACAGCTGGACTAGGCGTGGAATTGACATGTGATCTTGAGGACCAAGTCTTTAACACGTGGGCCTTGGGAAGCTATTCAGACCCTAGCACCTGATGTTACCATAGCTACACAGCAACTCTTTAGACGAGGTAGTGCCAAGCCTCCCAGTGTGTTCATTCAAAGTTGTTTTGGATGGGGCTGGCATTGTGGCCCAACAGGTAAAGTCGCCACCTGTGACACTGGCATCCCATACGGGTGCCACTTCAAGTCCCAACAGCTCCACTTCCAAGCCAGCTCTCTGCTAACGCCCCCGGGAAAGCAACAGAGAATGGGTCAAGTGCTCGGGCCCTGCACCTGTGTGAAGATGTGGCGGAGGCTTGGGTCTGGCTGTTTGTCGTTTGGGGAGTGAATCAATAGATGGACATTCTTTCTCTGTGTAGTTCCTTCAAACAAATAAAACAAACCTTGAAAACAGAAACAGGTTCCTGTGCGATGTCTTGATGGTTAATTCCTTGCCTTGCGCACTCCAGGATCCCACAGGAGCAGTAGTTCATGTCCCGGCAGCTCCACTTCCCATCCAGCTCCCTGCTGTGGCCTGGGAAAGCAGTAAAGGATGGGACCCTGCCTTGGAACCCTGCACCCACATGGGAGACCAAGAAGAAACTCCTGACTCCTGGCTTCAGAGTGGCTTGGCTCCAGCCAGTGCAACCACGCCCATGGGGCATGGACCAGCAGATGGAGATCTGTGTCTCCGTCTCTCTGTGAATCTGCCTTTTCAATAAAATAAGTAAATCTTTAAAAAAAATTACTTTGAGGGCTTGGCTTGATAACCTAGTGGCTCAAGTCCTTGTCTTGTACACTCCAGGATCCCATGTGGGCACCAGTTCTAATCCTGGTGGCCCTGCTTCCCATCCAGCTCCCTGCTTGTGGCCTGGGAAAGAAGTTGAAGATGGCCCAAAGCCTTGGGACCCTGGAGACCTGGAGGAGGCTCGTGGCTCCTGGCTTCAGATCAGTGCAGCTCTAGCCCTTGCGGCCACTTGGGAGTGAATTAGTGGACAGAAGATCTTCTTCTCTGTGTCTCCTCCTCTCTGTATATTTGACTTTACAATAAAAATAAATAAATCTTCTAAAAAATTATTTTGAATGTTCTAGTTTTGTGGTGTTTTGTACCATTTCATATAAAATTATAAAATCATTTTGTCCATATCTACAAACATATTCTAAGATTTTTACTGGGTGTGCATGATCAGTTTGGGGACAGTTTAACTCAGCACCACAATGCACTCGGCAGTCACCATTGACTCCAATGTTCTTTGATTTACTTAATCACTGTCTTGTGGCTTTCAGATGGCATATTCCACAATTATTTTGTCAGACTTATACCACAGTATTTGCGGTTTTTTATAAGTGGTATTATTTGTACGATCTCTAGTTACTCAGCACGGATGAATAAAAATGCACTTGAGCTTTGTTTCCTGCCTCTGTCCTAGAAAATAAACTGCAGAATCCACTCATTTTTACATTTTTCTTTAGTGAGAATCTACAAAAGCATTGATACTTTGTTTATTTCATTTGGTCCAAATATTTACCAATATTTCTTTTTACCAATTTTCTTTTTGTTATTTCTTTGACTCATTATGTAAAAGTAAGTATTTTTATTTTTATTTTTGAAAGGCAGATTTTTAAGATTTCATTTTTGGATGGCAGCAAAGACGTGGTGCAGAAGCAACATGCCATGGCTCCTGATCCGGGTCACCACGGGGGAGGGGGAGGGCGGCTCTGGCTTGTCCTCAGGGACACTCAGATTTGCTCAGCTGAGGCAAACACTTCGCAGCTACCAGTAACGGGAACTCCAAGGCCACGCATGGAGCCAGGGAGGAGGCTTTGCAGCTGGGACTTCACACAGCAGATGCTGCTCCGTTGTTGAGGAAACAGCTGGATGACCAGGCTGCACTGCGGGCCACCTGCAGCCGTGCATGCCCCTGCACAGGGCCCAGGCCTTGCAGAGCAGACACTCCTGCCTGGAGTCCTACCCCGCAGTGTCCCCAAGTGGATTTGAGTGAGATTTTGGCGCTGCCTTCATAACCAGAGCCTGGGTTGGCAGCTTGCAGCGTACACAGAAAGTCCAGCAGTGGACCTTCTCGTAGCTTCTCCCTGCCCTCTCATGCCCTCCGCGTGCACTGCCCTTTGTCCTTCTGGATGTTTCAGAAGACAATAACGGCCCAGGCTTTGACAAACCCAGGCTGGAAGAGCCGTGGAAGCTCGTGATGTCTCTGAGTCACCATTGGGGGGAACACTCGGGTGTTAGCAGATTTGCAAACACTTCCAAAGATTTCACCACAGTGGCTGCCTTTGTTTTTAGTATTATTATTATTATTATTATTAAAATTTTATTCAAAAGGCAGAGACACGGAGAGAAAGATCTTCCACCCACTGGTTTACTTCTCAAATGGCCCCAGTAGCCACGGGGCCAGGTCAAGTCCAGGAGTCAAGAACTCCTTGCAAGTCCCCCACATGAGCATGGGGACTGAAGCGCCCAGCCCACCTTGCGCTGCCTTCTCAGGGGCACCGACAGGAGCTGGATCAGAAGCAGTGCAGCCAGGACCTATGCTGGGGTCCATATGGGATGCTCATGACACAGCAGCAGCTTAGTCCCACAGAACCCCAGCGCTGGCTCCTGTCTTCCATTTCCGAAACAAACTCACAGCATCCACAGGTGTGACTGTGTGTGGGTCCCCTGCAGAGGAGAACCCAGCGGCACCTGTTTTCCTAACAGTCTGAGAGGACGACAGAGGTTGCGGCTTGCCTGCCCTGAGAGGCAGCCTCCGATGCATGCATGCCGGAAGGTGGGTCTTGCCTCAAGGAAGCCCAGGGATGGTGCACAGAGCAGCTGTTGGCCGCTGCCCGATCCTGGGGCAAAGCCTTCAAGGCCATGGCCTCGGCCTGGGGGCGTGACTTGCTTTGCTTCTGCCCTGCACCCACTTCCGCTTCGGCCCCTGGGGCCTCCGCCCTGCAGGGGAACTCTCTCGTGCAGCCTTTGGGATCAGACAAGTACTTTCCAAAGACAGTTCAAATCCAGCCACTCCTGTGAGTAGCCTGCATTTCTTTCTATTTTTCTTGTAATTTGCTGCCAAGTGGCGGCCTGCAGTGGTATTTGAACAGCGTGACCATGACAGAGTCCTGAAGGTTGGGTCTGGCTGTTTTGTACTGTTCCTAAGAGGTCCCACCAGGGAACCATGTTGCTGCTGGGCTAGCCTTTTCCACTGGGGGCTCCTCTGTGCAGAAAGCATGTGTCAGGCACAACCACAGTGTGACATGGGGACTATGGGCCATGTGTCTGACCTGGAGGTGCAGGGAATCAAAGGATACAAATCCACCTGACAGTGAAGGATCACGCACAACAACACGTGTTAAGTATTTACCTGCAGCAGGTGTAAGCCCTTATCTGCAGCAGGTGTAAGCCCTTACCTCAGCGGGTGTAAGCCCTTACCTGCAGCAGTAAGTGCATCATTTTTAAAATGCCTAGAATTCAGGACCTTTGTGGTGGCACACACACACACAGGTGCTGCCTTTGGCAGTGATGCTGGCAGCCCATGTCAGAGCACTGCTTGCAGCCCCTGCTACTCCACTTCTAATCCTGCTCCTGCTAACACGCCTGGGAAAGCGGTGGGAAATGGCCTGAGTGGTTGGCCCTGCCACTCCCACGCATGGGAAGGCCAGATAGAACACCTGGTTCTTAGCTTTATCCTGGCCCAGACCGAGCCTTAGTGCCCGTTGGAGGCGTGAACTCGTGCATGGAAGTTCCTTCTCTCTCTCTCTCTGTCTCCTTGTTTGTCTCATTCTTCCCCTCCCTCTTTGTCACTCTGCCTTTCAAAAAACTAAAATGAATCTTTAAAAAAAAAAATCTGGAATTTAATGCAGATTAAAAATGAACCTGGAAGGGGTGGGGGCTGGTGTGTGACACGGCAGATGCAGCATCGCAGATGGATGCTGGTTCAACTCCCGGCTGCTCCAGTTCTGATCCTTCTCCCTGCTGATGCACCTGCCACTCGTCGGGGAAGCAGTGGCAACAACGCAAGTACTTGGGCCCCTGCACCTGCAGAAGAGACCTGGATAAAGCCCCTAGTTGTTACGCCATTTGGAGAGTGAATCAATGCATAGATATCTCTCTCCCCTTCTGCAACTATACCTGTCAAATACAGGTTTAAAAATAAGTAATCCTTTTAAAGAGAGAGAGAGAGAGAGAGAGAGAGAGAGAGAGAAATGGGCTTGGCCTGTCTGCCAGCCATCATTTTTAAAAAGCAAAGCCGTGGAGACATGTTTTATAGGGCTGGGTTTCATTTCAGCTAAGAGGCAAGCAGGATCCAACACAGAATCACAGCTGTCTTTCCAAAGCCAAGGGCATTACGGCGCCTCTCCTGTCTGCTCTAAAATGTGAGGGGATCAGACTCAGAAACGCACCCACCACGGATGGGTTTAGGACGTTCCTCACCCACTTCTGTCCGTCAAGTGACGCCCACCCAGCTCCAGCCTCGCTGGGTCCTTCGCTGCCCTCTGTTTTGGGCCTCCTGTTTCTGGCTTCCACATCTGTCCATCTAATCCGCTCTAGGCTGCGTCTGCAGCCACACTTCCTTTGCACGTCAATGCCAACTGACCCCTGAAATGCAGCCATTCCCACAAAGCCCTGTGCTGCCTCAGCCCCTGCACCTCCGGCACCCCACCCATCCGGAGCAGCTGTGCCGGGCTTCAGCCTCGTCCCTGCCACATCACCTGTGAGTCACTGCTCACAGCTAACGGTGGCGGCCACTCAGGCTTGAGGCCAGTGGTCAGGGGCACTTTCTCGGGAAGCGTTTCTGCCTTTCTCCGCCATCGGCCATGAGGACACGGCACTGACCGTCCTCTGGCTCACTCACCAAAGGCACCATTCTAGGACAAAGAAGGTGAACATGGTGCCCACCCCCCAAGCCCCCTCCCCCACAAAAATTGGAAACTCAGGCATAATTTTTAAAAAGTGGTTTATTTATCTTGAAAGCCAAAGCTACAGAGAAATCCACCAGCTCGCTCCCCAGATGAATGCAACAGCCAGTGCTAGGCCAGGTTGCAACAGGAGCCAGGAGCCTCTTCCAGGTCTCCCACATGGGTGCACGGGTCCAGGTACTTGAGCCATCTCCCGCTGCTTCCTCAGTCCTTTTGCAGGGAGCTAATAAAAAAATGAAGCAGCCAGGACTTGAACCAGCGCTCTGACAAGGGAGGCAAGTGTACAGGTGCTTGCTCCCCGGCTTTCCCTCAACCCTCACCCCTGCTGGGAGCGTCTTGCGGGCAGTTCTGGAGATGGGGGTCGATCCATGAGGCTCCAGGTGGACTCTGTACTATGAATGCTGCCCAACTCTGGCAGCTGGACGACCGCGGTCAAGTTTCCCTCGCATCCGGTGACTTCTCTGAGAGGTCAGGGTCACGACCGCCCTTGCCTTGGCTGCTGCAGTGGGTGCAGTTCATTAGGTGAACTGCTGGAGCCACAGATGGCCCAGACACGAACGAGGCCAGCCAGTGGAACACACAGGGAAGCAGGCTTGAAGTCAACAGTTACGTTCTTAGCAACAGGGATTGCCGATGATGCAAATGTTAGAGACGAACTTGCACCAAGCAGCATGTGTGAGAGACAGCAGCTCCTCGCTCAGCAGAGCTGGATGGCAGGAGCTGCAGGGAGCGGCTGTGGTACAAGATGCATTGTATGAGCAGGAGGACAGGGGGACACTCGGAAAGCTCGCCAGAAGCGCGGTCAGTGCCGGTCCCCACGGCAGGCTCAAGCTGCTGCTCGCCACACCAGAGCCCTGGCGAGTGCTGGCTGCTCTGCTTCTGCTCCAGCTCCCTGCTGATGGACCTGGGAAGGCAGTCCATCAGCCGCAGGGCCTGGGCCTCGTCATCCTCGTGGGAGACCCAAAGGAAGCTGCTGGCTCCTGGCTGTGGCCTGGTGCAGCCCTGGTCATTTGCGGTCCTTTGGGGAATGAGCCAGTCCGTGCGTGTGTCACTCTCCTGGTGTCTGCCTTCCAAATAAATCATTTCCCACACATGCACGGCAGGTGTACTTACTTCTACCAGGCTCACACACACACACACACACACACAGCATCACACACACACACTTCCACCAGCATCACACACGCACACACACACACACATTCTACCAGTGTCTCTCTCACACACACACACACACACACACAGAGCAGCTGTGCTTCTACCAGGTTCATACACATACAGCATTACACACACACACTTCCACTAGTGTCACACACAGCAGGTGTGCTTTCACCAGCATCACACACACACAGTGTCACACACACACACACTTCCACCAGCGCCCCCCCACACACACACGGGAACATGCTGAGCTGTGGTGACTAGGATGTCACCCAAGCAAGAGTTTTCCAGCTCCATGATAACTCTAGGCAACCTGGTCTGCACCTGCTGGGGGCTGGAAGGTCGGCTGTACAGGTTGGCACGAGGGCAGAAGGACCTCTGTTGGGGATGGTCTGCCACACTGTGCCCTCCCCAGCACTGCAGTGAGAGCCAGCATTGACAGAACTGCCATTGTTGCGTAGTGGGTAGAGCCTGCACTTCCGGCATCCCATACAAGGGCCGATTCATGTCCCGGCTGCTTTACTTTTGATCCAGCTCCCTGCTAATGCCAGGAAGGTGGCCCAAGCAGCACATAGGAGCCCCGGAAGAAGCTCCTGCCTCCTGCCTTCAGCCCGGCCCAGCCCTGAACACTGCGGGGCATCTATGGGGCTACTAGCAGATAGAAGATCCCTCTCTCTCGCTCTCTGACATGCACATTTTTAAAAGATTCATTAGTTACTTGAAAGTCAGAGTCACAGAGAAAGAGGGAGAGACGGAGAGACCTTCCATCTGTTGGTTCATTCCCTGTATGGCAACCATAGCCAGAGCTGGGCCAGTCTGAAGCCAGGAGCCAGGAGCCAGAAGCCAGAAGCCAGGAGCTAATTCCAAGTCTCTCATGTGGGTGTCTCTCTCTCTCTCCGCTTCTTCAATAAAAGGAAGTAAATAACTTTTTAATTAAAAAATAAAAATCTGGGCCCAGTACAGTGGCTTAGAGACTAAATCCTCACTTTACATGTACCGGGATCCCATATGGGCACCTGTTCATGTCCTGGCTGCTCCACTCCCCATCCAGCTCCCAGACTGTGGCCTAGGAAAGCAGTAGAGGACGACCCAGAGCCTTGGAACCTTGTACCCCCATGGGAGACCCACAAGAAGCCTCCGGCTCCTGGGTTAGGATTAGCTCAGCTCCGACTGTTATGGCTGCTCGGGGAGTGAATCATCGGATGGAAGATCTTTGCCTCTCTTTCTCTCTGTGAATCTGACTTTCCAATAAAAATAAAACAAATCTTTAAAAATAAATAAGCAAAAATAGAAATCGGGGCCAGACCTGTGGTATACTGGGTAAAGCTGCCACTTGCAATGCCAGCATCCCATGGGCAATGCTTGGAGTCCCGGCTGCTCCACTTTGACCCAGCTCCCCACTAATACATCTGGGAAAACAGTCAGAGAAGGCCAAAGCGCCTGTGCCGTACCACGTGGGAGACCTGCGTGAAACTGTTGTTGCTCTTTGCAAAGTGAACCAGTGGGCCTGTCATGGTGGCTAAAGCCCTCACCTTGCACCTGGATCCCATACAGACGCCGGTTCATATCCCGGCTGCTCCACTCCCCATCCAGCTCCCTGCTTGCAGCCTGGGAAAGCAGGGAGACCTGAAGGAAACTGCCGGGTCAGATCAGCATTGCAGCCACTTGGGGAGTGAACAGCGGTGGGAAGATTTCTATATAGGAGACAGAGAGACCTTTCCAATAAAAATAAATAACTTTCTCTTTAAAAACAGAAAGGAAGGAAGGAAGGAAGGAAGGAAAGAAGGGAGGAAGGGAGGAAGGGAGGAAGGGAGGAAGGAAGGAAGGAAGGAAGGAAGGAAGGAAGGAAGGAAGGAAGGAAGGAAGGAAGGAAGGAAGGAAAGAAGGAAGGAAGGGAGGGAGGGAGAGGGAACCAGTGGGTGGATCTCTGCATTTCTCCCTCTCTCTAACTCTGCCTTTTAGGTAAACAAATGTGTCTTCAAGAATATAAAGATGTGGGCCTGGCACGATAGCCTAGCATTTAAAGTTCTCGCCTTACACGTGCCAGGATCCCATGTGGGCACTGGTTCTAATCCCTGCAGCCCCACTTCCCATCCAGCTCTCTGCTTGTGGTCTGGGAAGGCAGTCGAGGACGGCCCAAAGCCTTGGGATCCTGCACCCGTGTGGGAGACCTGGAAGAGCTCCTGGCTCCTGGCTTCAGATCAGCTCAGCTCTGGTCATTGTGGTAGCCTGGGGAGTGAATCAGTGGACAGATCTTCCTCTCTGTCTCTCCTCCTCTCTCTGATTTTCCAACAAAAAATAAAATAATTTTTTTTTAAAAAAGAAGATAACAACATCAACAACAAATTCCAGCACCATGACAAAACGTGCCACTGAGCAACCAACACATGAGCGACAAAAAGGAAACACAAAAGTCTCTTGGGAAAAATGATGCCACCGTGTGATCCATGAGCCAGCAAAGAATTCAACAAGAGAAAAATTATTTGGAATAAACAAAAACTGAAATAAAAAATATCAAAATACATAAGATGCAGCCCAAACAAACAAAAAACAGTACGGATTGGATTATTGAAGTTACACTTTCCATGCTGGTTTCTTATATAAGAGAAAACATATGGTATTTTTTCTTTTGTGTTTGATTCATTTCACTGAGCATAATGGTCTCTAAGATTGGGACCACCTAGTATAATATTATTCTTCTTAACAGCTGAATAATATTCCATGGAGGAGATGTGCCACGGTTTCTTTAACCACTCTTCTTTGAACACACTTCTACATTGTTTCCATGTCTTCACGATTGTGGATTGTGCTGCTGCAAATACAGGATTGCAGATCCCCTTCTCACATGCAGATGTCACTTCTATGGGTATATTCCTAGGAGCGGGATAGCTGGGCCATATGGCAGGTTTATTTGCAATTCTCCAAGCACTCTCCATACTGATTTCCACGGTGGTTGTACTAGCCTGTACTCCCAGCAGCAATGAAGGAGGGTGCCTTTCTCCCCACATCCACACCAGCAGGTGTGGTTAGTTGAGTTCTGAGTGTAGGCCAGTCTCTCTGGAGTTAGGTGGAACCTCAACGTGGTTTTCATTTGTATCTCTCTGATGGCTAAGGAGCCTGAGCATCTTTTCATATGTCTGTTGGCCATTTGAACCTGTTCTTTTGAAAAATGTCCATTTCCTTTGCCAATTTTGTTACAGGCTTGGTTTTTGTTTTTTGTTTTTTGTTTGTTTGTTTTTCCTGTCCTTGGATTTCTGAAGCTCTTTGTAAATCCTGGATATTAGTCCCTTATCACGTGTGTAGTGTGCAAAAATTTTCTCCCGTTCTGTTGGCTGCTTCTTCACTTTGTTAATTGTCTCCTTTGCTGTACAGGAGCTTTTTAGTTTGATGTAGTCCCCTTTGTTCACTTTGGCTTTGACTGCCTTTGCTTTTGGCGTCTTTTCTAAGAAGTCTTTTCCTGTTCTTATATCTTGGAGTGTGTTTCCTATGTTTTTCTTTAATAGTTTTATGGTTTCTGGGTGAATATTTAGGTGCTTGATCCATTTGGAGCTGATTTTCGTATAATGTGACAGGCGTGGGTTTTGCTTCTTAATTCTGCAAGCTGCTATCCTTGTGCCAACAGCATTTGTTGAATAGACCATGACTTTTGCCTGGATTGTTTTCAGTTTTGTTGTCATGTGTGGGCTCCCTTCTGGTGTTTCTATTCTGTTCCACTGATCTCTGTTTCTGTACCAGTACCAGACTGCTGCGATAACCACTGCTCCGTAGTATGTCCTGAGGTCTGGAATTGTGGTTCTCCACTTTTCAAGGTCTTCTTCTATTTCCTTTTTTAATGTTTTATAGTTTTCATCATAAAGGTCTTTCACATATTTAGTTAGCTTAATTCCTAGGTATTTAAGATTTCTCTCCTGTATTTTAAAGGAGACTGCACTCACAATTTCCTTTTCAACCATGGAATTATTTGTGTACACCTGTGCCATCGATTTGTGCTCATTAATTTTGTATCCTGCTACCCTGCCACAGTCGCATGAGTTCCACTAGTCTCTTGACTGAGTCTTTTGGTTCTGCTATGTAGAGAATCATGTCATCTGCAAATAGAGATAATTTCATTTCTTCTTTTCCAACTTGGATTCCTTTAATTCTCTTTTCTTGCCTAATAGCTCTGACAAGGACTTCCAATACTATAGTGAAGAGTAGTGGTGACAGTGGACATCCCTGCCTAGTTCCAGATTTTAGCGGGAAGGCTTCCAATCTTTCCCCATTTAGTATGATGCTGGCATTGGGTTTTTTGTAAATTGCTTTGATTGTGTTGTAAAATGTACCTTCTATGCCGGTCTTGCTTAGTGTTTACGGCAAGAAGTGATGTTGGATTTTATCAAATGCCTTCTCTGCATCTATTGAGAGGATCATATGGTTTTTATTTTTCAATTTGTTGATGTGATGTATCACATTATTGATTTGCGAATGTTGAACCATCCCTGCATGCCTGGGATGAATCCCACCTGGTCTGGGTGAATGATCTGCCTGATGTGTTGTTGGTCCTGTTGGCTAGTATTTTATTGAGGATCTGTGCATCTATGTTCATCAAGGATATCGGTCTGTAGTTCTGTTTTTCTGTTGTTTCTCTATCTGGCTTTGGTATTAAGATGATATTAGCTTCATAGAAAGAGTTTGGAAGGATTGCTTCTCTTTCTGTTGTTTGGAAAAGCTTGTGTAGGATTGGAGTAAGTTCCTGTTGAAACGTTTGGTAGAATTCAGCAGTGAAGCCAACTGGCCCAGGACTTTTCTTGGTTGGGAGGGCTTTAATTTCCGATTCAACCTCAATGCATGTTATTGGGCTGTTTAGATTGTTAATTGTTTCTTGATTCTATTTTGGTGGATTATATGTGTCCAAAAATCTATCCATCTCTTCTAGGTCTTCTGATTTGTTCACATATAATTGCTCGTAATACTTCATGATGATTCTTTGTATTTCTGAGGTATCTGTTGTTATATCTCCTTTCTCGTCTCTGATGTTATTGATGTTCTAACTCATACCAGTTGTTGACCTTGTTTCATGGCTTCTCAATTATGGAAATGTTTAGTGATGGAGTACTTGGGTCTATCATATCCAGATGTGGGGGAATAATGGAACATGCATCCCTGCTTCCAGACGAAAGATGGATTCCCAATGAAACTGTTGGACATGTGTAGACTACGGGATACTGGTCTGTCTGACTCTGTCTGTACCAACAATGTCGGGGTACACTTAAATAAGAGACTGATAGAATTATGATTCCTTATGAAGGACTACACCATTGTAGTAAAATGAGGAAAATCTGTCAGGGGGTGGGAGTTTGAGAGGGAAACCCAGCCTGTACAAAATTGTACCACATAATTCAAAATTCAAAATAAAAAAATATATTAAAAAATAAAAAAGCAGATAAAGATGTTTATTTGAGTGCAGAACATTCTAGAAATTCCTGCATCAATTTGTGTGATGCTCATTTCCAACGCTGGGGTGGTGTGGCAGGGGGCTGGGGGGAGGCAGGAGCTGTGGCATAGTAAGATAAGCCTCTTACTTACCGTGTTGCTGGCATCCCCTGTGGACCCCGGTTCAAGCCCTGGCTGCTCCACTTTCTATCCAGCTCCCTGCTAGTGTTCCTGCAAAAGCAGCAGAAGATGGTCCAAGTGTTTGAGCCGCTGCACCCACCCTGGGAGAGGGCCAGGGGTGCAAGGCTCCTTACAGGCACCGCCTGTTCCATCGGTAGTCTGAGAATGGGTGCCATCGCACAGGATGGAGAAGAGCTGTGATACAGCTGTTAGGCCGTTGCTTGTGGTGCCTGCATCCCACGTCAGAGCATCCATCTGAGTCCCAGCCGACACTCCTGGGATGGTACTTGGGCTTCTGCCACCCACGAGGGAGGCCCAGACGAAGTGGCCCGGCCCTGCCCTGATAGTCCGAGTCACTTATTGAGTGACCCAGTAAGTGTTATTCGTTCTTTGAAATAACTAATCTTTACATAGAGGGCCACGCTACAAGCTGGGGCATAGTTCTTCATTGTAAGAGCCCAGCAAGGGCTTGACTTGCACAATCTTGGTTTCTTATGCAGGGGCCAGCATGGCATCTTGTGCCCAGACCCAAGCGTGGGGTACATACTGGGGGGCGCCCCTGCACAGGACAGGCTGCTGTTCCAGGCTCCGGACCTGAGGCAGCCTGCAGGCTGTCATTGTGTACCTGTCGTTCGCACAGGGTGAGTGGCGTGGAGGGAGCTGCTGCCACATCACCCGCTTTAGTTCATGGAAAATGTCACAGGTGCTGAGTGCAAGATGTTCTGGGATTGGTGTGGATTTTGACATGTTCAAAAGTGTGATTCAGTCACCTGCGATCTCAGTCACCTGTGATTGTCAGGGTTCCTGTCGTACGGGATGTGCGACCGAGTGGTAAGCCAATCCTCCCCATGCAGCGCTGGCATCCCATTTGCACACTGGTTGGATTCCTGCTTGCTCCACTTCCAATCAAGCTCTCTCCTGCTGGCCTGGGGAAGCAATGGACGATGCCCAGGGCCTTGGGAGGCCTGGAAGAGGCTCCCGGTTCCCAGCTTGGGATTGACCCAGCTTTGGTTGGTGTGGCCATTTGAGGAGTGAACCAGCAGATGGAAGATTTTGCCCTCTGCATCTCACCCTTTTGCTCTCTCTGTAATTCTTTCAAGCAAAATCAAGCAATCTTTGAAGAGAGTTTCCTGAACTGACATTGTACTGAGCAGCGGAGGCACGGCTAGTCATGCTCCCGCCAGACACCACGCCGTTCTTAGTGGATCAGTCAGACGCACAAAACTTCACCAATGTAGAGAATTTACAGGTGATTTATTCCAAACAGAAAGAAATAATATAGTTTTCTAAAGATTTATTTATTTTGATTGGCAAGGCAGATACTTTCAGAGACAGAGAAGATCTTTCATCCACTGGTTTATTCTCCAAGCAGCCGCAATGGCCAGAGCTGAGTTGATCTGAAGTCAGCAGCCAGGAACTTCTTCCAGGTCTTCCCAATGGGTACAGGGTCCCAAGGCTTTGGGCCGTCCTCCACTGCTTTCCCAGGCCATAGGCAGGGAGCTGGATGGGAAGTGGAGCAGCTGGGCCATGAACCAGCACTCATATGAGAGCTTGCAAGGGGGAAGATTAGCTAATTGAACCATCACACCAGGTCCTTAAGCAGAAACAACTTTTTAAAAAGAGCAGTCATTTGCACCCCCACATTTTGTTGGGAATCTCACTCTGAGGCCAGAGCGGAAGTCCTCAGGCGGCTTCTCTGTGGGGGACGAGCTGCTTCCAAGCTTACACAGCAGCCAGCAGCTGCTCCCCTCTGCGGGCAGAGCAAGGGAAGCCCCAAGAGGCAGCCACAAGCTCCTCACTCCTGCACAGCATCGGAAGCCAGTCACCCACTTCCGAAGCTCAGGCGGGGGCTCACCACAACCGCGGAGTTTAGGAATAACAAGTGATGCGTGTGTGTATTTATAACCATCGCATTGATCTGTATTCTCGCTCTGGGTTCACTAGTGAGCATGGCCTGTGGTTTCCCTGTCTTTTCTCTGCCCTGGCCTGGTTTTACACTCAGGTAACTCTGAAATTCCCCAGGGAGTGCTGGGAGACCGTGACCCCGTGACCCTGTGACCTCGGGGCCAGTGCGTGTGACAGGAGTCATTTGGTTCCTAATAGTTTAGGGCAACACGCAGTCCTTCAGGCCAGATATTATATATTATGTTTTTAATTAAAATATATATATTTATATTTGAAAGGGAGAGAGACAGTTTCCACACGCCAGGCCAGCGCTGGGAGCAGGCGCTCCATCCCAGCCTGCCGCAGGACGACAGGAGTCTGACGACCTTGAGCCATCACTCTAGCTGCTCGGTGTTAGCAGGAGCCAGGGTGGGAGGTAACACCAGACCCTAACTGGATAAAGAGGTTTTATTAGGCTTCTTTTTTTTTGAGATTTACCTCTTTGTAAGGCAGAGTTACAGGGGAGAGAGATCTTCCACCTGCTGGCTCACTTCCTAAGTGCCCACAGTGGCCAGGGTAGGCCAGGCAAAGCCATGAGACAGGAACTCCACCTGGGACTCCCACGTGGGTGCAGAGCACTTGGATCATCCTCTGATGCCGTTAGCACATCAGCAGGAAGCTGGCTCAGAGACAGAAGAACCAAGACTCGAACCTGCACCCATCGGCGATGCCATTGCGGCAGGCAGTGGCTTAACCCACTTCTATGAATTTCTCCAGTTGCTTTGTGACTATTCGCATAGATTTTTTCCTGAAGTCAGCTCTGATCGTCTGCCTGGCTTCTGGGCAGTTGGTCGTCTTGTCTGTCCTCAAGTCTGATGGCGTACAGCTCCTGGCACAGGGCGTCCTCACACAGCCAGGGGTGGAGGTCATGTGAAACTCGCCCTGGAGGCCTCTGGGAAGCTGGTGGCTGAGACCCAGGCCGCAGCAACGCAGGCATGAGTGGGGGAGCTGAGAGCAGAAGAAGGGCCGGGTTCTAGGAACCCACGCCAGGATGTGCTTGTTCCAAGTCCAAGGACAGGAAGCTGCTCTGTCTTGGGGCAGAGGGAGGAGAGTAGCCGGGTTACGGAGGAGAAGGTCATTCCTGGTGATGCTACGTTCCCAAGCTGTCCGTGGGCCGGGCGCGCGTGGACCGGGCGCTGGGCCGTGTGCCCACACACTCTCACATACACACACTCTCTCATCCCCACACACATACACACAATCACACACACCGACACATGTACTCACACACAAATGCACTGTCCACACACACACACACACACACACACACTATTCCGTCACACCAGCCAGCGTTGGAACCGTGACACACATGCACACGGACTGAGCCAGGCTGAGGAGCTGGAATCCAACCACCACCATCCAACCCAAGCAGACCCTCGGTTGGCCAGGTCAGGCCTGCAGAGCTCGACGTGTCCCGTGGGTCCGTGTGGGCTGGTCCCCAGGGTGATGACTGTCTGAGATGGACCCTGGAGGAGGCTGCTTGGCGGATGGGGATGTGAGCAAACGCAAATGGCCTGTGGCAGAAACAGCTCGGAGAGTTCATGGACCAACAAAGACCTGCAAGACCAGGACCGAGGGCAAGAGGAAGACCGGGATGCATGAGTGGGGAGGGGGCACAGGGCTTCCCTGCCTCACGGCCACAGGGAAAGGGAGGCCACGGAGGGCAGAGGCTGGGCTCTCTGTGGTCCCGGGTGGGGGCTGTGAAGACCTGACCCCTCCCGGAGGCAGAGCCGCTGTCCCCCTCAGCCGCCTTTGCCTTTCCATGTGAGCGTGGGGACCCGTCGCGGTGGGGTCGGGCGGCATGCCAGCCCAGGGCGCCAGCAGAGAGGGCATCGCTCTCAGGGGACAAGGACAGGCCCTGGGTCAGCCTTAACGAGGTCATTCGGAGTCAAGGCCACGGAGGATGTGTCGTGGACGCAGAGCCGTCTTGCCCGCCCACGAGCCTGCACTTTTTACCCCTGGGTGAGCTGCCCACCAGTACCAGCCGCCTCCAGGGATGTGGGCGACATTGGCTGCAGACTGCGCCCCCGGCACCCTGGCTACAGGAGAAGCTCAGAGTCTGCTCAGCTATCCCCACCCCAACAGGAGAGCCTTGAATCCGGGGACCCTGGGGCCGCCTTGCTGCCCAGCACCTGCACACGGGTGGTGTCTACTGCCCTCTGGTGGTCGAGAGATTTTAAAATTCTGTCCAGTTAGTCTGACTTAATTCTTGATGTGGATGCAGGGCTGCCGGGATTAGAACCAGCACCCATATGACATCCTGGCATGTGCAAGGCAAGGACTTTAACCACTAGGCTACCGCACCAGGCCCTGCCTGGCAACTTTACGGAAGGATACTTCTTCCCATAAAATCTGCAAAAAATCATTTCACAAAGCGTTGATTAAGCTACACAAAAACATCAGAGATGTATCATCAACTTTACTTCTCAAAGAATATTATGATTTTTTAAAAGATTATTTGACAGGCCCAATGTAGTAACCTAGTGGCAAGTCCTTGCCTTGCATGTGCTGGGATCCCATATCGGTGCCAGTTCTTGTCTTGGCTGCTCTGCTTCCCATCCAGCTCCCTGCCTGTGGCCTGGGAAAGCAGTCGAGGATGGCCCAAAGCCTTGGGATCCTGCATCTGCATGGGGGACCTGGAAGAGGCTCCTGGCTCCTGGCTTTGGGTTGGCTCAGCTGCAGTCATTGCAGCCACTTGGGGAGTGACTCAGTGGACGGAAGACCCTTCATTTTGTATCTCCTTCTGTCTGTGTATGTGCCTTTCCAATAAAAATAAATCTTAAAAAAGAAAGATTGAGCAGCAGAGAGACAAGTATCCTCTAGTTCACTGCCCACATGCCCACAACAGCTGGCGCTACACAGAGGGTGGAGCCAGGAGCCGGGAGCCAGGGATCCCAGCTGGATCTCCACAAGTGGGGCAGGAACCCACCTCCGAGCCGTCACCACTGCTTCACAGGGTCTACAGGAAGCTGGAGTCAGGAGCCAGAACTGGGAGTCACATCTGGGAGCTGACGCGGGACACAGGTGTCTCAACCCCTCGGCTAGACGCCAGCCCCTTCCCCCACCATTCCTAAACGGTCCATTTCCTGTTCCTGGCAGAGTGCACGTTGGACCTGAGCTAGACCAGAAGTACAGGCCCCTGGCACAGGAAGTCACGCTTCCCCGTGCATCTCAGCTTGTGACACAACCTTAAAAAAACAAAACAAACAAAAAAAGACCATAGCAAGCTCTTTTAAGAATTCCTTTCTTGACTCTCCTTCCAATTCCCTTAAGGTTTGTGCTTACAAAATAGTGTAATATAAGTAATTGTGGTCTTGGAAGTATTGTCTATGCCATTTTCTAAACATTTACCACTATTTCCTGGAATTAACGCCAGATTCTGTTAAAACAGCAACCTTTAACATACACACGTCATGGTGACATCTCCTTGTAAATGGTTCTTATCTGATTAATGACCAAGTTTTCTAGTTGCCTCCGGCAAGCTAGATCTGATTCTGTTGAATTGTCCCAGAGTCTGAGATAAGCCACTGGCTCCAGCTGCGAGCACGTCCATGCTGAGGGCGTCCTGTGTTCTCTGAATGTCATTAGGTTCTCACTGCGTAAGATCAGCAAAGTTGCGTACTTGTTTTAAACAGAGTGATCACTTTATGTCCGTATAATCCGATCTCTGTGTGTCATATACAGAGATTCTATTTCAACCAGGTATTTTAAGCCTTCTTGGCATCCTTGACAGGCATTCCAAAACTCAAAAGTTTCAAATCTGGGCACTGTGATGCCCAGTGAGCCCATGAGGACTCGAGCCATTTCTCTCCCATTTTATAGAGACAACGGCGGGTTGGGCTGCTTGGATTAGATTAAAAATACTGTCAAATCACAAGGCAGTGCAAAATGCTGCTACACTAAAATGCTCCAGCCACACAAGTCCAACGGCCTCTTTTAGGTTATCAATTAAAATTGTTTTCTTAATTCAGAGGGGTCTAAAATTACAGCTTTCTGTAAAACCCCGCATGTTCTGCCTAAGATGGATAAACAGGTTCTCTCAGCTAATGAATTCTATGGTTCCAGCTGTACCTGTCTAAAATCTGTTTACCTATATTTGTGGGTTTTTTTTTTTAAGATTTATTTATTTGTATTGGAAAGCCAGATATACAGAGAGGAGGACAGGCAGAGAGGAAGATCTTCTGTCCATCGATTCACTCTCCACATGGCTGCAACGGCCAGAGCTGGGCCAACCCAAAGCCAGGAGCCAGGAGTCTCCTCCGGATTTCCCATGTGGGTGCAGGGTCCCAAGGCTTTGGGCCGTCCTCCACTGCTTTCCCAGGCCACAAGCAGGGAGCTGGATGGGAAACAGGGTGGCCAGGAATAGAACTAGTACCTTTATGGGATCCCAGCACATGCAAGGCAAGGACTATAGCCACTTGGCTACCGCACCGGGCCCAGTGTTTACCTATATTTGTAAACCATCTAAAAAACATGACAAACTCATGTTACTACAAACAACAGATAATTTTAATCAATTGATTGCAATTCTGAAACATCTAAAGACTTTAGAACATTACTGAAACTGATGTATTGTCCCACCCTAAACTAAGATTACTTTATCAACACAAAAATCTCTTTAGCTCTCAAGACTTCAATCTCAGACTGTTTTTTTTTTTTAAGTGTTTTTAAGTTACTGACATGTTGATGCTCAAGTTCTCTGATCGACCAAGTTATTCATGGATTCTCATTGTTTTCTCTACTGTACAAGTTAGGTTAATTGTAAGCCTGTGCTCTCGTCTCGCTGCTCTTTGAGTTTTCGCTTGATATTTGCTGAGAGCAGTCCACTGGGGAGCTCTGACTCTCCTCTTCCTCCCCTCTAAGACTCTAAAAGGCCTCTCAGACTGCAGGGTTTGAGCTCCAGACCCCATCAAGGGACAGCTAACTTACAACATCAGCAGCCTAACCGTCTCATGGACACTGCCTTACTTCACAGTAAGCATTAAGAGAAGGTACCCATGACACAGACTAGCTCAGTCCATTAAAGATTTCGGGATAGTCCCGAGCGTCCCCTTGCCTGCCATCTGGGGGCTGCTCTGTGGTCCACGTTACCAGGGGCCCAGAGGAGCCGTGGGCCGGGCAGCAGGAGGCTCTCCGATGCAGCTTTATACAGCAGCCCGCTCTCCAGGAGACCCAGCAAGGCCAGTGAGCCTCGGGCAGCGCCTGCTGGCAACGTGAGAAGCCGTAGGCAAACAGCTGCCCTGACAGAAGTGGCTTTCGAACAACCCTGTTGGCTCTGCCAGGGGCCAGGCTGCTGGACGTGGAACTGTCCTGGGCATTGAAGAGTTCCCGGGTCAGAACCAGGTCAGGTGCCCCGCTCTGCCCAGCTCCGCTGCTGTGAAGGGGACGGCCTGGGCTCAGTGACACCGCAGTGCGGCGGCGTGTCTTCATCTGGAGACACTGTGTGTAGCAGCCTCCTGCTCAGGCCGGCTCTG
Organism: Ochotona curzoniae; assembly: GCF_017591425.1. Lineage (NCBI taxonomy): Eukaryota > Metazoa > Chordata > Mammalia > Lagomorpha > Ochotonidae > Ochotona > Ochotona curzoniae. The sequence continues at coordinate 3,671,892 of NW_024466389.1, forward strand.
CTCTCTGTCCGGCCCAGTGGTGGGCGTCAATGGGCTGTCTCCCCCTGAGCAGTTTCACACCTCTCTTACAATGACACTCCCAGTACCCCATGTGCAGAGGTCAATGGTCCTGGCCCCCACATGTACCCGCTCAGGCCTTGGCATCCTCCTAATTATCAACCCCCTCCTGTGATCTTCGATTTGCCTCTCAGTAAGAAAACCTCTGGACTGAGATATCAGCAGAGCTGTCCTGGGGGTCCCACTGACCGTCCTCTGGCGCCTACTTGTTGGATATGTCTCCTCCAGACACAAAACCCAAGTGCCCATGTGTGTAAGACCTCAGATCCGTTTCTGCCAGCTGTCACCTTAGCCCTTGAGCGCCCTCTGCTGGAGCCCTGGCCTCCCCGCAGCCCCTCCTTACCTCCTACTGGGCTCAAAAAGGCCTCCACAGTGGCCGTAGCTCCTGCCCACTCCATAGCGCTTTGCTAAAATGCACGCACCGAACAAATAAAAAAGCTTTCTCTTTGCCATCGCCATACATATTATTTTTGTTTTCTTTTTTTTTTTTACACCCTGTTTCTTCACTAAACACTCTTTTAACCAACTCTTCCTAGGCCAAATCAAGCCTCATCTCGCTCACGTTCCAGCCTAGCCCTTCCCACCAGCACCATCAAACACAAGGCTGCAATGCTGGGGCTGAGCAGAAGTGACTCCAGGGCCCTGCCCAAGTCACGCTGACACTCCCACCCAGAAATGTTGAAGCAGCTCACAGTCTCCTGGCCTCGTGGGACCTGGAAGACCAGTCGCGATCCGCACACGGAGGTCAGCTGCATCCGGCGATTCCCTCCGATGGCAAATGACATCTGTGGTGCGAGTGGCCCTCCAGAATCGCGGGGCTCTAGACGCCTGGCGGAGGACAAGGGAGGAACCTGACCTTCTTACAGGAAGAACGCTGTGCTACAGCAACAACTCTGGTCTGGTGGAGAACGTCGACACCTCCAACGACTCGACAGGGAGCAAACGAGTAACGCAGCCAGGCTTTCTCCAACTGCTGAGTGGTGCTCCCCGCACGCTTGGTTGGCCCCGGTATTGAGACCTTTGTCTCCTACTCATGTTCGTGCCTTGCTCCCTCCGGTTCGTTCATTTGTGTGGCCACCAATCAAATGTGTGACTTCCCTGGCCCGCCGTCTGTACTGGGCAGTGACCCTCACCCAGCAGCGTTTCCAATAAACCTTGCTTTAAGCTGAGCTCTATTCTGTGTGGATTTCTGGTTCCGAAAATGTACTCCAACCTTACACATAGAAATTCTGTCAATTTTTGTGCTGGCCAGAAAATGGCAGAGGAGTTCCCAGACTGTGGACGCAGCTCCAACATCAGTCCATGCCTCGGTCACGAACCCCAGTCCCACCCTGTTACACCTCACAGGGACCACAGAGGAGAGAGGGGATTTTCCCTAGCTAAACACCTGGGGACGCTGGAAATGGCCGTCAGCTTTGTCCCATGGAGCTGCGTGGAAGGATGGAGTGGCACTGTGGAATTCCAGGTCAGCCAAGTATAGATGGGGTTGGGGTAGGCGGTGCCAATCAAAGGCCTTTGAAAGAATGAACTTCAAGATGACAGGGGAGCCAGGGCTGCCAAGTCCGTCCTCTGCGAGCGTGCTGCACCCCATGTGTGACTCTGGGGCTCTGTGTGGGCGCACCCCACTGGGGAGGTGACCCCAAACGCCCCTGTACTTGGCAGACTGAGTGGGCTTCGCGGAACAGCTACAGAGTGGGGAGAACTGGGGGGTGAAGAAGGGGAGGGCACGAGGAACAGGGGCTCTGAAAGTGAGAGCGATGGAGCAAATGATAAATTCAGCGACCCTGAGTCATCTAACATGTAACCGCCTAGCTCTCTGTGTGTGATATGTCGGGAAAGAGTGGCACCTGCCAAGATGGGTGGTTTTTAACAAACTTTTTCAAGGCATTTAGATTCATTCTACCAGGAACCAGAAACTTCTTCTGGGTGTGAGTGTTAGGGGTCCAAGCAGCTGGGCCACGTTCTGCTGTATTTCCCAGGTGATCAGCAGGGAACTGGGTGGGAAGTAGGGCAGCCAGGACACGAACCACAACCCATATGGGACGCCAATGTTGTGGACCACTGCTGTGCCTGCTGCACCACGATGCCAGTCCCAGGCAGATGCACGCGCATGCACATACAACCACACACACACACACACACACACAGCCTAGCCTGAGTGTTGACCAAGCAAGAGGTATTAACTGCTGAACTTAGTATGTACAGTGTTGTGCATGAAAGGAAAATCATGCTAATTTCAACTTCTTCATACTTTGCACTCAGGCAGGAAGGAGCAGCTGTCCTGAACCCTTACCTGGTGGGGAAGAGACACCTTTCTGAGAACCCAGCACATGGCGTCCCTGGTCCCTGCCTGGGCCGCTCGCCTACCACCTGAGGTCTTTCCCCATGTTGAGTGTAAGTCTTTGTTTTGTTTTTTGAAGTATTTATTGATTTGGGCTTGGCCTTGTGGTGTAGTGAGTCAAACCCAATACGTGCAGTGCCAGCGTCCCATTGGGCACTGGTTCAAGACCTGGTTGCTCCATTTCTAATCCAGCTCCCTGCCAGGGCGCCTGAGGAAACAGCAGTGGGTGGCCAGGTGCTTGGGACTCTACACCCAGGTGGGAGACCCAAATGAAGCTTCTGGCCCCTGGCTTCATCTTGGCTCAACCCTGGTAATTACAGACATTTGGGGAGTGAATCTGTAGCTGGAAGATCAATATCATCTCTCCCCACTCTGCAACTCTGGCTTTGAAATAAATAAAATAAACACTCATTAGAAAGTATTTCTTGATTTGAAAGCAGAGTGATGAGATAAAGGGAGACAGAGAAATCATCCATCCTCTGGCTCACTCCCCAACTGCCGGTGCTTGGGCAAGGAGCCAGGAACCTCAGGCAGGTGTCCCAGGTGGGCAGCAGGAACCCAAGGACCCTGGCTGTCTGCCTCCTCCCAGACCCATCAGCAGGAAGCAGCACTGGAGGCCCAGGAGCTGGCAGGCAGGTGTGGGAGGTGGACACACCTGCCAGGTGCCAACACCAGTCTCACCTCGGTTGGTGAAAGCATCTATGAGTCATATAGCCTGGGCTTCAGACAGCTCCCGCGGGCCCGACCCGGCCTTTCTGAGCAGCGTGTCACAGGGTGTGCCATCCCAGGCTTGGCATCTCTCGGGCGTCATGGGCTGTGCAGATCTCACCAACTTCTGCACCACTACCCCCTGCCCCAACCTTCTGCCACACCCTCCTAAGGACTGGATCCTGTGCCCCTGGAGAGAGTTTCCGTGAGGCTCCTCAGTCCTCACCAGGAATGAAGCCACCACAGGCTTCAAACATCCTTCTATCACCCAAGCCCTGGCCAGTAGAAACTTCTGGAAGGCACGCCCTTGCCTCCCCTTCTGCATGCCCAGGAGTCTACCAGCATTCCTTTCATCAGGCCCATCCTCTCAAAACCTGGGGCCCCAGCCCCTGGGTGGGCCACATGGGCCTCTCCAGACAGCCCACCTTCAACCTCAAGTCCAAGCTTCTTCCTCTAGGAAAACAGAAGCAAAGACTGCCCACTTGCTAGGAACGACAGCTCTAACAAACAAAAATTTGGACACTGGGTTAGACTTGAATTTCAGATAACTATCATTTCTGATAAAAAGCTTGAGGTAAATATTGCATGGGATATATTTACACGAGAGAATCATTTCTAGCTTGTTGGAAGGTCCTGTTGTATGGGGAAGCTCATACTTTCATCTCTGACAACCCTAGACCAAGAGCCCTGTCGCCCGGGTTCCCTCCTGTCCCAAGCACCTCCTGGCCACCTTGGAGTGACTTCGCTCCTCTGAGGGCTGGTCGAGGAGACCCCATGTGTGTGGCCACCTCTCTGGGTGCCCCTGCCAGAAACAGGGTCTCTCCCCCGTTCTTCCCCACCTTCCTGGTCAGTCCCTCCTCAGCCTCTTGTCACTTGCCTCCCCTAGCTTGCTTTGTAACTGGGGTTCGTCATTCTGGCACCATTTTTCTCTTTGTAGCCAGTGGGATGGTCCTAACAAGCCAGTCAGGTCAGGTCCTCACTGGCCCCTCCTCTGAGCTTCTGGACTGGAGTGATGGCATTGGGATGTGGCCACAGCCTGCCCCACAGCATCCCTGCTCTCGCTCCCTGGGCCCTCTGCTAGGCAACACTCCATGTTTCTGCTCAATGTCCTGGGTATCCTGGCCCCACCCCTTCTCCTGGGAGCTTCCCCAGCAAGAGCACAGGACCCACAGCCCTGCGCCTGCCCAGGAATCAGGAGGGCAGCTTCTCTCACTTCCCTCTTTTCTCGGGCTCCTGGAGCGCAGTAGTTCTACGAGGACATGGTTCTGCCCAGGGTGACTTTGACTGATCCTTGGCTGCAGGTCAGCTGGTGCAAGGCAGGCCCTATTGGGTGCCCATGTGCCAATGTGATGTAACATGGGGAGCAGAGCTGCAGAGACACTGGCCCCCTGGGATGTAGTGAGTCTAGGCAGCTGGTGAGGGCAGGTTGGAGCGACTTCAGCAGTTCACTGAATCTGAAGGAGTGATCAACACTGATGGAAAAGCGAGATCCATCATGCAACTGAGAAATCAATTCTTGGTGGCAAGGCAGTCCTAAGCTCTAACTGTGTTACATCGCTGAGCGCTCCAGTATCAGATGTTTATAGAGAATGCCATATTATTTCATCATTAGCCTTTATGATTTGATACAATCAAAAGCAAAATATGCAAAGCTTTTTAATCTGTATAATAAATCTATTTTATTTTTGATAATGCTCATATAGTTAAGAAAGATGCATATCTATGAGGACACAGGCACTCCACAACATTGTGATATTCCCTGTGTTTGGAATTTTGAATTCAGTAATCCAGTCGGGGGGGTTCCCCAAAGAAACCTCACCAGAGGTGCCCTCGGACCTGACTCGTGTGTGTGCCAGCCATTGTGGGTCTGGCTCAGCGCATCATCCATATCAGCCCGCACATACACACTGGTAGTTGCAGTTGCCTGGTCACTTCTGCCCACAGCTCCATCTCACATACAAACCAGTGGATGCTGAGGCCCGGCCCAGCCCTGCCCACCATACACTTGGCCCTCATGCACACCAGTGGAAACTGCAGCCTAGTCGGAGTCACCCCAGAAGCCCCACCAGGCCTGCTGCCAGCCTCGATTCCTATGAATGCTGGTATATGCAGGGATGTGCCAGTCTGCCCAGCATCCCACTTGCCTCTTACACACATTGGTGGGTGTTGGAGCCTAGTTCAGCTTAACTGAGCCACTGTCCAGCTCACACTCATGCTGGCAGGTGCTACTGCCTGTCCAGCGAGGCCACCCTCAGCATTGGTTCCCATACTCACTGGTGGGAGCTGCAGCCCATCAGAGAAGTGCTCACAATTTTCCTACTTGGTCCACTCTCAGCTTCAGATCTTGTACTTCACAAGTGGTTCTAGGTTTAGCTTGACAGGACTTGCCTCCAGTCCCGGATCCTGCTAACTGATGCTGTGGCAAACCCAGCCACCTTGTACTTGCTCTGACTCATGCGTGTACCAGTGGATGTGGTCGCTTAGCCCAGTCTGGCTGTCCTTACCCAGGTCACATGCACACCAGTGGGCTTTGTAGTCCTGCCCATCTGAGTTTTTACTCTCACCAGCAGGAGCAGTGGCCCAACAGGGAGAACCCTCACAGCTCCCCTACTGGGCTGCTAATGTGCTATTGGGAGCTGTGCATCAGTCTGGCATGGCCCACCTCACTTCAGCATTCACCAGCAGGTACTGTGGTCTGGCTCAGCCCAGTCTGCCCCAGTTCCAGCTCATGCTGGCAGACGCTACAGCCTAGCCCAGCCCAATCAGCACCCACACCCAGCTCTAGTATGAACTGGCTGGTGTTATGGTCCTACCCTGCCTGTGTTGTACCCCATCCTGGTTCTCACATGTGCCAGTGGGTGTTATGAACTGGCCTAGCCTGGCCCTCCCCCAGAACTGACCCACACTTATGCTGGCTGGTACTGTAACGTGGCCTAGTCTGGACTGCCCCAGCCTTGGTTCTTGTGCTCACCTTCAGGGACTGTGTCCTAACAGAGGAGTTCCCCATGCTCCTCTATCAGGCCACCTTCCTCTGGCAGATCTCATGCACTGGTAGATTCTTGGCCCACACCCTGTCCTGCAGGTACAGCGGCCTTGCTCAAACAGTCCACACCCATTCTGGCTCTTACTGTTGGGTGCTACAGCTCAGCCCTTCCTGCCCACCCCTAGACCCAGCTCTCAAATGGTTCAGTGGGTCCTGAGACCTAGCATAGCCTGTCCCATCCCTACCCTGGCTCTTGCAGACACCAGTGGATATGAGAGCCTAGCCCAGTCTAGCATACCTCAGACACAGTCCACCCCATGCCATGGGATACTACAGCCATGTCCAGTGCAGTTCACTGCCCCATTCCAGCTCTTATGTTCACTAGCGGGAACCACAGCCCAGCTGGGGCATCCCCTTAGCTCCCTGACTAGGCTTGCTCCCAGCCACAGATCTTGTGCATGCCAGTGATTGCTCTGACTAAGCCTGGCATAATCCATCACCCTTCTTAGCCTTTGCCATCGCATGCTGCAGCCTGGCCTGGCCCACCCCATCTGCAGCTTCAACTTTCACTGGTGGTTGCTGCAGCCTAGCCCTGCACAGACTGCCCCTATCCCTGGCTTTCATGTAGACCAGTAGATGTGACAGCCTATTCTCACCCACATAGCCCGCAGCCCATCCTGGCTCCTGCGTGTGTGCCAGTGTGTTATGGTTTGGCCTAGTCCCACCTGGCTCACATCTGCAGAGCCAACCCACACACCTGTTGACAACTGAAGCAGCCCTGCCTGACCTGATCCACACCCATGCCTGACTCACGTGCTCACCGGTAGGAGTGATGGCCCACCAGGGCAGTTCCCCAGGGTTCCCCACCTGGCCCACTCCCAGGCCCAGATTTCATATGTGTCAGCAGGTGCTAGGCACTTACTTGGCACAGTCTTCCCACCTTGCCCCCAGTCTTGGCCTTTGTGTGTGCTGGTGGATGTTGTGGCCACCCTGCTCCACCGGGTGCACCTGCAGGTGTTGCTGCCTGGACCAACCCAACCTATTCCCAACCCCAGCACCCTTGAGTGTTGGTGTGTTCCATGATTATGCCTTGTTCAGCCCGTCATCACTCCCAGCCCTCAAGCAAACCAGCTGGTAGCCAGTCCCACATGGGTAGGCTCACAGAATCTGCTCCCAGACCCAGTTCTCTCATGTTCTTGTTAGTGTCATGGCCCAGCCGGAATTGGTTCATCCCTGCCCTAACATTGGCAGGTACTATGGTCAACCCCTACCAGGCAGGCTCCCCAGCCATGGTTTTTGTGTGTGCTGGTAGATGGTCACTGATACCAACAAGCCCAGCTCGGGTCTCCCACGTGGATGGGTGAATTGATTTGGCCCTAAAAGGTCCTTCAGTTTCCCTTCTCCAAACCATCCCGTCTCAGCCCCCTGGTTCACCTGCAAGCACAGTAGCCTGCTTGGGGGAAGCCCCCCAGAAGTCACTCCTCACCTGTTGCATTTTCCTTTAGCAGTCTTCCCTCCCACACAACCCTAGACCCCATTTCTCTAGCAATGCAATCTCCCTGCCCCCACTAACGAGCATACAGATACCCAAGCCCCGGCATCTGATGGTGTATTGTGCTGCCCTGGGGCCCTGCCCGAGGCCCAAGACCCCATGTTCCAGTGCGCTGGAGTCTGCCCCCATGTATCTTTCAGAAAAAATAGAATAGGCAACTATGCTGGCATACTAGTATAATTAATACAAATTTGGTATTAACCAGGCCCAGGATGCCCACCAGCTAATTCTCCCAGCAGTGTAACACTTGCCTAGGTACGATGCAATGTAGGCAGCTGCCTGCAGATGGGGTAGAAAGCTTCCCAAGCCAGTGATCTTTCTTGAGTGGGATTTCCTTTCTGTGCAGATGATAGATACGTGCTTTATAGAGTACTGTTTGCTTGTTTATTCTTAAAGCAGGAGAATGGTCACTTTAACATTTTTGTTTACTGCTGTTATTTATTTGTAAGCTCTTCCATGTGCTGGAACACTTCTCAGAAGCTACAAACACCTGGGCTGGACCAGGCAGAAGTCAGGAGCCTGCGGTTCAGCCTCCGTCTCCAGCCTGGGCTGCAGCATGGGGCCGGGATCAGGAGCAGGGCTCTGGATTCGATCCCAGGCACAAAGGTTGGTGGGCGCTCGGGCACCAGGGCACACACTTGCCGAGCCTCACCGAGCTCTGCCCAGCCCTCCACCAACAGGCCAAGGCCCTCTCTCACTGTGGCCCCTGAACATTTCCCCCCCACAGAAACACCTGCTCAGCAACAGCAAAGAGGGAGTCACCCACTTTAGCACCTAGATGCCCCTCCTGGCCAAAGTTCCCATCAGAATGAAACCTTCCACTAAGAAGGAAAACAGAATTATTTTCATAAATAACTTACGTTTGTTTTTGAGCACTTACAAAATGATTCAGCTTATATCTTCCTGAGCATGTTCGCTTAGTTTGGTGTGAATTTCCTAAACTAACCCCAAACTGAATGATTTTATCCTTTCTCAGTTTTTTTTTTAAAAAACTATTTTTTAGGGAAAAAGATGACTCACACTCCAAATTCCTGTTTTTATTTTGTAACTTTTACCAAAATACAATAAAAGGAGTCTACAAAAACGCTCATGAAAAATACGTATTATAAAAAAAAAAACCGCACATGGATGTCAACTTTTTGCTTGAAACCAGGCTCAGCTTTCCACTCTATGTTGCCTGCCTTCAGATCGTGTGCTGGGGTGTAACACAGCCTGTGCCACACACACACAGCTCCCAGCAGGTCAAGAGAGCACGTGGTGGATTTCGTGGGTTTGGAAACCAAGGCCGCGCGAGCCCATGGGCATGGCCCATCTTTTTGTGGATGTGGACAGTGGACACCATGTGGCCACAGCCAAGAGGAGAAACCAGGGGAGAAACTTTAGCTTAAGTGATAACACCTCCCGTCTAATGTATCTGCTCCCCTACCCCCCAAAAATTTAGACAGAACTCAATGCCGTTCATGAGCAGAAGACAGGCAGACACCCCTTCCTCAGCCAGGACAGAAGGAACTCCTTAGTTTGATGGAGTATGTTTCAAAAACCCACAAAACAATCACACACAAAAGCAAGGACAGGCTTTCGCGTCACGCGGCAGGCCCAGCCGGGCGCCAAGCAGCAGGTCAAGCTGAGCAAATCAAAGATGGCAGTGTAGCCGAGACGCCAGCGTCCCACAGCCGAGGGCCTTGTAGGAGGCCCGGCTACTCCGCGCTTCCCACGCAGCTCCGGGCGGCAGAGGGTGGCCCCTGGGCGGGGTCCTGCCCACCATGTCAGGGGCGCAGTGTATTGCAAGCATTTGGTGGAGTGACTCAATGCCTGGAAGATCTATCTCTTTCTCCCTGTGACTCACCTTTCAAATAAATAAGGAAATCTTTAGGGGGGAGAGGACTAGAAAAGCAGAGACACTAGGAAAGTGCCCCTTGCTTCTGTTAACGTGGCACTCAGTCGGAGGCCGGTGGGCTGGCCCGTAGGTGGATGTGGCTAGCTGCGAGGGCGGCTCTCACAGCAGAAAGATGCGGGCACACACTTCACCGCCGCTTCTTCTCTGGATTCCCGTGTCACAGTTCGCAACCTCCCTCCTCTTCCTCCGGAAACTGGCAGCTGCAGGCGTCTTCCTCCTGAGCGGTTTGTACCGGTTTCATAAATGCTAGGGAAACAAGTGGCCAGTGCTCACACATGCTGTTGTCTGTGTTCACGCATTTCCCAGACCAGCCCTACGCAGCAGGCGGGACCAACCTGTTTCAACAACCTCGACCCCCATGCAGGTCACGTCAAAAGCGGCTTTTCCCCGACTTGCCTAAGATGGCTTTCCACCAACAAAACCCTTTATCTTTGAAAAATGCCTGTTTGTGTTTCCTACAGTGGCTTCCAAAAGCCTTGAGCATGAATTGCTACAGCCATACCCCAAATACACCCAAAGTTTCAGCTCCCCAGCACACAGTCCAGTGCTGAGGGCAACTCAGACATAGAGTGTTTCTTTCTATTCTTTCTAATGAAGCGTTTTGGCTTCAAGATTTTTCCACTATCCCCCTTGCTTTAATGTAAGAGTAAGGAAAGGACTGATTTGTGTGTCAGCTTCCAGCTTTGCTGTGCATGTAATGTTCTCGTGTCCTTGTTGAACAGCTGTCCACCTGAAACAAAGGTGGTGGTGGTGGTGGTGGTGGTTGGTCCCCACTGTCACTTGCTTGCTATGTTGAAAGCAACCTCGGGCAGCAGCCGGTGTAGCAGTTAGGATGTCTACTGCAGCGGGTCAGAACGTAATACCCAAAGTGCCTGGATGTAACTCTGTTGATGGGGCCACAGTGAGTTAAGCTCCACCTGCGATGCCAGCATCCCCTGTAGGAGTGCCAGTTGGAGTCCCAGATGCACTTCCGATCCAGTTTCCTGTTAGCACACCTGGCAAGGCAGAGGAGGATGGCCAAAGTCCTCAGTGCCTGCACCCATGTGGGGGACCCAGACGGAGTTCCAGCCTGCTGGCTTTGGTCTGCGCCAGTTCTGACCATTCAGGGGAGTGAATTGGCAGATGAAAGATCTTTCCCCCTCTCTCTCTATTAATTCTTTCAAAAAAAATTTAAAGAACTGAAATAAAGAAATCCACTGTTTTCATAACAGACAGGAAGGCTTCAGTTTGCAAGCCACCGGGGGTAACAATGCAGATGGAAGAATTGCAAAGGAGGATTTTAAGTTTGCTGCCATGAAAGAGCTCCCACCTGCAATTAGCAACATGCTTGGAACAAATGAAAAAAAAATCAAAGATGTAGCAGAGAATCCAGTGTCAATGTGAAGCATGAAAACACTGAACATTCGAAAATGGACTTGATTGCAGGATGAAGAGGAGTGAGGAAAGAATGGTGGGGGATGCCTGGGACGGGGGTGTGGGGCTGTCACTGAGGCTGGGGACCCCCGTCCCGGGTCCCCGAAAGGGAAGGAGAAGAACCAGCCTGATGAAATGTAGCTGGAAAATTGGTGCCTGAAGTGTTCCCAGATCCACCAAAGCTATAAAAACACCTGCCAAGACTGAGCGAACACCAACAGAACAAACCCCAAAAACCAGAGCCCAAGGGAGGCCATGTGACCTGGGCGAGGGGAGTCAAAGCCAAGGACGGCAGGCGTCTCTCGGGGCCCTCGGCACAGTGACTAGGATACTCCTTTGGGCACCTGCACCCTGTATTGGTGCAGTGGGCTCAGTCCCTCTCCACTTCTGACCCAGCTTCCTGCTAACGCACATTCCAGGACATCGGCTGAAGGTCTGAAGGCTCTAGGTCCCTGCCTCCCGTGTGGGAGGCCTGGACTGGCTTCAGCCCAGCCCACCTTTGGGTCAGACAAGGGGACGTGCATCAGTGGGTGGAAGATCTCTGGTCTTTTTCTCTCTGTGTCCCTGCCTTTCAAACAACGTTAAAATAAACAGATGAATTAAATAGATTTTAATTTAGAAAGAAAAATCACGTAAGCCAAAAGGAAGAATCACCATATTTTTTTCTAGAACCGAAAGAAAATAATTATGAACCGAATTTTGGGGCATGAACCGGTACTAGGATACACTCAGATGAATGGAAGGCAGAATTTAACTTCTGCAGATGTACCCGTAAAGAACGGCTGAAAAAGTCTCCGACCATAAAATAAACACGAGAAGAAGGAATGTGAGAACTTCAGGAAGGATGAACCATGGAAAAGCAAATGTATTGATGTTACGTTTCTGGAATTGTCTAAGTCATGTTTGGCAGCTGCAGTAGGAATTATAGCACTGTCAATGTAGTTCCTGATGTCTGTTTATATTTAAGACAAGTACAGATTAGAGGAGGTCCAGGGAGGGCAAAGGTAGGCACCTTCCTGCATTTCCTTTGAGCTGGCCAAGCTGGCATCAGTGAACTGTGACAGATTATGCATTTTGAAATAGAACATATGAAACTAGAAAACTTTCAGAAAATAATTAAGGGACCTGGGACTTGGTGAAGAGATCTCAGACCTTGCTCCCTAAACAATCAATCAATTGATCAAACAATCAATCCATAAAACAAAAGGGCACATTGGACTTCATAAAGTCACAGGGTTCTCTGTGGCAAACCCTGCGAGGAGCATGAAGGGACCAGGTGTTTACAAGCCATGGATCTGACAAAGACTCGCTTCCAAAACATGTAAAACGTTCATGAATCTCATCAATAACAGAACAAAATCTGGTTACAAAAAAAGAGGCAAAAGACATGCAGGAACAGTCCAGTGGCCAAGATATGAAAGGTCCTAACATGTAAAAGGGGACCTCACAGAATCTGTAGGAGGAAAGGGCTAAAGATAAGTTTATTCAGGGGCCCAGCATGACAGCATAGCGGCTAAAGTCCTTGCCTTGAATGCACCGGGATACCATATGGACACCAGTTCTAATCCCAGCAGCCCCGCTTCTCATCCAGCTCCCTGCCTGTGGCCTGGGAAAGCAGCAGAAGATGGTCCAAAGCCTTGGGACCCTGCACCTGCATGGGAGACCTGGAAGAAACTCCTGGCCCCTGGCTTCAGAAGGGCTCAGCTCTGGCCATTGTGGCTACGTGGAGAGTGACCCAGTGGATGGACTATCCTTTTCTCTGTCCTTCCTTCTCTCCATAAATCTGATCTGCTTTTCCAAATAAATAAATAAATAAATAAATAAAATTTTTAAAAAGTTCACAGAAAACAGACATTATGAAAAAGTGCTTGAATTTCCATTTTTGCATAAAAATAAACAAATCTTTCAACTCTACTTTTTACAAACCCTGTGTGTCCTCAGATGGTCCCATTGTATAACAGTCTTAAAATGACCAAAGTACAGAGATGGAAAGCAGACCAGTGGTAGCTGTCGGGGAGGGGTGAGGGAGCAGGTGTGGCAGGGAAGGGGCCATGGGTGGGAGAGCGTGGTGCTGAGGGATGGGAGGGGAGGGCTGCATACTGGTTGTGCAGATGCTGACCCAAATCTGCCCCGGATAAAGGCTGGAGCCATTCACACTCAGTGTGCGGGTCACATTTCTGACTGGTTTTGAAATTGTACACTATGAGCCTTTACTGTCTTTGCAATTTCCTGGAAATTGGCCTAGCTTGGCCTAGCTCTGGCTGTTGGTTGTCTCAGGAGTGAATCTGCAGGTGGAAGATTCTCTCACTCGGTGGTGCTCCACCTTTCAAATAATAAAAATAAAAAGCTCTTTTAAAATGACCTAAAACGTTTAAAAAAAAAACAGGATTACAGGTCCATTGTAATTCCCTAACTACCCATAGATACTTCTGAAAAGCATTTTGTAGAGAACTTGGCTGTGTTCGGGGTGCAATGGGAGGAACAGCGCTTCGCATCAGGGTTCGCAGGCAGCTTTGGGACTCACGTTAAAGATGTGCACCTGACACAGGGAACGGGCACGCAGGCGTGCCAGGAAGGGAGACATGAAGCATTTACGCCCTAGGCGAGAGCCCGCAAATTCACAAGGAAAGCACAGAGTGCCCTGGGGGCGGGGGGAGGGCGGGAAGCTCAAGCCACTCAACCGGGGGGCTTCTCAAAAGAGGACACAAAACACCGGACAGGTGCCTAATGTCCCCACAGGCAAGGAAATGAAAACTAAATGCAGTTAGGGACCAGCATGTGGGAGATCACTTCAGAAGCTCTCGGGACACCTGCATCCCGTATCACAGTGCTTGCTGCTTGCAAGCTGGTCCAAGTCCTTTGGGCCCCTGCGACCCAAATGGGAGACAGAAAAAGCTCCGGGTCCTGGCTTCCGCCCAGCCCCAGCTGTTTGGGAGAGAAGATTAACAGATGCATGATCTCAATCTCTCCCTCCCTTTCAAATAAATATGCAAATCTAATTTAAAAATACCTGCTACTCCACTCCCTATGCCAGCTTCCTGCTGATGGCCCCACGTGAAGTGGCAGATGTGGAATGTGGCCCTGTCACCCAGGTGGGGAAGCTGGGTTACATTCCCACCTCTGCAGCCCTGGCGCCTGGAGAACGAAGCCTGGGGTGGGAGCGCTCTCTTCCTCTCTCTAATAAATAAAAGCTAACAGTTTTAAAAGCGGGTGGCATTTCGCTTAGCCCTGCACTGTAGTGCTGGGTTCAGGAAGTGGCTCTGGCTCCAGACTCTAGCTTCCTGCTACTGCAGACTCTGGAAAAGCAGAAGTGATTCCGCAGGGAGTTCAGTGGGGTCGCCCAGGTCACCCACTCCTGGCTCCTGGCTCCAGCTCAGGTCTAGCTCAGCATGGGAAGGATTTCAGGACTAAAACAAAATGTAAGAGGTGTACGTCTGTCTCTGTGTGTGTCTCTCAAATCTAAAAAAAGAAAAAAAAAACCCACAAAACCACAAAGAGACACAACATCCTCCCATCACACAGCTAAAAATAGTGCGACAAGGGATGGGCTTGGGGCACCCGTACATCATCCCGGGGCTCGGGGTTCCAGTCCTAGCTCTTGTTTCCAGCTTCCCTCCAGTATTCCTGTGAGGTGGCAGGAAATGGCTCAGGGCTTGGCCACCCATGCAGGAGACCCGGATGGAGCTTGGGGCTTCTGACCAGGGTCTGGTCCAGCCTCAGCTGCTATAGGCATTTGGGAAATGACCCTTCTCTGTCTCTTCCTGCATGGTAGTCTCAGGTTCCAAAACAAAGACAGGCTGCGTGGACCCTGGTACGTAGACCAAAGTCTTTCAGCACTGTTATCTGGAGTAGCCCTGACCATGTCCCTCAGCGTCAGCATGGGGCAACACACAGACCACTCATCCAGCAGAACACACGGCAACAAAGCCAACTGCAGCCTGTGCCTCCCACGCCGCCCCATGAGGCCATGTTATTGGGCAGCAAAACTACAAAGTCGAGCAAGGAAGTGGACACTGGGAAACACTGGATGTGGTTAGTAGCTGTGGGAGGGAGGGTGCTGACCTGGAAGTGGTGACCTGGAGGTGGTGTGACCTGGAAGTGGTATGCCATGGGCTCCCCAGAGCAGATCATGTCCCATATCTCACTCTGGATGGGTTCGTGTAGATGTTCAATGGGAGGGGGATGGGGTGAGCCTTTTCTGAATTTTTTTGAAGATTCATTTATTTTACTTGAAAGTCAGACATACAGAGAGACAGAAAGAGTGGTCTTCCATGTGCTAGTTCAATCCCCCCAGATGGTTGCGACAGTCAGAGCTGGGGCCTCCCACAGCGTGCAGGAACCCAAGACTTGGGCCGTCCTCTGCTGCTTCTCCACACAGTAATAGGAAGCAGCTGGGACTCAGAAGTGGAGCAGCCAGGACTCAAACCGGCAGCTATATGGAATGCTGGCACCATGGGCATAGAATTAGCCTGCTACCCCATTGCATTAGGCCCTTCTCAATTTTTAAAATTGGTTTATTTGAGAAAAAAGAGATAAGCAAGAGAGAAAGAATGCTGCCATCTGTAAGTTCACTTCCTAAATGCCCACAATGGACAGGGCAGGGCCAGCCCTGAAGCCAAGAGTTAAAACCACTACCCCAGGCTCCCACGTGGACAGCAGGAACCCGGCTGCCAGCTGTCCCTGATGCCTGCCAGGGTCTGCATTAGCAGGATGCACAGGGACCCGTCATGGGACGTGGGCATCTTAACTGCTCACCCAACAGTAGCTTGCAAACTTCACATCTATGCATCTTTGTATCACAACATGAAAGGTTATACACTATTTTTCAAGGAAGCTGTAAGTGAATTACTGTAGTACGTTTTTAGATAAGACTTGGGGTTTTCCTGCAAACCATTTGAACAACTTCTAGAAGGACAGCTTTGCCATCACAAAGTAGCTCCTCTACATGAGCTGTCCTGCTAAGTGCAGGTCTTGTCCTCCACTCAGATATAGGAACAGTCTTTCCCGACTCTGCCATAAACACTAACAGCTCTCATGCTGACTCACCCCAGCCCTGCATTCCTTACCTGACTCTTGTTTGAATGAACAAACGAAAGCAGTTTCTGAAATCTCTCATCGTGTGATCATAATCCATCTCATGAAGTCCGCTTCCAAACCCTCCCAGGGTCCTGTGCCTTCCTCAGGGATGAATCTTGACTCAGGTGAACGGCGTTTACCACCCAGAGGAGCAGTGTGGGGTTGAGAGCTGGGGAGAATTCCTCTATAGGCACACACAGACACACACACACACACACACACACACACACACACACACACACACACACAGAGGCATGTGTGGTGGCCCTAACTGCTATTGCGCCTGAATGCTAGGGTGTGCTCTGCCACATCCAGGCTTTCTCTGCCCCAGCACTACTGGCATTTGGGGTTGCATCACTCTTTGTTGGGGGCAGGTGCACTGCAGAAGTGCAGCAACATCCCTAGCTCCCACCCACTAGGTACCAATGGCACACCATTATGATCATGCACCACCATGACCATGTACCACCATGACCACCATGACCAACGTGACCACCCACCATTATCACCATCCACCACCATCACCACCATGACCATCCACCACCATGACCATCACCGCCAACACCAACATGATGATCTACCACCATCACCATCCACCACTATCACCAGCCACCACCATGACCATCCACCACCCTGATCACCACCACCATGACCATCACCGCCATCACCAACATGACGATCTACCACCATCACCATCCACCACCATGACCATCTACCACTGCCTAATGTCTCCATTGTGACCACCACAACTGTGGCCTGTGATCCCATAACTATTTTTGTTGCCACATGTTTCCTGACCTTAGGAATGTCCTTGTTCCCAGCCATTTTTTGTAATTTAATCGTATATATTCCTTTATACCATGAAAACCCCTGCCTGGTTTTTTTAGATAAGACTTGTCTCCCACGGGTACATGGGCCTTACGTTGTTTGAGCAGGTACAGGAGTTTCTTTCTGCTCCGTTTGGCCAGGGAGAAGTGGAGCACGAGGAAGAAGAGCAGGAAGAGCATGGCAGCCCACGTCAGTGTCAGCAGGAAGGTGAACATCTGCGGACTGTGCCCTGTGAAGTGGAAGACAGGCAAGATGGACACACACACTCGTGCTTTCCCGGCATACTGCCAAGCAGGAAGGGAGCAGGCTTGGTTGTTTCCAACCTGCTAATTTAGTAAACTTACACAATTAAAAGGAAAAAAGACCTGGTAGTATTCATACAAGCCCACGCCAATGAAGTGGCAAGGTGCTCCTGGCGTACAGGAAATAGAGGACTCGCTCACCTCCTACCTTGGCATTTATTAGTAACTAATAAAAAGGGGTCCTGTAATCACCCTCCTCACCCTGTCCCCTGGGTTGCTGCTCCACTTCACTCTGGGACTGAATGCCAAAGCCCTGAGAGAAAACAAGGCACTCTGAAGGCGGGGTCAGAGGGCAGTGGAGGAGAGGTGCAACTGCAAATGGAGACAGATCAGATACCCACTGCAGTAGTCATGACACAGTCACTTGATTGAAGAGCGAGAAAGCAGCTACCTGGCTCTCCTGTTGCAGGTGCAGGCACAGTGGCAGAGGTGGTACCCGGAGAGGAGCCGGTCAAAGTCAGCCCGCAGACCACATCGTTGACATTCGTCCCCTTCACAAGCACAGACTTTCCCTCCGAAGAGCAGCTTAACAAGATCAAGGAAAATAGTGCAAATGAGTAAAACGCAGAGGATTTCAAACAAAACCCTTTGATATTCGCTACCAATGGAGCAGCTGGGGGATGCTGATCTGTGGGTCTGGTCTCTGGCTCCTCCAGTGTCCACTCGGTGTTCAAAGTTGCAGCCCACCTCTCCACTTCCTAACTGGACTCTTCTTTCTTCCCTGCTCAGGGAGCCACCTGGCCTTCTGCTGTGCCCTTCTCACCTGCAACACCTTAAGCATGTTTGACTATCTCGGGCACGTAGAAAGGATGGCATTACATTATGAATTTTGATATTAGCATCAAAAAGATCAGGGTGGAGCCTGGGCCTGCCGCATAGCAGATGACCTCGGGCAAGTGAAGCGCTCGGTTCTCTCCTCTGCTAAATGAGAAAGTGTACAGGCTGCTGGGACAACAGTGAGGAATGAATGAACGTCTGTTCTTTTGTGTGGCTGTCACACTCGACGGCTGCTTTCATTATCTTCACTCCCACCTCTCTCATCACATCATCACTGTCACCTTCATCACCACCACCATCATTCTCATCAATATCACCATCCTCCTCACTCACTCACGCCATCATTCTCATGATGTCATCATCACCATCCCCCAACAACACCAACAGCATATCATCACTGTCATCACCACCATCACGACCGTCGGAACCATCGTCACCTTCACTGTCACCCAGTTCCCCACCATCACCACCCTCCTCCTGCCTGTCGTCATTGCCACCGTCACACCATCATCATCGTCACCATCGTAGGCTTTATCGTCGCCATCATTCTCCTCACCATCATTATCAACACGGTCATCGTATTCATCAGCACTAAGGCTGCTGGGTCTTTTTCCTGGCCGCTTTACCATGTCTCAACACACCCTCCAGAGCCTAGCTCACACCGGCTCTCCGCAGATGCATTTGTAAACTCTGAGCAATTGGTACTGAGAGACTTTTCACAAAAACGAGTTTATCACAAACCAATGCACTTTTAAAGCATAACAAAAAATTCTTAGAAGAAAAATCAAATGAAAAAGAAACAAGGGCACAGAAAAGGTAGGCCTTAGCACCCCTGGCACATGTGAAATTTGGGTCTGGGAGTGGGCCTGGTGGGGAACCCTGGGGAACTGCTCTGGTGGGCCATCACTCCTACCGGTGAACACGTGAGTCAGGCATGGGTGTGGATCAGGTCAGGCAGGGCTGCTTCAG
The DNA here is from genome assembly GCF_017591425.1 of Ochotona curzoniae. NCBI lineage: Eukaryota > Metazoa > Chordata > Mammalia > Lagomorpha > Ochotonidae > Ochotona > Ochotona curzoniae. Next base: position 3,690,795 of record NW_024466389.1, read on the forward strand.
TTAGGTTGGCTCTGGGTGGGGGCAGACTGGGCAGCACCAGGAAAAACAATGTCACACCGGCACATGCAGGAGCCAGGATGGGCTGCGGGCTATGTGGGCGAGAATAGGCTGTCACATCTACTGGTCTACATGAAAGCCAGGGATAGGGGCAGTCTGTGCAGGGCTAGGCTGCAGCAACCACCAGTGAAAGTTGAAGCTGCAGATGGGGTGGGCCAGGCCAGGCTGCAGCATGCGATGGCAAAGGCTAAGAAGGGTGATGGATTATGCCAGGCTTAGTCAGAGCAATCACTGGCATGCACAAGATCTGTGGCTGGGAGCAAGCCTAGTTGGGGAGCTAAGGGGATGCCCCAGCTGGGCTGTGGTTCCCGCTAGTGAACATAAGAGCTGGAATGGGGCAGTGAACTGCACTGGACATGGCTGTAGTATCCCATGGCATGGGGTGGACTGTGTCTGAGGTATGCTAGACTGGGCTAGGCTCTCATATCCACTGGTGTCTGCAAGAGCCAGGGTAGGGATGGGACAGGCTATGCTAGGTCTCAGGACCCACTGAACCATTTGAGAGCTGGGTCTAGGGGTGGGCCAGAAAGGGCTGAGCTGTAGCACCCAACAGTAAGAGCCAGAATGGGTGTGGACTGTTTGAGCAAGGCCGCTGTACCTGCAGGACAGGGTGTGGGCCAAGAATCTACCAGTGCATGAGATCTGCCAGAGGAAGGTGGCCTGATAGAGGAGCATGGGGAACTCCTCTGTTAGGACACAGTCCCTGAAGGTGAGCACAAGAACCAAGGCTGGGGCAGGCCAGACTAGGCCACGTTACAGTACCAGCCAGCATAAGTGTGGGTCAGTTCTGGGGGAGGGCCAGGCTAGGCCAGTTCATAACACCCACTGGCACATGTGAGAACCAGGATGGGGTACAACACAGGCAGGGTAGGACCATAACACCAGCCAGTTCATACAGAGCTGGGTGTGGGTGCTGATTGGGCTGGGCTAGGCTGTAGCGTCTGCCAGCATGAGCTGGAACTGGGGCAGGCAGGGCTGAGCCAGACCACAGTACCTGCTGGTGAATGCTGAAGTGAGGTGGTCCATGCCAGACTGATGCACAGCTCCCAATAGCACATTAGCAGCCCAGTAGGGGAGCTGTGAGGGTTCCCCCTGCTGGGCCACTGCTCCTGCTGGTGAGAGTAAAAACTCAGATGGGCAGGACTACAAAGCCCACTGGTGTGCATGTGAGCTGGGTAAGGACAGCCAGACTGGGCTAAGCGACCACATCCACTGGTACACGCATGAGTCAGAGCAAGTACAAGGTGGCTGGGTTTGCCAGAGCATCAGTTAGCAGGATCCGGGACTGGAGGCAAGTCCTGTCAAGCTAAACCTAGAACCACTTGTGAAGTATAAGATCTGAAGCTGAGAGTGGACCAAGTAGGAAAATTGTGAGCACTTCTCTGATGGGCTGCAGCTCCCACCAGTGAGCATGGGAACCAATGCTGAGGGTGGCCTCGCTGGACAGGCAGTAGCACCTGCCAGCATGAGTGTGAGCTGGACAGTGGCTCAGTTAAGCTGAGCTAGGCTCCAACACCCACCAATGTGTGTAAGAGGCAAGTGGGATGCTGGGCAGACTGGCACATCCCTGCATATACCAGCATTCATAGGAATCGAGGCTGGCAGCAGGCCTGGTGGGGCTTCTGGGGTCACTCCGACTAGGCTGCAGTTTCCACTGGTGTGCATGAGGGCCAAGTGTATGGTGGGCAGGGCTGGGCCGGGCCTCAGCATCCACTGGTTTGTATGTGAGATGGAGCTGTGGGCAGAAGTGACCAGGCAACTGCAACTACCAGTGTGTATGTGCGGGCTGATATGGATGATGCGCTGAGCCAGACCCACAATGGCTGGCACACACACGAGTCAGGTCCGAGGGCACCTCTGGTGAGGTTTCTTTGGGGAACCCCCCGACTGGATTACTGAATTCAAAATTCCTAACAGAGGGAATATCACAATGTTGTGGAGTGCATGTGTCAGAACTGGGTCTCCTATGGTTGAAGTCTGTACAGCAGACAACATGCCCAGATACACACTGGGGACATGAGAACCAGTTCCTTGAGACCTGCAGAGGGCATCTAGTACCATGGAGGGCAGAACAAATTGGACAGCTCTCCTGGTCAAGCTTTGACAGCAAGTACCCAGGCAAGTAGAGACTTAAGGTGGACCGTGTCAGCCAATGGACCTTGGAAAGATTTCCTCAACCTTGGAGGAATGAAATCAATAACATCTCAGAGCTATCAAAACCACTTAGGCAGTACCCCCAGAACATGCTCCACACAGGGGTCCCGGGGATGATACTTGGTAGCCATTCCCCAATCCCAGGTACTAACACAGTGGGTTGCTGAAAGCAGCCCTCTCCCCTTCTCTTCTCTCTTTTCCCAGATACAGTAATAATAATAAAAAAAATGATATTAAGGGAATTGTATCACCCACTTTCCCCATTCCTTGACCCTCACCACCCTAAGCAATGGTCCACATAGACACGCATCTTTCTCAACTATGTAAACATAATCAAAAATAAAATGAAGTATTATTTTTAAAAGAAGAAGAAGTAAAAAGAAAATGTGAGGCCCAGATATTGAGTACTTAGGATCACAGCTCACATAACTGTGCCAATGTGCCTTAAGGGCTTATTCCTTAGGCTCACTCTTTGTACCTGTACAGGTGTGATGGCAGAGCAGCAAGTGGCTCACAGGCCAGCACCTGTCCACGGCACACAGCGAGCAGCTCGGGCTTAGACCCAGCTTGCACTCTCACTGTCTTGCACTCCATGGGCTTGTTTGCCATCTGTGGTGGGGTACACCAGAGTGCACGGCACATTCTGCAACGTGAGAATCACACTAGCCCCTTGTTCTGTGTCGTTCTCAGGGATGGCATGGAATACCTGAGAACTGGCCAGTCAGTGGTGCAGGGAGAGGCAGCCACAAAAATGAGAAGGAAACAGGAAACAGACCAATGGCGGCGGAAGAGGGCATAGGGTCCCTGGAAATGCTCTGGAAGAATTTCTGGGTTGCCTGCCGACAGCGCACGGGCCACTGTGGCCTCCCCAGCCCCGCCTCCCTGCTAAAGCTGCTGAAGGCCTAGAGCTTCAGTCTCTCTTTGTTCTGAAAAAAGCTGAACTCCGACTCTTCATTACACAAGCAGAAGGGAATTCACATTTGTCAGTAAAAGGAAGGAATACGTACTTGGTCCAGGGCCGACAGATGCTGCCTTTCTGGTTGTTAAACGTGCCAGTGCGACAGTCTCTGCAACCTTGCAAGAAAAGCAAAGCAGCCACAGGGTGAACATTCCCCCCGTTTCAAAACCGCTCCTACAACGGACGTAGAACAGTCATTACAGCACCCGACCTGCACTAACTGTTCATCAGCTCTTACAATGAAACCCCAGGATTGTTTTTCTTCTAATGGTATGTCAAGTGTTTTATATGCCTAGAGATGTAAGGATGCATGGCTCTAGGGATTAATAAAAGTTCTAGTTTCAAGAAAAGTCCATGTCTGAAAAAATAATGGAAATTAAAGTGATACTATCAGTACCTGACTCATTGATTCATTGCTTATCATTTAAAGGCTCTGCAAATCCATTTTGTATTTCCTTCCTGAAGAATCAAGACCCAAGCTACTGATAAGTTTACCCAATGAACTTGAGCTACATTAAGAGGAGAAAGCCTACCTTCTTTTGTAAGTTCTTGACCTTGGCCACAATCTTGTTCACACATATGGCATTCTGGCCCCAAGCAGTGGTACCCAGCGATGCACTCACACTCGGTGTTGCTGGTGGGAGAGCAGGCCGTCTTGGTCCTAAAAACACCTGCAAAAACCCCAACATGGAATGACCTTGACCTGCCTCCCTGTGAAGCAAATTTTCATAAAGGTGAGGCTCACTCTCCTTGCAGTGTTCCTATTGACTTTTGGACATAGCATTTACTTCTAAGTCTCTGTGAAGCCCTTTTGACACTTTCCAGTCAGCTTCTCTCCCAGGACGTCTGCTTGGCCCAGTGGTTCAGACACCAGTTAAGACACCCATGTCCACATTAAAGTGCCTGTGTTAGAGTCAGTCCCAGCTCGGCTCCCAACATCCAGTCTCCTGCAAATGCATGACCCAGGAGGCAGTGGTGATGGCTCAAGGGATTGGATTCCTGTTAGTCACGTGGGAGACACAGGGACTGAGTTCCCAGCTCCCAGCTCCTAGCTCCAGCCTGGCCCAACACTATGGTGAGTATCTGGGGCAGTGACCAGTGTGTAAGAGACCTCTCTCTGCCTCTCTCTCTTTCTCTCTCTGAAACAAAGAGATAAATGTAAAATGTTTACTCCCAGTGCAGGCATTACTGCACAGCAGGTACACCTACAGTCCAGTTGCTTGTCTTTCAGCAGAGCTCCCTGGAATGTGCTTGAGAAGCAGCAGACGATGGCTGAAGCACCTGAGTCCTTGCCACCCACGTGACAGACTCAGCCTGCCACATCCCTGCCTGTTGTGGCCACTGGAGAGTGGACCAGTGGACGGAAGATTATCTATCCACCCTGCGTCATCCATCCATCTCTCTTTCTGTGTCACTGATTTTGATATGTAAATAAACCTAAAAACTTCATTCTCACCCTCCCAAAAGAACCTCTCTCCTCAAACAAATGTTTCCACTAACATTTAACATTTAACAAGCTCGATCCACAAATAATTGCACTTACACTGTTTGACTAGACCTGTCTGCTGGCAGAGGAATCAGTACTGCTAATGCCAGATTTTCACTGGAGATAGTAAAGAGGGAATAAGCCATATTGTTCCTGGGAAAGAACAGCACATCTTTTCCAAATCATACCTTCGCAGCTCCTGCAGAGCTCACAGCTTCTCTGTTCACTGTCACAGGGGGCGCCGCTGGGAGGGCAGGGAGCGAAAATTCGATGGCTGCTTTTCCCACAGAAGGTGCCTAAGAAAGGCGGATAATGGCTGTGCATGATGGACAGTGGACAACCATGACCCGAAATCGCATGAGGTTTGCAAGAAGATGAGAACGTAAATGAATGACTCATCATCTGGACATCACAGTGATAGGCATCGTGTTGACTGCCTTTTTGAAGTTACACATGATGTGCAGGATTCTGCTTAGCCTAGCCACGGACTTAGAAACACGTGTATGTGATAACCAAATCAGTGAGAAAATATTCTCATTCTCTACTGAGGAAAACATAATGGTGTTCTGTCTGCATCAACCCAGGAGCCCAAGGTGAAGAGCTCCCCTGGGAGCTCAGAGGCCCTCGGTGGTTTCCTAGAGTTCACACCAGTCTCTCCTACTGTGGCATCCTGTGCACCTGCTGGTCCCTGCTGTGCCAGGTCAGAGTACGGGGGCTTGAACTCAAAACCAACATTTACTTGGGTCTTGCACTGTGCCCTATGTCCCTTTAGGGAACCCCGACCCCTGAGGTCCATTGAGACAGACAGGTTCTCTCATGATATCCAAATGACAAAGTCCAGGCACAGGAGGTTAAATGACACAGCCAGCATGCAGCACCCAGCAAACACATCGAAATGAATGAAGAAAAACTCACGTGGCTGGATGGACCGACTGAGCCAAGGTTTCAACAGAGTAGACCGGGGCACCCAATAGGCTGGTACTCACCAGCTGGACAGTTCGCACAGGGATCCTGCATTGGTCTTGTTCTCTCCAAGTTCATGATCAGCAGCACAGTAGTCACCATGTTGTAGTAGCCACTTCTCATCATGGGATCTTGCATGGATGGGATAGGAGCAGAGCAGATTCCCAAAGAATTTTAACCAAAAGAGATGGACTCAGAAATACCACTCTGCGAAAGGCAAACATTCCCAAGGTGAGATGGTCTCCCACCGCCACCCCATCGCGATCGCAGCCCCCTCAGACGAACACCACGTGGCTAAAGTGCTGAGGACCCTCTAGGCGCCATCCCTTACCACACTTGTCTTAAGTGCAGACAGGGACTTGCCTCACTGCAAAACCAGAGTGCCAACGTCTCCACTGCCAGGCTCTTGACTGTGATAGGCAACGAAGAGAACATGTGTGGATGGGAAGAAGGACAAGCACTGTGCCCACCAGCCCAGGTCCTGTCCTCCCTGCCACCTTGGACCCCTCACCTCATCTGCCCCACATGGACAAACCTTGAGCTCTCACGATTGCAGCTGCTTGCTCTGCAGTCTCAGGCTCAGAGGGCTGTAGGACCAACCCTGCAGTTGATGACTCAGCCGGGGCGGAGCCTCGCGGGAAAGCCCCACAGCGATTTCCTCCTGTGAAGTGGTTCCTTTGACTCTTGCTGACCCCCAAAATCCCCAGGAACTCCCAAGTCCCTTGGATGATAATGGCACTAGTGACCGCTTCTTGGAAGGGCTCTTTGATGTCTGGGACATTTCCCAGAGGACTTTGGGAACAGAATTTTGTCACTTAAAATCTATGGCAAAACTTTGTAGTATGTCCTTTAAAATACTCGAGAGGAAATAAGCTTCTAAAGGAAGAGGGGTATTTTTGTGGTGTGCTAACCCCCAGCTCCATGGTCTTGGTGGCACTTTAGCTGCCCTCCCTTAGGTACAGTTGAGGTAGTGGGCACCAGACCCACTTCCCAGTGCATGGCATCCTCGAAAGAGCTCTGGGCACTGCAGCCGCTGCTGGCACTACTGGGGCATACCATGCGAACCAGCCACTGGAGCCTGCAGGTCTGGGGCTGGCGTGGGCCAGGACTGCTAGGAATTCCCACCATGCTCCTGGCTGTGCAGGGCATATGAGATTGGAAGATGGAGAAATGGAGACCAGAGAAGTGTAGCATTTGTGAGTGGAGGTGAAATCTCTGAGGGATTTGGCAAAACAATAATATCAAATTTTAAAGCATTCCTATTTACTTGAAAAGAACAGAGAGAAACAGAACTTCTACTTGCTGGTTCACTCCCCGGATGCCCACAAGAGTTGTGGCTGGAAACTATCCAGGGCTCTCGCCTAGGAGGCAGAAACCCAAGCATTTGAACCGAACCGTGGCTGTCCCCAAGGTCTGCCTCAGCAGGAAGTTGGGCTCGGGAGCTGGAGGCAGGCAGCAAGCCTGGGTGCTCTGCCGTGGGATGCAGGGGTCTTAAATGAACACCAGTTCCTGCAAGCTGTTTTGAAAAAGATGTGGAGGAGGAAGGATTAGGAGTGGGGAGGACAAGAAAGATGGAAGAAGAAGGGAGAAGAGAGGAGAGGAGCAGGAGGAAGCTGGGCAGACCGGCTGAGCACAGAGTGGCCAAGACCCACAGAGGACAAGCAGGGGGCTCGGTGGGAGGTGTGGGCTTCAGAAACCATGGTGATTAAAACAGAGGGTTTTCCATGAGACTCCAAATAGACAAGAACAGTTTTTACCCTAGAACAATGGGGGGCTTGCATCAGGCAGTAAGAGAGAATGGGCTGCTTACTGCTGAACACCTGCCACACGCTAACCCTGCACTGACATGCTCCCATCATGCCATTCTCCTCCCGCAGAAAAGTTTAGTGGCTTCTGCTGCCTGCAGGTGAACCCTGGCCACTGCAGCCCTCCCAGATCTGACTCTGAAGTTGCCTTTTTATTAAAAAAAAAAAAAAAAATTTTTTTCTTACTTGCTGAACTTGTCAGAGTTAGAGACCGAGAAGGATCTCCCATCTGCTGGTTTACTCCTCAAACGGTCACAAAGGGCGAGAGTCGAGCAGGTCCAAAGCTGGAGCCAGGAGCTTAGGGATCTCCCTTGTCCCAAGGACTCGGACCATCCTCACTGCTTTCCTAGGCTACGAGCAGGGAGCTGGATGGGAAGTGGAGCAGCCGGGACATGGGCAGAGGATCAGCCTGCTAGACCTCCACACAGGCTCCTGAAGTTGCCTTTTTAAAAACCCAGCTCTTCAAAGTGCATAGTTGGGTGGATCTCAGTATGTTCACCATGCTGAACACCCACCCATAAAGCCCTACCCAATTCCACAATTTCCCTCCGGTCAGAAAGAAACCCCACACCTGTTAACAGTCACTCCGATCTCTCATCCCCCAGAACCTGCCCCTCACTGATCTGTCTCTTGCTATTCTGAGCGTTTCACGAAACAGAGTCCTATGCAGCCAGTCTTGGGGTGCAGTGTCAGCCCAACGCTGGCAGTGCTGGCATGGCTGACTGGAGTGCTGGCTCAAGCCCCAGCTGCTCTGATTCCTGCTCACGGGCCTGGGAAGGGAGCAGCAGGTGGTGGCCCAAGTATTTGGGACCGTGGACTCATGTTGGAGATCAGGTGGATGGAGTCCCTGGCTTCTGCTTCAATCGGGTCCAGGGCTGGTTGTTACAGACATTTGGGGCATGATGCGTGGAGGTAAGATAACTCCCCCGGCCCAATTCTCTCTGTCACTCTGCCTTTCAAATAAACAATTAAAAAATGCAGTCATACCAATATACATACATGGCCTTCTATTCCTGACATTTTTAAAGAGTTTTTTTAAGATTTATTTTTATTTGAAAGATATATATAGAGAGAGAAGAGACAGAGAGAGATAGGCCTTTCATCTGCCGGCTCACTCCCCAAATGGTTTCAATGGCCAGAACTGGGCTGGTCTGAAGCCAGGAGCCAGGAGCCAGGAGCTTCTTCCATCTCTCCCATGCAGGTGCAGGGGCCCAAGCACTGGGCCATCTCCCACTGCTTTCCCGGGCCATTAGCAGGGAGCTGGATCAGAAGTGGCCATTAGCAGAGCAGCTGGGACTTTAAGCACATATATAGGACACTGGCACCACAGGTGGGAGCTTACCCTACTTGCCACAGTACCATCCCGATGCCTGGCAAGTGTACTTTGCAATGTTTGACTATGTCAGCACTTCATTCCTTCTTAGGACTGAATAAATATTCCATGTGTGTGCATGCCACATACTGGTCACCCATTGCTCAGCTGGGGGACATGTGGGCTGCCTCCACCTTTTGCCTATTCAGTTTTTTATTTTATTTGAAAAGCAGGGATATAAATGTTGATTGAGATTTCCTACCCACTGATTTGCTCTCCCACACAGTCACAGCAGTGAGGGCACTGCCAGCCTGAACCCGGGAACTCAGAGCTCTCTCAGGGTCCCTCATGTGGTGGCAGAAAGCTAAGTGCTTGAGCCACCATCACCTGCCACTTCCCAGGGTGACTCTGGGGGAGCCAGGACTCCAATCCGGGCTCTGAGGCCTGGCCACGCCCCTGGCTGTTTTGGATGACACCGTGCCTTTGTGCGTTGGTTTTGGTGTCTGCACATCTTCAAAGGCAGCACAGCCAGCAACAACCTTGCCCTGCTCACTTTCTAAGGAGTTGCCAGGCTGGTTGCTATGGCGGCTGCATCACTACACAGTCCCACCAGCAAGGGATGGGATTTTCATTTCCTCACAATCTTAACATTTGTTACTTTTCACTAAGAAGAAAGTGGACAGCCATGCCAGTGGTTATGAAGAAGGATCTCACTGTGGCTTTGAACTGTTCCCCTCCCCCAAGATTTACTACACACACGTGGGCACACGCACACGTGGGCAGACACGTGCCCTGTGTAATGGCAGCAGCCGGATTTAGCGCTGTGGTTAAGAGCCCACACAGGGCGGCCCGGGGCTGAATCTGGGCTCTGCCATTTGTGGCTGGGTAACCTTTGGGCAGACTTCACCTTTGCGAGTCTCACTTTTTCCAACCCTTACAGGAACCTAATACGGTCAGTCATCTGCGTATAGTGATGACGACACGAAACAATGAATTGTGAGCCGTGATCTCGCCGCCTGGCACACAGCGCTTGAGGCAGCTGTGACTGTTACAGTGCGACTGCATGCTGAAAAGCCCCTTCCTTCCCTGGCCTCCCACACTGAACGTCAGGAAAGCAGCACACAGCACGCAGTGCTAGAGAAGCGGAAATGCACCTGCTGTCTGCAAAATGTGCTCACAGCTCTGGGTCATTCTACCTGTGACATCCGCGGGATGCCCCAGCCCAGCCTGGGCAGGACTGGCTGAGTGTAAGGACATCACCCCTGCTACTCTCCCCCTCCAAAAAGGCTGCTGGGCAGGCAATGCTCCTTGGGATGCCATACCAGAGCGCCTGGGTTCGAGTCCTGGCTCCACTCTCAAGCTCAGCTTCTGCACACCCTGGGAAGCAGTGGGTGGTGGCTCAAGGACTTGGGGAAAGCTACACTAGGTTCCAGGTTCTTGGACATCTGGAGATTGACCTAGGATGGAAGGTGTTTGTCTTTTGCTGCCTTTCAAATAAAGAATAAATTAAGAGTTTTTTTGGTGTGTGTGGTGGGGAGGGGTGAGGAGAAAGAGCGCTGATCAGCTTCTGACACTTTCCAAGTCGCCGCCTAACCAGGGACCACCTCATTTACATGTGGTATCCTGTGCTGAACGCCGTAAGACGACATTTAACCTGACTGTGGCTGTAACGCAGGGCCACTCACCCGGCCACGCTTTCGGACAGTTTGTGGGCAGGGTCGCCGCCTCCTCTGAAAGTGACGTACTTCATTTCCCAGCACAGTAATTACTTTACTTTCTCGGGTTTCTGTGCCAAGTCACAGAAAAGTTTTTATTAAGCCAAAAGAATCTCCAGATTCACTTTTTCAGTCTAAAGTGAGGCACAACCAACCACTTCTCAACAATTTTACCAAAGGATGCACTCAATTGGATTAGGGTGTTTAAAGACTCATAGTATTGAATTTTTGTGTGACAAAACATTTACAGTAAATGGAAGGAAGCTATATGGCTTCCCAGATACACATGTTGTCTAAGCTAGCACCAGAAGTGATATTCTTTTAGTTTTTCATTTGCTTTAAATAAGTGTGATATTCCTTCACCCTTACTAATCTCTCCAACACAACCAGAAATTCATCCCTTCCACAAGATCTCCACCAAACGGAAGCAGAAACAACCTCTAACACAGCACAGGTGTAGGGTGTAGACACTCCAGCAGCAAGAGGCACATCTGGGTCATCCACAGCAAGGAACACTTTGCTGTCTGTACTGTCTGGGAGCATGACATCATGTCTCTCCAGTGAACATACTTTGAGACTAAAGAGCACGAAGGGTCAATTGTAAACAAAGAAGTTACAGGAGAAAGCGGGTTGGTGTGGTGGTACAGCGGGGTAAGCTGCTCCTCGGCATGCCTGCATTGCTTGCCCATGTACCTGTGGTCAGGCCCACCTCCCCTTCCAACCTGACTTCCTGCTAATGCCCATGAAAGAGGCTGCAAATGAGTCCCCGTCGACACATGGGAGTCCTGCACTGAGTTCAATCTGGCTCAGCTCTGGCTGTTGTGGCCATTTGGGGAGTGAACCAGTGGATGAAAGATCTTTACCTCTGTGTCTCCCCTTCTCTCTGTATATCTGTCTCAACAAGAACAACAACAACAACCTTACTTTTTACTGGAAAGGCAGATATACAAAGGGGAGGAGAGACACAGAGAAAGATCTTCTGTCCGATGATTCACACCCTACGTGGCCGCAACTGCTAGAGCTGTGCCAATCGCAGGCCAGAAGCTAGAAGCCTCATCTGGGTCTCCCACACAGGTGCAGGGTCCCAAGGCTTTGGCATCCTCGACTGCTTTTCCAGGCCACAAGCAGGGAGCTGGCCAGATCCAGAAAAGTAACTTTTTAAAAGCAGATATGAAAAACAATTTTTCTGATGTTTTACATACTTTCACTTTTTACATTAAATACAAATTATGTAGATATCAAATACTTATTTTTTTAATCCTTTAAGTTATTACTGTCCACAAAACACAAATTGTGTGACATCCTCCACTCTAACACGAAATCAGAGCAATAAAAACAATCTCATGGAGCCAATCAGTAGTAATGGATGTTAGGTAAGCAGCATGTCTGGGGGCTCACACCCGGCTCAGCGACTGCCACCTGCATCCCGCTGGGTCTGACACCTGACTCCAGCTTCCTGCTGATGCAGGCCACAGGCCACGGCATGATGGCACCAGCAAGTGGGCTTCGTGTCACTCTTGTGGCAGACCCAGAGTGCAGTGCCTTCCCCAAGCTCCCACCTCCACCAACCCTGGCTACTACAGGTGAACTCAGGATGGGGCTGCCCTCTTCCTGTCGTTCGCTACCTCTCAAAATATCTTTCAAGAGCATGTATGCATCTGTAAGCATAGTTGAACTCAATCAGTCCTAGCTATTCAATGTCATCACAAACATTATTTTTACAGTATTTATTCATTTGAAAGAGTTATAGAGGGAGAACGAGGGGAGAGATCTTTCATTTTTTTTTTTTTTTGGTTTGCTCCAGAGATGGCTGCAATGACCAGGGTGAGGCCAAGCTACAACCAGGAGCCAGGAGCTTCTCTGAGCTGTGCTGTGTGTGGCAGGGCGCAAACAGTTGGTCCATCTTCCGCTGCTTTTCTCAAGCCATGAGCATGGAGCCGGATCAGAAGTGGAGCACCCAGGACATGAACTAGTGCCCAAACGGGCTGCTGGCATGCCAGGTAACCCCAGAATAATATGCTTGTCAAGCATGATACAGGTTACAAAGGAAATTAACCATCAGTGGTACTTTAAAATTTTTAAAACTTATTTGAAAGACAGAGACACACAGAGATAAAGATCTTTCCTCTGTTGACTCACTTCCCAAATGCCCGCAGTAGCGAGGGAAAGGCCAGCTGAAGCCAGGAGCCAGGCGCTCCATCCACGTCTCCCACCTGGGTGCAGGGACAGAAACTTAGCAGCCATCCTGCTGCCTCCCAGGATGTGAACTTGCAGGAGGCTGGGAACAGGAGTGGGGTCAGTACTCCAACCCCGACATGGCACGCAGGTACCCCAAGTGACATTTTAATTGCTACGTCAAATGCACGCTGCCAACAAACAGCATTTTTAAAGCCAATCTGTGATGTGGTCATCTATGAACTTCTTGATTAACTCTGATTTTGTAAGGAGGGACTCTGAGGACTGGACCCAGAGCTGCCTTAAATCTGCTTGGTCTAGGACCCCTTGAACATCCGCTTACCTCCTAGCTCTTAGCCCCCTTACGGCCGACCTGCCTAACCAAGCTTAGTGACCTTCAGGTTTCAAGTGTGCTGTCCATCAACTCCTTGAGCCTCACCGTCCTGGCATCCACCGACCGCCGCATCTGAGTCCCTGATCCACATTTCCTACCCCAAGGCCATGATTTGCCACCTTCCCTTTGTTCTCTCTTAGCTCTTCTCACCCTCCGCTCTGTTTTTCGTCTGTCTCTCTGCTCTCCCCTTCTCCCTTCCCCCTGCTGCCACCCTTGCTCATTCTACCTGCAGGGCTGGCACCCATCCCATACGGGTGCCGGTTCATGTCCCGGCTGCTCCACTTCTGATCCAGCTCCCTGCCAATGTGCCTTGGAGAGCACTGGAGGACAGCCCAAGTCCTCGGGCCCCTGCACTCACACGGGAGGCCCAGCAGAAACTCCTGCTTCCTGGCTTTGGCTCACGCAATCACTTGGGGAGTGAATCAGTGGATGGAAGATCTTTCTCCTAACTCTGCCTTTCAAACAGAAATGAATCTAACTCTGTATATTATCTGCCTCCTCGTGCCATGTGGCAGACTGTTACTACTCTAACACTGAGAAACTGAGAGAGCTCAAGGAACCAGACCAAGGACCGAGAGAAGCATCTGGATGCTCACCACAGGCCAGCGTCCCACCCCTCCTGTGACCCCCTCCTAAAATGCCTCCGCAGTGCGCGGGTTCTGTCAGCTCTGTCCACAGATGCGGGGCCTAACACCGTCACCGCACCTGGCGCTAGACCCCCGGGACATCAGCGAGTCAGCAGGAAAGGTTTCCGGGAGAACGGGAGCCACGCATTACCGTGGCAACCGTGACAGCAGCGCTGCCACCCAAGGCCTTGTACAGAAGCTCCCAGCCGTGAGGCAGCGGCTCCCTTCCCTCACCACGCTCCGGGCCGCCAGAAGGGCGTGGGAGCGGAGGACGGGAGGCAGGAGCCCACGGGGAATGGGTCGGAGCCCACAGCGCTCTCGCTTCTAGAACTAGCGCCCCTGGCGCCGCGGGGCTGGGGAGAGCGCCCCCAGCCTCTGCCACGGGCGCAGCCTGCGGCCAAGCCGCGTTCCTCAGGTTTTCCAGAAAGCCAACTCCCCGAAGCGCCGCGCGCGCCCCACTCTGACTGGATTCCCCACAGATGCCACAGGCGCCGAGTTCTCTCCCGCGCCCACGCGGGGCAGCCACCAGCTCTGACGGCACGTCCGACTCGGCCACTTCGTCTGCCCAACGGAAGTCCGGAGGGTCAAGAGCCGCCGCGGTCACCGCCTTCGCGACGCCCGGAAGAACGTGACCTTCCGGGGGCGTGTCCCTGAGGCGGCGCCCAACCCGCGGCGCGCCGCCCGCCTCGTCCCGCCCACTGCGGGCTGGCGCGGCCAATCGCGGGCGGGCGGCCTGGCGACACTGCGAGGCCGAGCGCCGTGGGAGGGCACGGGGCCCACGCGCGTGGCGACTCTTCGGGGAGGGGAGCTCGTTCTCGAGGCCCCTCACAGACCACAGGGTCAGAATTTCCCCCCTGGTCGCCAGCCTCGCCTTAAATGTCAGGGTCCGCCTCCTCTTCCCCCGTGTCGCCGACCTCACCTTTCAGGCTGCCAAGTGGAAATTCTTGGTGTCACCGGATCCCGTGCCCCGAAGCCGGCCTTTAGGGAGTGTTGAGCAATGTTTAGTGGCCAGAGGGCCCAGTTTAAATGCCACCTCTTCAGGGAAGCTAGAAAGCGGGGTCCCTTTACATGTGGTACCCGGGGCAGTGCAGTGAGTGGGGTGTAAATACCGAGGTGTTGGCACCTGCTCTGTGGCCGGGGACTGGGCAGTGACCAAGGCAGATGGAAGCAAGTGCTGTCCTTGAAATAAACAGACACGGTCACAGGGAGGGAGACGAGAAACCAGGACAAGAAGGCTGTGGCTGACTGTGGCCACTCCATCAACGGATGGGTCATTCTCCACAGGCAAAACTCACCTCTTCAATGCACTTGCTACGAGAAGCTGACCAGGTTGCTTGGAAATGAGTTTATGGGTCTCAGAACTCACAGATGTGAGAAAACAAAGTGCCGTGGGCAGCGGGGGATGGCTCTGCCTGGAAATCAGGCAGGCGACTTCATTACCAGTGTTAAAGTGATGCTTCTTGGTAAACGGCCTGAATTTTTTGACTTAGTTCTGTGAATGTGTGATGAGAAATCTGCAGGGAGTGCCCCGAGTGGTCATGACTTATCGCATAACCCGGCAGGGCACCTGGTGGGCAGGGTGTGAGATCTGCCATCAGGGCATCTGAATTGACTAAGGCTGAAGGACCTGTGCCAATCATTGCACCCTCCTCAGCCGCAGTCTTCAATCTGGGAATTGGAAATTACGACACCTGCCAGGAAGTCAGTATAGAATGCCTAGAGCCGGTAAGTGAGAAATGAAATGGTTACCATGCTATTTTAAAATGCAGAGATGGGCTGGCATTGTGGTACAGTGGGTTGCACAGCCACTTGGGATGCCTGTATCCCACACTGGAGCATCATTTTTTAAAAATTTTTTTTTCTTGAAAGGCTTTGTTTTTGTTTGAAAGGCATATTTACAGAGAAGAGAGAGATCTTCCATCTGCTGGTTCACTGTCCAAATGACTGCGATGGTCAGAGCTGAGCCGATCAGCAGCTTCTTCCAGGTCTCTCATATTGGATAAAGGGGCCCAAGCACTTCGGGCCATCCTCTGCTGCCTCTCAGGCCATCAGCAGGGAGCTGGATCAGAAGTGGCGCATCTGGGACACAAACCAGCATCCATGTGGGATTCCAGGCCTTGCAGATGGAGGACTCATTCGCCAGTGGAGCCATTGCGCCAGGTTGTGGGGCATTCCGGCCACTCTAGCTCCTTGCTGATTTTCCTGGGGAGCAGCAGCTGATGTCTGAGCCTGTGACACATGGGGCCCCGGAGGTGACCCGGGCTGTCACGGCCACCTGAGGAGAGAATGCGGCAGAATGCCAATAAATACCCTTAAGTAAACACTGTGTTTTCTGGAGCAGGGTGGAGAGCTGCAGCTCACTGCTCCTCGTGTGTATTTTATGAGTAGTGAGAACTGAATGGTTCGAAATGTGCACTGATTTATTCAGTACACACGAAGCACGCTGAAATGTCCCACTGTGTAATGTAAATATGTACTGACATTGCCTGTCAAAGAATTATAAGAAAAATATTTCACCAACCAAAACAATGTTACAGACCCTGAAACTCAAAAAACCTGCCTCTCCTCTTGAATGGCTGGCTCCCTGCTGGCCGCTGCCGCCTGCTGCCAGTGGGACAGGCTCAGCCGCATGGCCAGCAGGTGACTAGGTGCTCCTGGGAGCTGTCCAGGATGGTACTTTGTTAGGTGCTGACGGGGTGTGCCATCTGCAGCTGCCTGTAAGGCTGCACACCTGAGATCAGCCCAGACCACCACCCTCCTGCAGAGTTGAAATCAAAATGGCTTAAACATGGCTCACTGCTAACTGCAATTCTTTCTGCTTTTGTAGCTTCTGCTTTACTTGCTTAGGTAACAAATTGTGTGAGCTTGCAGGCCTAATGGCCCCAATCTCCAGCCTTATTAACCCATAGATAATTGAAGATCGGGGTCTGGTTGTCACAGGTGGTGCCAAGGTTGGAGCCCAGACCTGAGGAGAGTAGGCAGGGGCTGGCAAGCCGAGCTAAGCAAGGAATGCGTAATCCTGCCTCACTCACCTCTTGAGCTGTTGTAAATTGTGCCCCCCTTGAAGCTGTGTCAAACTGCCCCTGTAAAAACTTTGTAATTGTACTGCTCGAGGCCGCACTCCGGTAAGGGGTGTTGGTCCCGACCGCTCGGTTGGTCAGTCAGTCGGTTGCTTTGCCTCTCATTTATAATAAAACTTTGTTGTGACTGTCACTGGTGAATGTAACATTCTGTTTCAGTGGTCGAGTGGAAGTAACACTCCTCTAACTGGGATCCTGCCATCCAATGAGAGGTATAAAAAATAGGGGAAGGCAAGGTCGGAGTCTGTCCTTGGGATGTGAGTCCAGACAAGGTGTGTTGCCTCCAGAGGTTTGAGTACTGCTTGGTTCTCTGTGAGAACATGACCAAACCCAGAAACAGCAAGTACACCGCCCCAGACAACAGGGAATACACCACCCAGATGACAACAGACACACCACCCAGACGACAGCGGAACACCACCCAGACGACAGCGGAACACCACCCAGACAACAGGGAATACACCACCCAGACAGCAGTACACCGCCCAGACAGCAGTACACCGCCCAGACAACAGCCAAGTATCTTGTGGAGTGTGAGAGAGATCACACTGGAACCAAGTGTAAGAGGCTAGGGAGAGTCTTTATTGCCCCAGCTTGGCGACAGCAGCTCCCGCTGCACTCCAGGAGCCACTGCATCATGCAGCAAGTCAGGGCTTTTTCAGCTCTCATCCTGCAATCAGGTTCAGAGTCACACAGTACAGTTTCCATGTGCAGGAGGCAGGGAGAGAGCTACCAGTGCTCAAAGTTTTCCTGTAGTTAATTAACCTATTGCATTACAGCAGGAACAGGAGGGGCTGTTGGCAGAGCCTTCAGAGCCAGCTCCGTGCTGTCATCTCAATGGTAACTCAATCTACTATATGTAATACTTGCATAGTTTAAAGTGTGAGTAAAGCATTGATTTGATAAAATTAGAGCGTTTAGACTGATAGTTGAGGTGCTTGGTAGGAGTCCCACATCCCACACTGGGCTGCCAGGGTTCGGTCCCCAGCTCTGGTTCCTGCTTTGTACAAATGCGGGCCCCGAGGGGCATCAGACAATGGACCAAACCCTCGGGTTCCTTCCACCAATGAGAGTTTGAGTTCATCCTTGGCTTAGTACTGGCTGTTGTGGGCTTTTAGAAGTGAACTAGCAGAAGGGCTCTCTCACGCGCGCTTTCTTCCTCTCCCCCTCTCTCTCCTGAACCACCAAGCTTACAATTTTCCTGAGTCATGCCTGGCTGATGCTGCAGCACGCACCACCTTCAGCTCCCCCTATTGGTTAACTCCGGAACCGTAGCAAAACAGTCTTCTTTGGAGTTTACTTCCATCTACCTGATCCTTCATTGGTTCTTTCTGATTCACTTATTTTACTCGAAATTTCAAAATCAAAATTTTCTCAATTAATTAACTTGGAAAATTTTATTTGAGAATTCTCCATCTGGCACACCACCCGAGTGGCCATGACCCCAGAGTTCTGAGCTGGGCTAGATGGACGCCAGGAAGCTACACCCAGATCTCCCATACAGATGGCAGGGACCCAAGCTGGGTTCAGGGCGCACAGTAACAGCAAAACTGGGATTCCAACCCAGAAACCCCGAGCGACACATTAACCACTGCACCAAAATGCCTGTACCACTGGCCATTTTTTGAATTTAAAAGAAATTTTCATGGCATTATTAAGAATCACATGAAATGCTTGGAGGATTTTTTTTTTAATTTTGTAAACTAACGGATGTAGCCTTAAGAAATACTGACATACTTAGAATGCCATCTGATGTCACCTATTTCTCACGGACTTGCTCAGACATATTTTCCAATCCTGGAGATTTCTCCTCTAGTTACACTGGCACAAGTACAACCCAGGTATAGAGTTGGGCACTACAGTGCCCTCTGTGCAGTGCCTGCCAACGGGCTGCTGGGGCTTAAGGGGCTAAGCCACCCCCTCCACTGCTTCTAGTCAGCTTCTGATCCGGCTCCCTGCTAACCCTGAGAAGCAGATTTAGACTGCCCAAGTGCTTAGGCTCCTGCACGCACGTGGGAGACTGGGAAAAAGCTCTTTGCTTCCACCAGTCCAGCTCCGGGGAGTGAGCCAGCAAATGGTGGGTCTGTATGTCTCTCCCTCTCTGTAAACCTGCCTTTCCAACAAAAACAAAAGCTTTACAGTCACTCGTTTCGAACTTGTTAAGACTGATACGAGCAGCATCGCTCCGATCCTGTGAGAACACGGGGAAATACCCACGGAGGGCACCGCGAGCCCGCGGAGTCGCCGGCCCACGCGTGGGCGAGACCGGCCTGGAGACCCCTGGACCGCAGAGTCCCGAAAGACGAGGGGCACCGGGGCGACGCTCCAGGAAGGAGGACCCCCGGGGGAACGCACTAGAACCTCACGAAGCGCGGAAAACGGGCGCGTGACAGGGGGCACACACGCGGCCTGAGGCGCCGGGCAGGATGTGCCATTCCGTGGGGGACGCGGAGAGCCGCGCCAGGGCAGCGGTGCGCCGTCCTTCCCGCACTCCCGGGCAGGCTTCCCCCGCCGCAGCCGTGGACTCGGCCGGAGGTGACGTCACGGGACGCGCGGCGGAGGCCGAGGGGCGGGGCCTGGCGGGTGCGCGGCGCTGTGGCGGGCGGCGGGTCGGGGTGAGCGTGCGGCGCCGGCTGCCGGACGCGGGGTGCGGGGCCGGGGGCCGGACGCGGGGCGCGGGGCCGGGGGCCGGACGCGGGGCGCGGGGCCGGGCCGGGCCGGTCGCGGGATGCGGGGCCGGGGGCCGGACGCGCGGTCCGGGGCTTGTTGAAGTCACGGCTGTCAGGGCCGCTGTGCAGGGGCCTCGGCGCCCCGTCACGGGCGACCCTCTCGGCGCCGCGCGTGGAGTGCAGCTCCCGCGGAACGGCTCGCGGGAAATGCGGCCAGAGCTTCGTGTGTGGTTGTCAGAAAACACGAAGGCCGCTGCGGAAAGTTCGTGGGAACTCCAAAGATGGTTGGCGCAAAAACTGTAAAATCCACGCATGGGGTTTGTGCGTGTGTGTGTGAATGCTGATAACCACCCCTCCTGTGCGTGGATTTTAGACGTTTCTGTACCAACATAAACCCATCTTTTAGCTCTGTTTTCCACCAGCTCTTGGTCCAGGTGGCTTTAGGGGGACTGCGGTTGCTGTCTCCCTGTGTTGGGTCAGACGCAGCACAGCGGTTAACCGACGGTCCTCTGGGGCTCAGGCCCTTGTCTGTCAGAGCCTGGAGCCTGAGAAATACCTACTTAACTTTGAGAAAGTTCAAGAACTTAAGCATTTGACTTATCCTATTTTTTTTTTTAAGTCCCGAAAGAGAAAAAACCCTCGCAATGGCTGCTAAGCGAGCCCTGGTCATCCTGGCGAAAGGGGCTGAGGAGATGGAGACGGTCATCCCCGTGGACGTGATGAGGCGAGCTGGCGTGAGTCGGGCCTCAGGAGCCTTTCTTGTTTTCAGCTTTTGAAGATTGATTTATCTCCAAGGCAGAGAGCCTGGGCACGCTGGCCTGAGCCGGGCAGAGCCAGGGGTCTGCAGGTGCAGTGGGTCTCCCGTGTGGGTGCCAGGCGCAGGTGCTGGTCTACTGCCCACTTCCCCGGGCATGTTAGTCAGGGAGTGGGAGCAGAAACAGAGCAACTGGAACGTGAATTGGTACCCTGGTGTGGGATGGCAGCGTCACGGGCAGCAGCTTTGCGTGCTGTGCTGCAATGCCTGCTGCCCCAAGTTTTAGGATTTCTAGAAAGTTCACTTTGAATAAAATAATTGCAGAATAGCTGGTGTGGCAAGAAGCGCCTGTTTATTCAATCCCTGTATTTAGTGCTTGCTAATGTTTTGCCATATTTCTTTGAACCCTGTTTCCTAACTTTTTGAAACTGTCTCCTTATTTATTTGAAATGCGTAGTGACAGAGGCCTTCCATCTGCTGGTTCACCCCACAGGCCAGGCTGGAGCCAGGAGCCAGGTCTCCTGTGTGGATGGCAGCATGGTCACCCGCTTCTTCCCGGGCTCCAGAGCAGAAAAGCTGGCACCAGAGCCAACACTGCTACATGGGATGGGACATGGGTGCCCCAAGCCACTGCACTCAGTGTGTGTTTGAAAGAAGCAAATCTTGCATCTGCTGGCTCCTTCCCCAAGTGCCCAGCACACAGGGCTGAGCCACGTGCCCACCACACAGGGCTGAGCCACGTGCCCACCACACAGGGCTGAGCCACGTGCCCTCCACACAGGGCTGAGCCACGTGCCCACCACACAGGGCTGAGCCACGTGCCCACCACACAGGGCTGAGCCACGTGCCCTCCACACAGGGCTGAGCCACGCTGAAGCCCTGGGTCTGGAACCCTTCTTGGTCTCCTGTGGGTGGCAGGAACCCGCGTGCCTGAGCCGTGACCTGGCCCTTCTGTTGTGTGTCCAGCAGGTGGCCCAAACCTGGGCATTGCATTGTGGTATGCAGGCACCCAAGTGCCCGCTTGGTGGCTGTGCCAGACCGCCACCCCTCCAGCCTGTTTCTTTAGAGACCTAACACCCAGAGGCCTGCTGGTGCTTTTTCTTCTGTGCCCACCTGCCCTAGGAGTGCCAGCTCTCACACTGGTGTTGTGTGTGCACGCATGTCGTTAGAGTGGCGTGTACCTGTGTAACTGACATGGCTACACGTGGCTTCGTTCACAAGGGCCCCTTGGTGATGCCCTCGTGTGTGCACAGTATGCCCAGCCTTGTCGCTGTCACTGTGAGCTTTGTCCTAGGGATTCCCTTGGCAGACATGAGGGTTGTTCCCAGGCTGTGTCCTGAACATGGAGTTGGAGGTCGGGGACCATCCTTGCTGAATCCTGCCAAGGTCTTCCCAGTGTAGCAGTCCTACAAACAGGATGGGAAAATTCCTCTTGTCTACTTTTAAACTTTTGCAAGACAAACAGGTTTTCCTTGTTTGAACTTGGGTTTCTGCCTTTGAAACTGACCTGAAAGGGGCTGTTCAGGGCAGTGGGGAAGGGGCTCTGATGGCACCGCACGGGGCAGTGGGGAAGGGGCTGTGAGGGCACCGCACGGGGCAGTGGGGAAGGGGCTCTGATGGCACCGCACGGGGCAGTGGGGAAGGGGCTCTGATGGCACCGCACGGGGCGGTGGGGAAGAGGCTCTGATGGCACCGCATGGCGGAGGCGTGAGTCTCCGTGCGGCTCCTGCCAGTGTGCGCCGGGAGGCAGCTGCAGGTAATGGCACGGTCCCTGGCCCTGGCACCCACGGGGCAGACCTCAACTGAGTTTGTGACTCCGAGCATTTCGAACCAGTGGGTGGGAGATCTCGCTCTCGCTCTTACCTTTCTGCATCTCAAATAAAACAAGTTTTTTTTCAAAGTGAAGTTGAATGGTAACAGTGACCTTGTAAGATTACTCCCTGCAGTTATTAATAGGCTGGTCATGTAATTTATTGTCCACACTGGAACACTTGAGGGAACAGGGGTGTCCCAGTTAGGGTGCTGGGAACCCAGCTGCCGCTAGACCTGGTGATTCGGTATAAATTTGGCTAACACCAACTAATACTGGCTTAAACTCAGTGTGGTTCTGTGTTAAGGACATCTGTGAATACACCGCTCTCAGCATGTCGGGGTCGTTAAACATCCCGTTGGCTTCTCTCTCGTAGATCAAGGTCATTGTTGCCGGCCTGGCCGGGAAGGACCCTGTGCAGTGTAGCCGTGATGTGGTCATCTGCCCTGACGCCAGCCTGGAAGATGCGAGAAAGCAGGTTTGTGTCGCGTGTGGAGTGCTGCCGTCCTCAGGCCCTGCCGCTCGTGGCCCGGCTGTGCTGCCCTGCTCCCGACCGCTCCGCAGGCTGTTGCTAGCAGAGACCGACTTAACGGAAACTGCTGGGCTAAGATGCCTTTGCTGGTAGCTCCTCAACCCCCGGGGCTGTGAGCTTCGTCTCGCCTGTGGAGGTGCTCAGGGCCGCAGCGCTCAGCGCCTGGGTGGGAGCCCCGCGCAGGCTCAGGTTCTGCCTCACACACACGTCCTCACCTCCTGTGCTGACGGCTTGTTGAAGGCCAAGTGACACAGATGGAAACCGCTACATGCGACTTCACTGCCCACATGGCCTCAACAACTGGAGCTGGGCCAGGCCAGTAGGCAGACCTCCATCTGGGTCTCCCACATGGGTGGCAGGGGCCCACCATTGCTTTCCCAAGTTCCTTAGCAGCAAGCTGAATTGAATGTAGAGCACATGGGCCTGGTGCGATAGTGTAGTGGTTAAAGTCCTCGCCTTGCACGTGCCGGGATCCCATATGGTCACTGGCTCTAATCCCAGCAGAGCTGCTTCCCATCCAGCTCCCTGCGTGTGGCCTAGGAAAGCAGTCAAGGACGGCCCAAAGCCTTGGGAGCCTGCACCCGTGTGGGAGACCTGGAAGAGCTCCTGGCTTCGGATTGGCTCAGCTCCAGCAGTGGCGCTTACTTGGGGAGTGAACTATTGGACGGAAGATCTTCCTCTTTGTCTCTCCTCCTCTCTGCATATCTGACTTTCCAATAAAAATAAATAAATCTTAAAAAAGAAAGAAAGAAAGTAGAGCAGACTAGGGCTGGGACCATGGTGTAGTGGGTTAAGCCTCTGCCTTTGGCGCTGCCATCCCATGTGGCTGTTGGTTCATGTACCAGCTGCTCCACTTTAGATCCCGGACCCTGCACCCACGTGGGAGTCCCAGAAGAAGCTCCACTGCTGTGGCCATTTGGGGAGTGAATCAGCACATAGAAGATCTTTCTGTAAATCTACATTTGCAATAAAAGTAACAGAAAGTAAGGGTAGACTGCACTCAAACCGGAGCTTCAGCACGGGCTGCCACCAGCGCAGGCTGAGGGTGAGCTCACTGCACCGTGGAGTTTGCCCCCATTCTAATTTTTTTAACAGGCAGTGTGGGAATTGCATCTCTCCCACCCGCCCCCGTGTCAGCGTCCCTTCACGCCTCCCTCTGCTGACACAGGTGGCCTGCGACGCATTTCACGGGGACAGCTCAGCCTTGATTGGCACTGGGACTTAGGGCAAGGGAGAGGGCTGCCTGTACTGTGCCGCTTTTTAAAGTCTTAGAATTATGCTTTTCTGCTCTTTTTTTTTTATAAGTTCCTCATCTTTTTTAAAAATTAATTTTATTGCATTATGAGACAATGTTAAAGGCACTGGGATCCCCCCCACCCCTCCCTGAACCCTCTCCCCATGGTGGATTTCTCCACCTTGCTGCATTGCCACAGTTCAAATTTAGTTGAGGTTCTTTCATTGGAAGTATTTACCCAGCATAAAGTCCAGCATCTTATTATCCTAGTGGGTTCAGTGATTTCTTGGTGAGACCATTTCTGGTCTGAAGGTAAAACCGGCAGAGTATCTTCTCAATCAATTAAAAGCCCCAACATAGCATCAACAACAATTTACAGCATTATGGCATTAATTGACATGGTATTGATTAACCAATATGTTAATAGGAAAATGCAGGTTCTTAACCACATCCTGTGACTTCTTCATAGACATTTCGGTTTTGGTTTATATTCAGCCGGGTTTTATACACCTCAAAATGGCTATAGATTACTATTCAGCTGTCTCGTGTCTATTTTCATTTTAGTGTTTAGCTGTTTATAGTGTTGAAGCATGATTTTGCTGATAGGCTGTCAGAGATTGCAATAATATTACAATATACAGGTACTATTTTCCAGATTGACATCTTTTCATCTCAAATTAAGGCAAACATGTGGTATTTAACCTTTTGGGATTGACTCATTTTTCTTAGCATAATGGATTCCAGTCGGGCCCATTTAGCCACAAAAAATTGCATTTCGTTTTTTTTAATAGCTGAGTAGTATTCCATGGTGTATATAAACCATAGCTTTCTTATCCAGTCTTCTGTTGATGGGCATATCTGTTGCTTCCAAGTCTTTGCGATTATTGATTGTGCTGCTGTAAACATAGAGGTGCATGTTGGTCTCTTGTAAAACAGGTGTTTTGGATGTATTCCTAGGAGTGCTGTTGCTGGGTCATATGGTATGCTGATCTTCAGTTGTTTGAGTATCCTCCATCCTGATTTCCATAGAGGCCATACAAGTTTGCAGTCCCACCAACAGTGGAGTAGGGTTCCCTTTTCCCCACATCCTCGCCAGCAAGTGTTGTTGGTGGTTTTTTGTATGTGAGCCATCCTTACTGGCGTTAGGTGGTACCTCATTGTTGTCTTCATTTGGATTTCCCTTATTGCCAGGGAACTTGAGCATTTTTTCATATGTTTGCTTGCCATTTGGGTTTGTTCTTTTGTGAAACGTCTGCCCATTTTCTGTGCCCATTTCTTGAGTAGTTTGTTTTGGTGCTTTGGTTGTGCTGTAGATCTTT
This sequence comes from Ochotona curzoniae, assembly GCF_017591425.1. Lineage (NCBI taxonomy): Eukaryota > Metazoa > Chordata > Mammalia > Lagomorpha > Ochotonidae > Ochotona > Ochotona curzoniae. Next base: position 3,715,838 of record NW_024466389.1, read on the forward strand.
GTGTATCCTGGAGATTGGCCCCCTATCGCCTGTGCAGTGTGCAAAGATCTCCCTTTTTGTGGGTTGTTTTTTTACTTTGTTGTTTCCCTTGCTGTGCAGAAGCTTCTTAGTTTGATATAGTTCCATTTGTTTATTTTGGTCTTGATTGCTATTGCCTTTGGTGTCCTTTTTAGGAAGTCAGGGCCTGCACCTAGATTTTGTAGTGTGTTTCCTACATTTTCTTCCAAAAGTTTGAAGGTTTCTGGGTGTAGGTTTAAGTCTTTTGTCCATTTAGATTCGATCTTAGTGTATGGTGAGAGGTATGGGTCTATCTTCTTGTTTCTGCAGGCTATCAGCCAGTTGTCCCAACAGCACTTGTTGAATAGACCTTCCCATTTGCTTGGATTGTCATCTGTCTTTTTGTCAAAGATTAATTGGCTGTACCTATATGGGTTTCCTTCTGTTGTTTCTATTCTGTTCCATTGATCCTCTTCTTTGTCTTTGTGCCAGTACCAGGCTGTTTTGATAACCAGTGCCCTGTAGTATGTCCAGAGGTCAGGGACTGTGATTCCCCCTGATAAGTTCCTATTCTTCAGAATGGTTGTAGCTATTCGTGTTTTTTTGTATTTTCAGATGAACCTTTGTATCATTTTTTCCAGTTCAATGAAGAATGTTTTGGGTAATTTGATTGGGATTGCATTTAAAGTATATATTGCTTTTGGAAATATAGACATTTGCTTCTCTGCTCTTAAAGGCGGTGGAGGTTGTAGTGAGAGCTGGCTCCCTGTCCCAGGTGTGGCACAAAGGCTGGGTGACAGGACACAGGCGGCGGGCAGAGCCAGCTCGTGAAGGGAGCCCCACTGAGCACGGGGAGCTGGCCCGAGGCGGAGAGTTGAGCTCCCGGTGCTCAGTGCGGCTGGCCCGCTCGTGGGGCGTCCAGCATTGGCCCATGGTGCTCGCGGGCGGCGGGCTGAGCGCAAGGGGAGTGTCCGCGTGCCTTCATCCTGCTGAGTGCGAGTGTCTGGGTCAGGGCTGGCATGTGTGGAGTTGATGCTCAGACTCCAGAAAGAGAAGGTCCAGGCTGTCACGTTTTCTTCTTGGCTTTGGTGTTTAGTTTAAAAATAACAACAAAATATTCATGGCTCTAAAAAACTTAATTCTCAAAAGTATGTTGTAGTAAGTACTAGGTTGTCATTTTGTAGTTGAAAAAAATTTTTTAACTTTCAGTGTCTTAAAATATTATTACAACAGTATTTTGTAATTTCACGAACTTGGTATTAATTATTAGCTCTCTAGGATGTTTTGATATTTGAGATAATAAAATATTGGATGATTTAATTTCCCTTTGTCTTTTAAACTTTTGGTATTTTGACTGCTATGTACCAGCTTATTGCACATAATTCACATGGTGTGGACCTGAGTGCAGGCTCACGTGTCCCTGTCATGCTGCCTGGTCCCCCGCATCCCCACTGCACCCCTCGGAGTGCACCTCTGAGCAGGTGCATCTTGTCATACGTGTGCATACGTATGAGCGTGCAGACTGCGTGTGGTTGTGGGTGAGCTGTGTGCACGCCTGGGGCTGTGTTATGCATGTGCACATTGTGTTTGGCCAGTGAGCACACGTGAGGTGCTGTGTCACACGGGCACACGTGAGGTGCTGTGTCACACACAGGCACACGTGAGGTGCTGTGTCACACACAGACACACGTGAGGTGCTGTGTCACACGGGCACACGTGAGGTGCTGTGTCACACGGGCACACGTGAGGTGCTGTGTTACACACAGGCACGTGTGAGGTGCTGTGTCACACACAGACACACGTGAGGTGCTGTGTCACACGGGCACACGTGAGGTGCTGTGTCACGGGCACACGAGAGGTGCTGTGTTACACACAGGCACGTGTGAGGTGCTGTGTCACACACAGACACACGTGAGGTGCTGTGTCACACGGGCACACGAGAGGTGCTGTGTCACACGGGCACACGTGAGGTGCTGTGTCACACGGGCACACGAGAGGTGCTGTGTCACACACAGGCACACGTGAGGTGCTGTGTCACACACAGACACACGTGAGGTGCTGTGTCACACGGGCACACGTGAGGTGCTGTGTCACACGGGCACACGTGAGGTGCTGTGTCACACGGGCACACGAGAGGTGCTGTGTCACACACAGACACACGTGAGGTGCTGTGTCACACACAGACACGTGAGGTGCTGTGTCACACGGGCACACGTGAGGTGCTGTGTCACACGGGCACACGTGAGGTGCTGTGTTACACACAGGCACGTGTGAGGTGCTGTGTCACACGGGCACATGTGAGGTGCTGTGTCACACGGGCACACGAGAGGTGCTGTGTCACACGGGCACACGTGAGGTGCTGTGTTACACACAGGCACGTGTGAGGTGCTGTGTCACACACAGACACACGTGAGGTGCTGTGTCACACGGGCACATGTGAGGTGCTGTGTCACACGGGCACACGAGAGGTGCTGTGTCACACGGGCACACGAGAGGTGCTGTGTCACACGGGCACACGTGAGGTGCTGTGTCACACGGGCACACGTGAGGTGCTGTGTCACACGGGCACACGTGAGGTGCTGTGTCACACGGGCACACGTGAGGTGCTGTGTCACACGGGCACACGTGAGGTGCTGTGTCACACGGGCACACGTGAGGTACTGTGTCACACACAGGCACACGTGAGGTACTGTGTCACACACAGGCACACTTGAGGTGCTGTGTCACATGGGCACACGTGGGTTACAGAGGTCTGGGTGTTCCGTCTGAGCACCTGCAAGCACATGTTGGTGTAACATGTTCGCACACGCACACAAGGAGAGGTGTGTGTTTGTGTTTTACTTGCATACATGAGTGTGTGTGTCATGCACCTAGATGACCCGGTGTTGGTGAGCACCCGTGTGTACACACTTGGGCTCTGTCGTGTTTGTACACTCACACAGGTTACCCCTCGCCTCTCAGTGCAGTGTGGGCGTGCTTTTGTGTTCTTGTCTGGAGTGTGTTGTTGGAGACGACGGCTGTCTGTCACAGCAAATCGACTTCAATCTATTCATAGCCAGACGTGACGTCTTGCTTGGGTTTTGCTTGTGTCTCCTGTTTAAAGTGTGGAATATGCATTTCCACTTTTAAAATGCAGTGTTTTCACTTTTTTCTTCTTAAACTTTCAGGGCCCCTATGACGTGATCGTCCTACCAGGAGGTAACCTGGGTGCACAGAATCTAAGCGAGGTAAGGGCAGCCCCGCCGGGACTGGGCAGCTCTGCCGGCGCGCAGAGCCGGGGGTCTCCGCTGGGTTGTCGCTCTGCTGGGTTGTCACTCCGCTGGGTTGTCGCTCCGCTGTTTCAGGGAGGGGGCTGTGAATGAAATGGCAACAGCCGAAGGAGCATGCACGTGCGAGCCTGAGTTCAGACTTCTGAGAATATTGACCATGGAAATAAGCGAACTGGTGGGGCGATTCTTTGCAGACAAGTTCCAGGAAAGGAGCTCCAAGTAAGACACTGGTCGCCACCAGCAGGAGTGTCTTCTGCCTTTGTGCAGGTGGCAGGTTAGGCATGCAAGGCTACAAGGCCACCTGTGTGTCCCTGGACTGTGAGGGTCAGCCCGCCGCAGCGGCTTGTTCAAGGCCTGATGAGGGCAGGCAGCAGAGCAGCCAGCCCTGAGTGGTGCTCCCGCCAGCCTCGACTGTGCTCGGCCACACCCTCGCTCCCCACCCACTATTTACCTGAAAAGCAGAAAGACAAGGGGCTGCCCAGCAGAGCCACTGCCTTGTTCCTGTCCATGCAGGTGAGGGGTGAGTGTCCCTCGGGCTAACTGCTATATCAGGATTCAAAGACAGACTCAGTGATGTAGCAGTGGTTGTTGGAGAAGATTGGCTGTTTTGTGGTCTGAACTAAACTTTGTTCTACCCAGGTTTCCTGGCAGGAGCCTGGAGAAGTGGCTTTGTGTCCGGCTGACTGACTGTGCTTCTTTTGCAGTCGGCCGCCGTGAAGGAGATCCTGAAGGAGCAGGAGCAGAGGAAGGGCCTCATCGCGGCCATCTGTGCAGGTACCGTGTGCTGCAGCCCGCAGCCCTGGCACGCCGGGCCGTGTGTGCAGGTACCGTGTGCCGCAGCCCGCAGCCCTGGCACGCCGGGCCGTGTGTGCAGGTACCGTGTGCCGCAGCCCGCAGCCCTGGCACGCCGGGCCGTGTGTGCAGGTACCGTGTGCTGCAGCCCGCAGCCCTGGCACGCCGGGCCATGTGTGCAGGTACCGTGTGCCGCAGCCCGCAGCCCTGGCACACCGGGCCATGTGGCCCGGAGGCCGTGGATCTCACACAGGAGCAGGTTGTTGCACAGCAGTTGGCATTTTCCGTGCTTGGCTGACTCGGAGGAGAGGGAGGCCCTCTGGAATCCAGGAGACAGCTTGTCACAGCAGGTCTTGCTGCCAGGAGGCTGTGCTGCCCTCAGCAGTCAGCAGCTCTGCCCCATGCTGGCTCTGCCTTGCTGGAGCCGTGGGCACTGTGCCGTACGTACAGCGTGGCATTTAGGACCAGTCTGCTTCCCTGCCAGCTGTGTGCTGGGACCACTGGAGCCTGTTCTGGCTCTCGGATCAGACAGCGGGCTGCAGCTTGGGCTCTGCCATGGAGGGCTCTGCCGTGGAGGGCTTTGCCATGGAGGGCTCTGCCGTGGAGGGCTCTGCCGTGGTGGGCTCTGCCGTGGTGAGCTCTGCCGTGGAGGGCTCTGCCGTGGAGGGCTCTGCCGTAGAGGGCCCTGCCATGGAGGGCTCTGCCGTGGAGGGCTCTGCCGTGGTGGGCTCTGCCATGGAGGGCTCTGCCGTGGAGGGCCCTGCCGTGGTGGGCTCTGCCGTGGAGGGCTCTGCCGTGGAGGGCTCTTTCATGGTGGGCTCTGCCGTGGTGGGCTCTGCCGTGGTGGGCTCCTCACCGGTGCCCTCCGGCCTCAGGACTCTAGGAAGAGCAGGCGAGGAAATGACAGGCTGATTCGCTAGAATGTCTGCAAGCTTTGTAGCAGAACTTGCAGGCTGGGGCCCCGGAGACTCCCGAGGGTCCCAGGCCAAAGGGGGCGCTTCCGAGGCACCTGTTGCCCTTTTCCTTCTCAGCAGTGATGACTGAGTGACATGTGCTTCTGGAAGCTTCCCAGTCCTAGAGCTGATGCAGCAGGGGGCAGCGCTGCTGTCCCCACATCCTTGTCTGAGAGGGCGTGGGGCCCTCAGTGCTCCGAGTGAAGGAGGAAGGAGTTGGGCTGGCTTTGTGCCCAGGGCCGGGAGAAGGCAGGACTGCACGGCAGGATGTCAACGGGTGTCCCTGAGCTCACCCCATGGCACGCCTGCCTTCGACCCAGGCGCTCTGGCCATGTGCACCCCGCACCACTGTGCTGGGCGCAAGTCCAGGAGACAGCTGTCCTGGGCGGGGGCGGGGAGCAGAGCTGGCACGAGAGGGTCAGGGTGTTCAGAGCGCTGCAGGTGGCACCAGGCCGTGGTTTTGGGGGGATTGGTTTTTGTTTGTTTGAAAGTGATCATAGTAGTTTATTTTAGGATTTATTTATTTTTATTGCAAAGGCAGACACACAGAGAGGAAGAACTTCTGTCTGCTGATTTGCTCTCCAAGTGGCTGCAACAGCCGGAGCTGAGCTGATCCAAAGCCAGGAGCCAAGAGCTTCTTCCTGGTCTCCCATGGGCGTAGGGTCCCAAGGCTTTGGGCCGTCCTCCCCCGCTTTTCCAGGTCACAAGCAGGGAGCTGGATGGAAAGTGGGGCTGCCAGGACATGCAACGGTGCCCATGTGGGATCCCAGCACGTACAAGGCAAGGACTTGAGCCGGTAGGCTATCATGCCGGGCCCTTGTGATGTTTTTGATGGTGATGCAAGTTTAGCCGCTAGTCTTGAGTAAAGGAACGAGAGCGGAGGTGGTCTTGAGAGGACAGTGCAAGGAGGCTTAGCTTGAGTGGAGCATGTAGGGCTTGCAAAGAGTGGGCAGCCACAGATGGGGCAAGGAGGACCTCGGACACGGGCATTGGCCAGGCGTCCTTTTATAAGTCACCAGCAGGTGGCGCTGGTGGCGTTCCACCCTGGCGTTTCGCCAGCCTTCCCCGCTGCTGCCCACAGCAGCCTTTGAGCGGGCGGCTGTGAGACGATGACACACTTAGTGCCTCCTGTCTCATGCTCGGAGTGAGAGTTCTGAACCTCAGACATCAGTACTAACAAGTGGCTCAGCATGGTGGGCAGTTGGGAGATGGTATCGGGCCCCCTCCCCCGGGGGCGGGGCAGCAGCGCAGAGACCCCTCCCTCTGCGGGCATGCTGCCACGTGGTGTCTTACACAGGGAGGCTGGTGTTGGGGTGTGAGCCCTCCTTCTGCGCCACGGGGAAAGTGCTGGATCCCCTCACAGGAACTCTGCATGGTGACCGCTTGGTCGGCAAAGGAGTTGGGTTCAAATTGACACTCGGGATTTGTGACAAGTTCTGCAGGACGTGTGTGATACAACCCCACGCGTGGATTTCCAGAACCTTCTGTACCGAAGCTATCTTCCAGTCCCTTTGTCAGCTTTCACGGTCTTCGTGAAGTACCCGCTTGTGTTGGGGCTTCGGATCTGAGGGGGAAAGCGACTTGAGGCAGCCCGCCCCCTCGTGCTGGGCAGAGGCTGACGTCATTCCAGCCTCGCTCACTTGAGCAGCCCACAGGCGTGTCACGGACTCCGACAGGTCAGGAGGGCCAGGGCTTCAGGCTTGCCCGGCAGGGACTGCCCAGGCCGTGGACTTAGCACCGTCCCCTTGGCTCTCAGAGCACACTGACCCAGAGCCTGTGTTTCCGGTTTCTCTTAGAAAAAGGGATGATAGACAATTTTTTTTGAGCCTTATAAGGTGGTGGTTAGAAGTATAAAGATTTGGGCCCGGCAGCATGGCCTAGTGGCTAAAGTCCTTGGCTTGAACACGCCTGGATCGTATGTTGGCACCGGTTCTAATCCCGGCAGCTGCACTTCCCATCCAGCTCCCTGCTTGTGGCCTGGGAAAGCAGTTGAGGACGGCCCAAAGCCTTGGGACCCTGTACCTGCGTGGGAGACCTGGAGGAGGTTCCTGGCTCCTGGCTTTGGATCGGCGCAGCACCGGCCATTGCGGTTACTTGGGGAGTGGACCATCTGGTGGAGGATCTTCCTCTCTGTATATCTGACTTTCCAATAAAAATAAAATAAATCTTAAAAAAAAGTATAAAGATTTTTGTTTTAGTTCTTATTTGAAACTGATTGGATATAAAATGTGCTTGTGTGACTTTGGCCATTTTCAGTGAATGAATTTGGATAAAAAGCTCAGGTTGGTGCTTGCACATTTCAGGGCTTCTGTTGGAGAGGCGCGGCATCAGGGGCCCCGGCTGCCATCCGTGTGAGTCACGTGATGGGGTCACGGCGGCGCTGCTGCCCCTCAGTCGTTGCAGGCGGGCTTCTCGGGATGGGGCACTCAGACCCAGCGCCTCTGGGGGCGGGCGTGGGTGGCTGGGTGTCCATTCTGTTTTTCCACTTACAAGTAGGAAGACCAAATTGCAACAGCGAAGTGCAGAGTGCAAGGCCTTTGGCGGTGAGCCCAGCGGCAGGCCCCTGGCTCACACTCGGTTCTGGTTGCTCAGGGCGCCGTGTCTGTGCCGCCTTGGGGTCAGGCCAGCCTTTCGGAGGCGCTGGTTACGGGGATAGTTCTGTCTCCGGTGGAAACCTGCTGGTTCGCCACGCCCTCCCTCACCGTCCCGTTGGACCCGTCTGAGCGCAGACTTGGCTCTTGGGCCCAGCACGCTTCGGCCGGCGGCGTTGGCCTTGGGCCTTCCGTACCTGCGTGTCAGCCATGTCCTCTGTGTTTCAGGTCCCACGGCTCTGCTGGCTCACGAGATCGGTTTTGGAAGCAAGGTTACAACGCACCCACTTGCTAAAGACAAAATGATGAATGGGAGTAAGTATCTGCTTGTAATTGAGGCACAAGGAGGCTTCTGACGTGAGCTTGCCATTCCCCCGAAGAGGCCCTGCCGGCCGCCACTGCCCAGACCCCGGCTGCCCAGGCCCCAGCTGCCCAGGCCCCAGCTGCCCGGGCCCCAGCTGCCCGGACCCCAGCTGCCCGGGCCCCAGCTGCCCGGACCCCAGCTGCCCAGCCCGCGCCTCGCCAGGCAGCACGGCATGAGTTCTGAACCAGAGGCCAGCGGGTTCCTGCTTGTCACAGATAGGAAGTGATGCCGCAGTGCCCGCCTAACTCGGGTCATGCAGTTCCGACAGCGTCCTTGTCCCACAGTCCGGAGTGACCTGAAGGCTGCTCTGCTGTACAGTGACCAAGGGCTGCGGGGACCCTGGTTCACTCACACGGTCGGACACATGGAATCCTTAGTTATTGCCAACGCAATTCTGTTCATAGTAAAATGTGCAAAACAGTGTAACTGAAGGGTAAGGGAAAGCTGAACTCCGCCTCGTGCCTCTCGGAGGTCACCTCTGCGAAGCCACGAGGAAGCTAGACTCGGCCCTGCAGTTTCAAGTTTGCTCTGACCTGACAGGCTGTGCTGCAGCCTCGCCTTGCGTACAGCTTAGTGATGGGCTTGCAGCACACACGCACGCCCACCCTCGAGTGCGTGAGCTGATCCACGGTGGGTGTGTCACGACGTGTGTCATCATGCTCGAATCGTTTTCCCTTTTTGTCTTCATCTGACCACTCTAGTAAATTCCAAAAACATCCCTGGGCATAGCCAGGGCTTCCAGAATAGAAGGATAACATGTTCTCTATTGCATGTTGCTTTTATTTGAAAATTGGTGAGCTTTATTTTTAGGTCAGTTTCAGATTCTCAGCAGCATTAAGCAGAAAGTACCGAAAATTCCAGTGCCCAGCCCCCATCATGCCCTGCCCCGCTTGGCAGATCGGGCGGGGTGGCAGCCCCACACTGGCCCTCGCTGTTACCTGGCATCCATGGCACGCATCCCGCCACACTGCATGGCCTCAGCTGTAGGAAGATATTAACTGGGCAACAAACTAGAAAAGTTGGTACTTTAAGAAAAAGGCTGTGGCACTGAGCTACAGCCCGTTTCCCTCCTGTCTTAAAGGCAAGGCGGGAGATCCATCACCGCCCACTTCCCAAATGCCCACAGTAGCCAGGCGGGCACCAGGCCTGGGCATCCATCCCCGCCTCAGGGGTGGCAGAAATCAAAGTGCTTGTGTCATCTGCTGCCTTTGAGACCTGTTAGTATGGGAGAGAGATCTCCAGCGGGTCACTGTGGGGTGTGGGCACCCCAGCATGCCATGGTGGCTGCCCGCCCCTGAGCATTGAAACTGGGCAGTTGAATTTACTTGGAGCTAATGGTGGTTTTAGGGTGTGGGGAGGAGCGTGCAGGACGAGCTGGGCTTCCTTGGGTGGCGTGACAGGGCAAGGCCCACGCAGGCTCCACCCTCCCGCGTCTGCCCCACGTGCTCTCATTTCTTGGAAACTTGAGATTGATCAGGGATTGAAAGTCGATCGGGAACGCTCACGAACTCGCACTTTAGGAATTGGCTTCCCTGTGTTCGCGGGTCAGCAGGAAACCTTTGAGACCAGAGTCGTCCCAACCCCATCATTCAACTCCGTCCTCTGCGGCTGAATGTGCAGCCATGTGGTGGAGACCCGAGCAAGGGCAGGCCCCCAAGTGCCCACCAGCTGAGCCTCAGGCCGACCCCGAGTGCCCACCAGTGGAGCCGCAGGGGCAGGCCTAAGTGCCCTCCAGCTGAGCCACAGGGGCAGGCCCCCCAGTGCCTACCAGCTGAGCTGCAGGCTGACCCCGAGTGCCCACCAGCTGAGCCTCAGGCCGACCCTGAGTGTCCACCAGCTGAGCCTCAGGCCCCCAAGTACCCACCAGCTGAGCCTCAAGCCGACCCCGAGTGCCCACCAGCTGATGGCAGTGCCTCTGCTGTGCTCTCAGGCCCGTGTGTGCTCGTGTGATATCACACAGCAGCGCCAGGGGCCTGTGGCAGCGGGGTGGCCTCTGGCAGTGCATCGAGGCCTCAGTGCTGCTGACAGGTGAGAGCAGGAGGCCTGGGGAAGGCTGCTGAATGGCAGACCTGTGCCAGGGTTGGCCAACTTCTCCGGTGCCTGGGAACAGACATTCAGGCTTTGTGGGACTGTGGGTCTGTGGCAGCTGTGGGATGGCCGTGGCTCTGGGTTGGCCAGTGCTCGCTGAAAAGCCTTCCGGCTCTGGGCGTTTTGCTTTGAGAAACACCTAGTACCTGACGCCTGCTTGCCCCTGTCTGCCCTAAACACTGCCTGCTGCTGGTCATCATAGCCGCCACCAGGTGGCAGCCCTGGACCAGCTGCAAGGTGCCAGCATTTGCCAGACCTTTTATTGTCCCGGTGTTTGTGGCTGGAGTCCCTGGCCCCGCTGGTTTCCTCGTTGGCATGGCTTAACCCTCAGTAAACGGGGTCCCTTCATGACACACTCCCTCCCCCCCCAGACCAGGGGTCCCGCATGGCGGAGGGGTTGTCTTTCTCACTGCAGTTACTTCCTGATGGCTTCATGGGGAGGAAGTGGGGAGACCTTGGTCCCTGTGTGTGCTGTGAAGCCACTCTGTGGAGACCTGAGTGTGTGGCTTCATTCAGGCAGCGCTGGGAGGGGCACGCCAGGAGGATGCTGCTGGCGGGAGTCGCGGAACAGGCCTTTCCTGAGCAGGAGGGCGGCGTGCCTGAGGCGTACTCACGCCGGGTATTGTGCCCTGTCTGCCCTGAGGCGGGGTGCGCAGGGGCTGGAGTGGCTCAGGGGAGTGGGATCTTAGCTCCTTACCTGCCCTGGGCCCCCGATGTCCCCTGTCACTGAGTGACAAGATGGTCAGACCCAAAGGACCAACGGCTGAGTGCCAGCTTCACGGCCTCTCAGTAAGGGCCTGCCCTGGCACCGGGCTCCTCCCTGGAGTCCACCTCGAATGTCCCAGCCTGTCCCGGCCACCAGCGCCAGCCTAGACCCACATCCTCCCTCCTGGTTTCTTGTCCATCTGTGGCAAGGCCAGACCCCAAGGGCTGCCTCTGCTGTGGAGTGGGATTCAGGGTGATTCCCAGGTTCTGAGAGAGCTGGCAAAGGCTCCCTGAGCTGGCTGTGCCCACAGAAAGTGACCTTGGCATGCCCCGCATGCACTGGATTCAGGGCTCGCAGGATTGCTGGGATGGGTCCCCTGGCAGCCAGTGATGTGGCCAGAGCATGTGCGGCCTGGCCCGGGGATGTGACCCTGTCCGTCCTCCCTCACAGGTCATTACAGCTACTCGGAGAGCCGCGTGGAGAGGGATGGCCTGATTCTTACCAGCCGCGGCCCAGGGACCAGCTTCGAGTTCGCACTGGCCATCGTCGAGGCGCTGCGTGGCAAGGAGGTGGCCGATGAAGTGAAGGCCCCGCTTGTGCTCAAGGATTAGTATAGATGCGTGCACGGAGAGGGCGCGAGAGCCAGGCCTCTTTGTGGTCGCTGAAGACAGCGGGTCGTGTCTGAAGTCCTGGCCGCGCACACCGCTCGGCCTGCGTGTGTCCGTACATTTCGTAGCTTTGCACAATAAATGGCGCTTAGCACGTGCTGGGGTCGCCACCTGTGTCCCCCTCTGCTCCCCGCAGGTGCAGCCACAAGCCTGGGAGGAGGCTTTGCACAGCAAGAGGAAAGGCCCCAATGCGACAGCCTACATGGCCTGCAGGGTCCTGTTCCCTGGCCACCCAATGTGCCATTCAGGATGCCAGGCAGGTGGGCTGCAGTGGGCAGCCCTGTCAGGCAGTCCCCCCACCTGCCCATAAGCCCAGATGGGATTGGGCAGCTGGTGGCTGGAGGAGCTGCCAGCAGGATGCGCTGTGAGCCCGGGGTGTTGGCAGCCATCTTGTCACTGCAGCGAGAGCAGCTGCGGTGGGCTGTCTGCTGGGCAGGGTGGGTGTTTCTACGTTTTCACCTTTTTCTTTTAAAGGTTGACTTATTGGAAAGAGTTGGGGGGCGAGGGTCTTCCCCTGTGGGTGCAGGGGAGCAGGTCACCTGTTGCTGCTTCCGGGCTGTTAGCAGGGAGCTCGGCAGTTGGACCAGCCAGGACGCACTCCAGCGCCCATCTGGGGTACCAGAGCTACAGGTGGGCGTTTTACCCGCTGCTACAACACCAGCCCATGTGTTAATTTTTAAAAATGCAAATATTGCAGGTTTTGATTAGCACTCTGCTAAAGATGGTGGGGACTGCTGGGAGAGTTGGGGAGGGGTGTGGCAGGCAGGGTCGGAGTGACGGGGACACTGGGACCCCAAGTGATGGTGGGCTTTGGCTTGTCCTGAGCAGCTGCTGCGTGCCTGTCCTGTCGCTGGCACATCAGGGCAGTCCTTCGGCCATGAGAAGGGGAGGAGGGAGTGGAAACACCCTTGGTGTCTTCCTGCAGGGAGAAGTGGGTAAGGAGGCCGCAGGCTGAATTCTACCACGTTAGATGGTTAGGGAAGCCTGGAGGATCCTGGGTGTGAAAGAGGCAGGAAGAGACAGGAAGTGCAAGGGCCTAGTGGTGCGGAGGGCTGGGGAGGAGGCCAGCGGGAGGGGCAGCCAGGCACCAGTCAGAGCTGCCCAGGGCTGGGGACCTTGGGAGGGGCGTCCCATCCTGGTCACGCTGGCTGTGCTGACGATCCCAGGGAGCTGAGGGTGCGGGCAGGTGGGCGGGATCTGTCACCACTGGCGCCAGGGTCAGGCTGGGTGTGGTGAGTGCCCACGGAGGGTGTGGTGGGAAGGGGCGCCAAGGACTCCCCCACATTCAGACTGGAGCGTAAGGTCATGCGGGGACTCCACCTGGGCGGGAGATGGGGAGAGCAGTTCAGGGTTCAGGTCCCAGGGCTGGGGATGTCTGGGACATAGACGGGGAGGGAAGCTGTCAGCCCACCGCCCCCGCCTCTGAGCAAGGCCCCTGGAGTGCGCTGGGCCAGGAAGGGGGCGGTAGCAGATTTCGCTCTGAAATTCCTGTGTACTTAGGACAGCAGGAGGAGGTGGTTCCGGGACTCGGGGGAAGATACCCGCTTCTGGGCCCCCGGTTTCTCGGCCTCGTGGTTGTGGAGTGTTGTGTGTGCCCCATCCCGTAGCCCTGGTCCAGCTAAGCCATGGACAGTGTGTGGGGGCTCCTCACCCTACAGAGCTGGTCCAGCTGAACTGGGGTGCCTCTTCTGGCCCGTCCTGAATTGCTAGCCTTCAGATCCTGCTAACATTGAGTCTCCACCCTCTAGCTGGGACTGCTTTCAGAGCTCACCGCACCTGCCATCTGCCTCTAGGAAGCGGGAGCTAAAGGAAGGTGTTGTCTGCACTGGCAGAGTGGCCTGGAGTTGGGAGTGACTCCTGGGGTCACCCAAGTCAAAGTTCATGGCCTCAGGGGCAGCAGCTGCCATCAGTGGGCTTCAGGCCTTTCCCCAGGCCAGAGCCCTGGCAGTCAGCAAGGGGGCCACTGTGTGGGGCAGCCCATGGTGCTGCTACAGGACTCCAGCCGCCAGCTGGGGGTGCTGAAGAGTGGGCTGTGTCGTCCCACAACCCTCAGGCTGCCTTAGGAGAAGGTCTGGTCTTTGTAGAAGCTGGAAACAGCCTGCGTGGTGGGGCAGAGCCATCCCTCGGGCTGCCCCAAGCTGGAGCATTCATGGGGAGCGTGCAGCCAGCCCCATGGTCCTACATCAGCTGGTGGCACGTCTTACCCTCCGAGAACCTGGACAAGTTCTCCTCGTGGCCTTGGCAGCAGCCTGCAGAACCCTCTGGTAACATCTGAAAATGCCTCGTCCTTGTCCCTGGCAAGGGAGGTGGCAGGAGCGATCTTGAAACCCAGAGCGCAGGCCCAGGCCTCCTGCCCCATTGTGGCCTCTGCCACAGCATCCATAGGCCACCTGAGAGGAAGGGCTGCGGGCAGTGCCATCAGAGTTGGACAAACCCTCCTGGACTCGGCCTGGGGCCTGCAGGCTGGGCGGGAGTGTGCCTGCGACCCCGCACTGGCATGGTCTTCAGTGCTGTCACCATCACCATCGTCCTCACTTCCTGGCACCTGCAGCGCCAGGCGGTGGTCCACACCCCAGTGCTAAGCAACAGAATGCTGGGGGCAGCCCGGGGGGCGGTGCTGGGCTTTCTGTGAGCCACCCCTGCCTGTGTCAGAAAGTTGTTGGGAAAATGGAATTAACAGTTTATTTGGGTGCTTGAAACTTTGAGATCTGTGCATAGTTTTATTTCATAGTATGCATTTGCTACGAGCTTTTGAAGATCCCTTGGTTGCTTGTGTTTCACAGTCTGTTTATCTTTTGATTTTATCTGGAACTTAAACTCATGTTTTAAGTGTGTGTATTTGAGGAGGCAGAGGGTAAAAGCAGCAGCACTTGCGTTCATGTGTTCACCACCCAAATGCCCGCAAGCAGAAGCCAGGACTCGGTCCAGGTCAGGACCTCAAACACGGAGGCCATTGCCACTACTCCGCAGGGTTTGCGTCACAGCAAGCTGGAGCCAGGAGCTGGGGATTGCACCTGCACTGATACGGGATGATATGGGACACAGGCATCTTTTTTTAATGCAAATTTTAGAGGAGAGAGAGGTCTACCATCCACAGGTTCATTCTCTTAATGGCTGCAAAGGCCAGAGCTGAGCCAATCTGGAGCCAGGAGCAGCTTCTGGGTCTCCCACGTGGGTGCAGGGTCCCAAGGCTTTGGGCCATCCTCCACTGCTTTCCCAGGCCACAAGCAGGGAGCAGGATGGGAAGTGGGGGCAGCCAGAACAACCATCAGACTTCATGCGAGCTGAGTTCGGGGGAGGGCCCGGCTAGGTCAGGCCATTGCATCTGCTGGTGCTTACAAGAGCCAGGATAAGTGCCACTTGGCAGGGCTTTGCTACAGCATATGCTGGCAGGTGCCAGGACAGGGTGGAAGTCGTGTCAGACTGGACCACAGTACCCCCTGGAAAGTGTAAGATCTGGGAGTAGAAGTGGCCCTGGTGGAGAAACTGCACAGTGCTGGGTTACAGTTCCCACTGGTGTGCATGAGAGCCAGGGCTGGGGGCAGGCCAGGCCGGGAAGAGCAGCCATGCCTGTGGTACATGTGTGGACTGAGTTGTGAAGTGGGGTGGGCTGAACTAAGCTGCAACACCAATAAGTGTATCCAAGAGCCCAGTTGGGATCTAGCATGGACCAGACTAGTTGCTGCACATATTTGCATGTGCAGGAACTGAGGCTAGGGGTGGGCCTGGTGGAGGTTTCGGGGGGTCGCCCCAACTAGGCTTCAGTTTCTGCTGGTGTATGTAAGGGGCAGGCCTGTGGCAGGCTGGATTTATACCTGTCATTTTGCATGGGACATGGGGCTAGGGATGGAACTGACCAGGAAACTGCAATCACCAGTGTGTCCATAGGCTGATGTGTGTAACAGCCTGAGCTGGACTGGCTGCCACATGCAAAAGATGGGTCTGGCTGGGGCCCCCCCAAATGGGATTTCTTAGGGGACTCTCCAGCTGGACCACTGGGGAGATAATAGGGTGTGTGGTGCAACCTTGGAATGTATGTGTTGGGACGGGGCCTCCGTGATCGCTGGTGCCTGGGCAGTGAATGGCATGAGAGTAGACAGCTTGTCATGTCAGAGATGGACAGACAACACATAGGTTGGATAACTTCCTGGCTGGGTTTTGGTAGCAAGAGTGCTCGGGTGAACTCTGTCAGCCGGTGGATCTTGGAAGAATCTTCTCAACCTTGGAGCAGTGAAACCAACAGCATCTCAGAATCACCAAAACCACTCAAGCAATACCCCTGGAACATTCTCCACATCAGGGTTTCTAAAACGACATCAAGTGGGCATCCCCCATCTCTGGGTACCAATGCAGTCTGGCAGCTGGGAGCACCCTCTCCCCCTCCCTGCCACCTCTCACCCCACAGATACAGGAGAAAAGGGAAGGAAAAACCAACTTGAAGCATTTGTCCCACCCACCTTCCTTCATACCTTGACCCCACCCTAAGTAGTGGTCCTTGTGGGCGTGCATCCTTGTCAGCTCTGCTAACATCAAAAATAAATGTTTAAGAAAGTGGAGCAGCCAGAACATGAACTGGTGCCCATAAGGGGTGCTGGTGCCACTGGACCAGCCCCAGCAGGTACCTTAATGCCCATGGATATCACAACTTCTGTGCTTGTTTTAGCTTTCTTCTTGCTGAGGGAGGATGCCCTCCTGCAGCTCTGAAGAGAAGACAAGAATGTGAAAGGCAGAACTATGAAGAGAGAGGGAGAGAGATCTTCCATCCACAGATTCACTCCCCAGGTGGCTGAAGTGGCCAGAGCTGGACCATTCCGAAGCCAGGAGGCAGAGCGTTCTCTGGCTCTCACGTGCCACCAGCCTGTGCTCACCTCTCCTTAGGCCCGCCCCACCTGAAGCTTCTGCAGCCTGGGTCCCTAACTAGTGGGTGGTCAGCTGAGTGGCTAGCCAGAGGGTGACCAGGAGGAAGCCTGTAATAGGTAGTTAGCCAGACAGGGGCAGACAAAGGCCAACCTCTGACCTGCCCTGGATTGGCCTACAGCAGTACGGCGGTGCAGAATACAATGTGCCAAGTTCATGGGCAAGATGAGGTCACCCTCCTTTAACACTTGCTCGTGCTTCCAGCTCCCTGATCCGGGAAAGACAACCACTCGGCACACTTACAAGAGCGTGGATCGCCTCGGGAAATCGGGTAGCACCATGTCATTAGTCTGTGAGGCACGCAGCCCGGTGTCACCTGGGTCTCAACACTTTGAAAGCTGTAATTATACAACAACCGAGTCAGTTAACTACTCATCAGGAAGGACTCCGAGGACGGCCCGGAAAGCCCTCCTGGCCCCTGGCCCCCGGCCCCCGGCCCCCGGCCCCAGCAGCCCCGTCCGGCCCTCCTCCCAGCGGCCTTTCTCCACGTGGACGGGCACACACCCACCCTGCACACCTTCTGGTTTATGCTTGTGTGGAAGTTGTGCATTCTGGTTTCAAAGGCAATTTTAGAGCAAGTAGCTGGAGCCCTGCTCTGGGTCGCCTGGGGTATCTCATCTGGGGGCACACTTTGCCATGGGGATCTGACCAGGTCAAGTGCGGGATGTGTGGGCAGGACACCGCTGCTCAACTGCAGTACACCTTACCTGCCCGGCCCCTCTGTGGATGAATCGTACCGTCTGTTAAGACAGGGTTGATTTGGTTTTGTGTTTTTTTTGGCAGGACACACACAGCAGACATTATCATTCTGCGTGTAAGTTCCAGAACATTCCTCATTAGCTCCCCCATTTCCCTCTCCTACAACTCCTGGCAGCTATAGAACATCCCCAGAACTGCTGGGGAATCGCTCTGCAGCCTCCCCCACAAAGCTGGGTCCACTCACAAGCAGCAGTCCAGCCCCTGAGCTGACAGCTGGCCACTGTAAGGCCACAGCAAGGAGCCTGGCAACTCGTGAGTGAGTACAGCTGTTCAGAGATGGGAGAGGGCTTCACTTCTTTTTTTCTTCAGAAAAAATAGAATTAAAGAGAAATTTATTTTGGTGCAAAAAAAAAAAAGAAATGTAGGCTAAGCTGCCACCTGCAGACCAACATCCCGTATGCGCACCAGCTCAAAGGCTGGCTCTCCACTCCGATCCGGCTCCTGCTACGCCTGGATGCACCGTACAGAAGCCGGCTCAAGTGCTTAGGCTCCTGCACCCACGTGAGAGCCAGAGAACGCTCTGCCTCCTGGCTTCGGAATGGTCCAGCTCTGGCCACTTCAGCCACCTGGGGAGTGAATCTGTGGATGGAAGATCTCTCTCCCTCTCTCTTCATAGTTCTGCCTTTCACATAAATACATGAATCTGTAAAAATTCATAGACTACATTCTCCATCACCCCCCCTTTTTTGTAAGATTTATTTATTTTCACTGGAAAGGCAGGTTCACAGAGCCAAGGAGATACAAAAAGAGCTTCTGTCTGCTAATTCACTCCCCAAGTGGCCACAACAACCAAAGTCCAGCAGAACTAAGAGCCAGGAGCTTCTTCCAGGTCTCTCATGCGGGTGCAGGGTCCCAAGGCTTTGGGCCGTCCTCAACTGCTTTCCCAGGCCTCAAGCAGGGAGCTGGATGGGAAGTGGGACCGCCGGGATTAGAACCAACGCCCACATGGGATCCTGGTGCATACAAGGCGAGCGCTTTAGCCACTAGCCTACAGTGTAGGGCCCTTCCATCAACATTTGGCATATGCCTCCAACCACACTTTCTCTTTCATGATCTGTCCGTAGTGTTTATTTTAAATAACGCGGCGTGAACATCATATACAAACGTCTGTTGAAGACTTGACTTGTGATGTTTCTGAGTACACACCTGGAAGCGGGATCGTGGGATTCTAGGTGGTGGTTGTGGTGTGACCGTGACTGTCGGTGGGAACTTTGCTGTGGTTCTCCACTATTTGTGAGGATTGATTCAAGTTTTTGTTGCTGATATTGACAAATCACTGAAAGCTCTCCTTCACAGGTGCTCAACACTCGAGGTAATGTTTTCGGCGACCAGTTTGTACATACTGCATCTCTTTTTTTGCAAGTGCAAGTATCTTCAGAGACTTCTTCAGACAGAAGAGCAGGTACACTCAGGTTTGGCAAATGGGACCAAGTGGCCTGTCTTGCTTCCCACCCCCAGTCAACTATACCAATTGAAATCAAGTTTCTGATTTCTTTTTGAGAGGGATGAGAGAGCTCCCATCTACTGGGTCTCTCAGATCTGCAACAGCAGGAACCTGGAATCAGGAACCAGAACTGGAACCAAAACGTGGGATCAAGTGCAGGTCCTGGGACCCGCGGGCATCCCAGTCAGCAGCATACACCTGCTCCAACTTTGACATTTTTTGTTGACAACATCTTTATTGTGAAATTGTCTTGTGTGTACAGATCTGGTAAAGATGTAGCTGGGCAATGGAGATCAGTGCTGGGTCATTCTTCAAATGGCCGCAGCAGCCGGGGCTGGGCCAGGCTCGTTAGGAGCCAGGTGGATGGCAGGAGTCCAGCACTTGCTAAGTCACTTGCTACCCATGTGGGATGTGAGAGCCCACTCTGCCATGGTGCTGTCCCTGTTCTTATTTCTGGTAAGTCTTGGGTTAGCTCTGGGATCTTACCTTGTTTATCATTTTACATTAAATTGTCCCTTTTGTTTAGCATCGATCATTCAACAGTCTTCATTCTTTATTTTCAAGTGGTTTAGAAGTTGTTGTACACGCAGTCCTGGGATAATCTTCCAGTCTCGTTTCTTCGTGTGTTGCTCTATTTTCTGCCGTAGGTCCACCTTTGTGTCTAGCACCCAGTCTTTTGACAATGCCATAAAATACTTTTTTGGCCAGTTATCACATTTTTCAATCCCAAGATTTCTACTTGAATTTTACTGATTTCACATCACTCCCGAGAATGTCCTGTGTCTTCACCTCTTCTAGCCGCTTTTCACATAACATGTCTACTATGTTTATAATGATTATTTTACAGCCTGATAATCCCAGCATCTGGGTTACCTGTGGGTCTGTTTCTTCTGGTTTTTGTTTGTTTGTTTTAAAGATTTATTTATATGAAGGGCAGAGTTAGAGCGAGGAGAAGAGAGGATTTTCCACCCACTGATTCACTCCTCAAATGTTGGCAACCACCAGGGCTGGGCCAGCTAAAGCCAGCAGTCAGGAGTTTCAGCCTGGTCTCCCGGGTTGGATGCAAGGGCCCAAGCACTTGGGCACACCTGGGGGACACACTGGCTGAGTATGGGACCCCCAAACACTTAGCGCTGGCCTTCCTGAGCGAGGGCATCTGGCTGATGAAAGGACTTTGATTTCGGAGTTGTCGCATCCTGGATGTCACTCCACTGTATCCTGATGTCCTGTGTCAGCGGGACACGTGGAGTTCTTAGACCTTTGCAAAGGTCTCTTCACTTTGGCAGGTCCGATCCATTTTTCTGTGGTGTTCTGAAGCTTATGGAAGTGTGTGCCACAGTGGTCTTATTTCTGAGTGAAGTGGGGGAGCTGTGTGCCACGGTGGTCTTGCTTCTGAATGAAGTTGGGGAGCTGTGCGCCACAGTGGTCTTGTTGCCCTGTAGATCTCTGGCATCCTTGGAGCCCTTCCGTAAGATGGCCATGGCAGACCTGAGGAGCTGGTAAATTTACTTATTTTCGTAAAGATTTATACGCTTTGCTTGAAAGTAAGAGTTACAGAAAAAGAGATGGAGAGCCGCCGCGGCTGGAGCTGCCAGCGCCATGAGTCAGAATCAGGTTTCATTCATTTATTTTTATTTAAAAGGCAAAGCAACAAATACACACATGTATTCAAAGAGAGAAAGAGATGAGAATCTTCATCCTTTGGTCTACTCCCCAAAGACTTGGCAATAGCTAGGCCAGGCCCAGACCAGGAGATAGGAACTCGGTGCACGTCTCCCATGGAGTCCGGGGCCTCTGCTGCTGTCCCCTGGGGCATGCCTTTACTGAGAAGCTTTAGGCAGAAGCAGAACCCAGACTTAAAGCAAGCCCTTCAACACAGGGCGTGGGCACCCCAGGCCAGGTCTCGGCTGCCACGCCCAACACCCACTCCTAGAACCAATCACAGAGCAGAATGGTGATGAACAAGCCCACGCCGTTTCAACGGATGTCTTCTAAGTCAGCCAGGACTTGATTCAGAGTGACTGGTGTATACACAACACAGCCGGGTTTTATGTGCCATGGAGGGTGTGGCATTTATGGGTGATTCAGAAAGAATAACGCGAGTTTGTGTGGCTGGAAATGGGCACTGGGTAGGGACTAAGTAAGGACAGGATTAGGGTGCATTCTCTGTGGACGGTGGCCTGTCTCCCTGCCCGTGCCAAACGTGACAGCCACCAAACTGATGCTGGCTGGCCCCTGGGTCATGCTGCGTTTGAGTCTGCAACTCAGATGCTTCTGTGAGTGGGTGGGGGTTGTTCGTGACCACTGCTGGCACTGTTGGGGAGAAAGCTCGAGGCACAAGTGGGAGCTGAGCAAGTCGGTTTCCGCATGTGCTTCCGAGCAGCCCCTTCTTGCTCAAGTCGCGAATTCCTGCAAAAAAAAAAAAAAAAAAAAGCAACAATTGCATGATTCAGCATGGCCGAGGCTTGGAAAGGGAGAAAAATGTGGCTCCGAAAAACAAAAACACAAACAGATCTCTGGCTGCCGGCCTGAGATCCTCCTACACAGCTGGAGTTCCCAACAGGATCCACAGAACAGCTGCGTCAGGAGGCTCGAGTCGGGGACGGGCGCCTGCCCAGCCCTGAGATGCCCACAGCCCGGATGCAGCGCCCGGATTTCAGTCTCAGCTCTGCCCCGACGCTCCTGTGGACCGTGGCAGGCACCGGCTGATGGCTTGGGGCCCTGCCATCCACCTGGAAGAAAGATCTAGATTGAGTTCCTGGCTCGTGGCTTCAGTGTGGTGTCCTGGCTCTGCCCGTTGCAGGCATCTGAGAAGTGGGCCAACAGATGGTGAAAAAAGTGGCCATGTTGCTGAGCTCTGGCCAAGCGAGCGCTCTCTGGGTTTTGGTGCTGCAGGGGGGTTGGTCCTGATGCCACAGTACACAACATTTCCTGTGCCTGGTCAAGGGCTTGGCCATCTGCAAGCTCCTGGCACGTGGGAGCTGTTCACACAGTCAAGGACACATGGCCATTAGTGCAGGCAGCTGGGGAACCTGGCACATGGGACAGCTGGCGCGAGACAGAGCCACACTGTGTGCGTGCGAAGCTGCCAGCCTGCCACTCCAGGTGAATGTGGAAGGCACGAGCCCAAGGCTTGAAGCACACACTGGGTGAGCTTCCCAAAGAATCGCATGTTTGTGCCGGGATGTGGCTTTGAGCAGCACACTGGGGCCTACAGGCCCCTGCCTCTGTGCCAGTGGTGACACTGGGCCGTGCCACCTGCATAGCTCCCAGCCCCGGCAAGCACAGGCACCGGGCTGTCCTGCAAACAGCAGACATGTAATTAGAGGCTCTGGGGCCGGGCGAGGCGGGGCACGGGCAAGTCTCATCCTGCGTGAGTGCCGTGGGCGCTGGTAGTCGCCCCTGCAGCCAGCAGCTGGCAGTAGAGGCTCCCATTACTCACCCAGCTGCAGACACCAGCCCCGAGCTTCCGCGCGGCCAAGAGCTGCGGTCCATTCCTGAGCACAAAACACCGTGTGCAAGGACGCTCTGCCGGCCAAGAACAGCAGGCAGGACGGCCAGGAATTCAAAACATACAGAACACAGCTTCCTGTGTGTGCTGCGCCTGGGGCGGCCCCAGGGCTCGGGCCAGGAAGCCAGTACTCTGATTTACACAAGACGGGCGGGCCCAGCAGTCCGGCAGTCCCAGGGGAGGCGCTGGGCTGAGCCCACAACTGCGAAATGAAGACACGCAGGAGGCATGCCACTAAGATGTTTACTTGACGTCGATCCAAAATAGTTTCCAAGGACTGAAGGTGCTGCCTGGCTCCAGGGAGCAGGATGCCCTGGTGTGTGCCCAGGGCTGACCAGCTCCCGGGGAGTGTGTGCAGGGCCCAGGGGAGGCGGGCAGCAGTGGATGGCACGTCTCGGAGGATGCTGCTCCAGTGAGCCTGGCCAGGTTTCTGGAATCCCAGGGTCAGTACTGGTGGCACGAGGGGCATGCCAAGCCAACAACCCACTAGCACCTCTTCTTCCAAGACAGGTGCAAGCTACCACTTAGAGTTGTTCCCGCCCACTCCCAAGCCCCCCTGCAGACCCACGGCCCCCATCTGCTGCCACGGGACCTTTGATGGAAAGGTTTTCCCCAGGGAGAGGAACAGACACACCAAGCGTGTTCACCTCTCCACATTCAGGCAGAACATGAAAGCAGGGGGAACATGTGGAAACATGCTCTCATCACAGAATCACGAAGTTGTTCACAGCCAGGTGAGAAGCAAGCCCGAGAGTTCATACTCCGTCAGCAGCTGCAGCTGCCTCGGCTGCTTGTGGCTAGGCAAGTGTCACACTGCTGGGAGAAAAGCAACCAGTAGCTGGCAGGCTTTTTGGGCCTGGTTAATGCTAAATTAATGCTGTGTTAGCTATGCAAGTACTGCCAGCATAGTTGCCTATTCTGCTTTTTTTTTTTTTAAAAAAAAGATATGTGAGGACCCGGTGCCATGGCCTAGCGGCTAAAGTCCTTGCCTTGAACACATCGGGATCCCATATGGTCGCTGGTTCTAATCCCGGCGGCCCCACTTCCCATCCAGCTCCCCACTTGTGACCTGGGAAAGCAGTTGAGGACGGCCCAAAGCCTTGGGACCCTGCACCCACATGGGAGATCTGGAATAGCTCCTGGCTCCTGGCTTTGGATCGGTGCAACACTGGCCATTGTAGTCACTTGGGGAGTGACTCATCGGACAGAAGATCTTCCTCTCTGTCTCTCCTCCTCTCTGTATATATATCTGACTTTGCAATAAAAATGAACAATTTTGGGCCCGGCGCGGTGGCGCAAGTGGTTAAGTCCTCGCCTAGCACGCCCGGGATCCCATATGGGCGCCGGTTCTAATCCCGGCAGCCCCGCTTCCCTTCCAGCTCCCTGCCTGTGGCCTGGGAAAGCAGTCGAGGACGGCCCAAAGCTTTGGGACCCTGCACCCGCGTGGGAGACCCGGAAGAGGCTCCTGGCTTCGGATCGGCATAGTATCGGCCCGTTGCGCTCACTTGGGGAGTGAATCATCGAACGGAAGATCTTCCTCTCTGTCTCTCCTCTCTGTATATCCGCCTTTCCAATGAAAAAATAATAAAAATAAATCTTTAAAAAAAAAAATGAACAATTTTTTAAAAACAAGTGAGGCTGGCATTGTGGTGTAGCTAGCAAATCTCCCATTTGCAGCACCGGCATCCCATATTTGAGAAAAATAAACAAACAAACAAACAAACAAACAAACAAAGACATGTGAGAGGGCCCTGTGCAATGGCATAGTGGTTAAGATCCTTACCTTGAATGCGCCAGGATCCCATATGGGCACCAGTTAATCCCAGTGGCCCTGCTTCCCATCCAGCTCCCCGCCTGGGATAAAAATAAATCAATCTTTAAAAAAACTATGTCAGAACTGTGTGCACTGCCGCAGGGGGGTTGGGGTGAGGCCTGGCCTCCAGGCAGGGGGCTGCAGATGCCCAGGGAAGAGGTCTGGGAACATGCTGGTGCGGGGGCTTCTGCAGAGTGACTTCTAGGGGTTTCTACGGACCAAGCCATTGCACTTGCAGGCAGGCGAGGGGGCCCTTCCCAGGCGCTTTAGCAGGAAGCAGGATCAGAAGCAGAGCAGCCGGCTCAGACAGAACACTGATCTAACCCACCATGACATGATGGGGCCCAGCACTTATGTTTCATAACATAGTTTAAAACAAGCCTTAAACTTCCATTAACATGTTTGTGCTTTGGGGACTGGGGAGTGGGGAAGGAAATGAATAGAAACGGAAGCTAGGCAATCCAGGCTTGATCCTATTACCCGGAGCCAACGCTGAGCTCGTCCCTCAGCGCTGGGCCCACTGAGCCTCACGGCCTGGTTCCTGCACTCTCGCACAGCCTCGGCGCTGGACCCACTGAGCCTCACGGCCTGGCTCCTGCACTCTCGCACAGGCTCACACGGGCTGATGGGCGGAGCGGTGCTGGTGAGGCAGAGACCAGCTGAGAACTCACGCCATGATGCCAGTCCTGGGTTGCTGTGTTCTCATGGGGAACAAGTCAAGGAGGGGCCGCTGCTGGCCAGCTGTCCTCCCCGTCCCTGCTTAGCAGTGTGTGTGGGAAGGGCCAGGAGTCGCCAGTACCACGGGATGCCTTCGAACTCAACTTGCTGATTGAAGCCTAAGTTAGCCAATGGAGTTCTGGACTGCGTCCTGGTGGGGTGGTGTCAGCATTGCAGTGGGCGCATGCTCCTGGACAGGGACAAGTGAAGACAACGGGCACATTCTTGCAAGATCAAGGAAACTTCCAGGCAAGAGGGAGGCAAACGTGGAATTCGAGGCAGATGGAGGGGGCGTTTTGAAAAGGTTCCTGGACCCTGTGCATTACAAAAAACTGCATGGGTTTCAAAACTGTTGACTATCAAGATAGACTCACATTCAACTGCTGCAGCACGCTGGGAAGAGGACCTCACTGAGGCACTGAGGAGCAGGAGTCATCAAACAGGGACCCTTTCAGAGCAGCATGGGTGCCCCGTGGCGGAGGGTGCCTGGGGGCAGGAACAGGAAACCACTGATGCCTAAGGGGAGAGGGTGGAGAAGTGGGGCAGTGTGTGGCACAGCAAGTTAAACCGCCACATGGGACACCTGCTTCTCTATCAGGCCCGGGTCCCGGCTCCTCCGCTCCCCAAATGACCTCCTGCAGGTGCACCTGCAAAGTAGCGGACCAGGCACAAGTCCTTGAGTCCCTGTCGCCACCTGCTTGGAGTTCCCGGGTGCTGACTTTGGCCTAGCCCAGCTCCAGCTGCCGGGGTAACTTGAGGAATGAACCAAAGGATGGAAGATCTCCCCCTCTCTTCCCCTCTACCCCCCCCCCCCGTCATACTGCCTTTTTAAATATCAAATAAATTTTTAAAAAATAGAAGTTCATGAAGATTGTACTCCCAAAAAACTGGAACTATTTTTTTTTTTGAAAGGCAGATGTACAGAGAGGAAAGAGACACAGAGGAAGAATTGAAGACATGCCAATAAACTCCACAGCACGTCATACACGCTGTGCCTGGCAGAGCTGGGACTCCCTCTGTCAACAGAGGCAGTGTGCGGCTGAGGCCCGGGCCATGTCCCATCACGGTGTCTGGAGGCTGCTGTTAGTCATCTCCCAGGGGTCCCAATTGCCATTTCTCGCCATCCCCTCCTCCGCCTGCACTGCAGTGGCATCCAGTTCTTCCCGTTTCGTTTCTCTTGCACCTGCTGCCCACACAGCAACCACTGTCATCTTGTTAAAACAAACCACGGACCTGGTGAGTGGCTACTGCCCATCCTGCACCTGCAGTGGCTGTCAACTTCTGCATGCAGCATACCCAGCCTCTTCCAGAGCAATTTCTCATGTTTGCTTCCTCTGCTGGTCGCCCACCTCCCGCAGCTACCACCTGAGGCCCTCAGAGGCGAACTCCTGAGGGAGGCAGGATGCTCTCGCCACGAGGTTGCACATGGATGCTAAGGTCCACAGAGACCCGTTTCCCTAGAATCTGGCGCATGGTTGATATGCAACAGATGTCTGTTGCCTTTACCCCCCAAACCCAATTTCTTTCTTTACAAAATCTCAGCAAGAATACCCTACCTTCCAATCACTGCAAAGCCTTCCACGTGCAGAGTCCTATCAAGGGTGTTACTGTGTCCCAACTCCTCCCCCACTTCACCAGCAAGCAGCAGCCGTCTGCCCTGCACCCAGTGACCTGGGGGTGAGAGTGGGCATCACAGCCTGACTGCTCCTGCAGCCTTGACCCAGAACCGCTAACAAGTGCCCATGCAGCACAGATGCTGTGAGAGTCAGGGAGGTTCCTGGCCTTCACCTAGGACTCAAGGAACCTGGTGGCAGCCCATGTACAAAGGCAGGTGGTCCCACTGCACCTGCTGGGTGGAGTAAGGTGAGGGAGATGCATCAGGGACCTTGGCCTGGTGCCCTCACTGACAGCACTGCAGGTGTGTGCTGCAGAGGTGCCACCCACGTGAGGGCTGGCATGGCAGGCGATTCCTGCGGGATCTCCCCAGGTGCCCACGGAGTCTGAGCTCAGCCAGTATCAGGGCCAGTGTCTCCTCCCTCCTTCTCTCCCCATCCGCGGATCCAAGTTCACCTTGTTAGAGGTCAATGTCATGATGTTTTCACTTGTGGATCATTTTAACTGAAGATACTTAAACTGCCATTTCTGAGGACAAGTGAGTCATTAGACTTCCCAGACTCCTTGGGCAGTGAGGGTCTAACACCAGGGTTGGGGTGGGACCAAGTCCTGGCTGCTCTGCTCCCGATCCAGCTGGGAAAAGCTGGGGTTGGCTCAAGGAGCCGCGCCCCTGCGGGTCCCAGGAGGAGTTCCTAGTTGGTAGGCTTTGGCCCTGCACAGGCCTGGCTGCTTAGAGAGCCAGTGCATGGAAGAACTTTTCTCTCTCTCAGACTCTGCCTTTTGAATAAGTAAGGAAATAATTTTTAAAAAAGATGAAGCTGTCAGATTGTTGAGATGTTTTATAAGAGTTTAGGCAAGAAACATTATTAACGGTGTCATAAATAAGTATTATAACTTTATTAAAATGAAAAGACAATATTCAAAATAATGCAACAAAATGAATAAAATCCTTTGTCCAATACTGTACACATAATGCAGAAATCAGTGCATTTTCTAAAGCATGTTTTAACCTTCATTTAGTTCATACTAAAATATAATAAGCTTTAAATAGCTCAAATATCATTCAGCAGTTTAAACTGTAAACAGCTTGTTTAACTGTTAAGAGAATGTTGTAGTCACAGGCCCCTGTTGGGCCAACAATCTCTCGTGCCTGCCTACACAAGACACAGCCCGCAACGCTGGGCACACACGGCCCGAGCTCCGGGCCCACCGGGCCTGGGGGAGGCAGTGAGAGCTTCCAAGCAAAAAGACGCTGACGTGACCTCTGGAATTAAGACGTACTGTGCTACTGGTCAGAAGTGTTTTACTTAACAAGCAAACAATCCCCAGGAAATACTGAATAGGAACCAGCAACACAAGGCCAGCTTGTGTTGTACTTGTTTATCATTAATACAGTCTAAAAAAACAAAACACGTGACACGCATCCGCACACGGCCCCTCTCGGCCGCAGAGCTGACCGCTGCGGCGTGGCTCTGCACGCCCCACGCGGGGCTCTCCCAGCGACCCGCACACCCCTCCTGTCTCCCGCTTCAGTGGCCTGGGGAGCCGGCAGGGGCTGCAAGGAACGACACTGGCTAACTCAGCTTTGCGCTCTTCAGTGTGAGAACACGGTGCCAAACAGGACCGCTTGCAAGAGAACAGGCTGCGAGGCCAGGATTCTTCACGCTCACCAAGGAACCTCGCTGGCATGACAACACCGCTTCTCCTTTCCTCTGCTCACTGCCGCTTGAGTCTCTAGCCTGCTGGATATATATTACTCTAGGACAGTAACTGTCTGGTTAGCCTGCAACTACAGCCTACGGTTGGACCACAAGTGTCTACAAGGGAACCTAACGCACGCACACACAGCAAGGCCGCCTCTCCTCCCCGCCCTGCTGTCACGGCTCGGGATCACCGCCTCGGACACGCTTCTCTCCAACGCTAACCGACTCGGGGTTCTTGGCCTCACAGCACCTCCCGACCGCCCTCAGCCTCTCATTAAGACAGAGTTCAACAACTCGATTTCGCAATCAGCAACACTTCGCTGTGAGCCTCGGTCCAGCTGGCAAGGTGAGAGCTGCGGCGCCCTCCCCGCGTGGAGCCCCGTCTACGGGGACACCACATAGGCGGGGTGCTTGCGCTTCCCGTGGCCGCCCAGCTGCACCCTGGCTTTGGAGTCCAGCTTCTCCATGGTGGAGACCGTTCTGCAGTCGGCAGGCAAGGGCTGCAGGTGGGCGCTCGTGCCCACTTCTTCCGCTTCCCTGAAGAACCTCTCGTACCTGTCCATGTAGGGCGGCCGCTCGGGCAGCAGGTAATAGTGGGTGGAGCTCACCTTCCTGCCGTTCTCAATGATGGGCAGGATGCAGGGAGCCTTACCGGCTGAGCCCTCGCTGTTCTGTCTCTGCAGCGCTTTGCTGCTGACGTACTTGGGGTCAGGGGCAAAGCTCTGTGTCGGGGGCATGACCCCGTTGAGGTACGAAGGCAGGCTCTTGGGGCTCGGCGTGCGCGAGTTGCTCCGGGACACAGGCTCCCGGGGGGGCACCTTGGGGGGCCTGTCCTCGTCGCTGTAGGTGCTGGACGTCACCTCTGCCGACCAACGCCGGTAATCGGGCTTTGCCGGCCTGGGAGGGATGGGGATCCTGGGGGGCACCTCGGGCTTGTCTTCGTCGGAGTTGGGAGAGGCTGCGTGTGCGTAGTTGGATACCCGTATGGCCGGCTTGTGAAAGGAGCCGGCCGGGCCTGAGTGAGACCTTCTCAGCCTCCGGTGGGCTTGTGGGGGCGGGGGGTTGGGCTGTGGCACGCTTCCACCTTGGTCAGGCGCACAGTCGAGGTCTGTGGCAGAAACTGCTGGAGTGTCAAAATAGGCGTAGTTGATCTGCCCACACCCACGGAAGCTTCGTCTGCCAGGAAGGTCGTACTTGAAATCAGAAGGTTTACAGTCCTCCAGGAGCAAGTCCGTGTCTGAGCTAGTCAGGAATTCCACCTCACAGTCCGTCTCGTCCAGACTGAGGTCTTCGGAGATGGGCAGCGGGGGCAGGGGCCTGGAGCCCCGCTCGCCGAGAGCGGCACAGGGCAGGAGCGAAGGGGAGGCTCTCACGGGCGTCAGCGGAGGCGTGGAGGCAGCCGCTCCGTTCACCGAGAGCTTCTTCATGCCACACACCAGCTGATCCTCCTCACGCTGCCCCGAGCTCTCACTGGGGGCGAGAAGAAGAGGCGGCAAGCTGGGTCTTGCTGCTGGGCCGTTTTCTGCAAAGCAGTGGCCGTTCACTGGAGCAGACCTTGACGTGTGCCCTGGAACGGACAAGAGACACGCGTGAAAGGCTGCGCCCCTAGCTGCGCGGCACCATCCCTGGCTTCCACCCGGCGGCCGTGACCCCGAGAACACCCAGGCCAGCTCCGCAGGTGTAATTAGAGGCCAGGAGCTCGGGAACGCACGTGATCTGGTTCAAAGAACAAATTATCTCTTCTATCTTCTCTGGACGTGTGCACAGCACACACCCACACATCTCAGGCAAATTCACAGAGCATGGGCAGTGTATAATTTACGTGAACACCAGACTATACCAGCCTTGCCATTTGAGACATGCGACAATACCAGGCACGCAGGACACGACATGAGATAAGCGCTCAAACCGAGAAGCAGCGCTTGACAAAAATCTAAGGAACATTCCAGGTTTTGACTGGCATATGACCTCCGTTCAGTGCCACTAAGAAAGATCCTAAGTATGCACAGAGCTGTCCAAGAACTAGCTCTTGATTAGAACCCACCCCTCCCCCTCGACTCATGGGCGAACAGCAGCCGAGCATAAAGACAGCAGAAGCAGCGGCCTGGACGGAAACAGGACAATCTCCCAGTCTGCAGCCGCTAGGGGTCAGGCTGTCGTTGGAAGTAGTTCAGCTTTCCTCATTTCAAACCCGGAGACAAGCTAGTCCCTGCAGCCCTGCCAGCGTGCCCTGCCGGGCTTCACTCACCCAGAGCCCGCAGGTGCTTCCGAGCAGTGGGGTTCACACTGCAGGCCATGGTGACTGGGTCGAGAGTTAGGAAGTTGCTGGAAGGAGAGAAAAGCACCTGGGTCAGAAGCAAGCCGCCGTCACGCTGGCATCTTAAGGGATTACCGAGTGATGCCTTCTCCACTTACTTGTCCAGCTCTCTCCGACTGCCCCAGCAGGTCTTCATGCTCCCAATGGCTTGGCCATTATGCAGAAATCCAGACTTTAATGGGACTCTAATCTCTTGAGCAGCCACGCCGGCTGTTGACATTGTGCCTTTTTCTGGGACGTCTCCCAACTGGTGAAACGCAGGGATTTTTAAGTCAGCCAGCGGCTTCCATACCCTGGGGTGGAGGCAGAGGAGGGCTCAGTCAACAGGACAGTTCAGCAATACCTTTACTAAAAACCTCTCAGCACAAACAGCTAACAGAGACTAGGCAAGTGGAGGTGGGGGATGGAACTGTAGACTTTTACTTCATTCTTACTGCACTAATTCAAGATTTAAAGCATCTAGCACAGCGCCAGTCTACCGCCAGCACAGTCAGTGGCCGTGCCAGCACAGCACGTTTCGGGGGCCCACACGCCTCCCGGGAGCTTGGTAGGTCAACTGAGCAGGCGTGGCTGTCCTTGATCTAGCTTTTCTCAGGCTGCACCAGTGACTCCAGAAGTGACCCTATCAACATTGCATGCCTCTGTCACTCACACGCCACCCACCTTCGCCAGTGCCCACAGCTCTGCACAGAGTTCCTCCACACCACCCACCGTCGCCAGTGCCCACAGCTCTGCACAGAGCTCCTCCACACCACCCACCGTCGCCAGTGCCCACAGCTCTGCACAGAGTTCCTCCAGAACCCAGCTTCTCTGTGCCTTCGGTTCGAGCTCGGCCGTGGGAAGAGAGGCTCTAGCTACTACATCCTATGTAGGAAAGAAGCAGTCATCTCTACAAAGACTGATGTCCCTAACAGTCAGCCGGCACGCTTCCTAGCCCGGGGGGGGGGGCAGGTGCCTGCCTCCCACCTGCGGCCTTGACACTGCCCTTGGTGAAGGCCCCGTGATTCAGGGCCTGCCTGGCTGCAAGGCCCTCAGCATCCAGACACCCAGCATGGAGGCCAAGGGCCGCCCCCTGAGACCAGCACATCCTCAACTTCAGGAACAACCCCATCCGTGACAGACCTTTTTTCTCACTCAAAATGTGGGTTTTAAAGAGAGAGAGGGGAGAGAGGGTGAGACAGAGTTCTCGACCCACTGGTTTCCTCCTCCAACTGCTGCAAAGGCTAGAGCTGAGCTGATCTGAAGCTGGAAGTCAAGAGGTCCTTCCAGGCCCCCAGATGCAGGTGTAGACGCCCCAGGACTTGGGCTGTTCTCCATCTCTCCAAACCTCAGAGGCCACCAGCAGGGAGCTGGATGGGAAGTGGAGCAGCCAGGCCGTGAACTGGCACCCATCTGGGAAGCCAGCCCTGCACTGGCCTACTACGCTACCTCCTCAGGTCCCTTTCTCAGACCTTCCATGTCTGCTGTTTTAATTTGACTTTTCTATTGTTTATCACACAAGTGTTAATTAGTGTTAACCTCTCCTGCCTTGAGGTATCAGTGTTCATTTATAACCAACTCACGCCCCCTCTTTGATACAGTGCTGCCAATTGGTCCACCAGCATCTTTCTGCAAGCCTTTCCTGCGGCTCCTCGCACACCTCGCCCTCCCCCGGCACTGCGCACTGAGCTCAGACAGGCTGTCAGGAAGCAGACCGACTGGGGACAGGGGACTCAGGATTGTACCTGCAACCACTCAGCGACCCCCAAACTCCCATTTACAAATCGGCTGCCACAGGAGCAAGGCTGAATCCCCATCATTCCTTTCTCATCATTAGGTGCTCAAGCAGTGAACAGCTGTGTAACACTCTTGTTGGAAAACATGCAAGGCATCGGGATGTGACAGAGACTCCACGTGCGACTCTGCCTCACAGGAAAAGGCAGACACGGATGTCCCACGGGGCAAAGATGGTGGCGACAAGAAAGGCGTGGCGGCCCGGGGACTGACTCGGCCACATGCTACTGCACAGCAAGCTGTTTGGAACCAGCCAGCAGAGATTTTATAACAGGGATAAAATAATACTTCAAATAGTTTTTCTTCATACCAGCCTCTAACGATGCAGGATAAATAAAGAAATCCATCATTTAAGAAATCTATGTGACTGGGAAATCTTTTTCAGGAGTTTTAGATTGCGAAAGTAAAGCAAGAATGTTATTTACAATCAAGTAAAGCTATAAAAAATTTTAAAGCCAATTAAAAAAAAAAAAGCTCCTCTCTCGCGCGGTGGACCCAGGCCAGGGGTTGACATGCTTTTCCTAGGCATTCCTACAAGCGCTGGCAAGACTACAGGGAAAGTGTCTGTGGTAACACAAAAATGAAAGGCAAGATAGGAAGATGACTACAGTATTAAAGTAGTTTGGAAGCACCCGTGTGAAGATGCTACATCCAGATTCCGGGAAACGCTGGGGGGCCTCCGGAGGCCCAGCCCCCACCTGTGGGCAGGCCAGCAGCACCACTGGTAATTACCGTGCACACGTCAGCCTCCCAGTGCCATCTAAACCTTAGCTTTCAACAGGACGATTGTGTAACCCTCGCCTCCGCTGAAATGGCTTTGGAATTCTAAACTTACGTTTCAATGGTCACTTAAAATTATTTATATGTTCTAGCAAAAGTTATTTTTTATTCATTGTTCCCATCACCTACTTGTTGGCTTTCTTAAGAAAAAAATTTTTTTAGTATAAAAAGAATTGTGTTCACTAAGCCAGCTCACTTCTGACCACAATGGTGTCTTTGTGTATTCATAGAAGGTGACCTGCCTCTCCATTTCAATGGGGAATTGTGAATGGCCGTGTTATGAAACCGTCCCGACTTCCTACTGCTTGCATGGGAGAAGCGGAGAGGGCAATGCGAGGGCCATGTTCTCGCTTGCTCGCTCTATGTATTTATTTGGAAAATAATTTCAAACTGTAGGCCCAGATAGATTCAGAAGCAAAGTTTCCAAATGGTTCTTCACATTGTAGCTGCAGGTATGTGCCACCTGCCGCCCTGCTCCACCCAGCGAAAACCTCCCAGCATTCAGCGCGCAGCACTGGGGGAGGGGCGTGTCAATCAATGTGGCCAACCTTGAGCTGAAAAGAAACAAACTCCATTGAAATTAAATTCAACTAATGCTGTATTGTTTCAGGGTTTGTTCATTTTTTATCTGCTTCCTCATAATTGTTAAACTAGCTGTCTTAGATTCCATCAGGTAAAGAATTACAAAAACACACCTATGATGGCAGATGGGCAAGCATTGGGACAGTGAGTGCCGATGGGGGTGGCAGGGGTGCACCGGATCCGGAGAACCCTGGGCAGCGAGCCCTCCTGAGGCTCCCGACCTGCCGTCCAAAGTGGTCAGATAGCAATCCGGGAGCAATTTCTGTCACCACCACCTGATTTCCTTTCGTCCCTTCCTTCTTTTTTTCTGCTTAATTCAAGATGGTTGGAAGCCTCTAAGCTCATCAGCTCCGAGAGGTCTGTAGTGGCTTCCCGTTCCCGCTGCTCTGCTCACACCCCCGGCCTCCGTCCTGCACAGCCGCCCCCGTGGCCCTGCCTGGCTCCAGCTGCAGCATGGCACTCCCCACTGCCTGGTGAGTCTGTTTCCACACGGATAGGCCCCTAGCATCTCACATTCTAAACTTCTTTCCCTCACTGCAGGTCTGCAGGCACCCACTTTACCCTTGAGCTCTGCCCGACGTGACGCCCAACTGTTTCTACACTTTCTCAAACCTGTCTTCCCCCCACTTACTGGCACCCTCTTGCCAGGAATCTGGATACACCCAACACACTACATACCAGGACCCAATTAATATTCCCTAATGACAGCTCACCCTAAGTTGGTCCACTGCTCACACATCTTCAAACTCCTCAATGCAAGCTCCCCAGGTGGTGCTGGGAGCCACCTTCTGAGCCTTTAAGAGAGCCTTCTGGCCCCACCGTGCCAGCCCTCTCCCCTGGGCAGCAGTGGCCCTGTCTTCTCAGTGCTGGACCCCAATTCCCTCCCAGCCTCCACACCTCCCAAGGGCACGACTAACAACTTGGCTTTTCCTGTGGACACAGCGTCACTTGTAATAGACAGACGCTGAAGAAAAGCCCATATCGCTTTTGAAAAAGCACACGTAAGGGTCACAGATACTCAAGGCAGTGAAGCAAGGCTCAGAGCTTCCTGTGGGCCGGCGCTGAGCGATCTGCCCCACTGTAAGGCAATGTGTTTAGAGCATGTTTATTAAATCCATTTCCAAATTCTGAAGTGGACGTGCCACAGAGTGCAAGAAGCCGGAGTTTAGATACGCAGTGGCTTGGTCATGGCCATGGCCACCGCCTCACTTGAGGCACCTGAAAGCAATGCTTTCTGGAAACAATGAGCTCTGCCTTCTCTCACTCTTCCTTCTAGATGATAATGAACCTACTGTTTTTCATTTTTTCATTTAAGGTCTCATTCTTTAAAAAAAAATAGTTACACCAAAAGGTACTGCACTTTCTTCATTAAGGTGAAATAAGTTGCTTTTGGTTTGAGGACTGTCTCTTTAAAATTCCCTAAAAAAAAGAAAAAGAAAAGGAAGGAACACCAGGATCAGGCTGCCTTAAGGTAGTAACCTAGGTTTGCTTACCTGGCCATCAGATCTCATTAGCACATCTCAGGCAATCCACAAGAGGGGGAGGGGTGCATTTTTGTCATACAACTCATCTACTTCTGCCAGTGCTTCCTTATTTAAGAGTGTGATGTAATTTCCTTCTTTCGATCTGGTTCTAGAACCTGATTTCTGTTTATTCAGTGATAAATGGGCTCCCCAGCGCATCTGACGATTACCTTCACAGCAGCTTCCAGCCCGGGAAGGGGCGTGGTGAGGGCTAGAACCCACAGCCATTTAAGAGTCTGA
Source organism: Ochotona curzoniae (assembly GCF_017591425.1). Lineage (NCBI taxonomy): Eukaryota > Metazoa > Chordata > Mammalia > Lagomorpha > Ochotonidae > Ochotona > Ochotona curzoniae. The sequence goes on from NW_024466389.1 coordinate 3,750,959, forward strand.
CAGGATCAGGGCTGGTTCCAGGACTGCGGGTCCTGCCCATACATCAGTGTGTCTGCAGGTTTGTATTCATTTAACAATGAACACCTGAGGGGGGCTGGTTATCTGGTCCAGCACACTTCCAACCAGGCTAGCCGACACACTCAACATCCGGTTAAGTTTTTCATAACAATCCGGGAAAATGTCGCGGTGTGCTACTCCGCCGCACAGTCTGGGGAGCATGCTGTGCAAGCCGAGTTTATTTGTGAAAAGCAAAAGTACAGTTTGCACAGATTCTTCAAAAACAAAGGCCTCGATTCAGAGCTTTTCAGATTTCATTTGAGCAGGCTATGATTTGGCGGCACGGAGAGAAAGGGGGAGGCACGTTAAGAGAATTCCCTGCACTGGGTTCTGCTACGGTGGAAGGCAAAGACCATCTTCAAATGAGACGCGGGAGTGACTTTTAAATCCAGTAACAAAAAATACTCCTGCTCAAATGCAAGCAAAATTTGATCTCAGTTCATAGTACCACGCAGTTCAGTGCAGTGGAAACGGACGCCTGAGCCCGCCTTCTGCAGCTCCCTTCCTGCGGGGCTCCCTTCCTGGGGGGCTCGACTAACGGAGACATGATTTCCTCAATAAGTTGGAATACTTTCCAGCTAAGTGTTTTAAGAAATGGCAAGCCAACAAAAACCCTATTCGTTCAACCACCATAATCAATAGCCTTTTGATTCACTGAGTCTCCCACACGATTTTAGCAATAGCAGAAAAGCAGGAGAGCAGACGTGTATCCTGCTGTCCTGTGTGCTGCTTCAACCGAGTCTACAATCAGTAGCAACACACAGACACACACAGAGGAGGTTCCTTTTAACAGACTTCTAATTGTGAGGAGACACAAGTTCTAATCTTAGCGAGAACGACAAGGGCTTCAGGTGGGACAAACCACTGTAGATGAATACAGTTAATCCCAAATCATTAATAATCCCTACCACGACACACTTCTCTGCCAGGCATTGTTCTAGGTACTTTCTGTGCATTGATTTATTTAATCCTCAACAATCCCGCGAGACGTGTTACTATTACTGCTCTCACTGACACAGGAGAGTTCACACCAAGACTTGAGCAAAGGGCCTGCCTGCAGGGCCCTGCTCTGGGCTGCCATATACCACGCTGCCACCTCAGGGCCCTCTCTGGGCTGCCATATACCACGCTGCCACCTCAGGGCCCTCTCTGGGCTGCCATATACCACGCTGCCACCTCAGGGCCCTCTCTGGGCTGCCATATACCACGCTGCCACCTCAGGGCCCCTGGCTCTTAGCTGCCACACACCACACTGCCACCTCAGGGCCCCTGCTCTGGGTCACCACACACCACGCTGCTATCTCAGGGCCCTGCTCTGGGCTGCCATATACCACGCTGCCACCTCAGGACCCATTCTAGTCCACCGCACATCACACTGCCACCTCAGGGCCCCTGCTCTGTGCTATCACACACCACGCTGCCTCTTCTAGGCCTGTGGGCTCGCAGCTGGTGGAACATGACCTGATCTAAAACAACAGCTGGCTCTTAAGGGGAGTGCACATTTACTTTGGGGGAGATTTATTCATTGTTAATAGATTTTCTTGGGGCTTATGAAAGTTCCTGTTTTACTTCAACAATCTCAAATTCTACTAAATATTCATGAACTGTGCCTCTGGCATATAGATCTAAACTGGGAAGATAAGATATCAATTTTACCTTTCAAGACCATTCTAAACAATTATCTTTAAATCTTCTACCTTTAATGATATGCTAGCACCCCTCCCCCACCCCACGTAGCCCCTAGCATGGCATCTGATCGCAGGCAGGTCTGTTGCACTCAATACATTCTCACAGCACGAATGGCAACATGGCACTGCAACCAAGCTCCACTCTAAAAGCTGGCACTTAGTAACGAAATGATTTAGAAAAGCCCTTTCTCACACATCTCACCGACCCCCGACCCCCCCGGGCACCCCTGGGAAGAGCAGGCAGCCATGAGGCTTCGCAGACAGGCAATGCAGGCCAGGCTCAACTTCCAGCCAGCAACAAAAAGGCCAGCGGGGCTCCTCTGAGCTGGCTCCCCGCATCCCCCCAACTGCTCCGCTGCTCATTCTTGGGTCTCCAGGAGGGAATGATGGCCGGGGCTGGCTGTGCAGGGGCCCCCACGCACACGGGCACGCTCAGGACGAGTGCTCACTCCGCAGACGTGGACTGGGAGCTGGAGGTGAGGCTGCCGCCCAGTGACATCTCCCAGCGCCCAAGTGAGGCGGGCGAGCTCGTGACTGTGAGGCTGGCCACTGCCCAGGACGCGCTCAGAGGCCGACCAGGGCTCACCTGCACAGGTGCTCAAGGAAGGGCTGAGCCAGCGACTGCTTCAGCAGGCAGTCACAAGCAGTGAGGAGAAAGGGAACCCCCAGGCTGACACTGACACCCCATCTTCAGGGAGAGTCTAGAGGTGCTTCCCTACCTCTCCAGTGGCTCCAGCTGCCAGAGCCCATATTACAGACGCACTCAGTGAGGCCTCAGACATGTGTCTTTCTGTCTCATTTCAGAGCACAGGGAACTGAATTACAGCCCCGATACTCAGAAACTCCAAGGCGCCTGTGTTCCCGCCTGCCTGAGGCTAACCTGGCCCTCGGAGCCTGGCTTCCTGCCTGAGGAATGCCCGGCCCAACGCTGCTCGTGTCTCAGGGCTCAGGGCGCAGTTGGTTCCTGAGCTCCCACCAAGTGAAGCCCAACAGTGCCCAGGATGCTGAAGGCATGGGACGGTGCAGGACGGAGGGCAGGGCCACGTCCCGGGATTCCTGGAACTGCCCGGCAGCACCTCTCCCCTCCTCTGCTCTCCTTGCTAAAGCAATGTCATGGTATGCAGACAGGTCAGTTTCAAGCACGTCAGACCGTACCTGTAAGTAACTTGCTTCTAGAAGCCGCCATTAGCGCCAGCAGGAGGCAAGTGTCGCGGAGCTCAGCTTGCGAGCCAGGGGCAGCTGTCAACAGCTATTTCACATAAAACTCAAAGTCTACAGCGCAGTCACACCTCCCAGGACGGCCGGTGCGTGTTGGCCAGGGCCCTTTCGCCACGTAGGGAGAAACACTTCACTGACAAACAATTGAGCCTATCTGTCCAGAAGCAGCGGACATCACCGCGGACACAGAACATGACACAGATTTGCAGTGACGGCCCGATCTCGCTGAGCCTTCAACGTAGACCTTGCTCCATGTGCACTCGTGGGTCCCCGGCAGACAGCTCACAGAGCTGTGCACCGCCGAGACGCGGCCTGCGGAGGACTGACAAGCCAACACAGCTCTCGGCCTGCAAAGCCACAGCTCCAGACCTCTGCCCCGGCTCCGGGGCGGGCGGGCACCTGCTGCAGCCCACGGGCCAGGAGAGAAGGCTGTGCCCAGGAAACCTGGACGGATTCCTCTGCACATGCACGGGGCTGACCCCGCCTGATGACACCCTGGGCCGCCCATGGCACATCCGCAGGGGAGCAGCAGGTGCCTGGCGTGCCTGTGCGGGTCAGACGGCATTCAGAAGGCTTTTCTTACGGGCATCTCATTAAAACACAAAACCACAAAGCACGCGGCCAGGCTGGTCGGAGGGTCCCGACACGGCTGCAGCCCCTGCCCTCGCACAGCCCCGCAGAGGCTGGAAACTTCGCAAACACTGCTGAAGAACGCACACACACTTCAAACCTTACCTCTCCTCACCCCAGACAGTTGCCAGGAAACCAGTCCTGCCTTACCTGTGTAGCCGGTGTCCCTCCAGTCACGGACCCAGCTTTGTTTTAAAGCTACAGTGTCTGTTCCGGCTGCACTGCAGTTTATGACTAACCATCTATTCACTTTTTTTTTTTTTTTAATCAGGCAAGAGTCTGGCTTCGTTCCAGCAATGATGAAATCCTAATAGGGACCGAGCCGGCACCAATCATGGCCACAGACATCGCACACGTACCAGGATATGACAGACACAAGCAACACAACGCGATCGCGCTTCCACGCAGCGGAGCCCGGAAGATCGCGGCTCGGTCCAGCGCGGGGGGCTGCAGGACCCCGGCCGCCCCCGCCCCGGGCACCGCGCCCGCCGCCCCGGGCTCCCGGGCACCCCCGATGGCTCCGCACAGCCGCCCCGCTCGGCCCGCAGGGCCCCCGCAGGCGCTCACCTCCCCTCGGCGCCGTCGCGCGCATGTCCGTCCCGGCTGGCTCCGCGCCTCGGGCCCCGCGGACACCGCGCAGGCGCCTCGGCCCCGCTCGCCCGCTCGCCGCCCCGCACTCGGCCGCCGTCGGCCGGCGCGCCGCCTGCTTATATAGGCTGTGCGTGGGGCTGTGACGTCGGCGCTCGCGGCCCCGCCTCCCGCGGGCAGCCAATCAGGAAGGAGCGCCTCTTAAAGGGGTGCTGCTGCGGCTGGAGCGCGGCGGCGGGGCCCGGCGAGGTGGCGCGATGACGCGCGCGCGCGCGCGGTGCTGCGGCGGGCCTTGTTTCTAGAAGGCAGGCGTGAGGACCGCCGCGCCTCGTCCTTTGGAGGGAGCCCTGAGAGCCCCGGGGCACGGGGCTTTCCTCAGAAATCTGCGGGCAGCCCAGCCTCGCGCGCAATTTCCCATCATAGATTTGCGTGGTTTTCCCTCTCTGGAGAGTGGGCGAGACGAGGCCGGGTCGGAAGGGGAGCCGAGCGCGGGCGGAGTGAGGGGCCAGCGGGCCGTGACAGGGGGCTGCTGACGGGGTGCTGTGGGATGCTCAGGGATTCTGAGGCCCAGGAGGAAGAGCAGGGGCCGTCGGGGCTGTGAGGGTGGCTGGGGCGCAGGGGAGCCCCCCGCAGTCCCAGGGATGTTGACGCGGCAGGATTTGGCTTCTGGGCAGCCGCTGATGCGCCAGGACGAGACCCGCGAGCAGGAGGGAGGTTTCCCGGGGCGCCAGTGATGCAACACGGGCTTATAGTTTAACCGTAAAATAAATAATAGAAATGATAACAAACCCAGGGTAACTAAAGTAAAAAAAAAAAAAAAAAAAAAAAAAGCAAACAGACAGAAAGCCTGCGGCTATGGCTAGGACAAACGCTGCGGGTGGCGAAGGCCAGAGACCTGCGGCTGACCCCTGTGGCCCCCAAGGGGCCTCGGCTGCAGGGCCGACCCGACCCAGCCCAGGGGGCTGCAGGCTCAGCGCGACCTCACCTCCCGGGGCGGCTTAACCCGGAGTGAGGCTCCGGCCCCATCAGCGGGTTAACGATTAACCGGGCACCCCCGCAAGAGGATTTGCCTTTTCTGCAGTATTATTTACTTACCCATTTTTTTTTTCGTTGAATGCAAAGGCCTAATTTTGAATTCGAGGTCTTGAGCACACCCCCAGCTGAAGTCTCCCTTTGCCCTCTCAGTTGCTAGATAAATGTTTGGCCTCCGCTGGCCTCGGGGAGCTGGGAGGTGATCCCCGAGCCTGTGCTGGTAACCCCTTGCCCATCCCACCTCCTCGGCAGCTTCTTGCTTGTTGCCATCCGGTCACGTCTAACTGCTGATTGTCTTGCGAAGTTAAACAGTTTTGGGGTTTGTCTGTTTGTTTTCTGGTATGGAGAAAAGCCAAGCAGGTGCCCCTCACCCATTTTGCTGTCATTTATGTTTGAGCCCCCCGCCCCAGGCTGTTATCCGTGTAGAGAAAGACGTCACTGCAGACCTCAGAGCATCCAGCCTCCTCAGTGCAAACCCGGCCGGGCTCAAGTTTCTGGAAGAAACCCTAGTTCCACTGTTGGAGCCACCACAATGCGGCTGGGGTTTGTGCTTTGGCCTTCTTGGCATGTTTTACCTTCCCCTATTCATAAAACAGCGATAATCACCCCGGCAACCATCCAACACACCCCTTCTTCAGAGAAAGAAGATCAACAGGATGCTTGCAGTGTGAGCTGCGTGATGTGCGACTGTTTTGTGAATGATCAAAAAAAAAAAAATCATAAGATCACATGAGTAATACTTGACTAATGTGACGTGTATTTCTTCTGGCCTGTTTTAAACTTGCAAAATAAACACTTGATTTACTGCTTTTTGGGAAAAATTAGCTATAGCTGCTAATTCACTGAATTTTGTTCACAGTTCTAGTCATATAATATGATTTTCTCAGCTGCAGAGGAATTACATGAGAAAATTTACACTCCCACAAATCTATCATCTAGTAGTCTAATTAATGATGGCTTATGATAATATTATATGTCAATAATATTGCATAGTATTTTGGGAAGGATTTAAAAGGAAAATGCTAGGCAACTGGAAATAGTACTAGCATGTTTTATCAAGTGGCCAGTCATTGACCTTGAACTGATTATGTTACTAGACTTGGAGATTTATTTCTTGAATCTAACTTGTTTTAAATTGTATCCAGGGAGAAAGAAATTTAAGCGAAACCGTTTCTAATCAGTTTAATTTTGAGGCCATTTCCCAAGGAATTTGCAATAGCTGGGCTTTAAAAGGTAAGTTTATTAGAAAGTCAGAATGACAGCGATTCCATCCCCTGGTTAAGTCCCCACAGCTGCACACCCACCCAGATCTCCCACGCAGGTGGCAAGGACCCAGGCGCTAGGACCATGACCTGCTACCAGCCACTTTGATATGCGACGTGGGCATCCCAAGAACGCGGTGTAACAGGGAATGTGTGTCATATGACTCGCGTCATCCCTGGGCACCTGCCCTTCTTCCAGCACCCCCTGAGTGGAAGATGTTTGAGTTCTGGATCAGGAAGTGGAGTCACATGGCCTTGTTTCCTTGGCAGCCCTGTGGCTTTCTGGGCCCTTAGAGCAATCCCGCAAGATGTACCGAAACAGAAACATGCTGGCTAGGGGTCTTATCAGATCTGCTTGTGACTAGCATGTGGCTCCTGTAGAAGTCTCCACATTTTGGTATTTGGATTCTAGCTTTCTGCTAGTGTTGCCCCTGAGGGCAGCAGGGGCTAGGCCTGTGAGGGCCCCGAGTCCCCGGCTCCCTGTTTCCTGTGGGTAGGTAGCAAGCGAACCAGCAGGTGGGAGCTCTGTCTCTTCGATTAGAAAAGTCTTATATTAAACAAAAAAAATCAGTAGGTCATTCATGCATGGACGTGTATGTGTAGGTCTGATGGATAACTGTTGTTTCCCTAAAGCGTACATTCTAGTAGGAACCCAAGATGCATTCAGGCCCAAGGCCGCACCGCAGTGGAGGTTCTGTTGCGCTTCGAGCCTCAGAAGCCATTTGCAAAATAGCACATACAAATATTTCCATGCAGCATTCCATTTTTTCTCATATGGGATTGGGGAATAATACTTTCTCCTTGAAGATTTTCTCGTGAAAAGTATGTGTGCAGTCTACTTGGCCTGTGACTGAGCAGGCTGATTTTAACTCTAGCTTATTTTTTAAACCAGTACGGCCAGGGCTAGGCTGCTGTTCATTAGTGTGAACTGAAACAGGCTGCTGTTGACTTGTTTACTTTTAATTGATCCTTCCTTTACCCAGTGCCCCCTCAACAAACACTGGCTCCTATTGCTTGTTGTTGTTTTTCTAATTCCATCCCGTCTCATACTTACAGTTGGTGGCCTGTGGTTCCGTCGTCGATTCGTCCTCCCGATGCACACAGGGCACTTTTCTCAAGCTTCTTTGAAACCTTCATCTGATTTCATCTTTAAACCCTCCCCCACAAAAATGCTGCATTTCCTACTAGCTGGCCAGTAGGGTGTGCTCTAGTCCATTACCAAATTGATTAATTAATTAATAAAAAATATTAGTGTAGGCGATTCATTTAGAGATTTCAGAAGTACATTCCACATCTTTATTTCCACTAACCTATATGAGACAAAATTTATATGTATAAACCACACATGCATCAATGGAAAGTAAAATTGCATTGTGAGAAAAATTTTAGAATCTTCTCTGGTTTAGCTGTAAACTAATTTGGCACTATTTTAGCAAGTTTGTCCCTCCAGAACTGGCGTTTTCTTTCACTCTGGATAAAGAAGAGCAAGAAAAAGGAGTGCAGGTGCCTGTCTGAGTCCCAACTCTAGCTTCCGCTAGCTCTCAGACCCTGGCCTGCTACTTAACCTCTTGATACTGGTGGTACAGGCACGGAAGTCAACGCAAGCCGGAGGGGTAGACCAGAAAGTGCTTCTTTCACACCGGAAGTGAAGGCTCCAATCGGGCTCTCACTCTTGTCATGCTGTGTGCTCTGTGTTCACTGAGATCTGGGGCACCCCCAACAGGCTCCCAGACTCCCCACCATGGGGCACTGTACGCGACTGACTGCAGCCAGGAAGTGGGGTTCATGAAATCCCAGGGGTGCTCCCAAGGGATTCCTGAGATGCAGCGTCTTCCCAGAGCTGCCCCATTGCTCAGGATAAAGAGACGTTTAAAACTGAGGTCCCAACCGCCAGTGGGGAGACAGGACTTTGAGGGCAGTGGGGACGGGGCTGCCGGCTGGGTCCCAAACACTGTGCTGGCATGCCTGGATCCAAGCCCTCCTTCTATTCCTGATTCCGGCTGATGGCCCACGTCCGTGGATCCCTGCCACTCACATGGGAGCCCCAGGCTGTGTTCCTAGCTCCCACTTCAGCCTGACCCAGCCCTGTCACAGGTATGTGGAGAGTGTGAACCTGTGGATTAAGGCTCTCCATTTCTCTCAAATATGTAAGAATGTAACAGAGAGAGAGCCAGAGGGAGATGAGTGGAAGAAGGGAGTGTTCTGTTCCTGTTTGGTGAAAAAGTTGTGAATACAGGGAATTTGTTTTTTTGGGGGTGCATGGTATATTCTGTTTAATATTTTTTCTTTTTTTTTAAAGATTTATTTTTATTATTTTTTATTGGAAAGGCAGATATACAGAGAGGAGATACAGAGAGGAAGATCTTCCATCCGATGATTCACTCCCCAAGTGAGCCGCAACGGGTCGATACTATGCCGATCCGAAGCCAGGAGCCTCTTCCGGGTCTCCCACGTGGGTGCAGGGTCCCAAAGCTTTGGGCCGTCCTCGACTGCTTTCCCGGGCCACAGGCAGGGAGCTGGAAGGGAAGCGGGGCAGCTGGGATTAGAACCGGCGCCCATATGGGATCCCGGGCGTGCAAGGCGAGGACTTAACCACTTGCGCCACCGCGCCGGGCCCTGTTTAATATTTTTTCAATCGTTGAGAGGCATGCACGCCCACGTGGGCCTCACATTAAGGTGGAGAGGGTCAAGTGCAAAGGAAAGTGGGTGGGACACAGCTCTCCGTTGTTTCATTTTCCTCCTTTGTCTGCAGGGGAGAAGGGGGAGGGGACTGCTCCTGCTGTCAAACTACATGAGCCCCTGGGGGCAGGTGACCGGCCTTTGAAGATGCCTTAGAGACCCCAATGTGGGGTAGGGTGTTCCAAAGGTGTTGTGATTTGAGCAGTTTAGATAGTTCTGATAAGTTGTTGGTTTCATTGCTCCAGGGTTGAGAAAAATTTAAGATCTATTGGCTGACAAAATTCACCCCAGTGCATCCACAGACCCAAACCTTGACCAGGAAAATTTTCCATCTTGTTCTGTTTTCCATCTTGCATGAGGCAGTTGATGTCCCCTGCTGGCCTAGATGAGCTGGCTAGAGAACAGTCAGTAGTCAGCGAGCTGCCCATGGCATGCCGCCACTGTCCTAGCACTGGGCATGTCCTAGCAGACACACTGGAAATAATCCTTGCCCCTCGCGCACTTACAGTCCACTGGGTAAGAAAGATGCTAAATCACTAGCAGATATGGAAGTTGTAAACCAGTGTGCTGGGCCAGTGCAGATCCTATGCTGCTATTGCTGGCATCCCATAGGGACGCCAGTTCTAATCCCAGCTACTCCACTTCCCATCCAGCTCCCTGCTTGTGGCCTGGGAAAGCGGTAGAGGATGGCCCAAAGCCTTGGGATCCTGCACCCACATGGGAGACCCGGAAGAAGCTTCTGGCTCTTGGCTTTAGATCAGCTCAGCTCTAGCCACTGTGGCCATTTGAGAAGTGAACCAGCAGACGAATGATTTTCTCTCTCTGTGTAACTCTGCCTTTCAAATAATATGTATATTATTATATATAATAATAATGTGCTTCCAGAAGGATTTGGGGCAGGGTCATTGGATGGATGGCAGTTGGAAGTGAACTTTTATTTTTTTCTTTGTGTTGACTCACTCTCAAATGCCTTCCACAGCTTGAGGTTGGGCCAGGCCAAGAACAGGGGTCTGCCCTGTGGGTGACAGGGACCCAAACACTCGAGCCATCCACTGGAGCCTCCCTGGGTGCATGGTCATGAGCAGCTGGAACTGCAGTGGAACCAGGACTCAAACCCACATGCTCCCTGTGGCATATAGACATCGCAGTGTCTTAACCACTGCACAGAACACCTGCCTGCAGGTGTAGTGTAGAGACTCAATGCGCAGGGAAGGCCCCAGGGTGGGCAGGCAGGGAATAGCACATGTGCTGAGACCTGAGTTCCACTGAGGAGTGGTCCAGGTACAAGCCAGGATCAAGCAGGCCTGGGAGACAACAGTCACAGGAGACAGCTTGGTGGCGTGGTAGAACTGGACACCTTTTGTACACCTGATTGGATATCATTTGTATAAGAACAGTTGAGTGGACAGTAGGTGAATGAGAACACTTGGTGGAATATACAAGACAAAAGGAGTTCCAAACAAAAGTATAGAAAGAGTTGATGGGTTTTGTTGATAAGCTCAATACCTCCTTCCTTATCCCATATGACCCTCAGTGTATAAAGTCGGATGCCACTAATAAACTTCGGCTTTGACCATCGGTCAGAGTCCATGCGTGTTATTATTGGCTCCGTGCACCGAGTACATCGCTGCGGGACAGCGACAGGTAACCTCAGCTCTGACCCTGCTGGCTACCTCCTTGCCCACGTGCTTGGTAGCCAGAATGCAGAAAAGCCAAAGGAGCCCGGAAAGACTGAGTCTAAGTCTGTATTTGGACCTAGCGCGGACAGCACTTAATGATAGCCTGCAAAGCAAGGAAGGAATCAAGGATGATTCTGGCTTTCTGGCCTAAAAAAAAAAATTGTGAATGAGGGTGTAGTTTATTAACCTGTTAAGTTCCGAGTTGTTGATTCTGTGAGGATTTAAACAAAATTAGCATAGGTACAATAGCATTAAAAACAAAAAGACAGGTTTCCCTGTAAATAGAACATTGGGACACTCTAGTGTCTTGTACATTTATAAGGCAGCCAATGACTAAGTCATTGGGAAAATATAATCTTTCATGCATTACACAATACACACAAACATGACTTTCATGATCTGTTTAACAGTTCTTTTCAGTGGCGGGGAAAACAGCAGAAGGTTATATCGGGGGTCCTCCCGTCCCGCGGAAGAAATCACCCGACACTTGAGAGAGTCTCCCAGGCGCTTTATTCCGATCTGCCGTTGTGAACCGTTAACTCCGTTGTGACCGTTATGACCGTTCGCTAAAGCCCCTCCCCCGCCACACCCCCTGCTTATCTGTCAAACCTGACCAATCAGCTTAAAGATAACCAAGGCACACCAATCAGGGCAAAGGGCCAATCACAGGGCAGGAAATGGTCAGTGCCCCCAACAAGGTTACATTACAGTTTTGACAATGTGTTATCAGTTCCCCATGACACGGCCTGTTTGGACATCATGGCTGTTCTCGCCATTTGAGAATACCATGGCTTCTCCTGTCAGATTGCTGTCAGCGTTTTAGGTGTGACATCTTTTTAGGCGTGCTCAGCAGATGTTCTTTTGGAAATCCAACAAAGTTTATAAGATCATTCTTGACTCAGTTGCCAAGCGTGTGCAGAACACATGTATTTACAGTGCACATGTTTAGTTATTAGAACAAAGACCAATACCATTGTTTATCTCTAACAATGACACGAGAAGTGGGAAAAGCATGAACACACAACACACAGCTTCCCAACAAATAACCACCAGTAGCAAGCGTTGGAGCTCTCCAGGCAGAGGTGCGGCATCGGGACTGTGCGGCACCGTGTAGGCAGCACTGTTCCCCCACCTCAGGCAAAGGACAGCTGATCTTGATCAGGGACGATAGGAAACATAGTACACACCTCAAAAGAAAAACAACATCCTGTGGGCCCAGCGAGGTGGTTCTGGTGGTAATCCTCCAAGGCCTTACAGGAGCAGGAACCCCATATGGGTGTTGGTTTGTGTCCTGGCTGTTCTTCTTCCCATCTAGCTCCCTACTGGTGGCCTAGAAAAGCAGTGGAGAATGGCCGCAAATCTTGGGACCCTGCACCCACTGTGGACCTGGAAGAAGCTCCTGGCTCCTGGCTTTGGATAGGTTCTGCTCTGGCCATTGCAGCCATTTGGGGGGTGAACCACTGAATGGAAGATCTTTCTGTCTCTCCTTGTCTGTGTAAAATCTGCCTTTCCAATAAAAATTACAAAAAAAAAAAAAAAAAAGAAGAAGAAGAGAGAGAACTTAGGGGGTGCATGTGCATGGCGGGGACTTGGGAAGTGGAAAGGGAAATCCCAGAGCCTATGGAAATGTATCATGGAATAATAAAATAATTTTTTATTTATTTTTAAATAATTTTTTAAAAGAAGAAAACAATGACAGCCTCCTACCAGAAAACACTTCCCTGGATGCATTTCTCATATTACATATCAGTTATTGTTTTTGATTCGTGGAACATTTGGTAAAAGTAACTTTTGCAGTGAAGTTATGCCACTTTCAAGGTAAGCTTAAAAGTATTTTCAAACACTTAAATGACCCACCTGTTAATTCTCTTAAAAGAATAGAATCTTGAGGATTGGGGAGGGGGCAACCTTGGGGTCTGGGGATTAAAACATCCAGCAGCCTGTTGGCTGCTGGTGGGCACCAGGCCAGGATCATCTCCATGCTCAGAGCCCTGATTCCAGCCACCGCATACACACGGTGACCTGTTCCTCGGTGGCCAGTGCACCACTGGGTGCCAGGCTCTGCTTGCTGGCCACCTGGTGGCCAGCTCTGGGTTTTGGGGGCTTTGAATTGCTGCTTAGGTAGCTCCATGTTAAGCTCACTGTACTTCTGGGAGACTCCTAAAGACTAAAGACTCCAATGACAGAGTAACTTTTCCTTTGAAGGTAAGCGAGGGTAAAAAGACCTGGTAGGTTTGAGGAGAGAGACCAGATGATCTTTATGGAAAAGTCTGATATACCAACCTCCTATCAATCCTGGGTTGAACTTGTAATCACTGAACAAAGCTGGGAGACGAACAACAGTCCATGCAAAAGCTAAGGCTCAGAGCTTGTCTAGCATGATCATATCCTATTACCTGACATGATGATGGATCAGCAGATGGGTCTCATTAGGCAGGGCCATGACATTAACTAGCACTCGAGAACCATATCCAGGGGTAGATTCTGTGGGGGATGTGTGGGCCAAACCCTGTGGAAATTCTAACCCCACTGGTTAGCTCGAGTTAGGGTGGTGATCTACTAAGCTATATGTGACCCAGGAGCCTGCTATCACTCACAGATTAAGGAACCGACAACAGTCTGGACTGGTCAGGGCAGCAGCACCCAAATGTGCATCCTGAATAGGGTGTGGGGTGGGCAGGGCTGCAATGTTCACCAGTTCATACAAGGCCAAATGAAGGCCAGACTATGCCTGACACTGGCCTAAAACCCACTGGCATGTATGAGAACTGGGTCTGGGCGTGGGTCAAGTGGAGGAACTTAGGAAACTCCCCTGGTGGATCATAGCTCCTGCTGGTGAAGACATGATCCAGTCCTGGGGGTTGGACAAGCTGGGCAAAGTAGCTCCAAGGGTGGGTTAATGTGTGGATTGGTAATGGAACGGGGTGGATCGGGCAGAACTGAGCTAACCTTAGCCCACAAGCAAAATTAGAAATCAGGATGGAGCACAGGTCATGCCTAGCTAGGCTCTTGCACCTACTGGTCTGTGTGAGCCAGGGACGCTAAGCTACAGGGTCTAAGGCAGGGGCCGGGACAGGTGAGGGGCTGTGCCAAGCTGAGTCAGAGCAACCACTGGCATGCGCGTGATCTATGGCTGGGAATAGGCCTGGTTGGGGAGCTAAGGTGACACCTTAGCTGGGTTGAGATTCCCACCAAGGAGCGCAGGGGCTGGAATGGGGGCTGCGTTCTGATCTGGATATGGCTGTAGTCTCCCTTGGCATAAGTGTGGGCTGGGACTGGACGCACCAAGCCAAGCTAGATCCCATCACCGTCTGGTGTCCTGAAGGACCAGAGTAGATCTGGGATGGACTAGGCAAGGTCTCAACCCCAACTGAGCCATGTGTAAGGACCAACAATAAGAACCAGATTGGGTTGAAGGCCAGTCAGGAAAAGCCATTGTTCCTGCTAGGACAGGAGGTGAACTGAGTAAGGCTGGCTCATGGTCCCCCTGGCATGTGCAAAATCTGACATTGGGAGAGGTTCTGATGGAGCAGCCTGGGCAACTCCTCTGGCAGGACACAGTCCCTGCAGGTAAGCACAAGAAGCATGATAGGAAACAGCCCAGAACAGGCCATGGAAAGTTTCCCACTGGCATACGTTTGGCATGTGTTGGTGGCAGACCAGGCTGAATCAGTTTACATTACCCACTGGCAAATCCGAGCACCAGAACAGAGTGAGGGTTGAGCCAGGTTTGGTTGCGACAAAAACCAGTGCACAATACAGAATGCAAAGGTGAGGTGGCCTGTGCCAGATGTGACTGCAGCAACCAATCAGCACGCGTGAGAACCAGGGAGGGAGGGGGCAGAGCCGGCAGGGGGAATATGGGGTGGTTCCTTTGCTGGACAGCTACTCCCACTGGAGAGCATGAGCTGGGATGGGGGCAGACCAGAATAAGTAGGGCTACAATACCTGTGCGCCTCATGTGGCCTAGATCAGGGAAAAGCCAGGTTGGGCTGATTGTTCCTACTGGTGCAAACAAAATTAGAGTGGGTGAGGGTTGGTTGGGCTTAGCCACAGCATCAGCTGCAGAAGCTGGCACTGGGGGCTAATTCTGTCATGCCAAGCCACCGAACCACCTGGAGAGTGCATAATTTGGCAATGGGAGAGGCCTGGGAGGGAAATTGTGGGCTCCTTCCTCTTGGCTTACCACTCCCATGAGAGGGCACAAAAACTAGGACAGGGGCTGGGGTGGCTAGACAAAGAGGCACCCAACAACATCCATGAAGGCTGGATAGCTGAGCTGGTTAGATGGAGCTAATACCCATTGACATGTACGAGAGCCGAATGGGATGTGGGACAGTCTGGACTAGTCTGCTACATATACTGGCAAACCAGAGTAGGGGGCAGGTCTGGTGGGGGTTACTGTGGGTCGCTCTGACTAGGCTGCAGCTCCCACTGGTTTATGTGAGGACCAAGTGTGTGCTGGGCAGAGCCAGGCTGGAGTGCAACACCCATTGGTTCCGTGGAAGTCAGGGCTGAAAACAGAACCAACCCAGTGATTGCAACCACCATCGGGGCGATGAACTGTGCCAGGCCCTGTACTTGCTAGTACATACAAGAATCTGGTCTGGGAACACCTCAGACAAAGTTTCTTTGGGGCTCTCCCCAATTGAACTGCAGGACTCAGAACCCTAACCATGAAAAGACAGAGGACAGAACAAGTCAGTCAACTTCTCAGCTATACGTTGGCAGTGAAAAACTGGGCAAATGGAGATTCAAAGATGGACTATGTCAATCAGTGGATTCTTCAGCGACCTCATTGTGCTTGGAGTGACGAGATTGGCAGCGATTCATAACTGATGAACTATTAAAATCACTTGAGCAAGACCCTCGGAGCATGCCCCACATCAGGGACCTGGGGTGGGTTGGAGACTGGGTGGGGCTTCTCCCTTTATCTCCCCCTTTACCCAAAATACATGACAAAAACAATGTGGAAATAATAGTCTTAACCACTTTGCTGTAGCCCTTAAGCCTTTTTGCCCTAATTAACTATGTAAAGAATGTAAAAAATAAAGAAAAAATTATGAGAAAACAAAAGAATAGAACCTTGAAGGGCTGACACCATGTTGTAGTACTCTAGGTCAACACACTGGCATCCTGTGTAGGTGGCTTGATGTCCCGGCTGCCCCACTTCGATCCAGCCTCCTGCTAACGTGCCTGGGAAAGCAGCAAGAGAGGGCCCAAGTCCTTGAGCCCTGTATCACTTCGGCTTTCTGGAAAAAGCTCCCAGCTCCTGATTTCAGTTCAGCCCCATCTCCGGCTGTTGTGGCCACTTGAGGAGTGAACTAGCAGATGGAAGGTTTCTATTTCTCTTCTCTCTGTGTAACTTTATCTTTCAATTAAAAAATACATCTTTTTAAATAGAACTCTGCAAATATAACATTTGTTTCAAAGCTACGTTAGTGTATTGTGGAATTTATTGCTCTAAAATTTATGTCCATATAGGTGTCCTATATATAGAATGAGGACGGGACAGGAGACAGAGGGCGGAAGAGAGTGGTTTGGAAGGCAGGGGAAGGCTGTATGCCAGGTGATGGCCTAAGGATAAGAGAGACAAGGTGAGGTATGCTTTCCTATCCAAAGTGTTTCAAGACATTCGGCATCGGCAGTCCCATGGAGCAGATCGGGGAGATCAGTAACCTGGCTTTTCCTTGGTTTCAGGAAGCGTGTGCTGTGTGCAGTTACAATCCGGGAGTCCCAGGCCGCGGCTGCTCGGGAGGAGGCTCGGCATCCTGAATCTTCAGGCTTGTAAGAGTTCCAGGAGCGCTGGGCTTGGAGCAGGGTTCAGTAAGTAAGTGAGGAGCAGGGTTCCTTTGTAAGTAAGGATAGGCATTTCAAATCAGTTACAAAGGACTGGTGAATAGTGGTTAGATCGCCAATGTCTTTGTGAATATAATTTTTAAAAATTGTTAATTTTTTGAGAGGCACTGAGACAGAAAGAGAATCCCTGTTTCACTTCCCAGATGTGCCAGGCTGGTGCCAACGCCAGGATCCAGAACTCGGCCTGGATCTGCCACGTGAGTGCCAGCCGTCACCGCTGCCTGCCAGGCTGTGTGGGAAGCTGGAGCGGGAGCTGGGTGCTGAACCAGCACTCCGGTATGGGTGGCAGCACCCAGCCGCTGCCCTCAGGGCCCACTCCTTCGATTCTGTTGAGCTGTTCCTGACCTGTTAGTCTATCTGTTAGACCGTAGAGTTGAAACCATCGCTGTCCTAGATTGCAATTTAAAAATAATGATCATGAATGCTTGATATCTAAAGATGGCAGATTTTTCTTTATTTTTAAAAAAAAAGGCATGTTTGTGTAACCAAGACAAATGATGATTCCTTTGTTTCTATTCCTTGTGATGAGTGCAAGATGTTTGGGGAAATATATAACAAAAACTTAGTTTTCACTGACTCAGAAATGTTATAAAATGCACTCAGTTATTAATGCGTATGATCCTGATGTCTTAGAGAAGTTATCATATTGATCTAATAAATACTATCTATTGCACGTGTTTCTGATTTCTCCAAATTACAGAAAATTTTCCAGTCACGTCAGGCTTTTGGTTGCGTCTAAGCTTTCCTTAATACTTAACATACATTTGCATAGAGTTGTTGACTCTCTTGGCCATAGATACAAACTTACATTATGGGACATAATATTTGGGTGGAGACCAACAGCCCGAATGATAAGAAAACCACAGAGGAATACTCCTTAGCAACTTTAAAAATTGAAGAGTAGGCGTTTAGCGGTTAAGGAGCCCTGGTCAACCTTGGAAGTACCTGAGTTAGATCTAACTCTGGCTCCAACCCCACCTTCCCGCACATACAGACCCTCAGATGGAGCAGTGAGGGCGTCAGTAGCTAAGTTCCTGCCACCCACTTGGGAGAACAGGGCAACGTGTAGCAGCTTTAGCGCAACTCCTGCAGACACTTGTGGAATGAGCCAATCTCCCTCTTGCTGTTCTGCTTTTCAAATAAACGAAGAAAATTAAAGCAACTTTCAGAATCAAATCAAGGGTAAATCCTCGCCTTGCACACGCCAGCATCTGATATGGACTCTGGTCGTGTCCCAGCTGCTCCACTTCCCATCCAGTTCCTTGCTTGTGGCATGAGAAAGCAGTACAGGACGACCCAAAGCCTTGGGACCCTTGGGATCCTGCATGGGAGAGCCCCAGAAGAAGCGCCTGACTCCTGACTTTGGATCAACTCAGTTCTGGCCATTGTGGCCATTTGGAGAGTCAACCAGCAGATGGAAGAGCTTTCTCTCTGTCTCTCCTACTCTCTGCAAATGTGCCTTTCCAATACAAATAGATAAATATTTTTAAAACTCAGTTTTATTTTATTGAAAGGCAGAATGACTGAAAGAGGAGACACAGAAATGGAGAGAAACAGATCTCTTTGCTGGTCTATTTCCCAAATGACGTCAGGTGCTAGGATTGGGCCATACCAAAACCCTGTGGGCGGCCAGGGCCATCTTCTACTGCATTGCCAGGCTTATCAAATAGCAGGACAGGTGGCCATTGAATGCGCTGTGCACATTCACAATGTCAGCCCCTCAGAGAGACTCTGAATCAGTATTTTCACTAGCACTCTAAACTGAGGGGAATTACAACAAATACAAAAAATGTCCATAGCCAAAGGTGTTCAAGGCAGCCAACACTATTTATTTGATATCATTTATAATCGTGAAAAACTGGCCTCTTTATAGGCCTGAGTAAAATGTAGAATATTTATTTATACTCTTAGGAGAATAATACACTTACGAAGATTTTGTGATTAGGAATAATAACTAATAATAGTAGCATTTTACGTTATTAACTAAGTACTATTCCAAGGCTTTATATTTAGTAATTGAACTTGCACAACAGCCCTTGAGGTGCGTGCTGTTTTTGACCCGAGTTTTCGAGGTGAGGTTATGTTACGTGTCCAAGGTTACAAAGCTAGTTCCTGTGGATCCAAACCCAGCGAGTCTTACTTTACTTTTAACCATTACAAGTTCTTCCATTACGTTTTCTGAAAAAAGCAGAATATACATTTGAGTAAGATATCTACTGCGGGGTGTTTTTGTTTTTTTGCTGCTGTTGTGATTTGTTTTGTTTTTCGGTAGTGAAGAAAACCAATTCAAATTGGGTAAATAAAGAAAGAAATTCATCATCTTGGTGTCAGGCCAGTCTCGGGGTGTGGTGCACGTTGCTCTAGTCACGCTTTCAGACAACGTCATCCAGCTTTGGACTCTTTTTCTTAGTTTGAGATTCCTTGGTGGCTTGGTGGCAGCCAAGAGACCTCAGGGTCATTTGCTTTCTAAAAGAACTCACCTAAAGACAACAACAGAAGTCCCAGACTCGGTTCTCTCTGGTCTAGACTGCAGGGTGAGGGAGGCGTGTGCCATCCTTGGAATCTTGGCTAAAATCGGCTCCATTAGATGATAACAGACTGGGAGTAGAGGAAGTGAGAGTACCTAGAGAACGCTGAGTAAGCTTTGGGTTCATGCACTCGATCTTGGACTCCGGTGTGGCAATGTCAGGAAGCGGTGACACCTTTAAGAGGTGGGGTCTGGGGCAAAGTAGTTAGGGCACTGCTCTTGAAAAGGATCCATTCTTGTGAGAAGCTGGTTGGTTATCACAGAAGAACAAGACTGGCCCTGCCCACTCCCTGGGATCCTGCCTTTCTGGGTGATCTTTTAAGGGGTGTTCCTGTCGAGGTACCCTTTACCACACGATGCACCCAGGGAGGCTCTCACCAAAGCCCAGCCAATGCCAGTGCTGTGCCCGTGAACCTCAAAGCACCGGAGAAGGGACGCAGGGCAGGACAAGAGGGACCTGCGTGTTGGCAGTACACATCCAGGGGCCTGCAAGCATTTCCTTATCCACAGCAATTAGCATTGTGCCCTTCCAGGTTTCTTGACATTCAGTTCTTCCCAGAATCCTGTTCTTCTTTCTCCCTGTGCTGAAATGTAGGCATCTTTGAGGCTATCTTTATTTGGTTCTTAGCCATCTCATTTGATTTCTGACCTTTTATTTTAGCCACAATATGAGTTACACCAAAATCTAATTGCAGTCTTACCTTCCCTCCAGACTCCAATCTCGCATTTCCAGTTTGTTATCAGGGCGTCTCTGTTGGATGTTGGTGGTAGCTTGGCCTCCTTGGGAAGCTGTCTTTGAGATGGAGATTAGCCTCAGCCACCTTTGCGGAGCTGAAGGCTAGACACAGGTGCAGCAAAGGTCTCAGCTGACCGCACAGGAAATGCTGGAACAAGATTGACGCTTCAGAATTGTCTCAACTTGAGCAAGGAAAACTTGATCCCTCCAACTCCCGCTGGCCGTGTACATGGCTTGCCGGGGGAAGGAACAGTAACTGGGCAAGGCAGCTTGTTTCAGCTAACACTCTCTCCCAGGGGGGCTGACGGCGAAGTCATTTTCTGGCAATACTCTTAGGAGCCTGGCTTCCTTCCTCTTGCAGGATCCAAGTAGCTCATGACAGCAAAACCCCCTTTTCTCTCTCTTGTTAATTTATCCTTCCCAAAGTGGTTTTGACTTAGATATTTTGAGGTCATGTCATTCCATGCCTACAAGTTTAGAGTTGTGAAATCTGAAAAACACAACGTTTTGTTAACATGTAGTAAGCCTTTGTGTCTAGAAATGATGGAAGTCCTTTTTTTATAGAATGTTCATGTAGTTTTGCCTTGGCAACTCTAATTTTTAAAAATTCTTTGTTTTTTAAAACTCTTTGTTTTGTCTTTTTCTAAAATTTTCTGTTTGTTCTTTGGATATTCAAAGAGTTGGGTTCAAAAAAGTCTTTGTTTTATTTTTGCCTTGTGGTGTTCTTCTATAATTATTGCGCTGACACAGTCACTGACAACATTTGTATCATGTTATCCAAAGCCTTCTAATTGTCCTGATTTCAGAGATTTCTCTTTTTTTCTTTTGATAGCCATTGCATTTTTTTTCTCATCTCACACCCCAAGTTTAGAGTTTGTACCCATTCCTTCTTTTGTTAGTAGTGGTCTAGAACTTACAGACTGCGTGGGGCAGTTTCAATGTGGTTGATACTGACACCCCATATGGGTGTCAATTCAAGTCTTGACTACCCCACTTTTGATCTAGCTTCCTGCTAATGTGCCTGGGAGAGCAGAAGAAAATAGCCTGATTGTTCACATCCTGCTGCCCATGTGGAAAACTGGAGGAAGTTCCTGGATCCTGGCTTCAGACCTACCCAGCTCCAGCCATTGCTGCCATTTGGGCAGTCAACCAGTAGATGAAGAATTCTCTCTCTCTCTGTCTTTCTCTCTCTTTCTCCCTGTTTATCTCTCTCCCCTCTCCCTCCTCCTCTCTGTCTCTTGCGTTACCTTCCTGTGTAACTTTGCCTTCCAGGGCTGGCTGGATCAAAGCCAGGAGCTTGGAACCCAATCCACGACTCCCACATGGGAGGCACTGGCTCAGGTACTTGGGCCGTCACCGACTGGGAAGCTGGACAGGAAAACAAAACCAGAACTTTAGCCTTGCCGTTTTGTATTGGATATGGCTGTTCCAAGCAGCATCATTTTAAAAACTGTTAATTAACTTATTTTTATGTTATTTGAAAAGCAGAGCAGGATTGCCTGTCTACTGACGTACTTCTCTAAGTGCACACAGCAGCCTGGGCTTGGTAAGACCAAACCAAGAATCCAGAACTCAGTGTGGACCTCCTTTCTTGGTAGCAGGGACTCAACTACGTGAGCCATGACCTGCTTCCACCCACGATGCACCTTAGAAGGAAGCTACATTTGCAAGTGGAGGTGGGACTTCAAACACACGCACTTGTTTGGGATGGAAATGGAGGCATCCCACGTGGCCCGTAATAACTGCAGGAAAGGCCTGTTCCCACTCAGAACTTAACGTTTTAAAAATACATATCTGAGCAGAAGAGAGAGGAGAGAAAGAGCACAAGCGCTCATCCTCTGGCTCACTCGTCCAGTGTTTGCAACAGCAGGGTCAGGCTGAAGACAGGAGTCGGCTGCTTCACTCAGCTCTTCCTACATGCCCGGGAGGAGTCCAGCCCGCTTGGGCCTGCACCGGCCGGGGTCTGCATCAGCAAGAAGCCAGCGTCAGGAGCTCGAGGTACAGCTCCAATTCAGGCGCCCCGACAAGGGAGTCAGGCTTCGGAACCGATGGCTGAAACGCAAGGCTCAACTCTTGCCCTTGGCCTCGGGACTTCGGGGACACTGTGTTGTATTCCGGTATTGCCCTTATTAACAAAAGCATGACTTGTCACTCTAACTGTCCTTGTAGATATTTTACCTTCACTCAGTCTTGAATGCCTTTCTTTTTTGTGGTGCATTGCAGTTTATTTATAACGTAAAACCAATTTTACATTATTTTTACAGCTTTATAATCAGTTTTACATCAATTTTACAATCCCATACCCTGAATATTATTATCTTTCATCAATTTTGAAAAATTATTAGTCATTATTTGTATTGAGTCTGATGCCTATTTGCTATTCTTTTCTCTCCTATAACTTTTATTGGATATGTAATAGCCAGTCTCATTCTGTTCTTTATTTTTAATTCTTTTGCATTTTCAGTTTTTCTCTGTCTGTTGTAATCTGTGAAATTTTCTTCAAATCTGCTATTTCTTCCAATTTGCTATTCCTGTCTTCAGCAAAATATGCTATACAGCATAAATTGAATTTAGAATAATTGTCATCTTTAGATACTATGTTCTCTTTCAAGCATAATTGATAATTAGCTTGAGATACAGAGAGAGAAAGCTCACTTCTGTTCTTTGGTTCACTCCCCACATGCCTGCCATGGCCAGGGCTGGTAGAAAGGCGAAACCAGGAGCCAGGAACTCAGCCCAGGTCCCCGGAAGGGTGGCTGGTCCCCAGACTGCTGTCCTCCCAGGCCTGCACTAGTGGAAGCTGGAGCCACTCTCTGGGGCAGGCATCTAACCCAGGCGCTCTGACAGCGGGCTCAGGAACCTCAACCAGCAGCTCAACTGTGATGCAAAGGCCCAGCCCATGCTTGATCACCACTTTTTAAAAAAGATGCATTTGTTTATTTGAAAGACAAAATTAAACTCTCTCTCTGTGTGTGTGTCTCTGTCTGAGAGAGAGAGAGAGAGAGAGAGAGAGAGAGAGAGAGAGAGAGAGAAATGTTTCATTTATTGGCTCACTCCCCAAATGGTCACAGTAGCCTGGGAGGCAGGCTGAAGCCAATAGCCTGGAGCTTCATCCGGGTCTCCCGCAGGTGGGTTTGGGGCCGTCCTCTGCTGCTGTCTCAGGCCGTAAGCAGGGAGCTGGATGGGAAGTGGAGCTGCCAGGCAGAAACCAGTGCCCTGACGGGACTCTGGCACCGCGGGCAGGCACGTTGTCATGCCACAGCACCCGCTCCTGCGGGATCATCTCTGAGCATTTCTTCTTCCTTCTTTGATATGTTGTTTCACTTATTTAATCATAATAAACGTACTACTTTACATTTGATATGTAACAATTCTGATATCTGCAATCTTTGTGGGTTTACCTGTGAATTTTTTCTGCTTAGCTACACTTTCGGCAACTTGAATGTTTTGTGCTTTTTGATTCAAATCTGACTTTTCAAATCTAAAGTTTGCTTTAGAAGTTTGCGAGAATTTGAGGACTGGTTCTGCTTTACTCTGGATCTCCGGAGTCACAACACACCAGATCGCATTGGATAGACTAAATTTTGGGGCTGGATTTTTCTTTTGAGTCACTACACCAGTGTGAGGTCTGGTGTCCATGAGAATGGCTTGTGTGAGGAGTTTTTGAAGGGGAAGATTTTCCCTCCACATAGCCCCAATGTGAACAAACAGCGCAAGCATTTCCTTAACTCACCCACTGAAGATGTCACATTCTAGGTCCCAACAAGACGTGCGGTCTTTC
Source organism: Ochotona curzoniae (assembly GCF_017591425.1). Lineage (NCBI taxonomy): Eukaryota > Metazoa > Chordata > Mammalia > Lagomorpha > Ochotonidae > Ochotona > Ochotona curzoniae. The sequence continues at coordinate 3,774,695 of NW_024466389.1, forward strand.
AGCAGGCACTCCCATAGCATACAGGTCGCAGGCATTGTCTCCCAACCTACCCGCCCCCTACTCAGTCCACTGACACCCAAGGCTAGGCATCCACAGGTGTTTCTCCTGGAAAGAACCAGAGACCAAATATGCCAGGTTTTGCAGGCTGTTTGGTCTCTGTCACAATGGCCTCTTTCCGCCATGGTAGTAGGAGAAGAGCCGCAGACAACGGTTACACTACAACCCAACTGCATTTACAAAAGTAGGTGCCACATCAGGCGGGTCTTGACCTTGCTTTGCTGCAGACCCTCAGGAATGCGTGGATACCAGCATGCTGTGATCTCCGCCGTGTCAGGCCTCTGCGGGTTTCTCGGGCCATTCCCCCAGCCCAGTGTGGCGCTCCTGAAGACATCCGAGGTACTGAGTTTGCATTGCAGGTGTGCCTGGTTCTTCGGCCCCAGCCTCCAGGCTCATCTCACCAATACAGAATCTGTTGTGCATCCAAACGGCCCAGCAACCTTCATGAACCACACTTGCTGTACACGCCAAGTACGGACTCGTCAGGTGGGCTTTGATGCTTTTTTCCCTCTTCAGGTTTTATTTATTGACCTGAAAGGTAATGTCACAGAGGGAGAGGGAAAGATAGATCTCCCTTCTGCTGGCTCACTCCCCAAGTGGCCACAACAGCCAGGGCGGGACAGGGTAGAAACCAGGAATCCTGGACTTCATTTAGGTCTCCCCTATGGGTGGCAGGGGTCCAAGCATCCAGGCCGTCTTCTGCTGTCTTCCAGGAGCATTAGTAGAGAGCTGGATTGGAAATGGAGCAGCCAGGACACTGCATGTATTTGGGATGCCGGCACTGCAGGCGGCAACTTACTGTGCTGAGCCACAACCAAGCTTCTGTTTCCTCTGACTTGGGCCTGTTTTGCCAGTTTCTGGTGCCTCCTGCTACCTTGCATTTCCAGCTCAGCTGGGACACTCAGGCTGTCCTGAATTAACATTTGTTTCTCACCTCTCCCATTTCCGTGCTGTTCCTTGTACTCTCCTTGCGTGTTTTCTTCCCAGTGTTTCCCATGGCAACAACAGCCAGTTAAAAATGACTCTATCTTCGTATCTCTTTTCAGATAACATCTTTATTTATGCTTTAATTGGATGCTCTCTTCCCCCTCCAGGGCTTTCCCTCAGAGTGGAGTGGGTCGTTTTGATCATCCCTGCTAACTCCTTAGCTCGTTATCCAACTTTGGAGGCCTTCTTCTCCACTCTCAGAGCACCTGCCACCTTGCTTCAAATACAGTGAACACTCACAAGAGAGAGACCACCATGGCGGAGTGGGTCAAGCTTCCTACGCCACATCCCATGTGCCAGTCCAGCCTCCTGCTTGAGGCCAGGGAATGCAGCGGAAGATGGCCCAACCCTGGCTTCCTGTGGGAGACCTGGATGAAGCACCTGGTTCCAGCCTAGCTCAGTCCTAACCACTGCAGCCATTTGGGGAGTGAACCAGCAGAGAGAAGCACTCTTTGTGTAACTCTGCCTCTCAAATAAGTCTTTTTAAAAGAAAAGTCAGTCTGCAAGATGAATATATGCAAAGGTATTTGTTTAAATTGGGAGAATCCCATATTTTATCATAAAGCCCACGCCGTTTTCCGCAGCGGGTGCGGGGGTCTTAGCTTCTTCTTCCTTTTAATGATGGCCCGAGGCAGCTGGCGTGCGCCTTCAGTGTACACATTGCTAAGATTTCTCACTGTTGGTAAACACTCTTCTGCAGTATGATTTTTAAAAAAAAGTTTATTTTTTTTTCTCCTTGAAAGGCAGAGATTTTAAAAGATGTATCATTTTTACTTGCAAAGCAGATTTACAGAGAGAAAAAGAGACACACAGAGAAAGATCTTCTATCTCCTGGCTCACTCTCCAAATGGCCACAAATCATCCAAATGGAGCTGAGCCAACCTGAAGTCGGGAGCTTCTTCCGGGTCTCCCACGTGGGTGCAGGGTCCCAAGGCTTTGGGCCGTCCTCGACTGCTTTCCCGGGCCACAAGCAGGGAGCTGGACGGGAAGTGGAGCTGCTGGGATGTCACCAGCGTTCATATGGGATCCTGGCAGCTTGAAGGTGGAGGATTAGCCTGTTGAGCCACGGCACTGGCCCCTGCAGAGCTCTTTCATGTGCTCATGTAGTCCACACAGGCCGGCACTGGCTAGGGCTGGGCTTTGACCAAAGCCAGGAGCCTGGGACTCCACGTGGGACTCCCCAGTGAGTGGTAGGATCCCCAGCACGTGAGCCATCCCAGCCGCTCCCAAGATGCATGAGCAGGGAGGAGCTGGAGTTGGAAACAGCACTGACCTGGAACCCAGATGGTGACTCACCCACTGTGCCATGATGAGAATAAGGATGTTGCTGATTGGCCGCCTTTCTGCTTATTTCTTTGGGATAAATTCTACAAAGCCCAGGGTCATTTACAAAGGAACTGAGTTCACGCTCTGGTTAGGTTGGGGACCTGCCATGTGACATAGCTGGTTAAGCCACCCCTTGCCAGGTTGGCACCCCATATGGGTGCTCATTCAAGTCCTGGATGTTCCTTCTAGGTTGGGCCCCTGAATCCATTTGGAAGACCTGGAGGAAGTTCTGGGCACCTGGCCCAGGCCTGGCCCAGTTCTGGCCATCGGGTCATTTGGGGAATAAATTAGCAGATGGAAGATCTCTTTTTTTTTTTTCTATCTCTCCTTCTCTATAACTCTGCCTCTCAAACAAATACATAAATAAATATCTGTGTAGGTTTAAAAATGTACTTCCTAGGCCCAGCAGCGTGGCCTAGCAGCTAAAGTCCTCGCCTTGAACACACCCAGGATCCCATATGGGTGCCGGTTCTAATCCCAGCAGCTCCACTTCCCATCCAGCTCCCTGCTTGTGGCCTGGGAAGGCAGTCGAGGATGGCCCAAGGCTTTGGGCTCTGCACCCGTATGAGAGACCTGGAAGAAATTCCTGGATCCTGGCTTCGGATCGGCATAGCATCGGCCGTTGCACTCACTTGGGGAGTGAATCATCGGACGGAAGATCTTCCTCTCTGTCTCTCCTCCTCTCTGTATATCTGACTTTCCAATAAATAAATAAATCTTAAAAAAAAGTCTAGCTACCAAAAATAAATAAATAAATGAAATGTACTTCCTTTTTAAGTGTACAGAAAAAATTAGAAGCTAGTACAGAGATCCCATATACTACACAGCATGGTACATCGGTCATAATTACAAACCCGTAGAGATGCACTGTTTTTAAAACAAAGGCCACAGTTGTCCTCAGTGCTCTTCTAACATGCCCTAACCTGGAATGCCCACCTCGTGGCCTCTCAGCTGTGACAATTTCTCAGTCTTTTCTTACTTGTGATGATCCGACAGTTTGGAGCAGGATTGGCCAGGTGTCTCAAAGAACGTCCCCTCTCTGAGCTGCACGCTGTATCCTCCACGTGCCACCCTGAGGTTGAATCCCAACACCCGATGGAGCCTCACAGGGGGCGGGAAGCGTGGTGAGAAAGGCCCTGGATGGCGTCGAGTTGGCTGCGCCGTAGTCTTCCACCAAGACATCACGTTCCTGCTCCTAAGCTACTAGTGGAAGGCGCTGAGTTATGGGAGCCCAGATGGACTCAGTATCACAGCTGGAACTTCCCTGATGTTTTTCCAATGACCTGACTGGAGTTGCTGGTTTGGGGGAGGAAGACCACAGCAGTGACGCGCCATCTTCATCCGGGGACGTTGAAAAGACATGCTAGCAACACCATTAGTCACCACTGATGTTCACCTCAAGACCCCCACTCAGTGGCTTTCAAGTTCAACCAAATTCTGATCACAGTTTGGAGGTCCGAATCATCTTGGAAGCATCCCAAAGACTGACAAAAGCCGGAAGGCTGCTCTGCTCCTTGGATCCACGGGCGTTACAGCAACGCTGAAGGAAAGTCCCCGAGTGGCATCCTGACGATGCACACACCTGCATGCCAGCTGCAGCACCTCTACAGGTACTTGGCCAAGGGGCAGGTCTTAGCCACAGACAGCCGAGCTGCCCGCTGCTGCCAGTTCCTGGGCAACCCCGCCTAAAAAATCCCAAAAGGCTTGAGCACTCCAAGTTCCCACATCCTAATTTGATCTGTTCTGGGAGCCAATGAGAAAGCTTAGTAAGTGATTTATGGGGACAGAAAGAATGAATTTCCTCTGAGTCGGACATCCGACACCCACACGATGTTTCATCTATGATGCTGGGAACGAAAATTTTTGAGGAGAAATCTGATGCCCAACAGCATGTCTCAGTTCAGTCGGTGGCTTTTCCATGTGGCCGTAATGTGTATTCTGGAAGGTGGAGAACACACTGAATGAGGAGATTGGGCATGCCAGGGTCGGGGAGATGACACAGACGCCGGGATTTACGGGCTCTCCGAGGAGTGTCACTGCTTTCCTGTTATGGCATAAACAGGGAAAGACAGAGTGTGTTTCCCTGAGGTCAAACACGGTTACAAACAACCTCAAAGGGGACAGAGCTTCCCCCAAACAGATGGTTGAGCAAATCACCTGGTCTGGAAGAATTAGAGACCAATGGACCCAAGGGAATTTGACACAAGAGAAGGAGGGAGAATATGGGAAGAACCTTTTCAGCTTTTAAACTTTGCCTGTAGGCCTGGCATGATAGCCTAGTGACTAAATCCTGACCTTCCATGTGCTGGGATCCCATATGGGTGCTGGTTCGTGTCCTGGCTACTTCACTTCTCGCCCAGCTCCCTGCTTGTGGCCTGGGAAAGCAGTCAAGGACAGCCCAAAGCCTTGGGACCCTGCACACACATGGGAGACCCAGAAGAGACTCCTGGCTCCGGATCGGCTTTGAATCGGCTCAGCTCCGGCCATTGTGGCTATTTGGGTAGGGAATCAACAGATGGGAGATCTTCCTCTCTGTCTCTCCTACTCTCTGTAAATCTGCCTTTCCAATGAAAACAAATAAATCTTTAGAAAAACAAACAACACTTGCCTGTGTTGGGGGCATTTACATCCTAATATTGAAATTAATAACTACATTCTACCATTATGGGGGAAAAAGGCTAAAGGAAGGCTACTTGCAAAGACATCTTTGCTGGAGGAATTAGATTCTTGTTGGACCTAAAAATAAAAGAGGTTCAGATGGAAGGAATTCTGAGCCAGAAATTACGTGGAATCTCTCTCTCTCTCTCTCTCTTTTTTAAAGATTTATTTATTTTTTTTTGGAAAGGCAGATTTAAAGAGGAGAGACAGAGAGAAAGATCTTCCATTCATTGGTACATTTCCTAAGTGGCTGCAACAGCTGGAGCGAGGAAAGGAGGGCTCCAGTGCTGGAGCAGCTGAGCTGAACCGATCCACAGCCAGGAGCTTCTTCCAGGTCTCTCACGTGGGTGCAGGGTCCCAAGACTTTAGGACATCCTCCACTGCTTTCCTAGGCCACAAGCAAGGGAGCTGGATGGGGAGTGGAGCAGCTGGGACACAACAGGTGCCCATGTGGGATGCTGGCCGTACGGATGGAGGAGTAGCCAGTTGAACCATCACGCTGGCCCGCAGGTCTCTTCAGAGCGTTCCAAGAGAATGCGAGCTCTGCCATCTGGCTTCCAGGTGCTTTGGTCCACGTGAGCACGACGCTTTGCTGCACCATCACCCTTGCTCTTCACTCCCCCCGGGGAGACTCCCTTCCCAGAATCCCCAGTTCCCCTCCTCTAGCCATTATCTGTACTTGGGCACCCAGAGTTTGCTACTGGGATTTTCTGTTTCTGTGAGGTAGCGTGCAATCTCGCACACCTGTGTCCTCTTAAATTGGCCTGGGAAAGTGGAGCTGCGCTTGTTGGGGACAGTTCTTGATTCCAGGTGATTATGAATTCATTACTTTTATGAGAGAAAGGTGATTGCACACCTATAAAACTCTTCAACAGTGACCTTTGCTCACACTCAGCTCCAGTTGTGTTTAATCACGACTGCTCAGAGGTAACTGAACAAGCCCCAGGCGCAGCAGTTTACAACCCACACAGGCGGTCCTTCCGAGCCGAGAACCAGAAATGTTTCCCTATGTCTGTGGCCATAGCAGCCTCGGGATGTGTGTGAGCCATCCCCCGCCTGCTCTGGGACCCTCAAGTTTGTTCCGTAGCCCTGGCAAATGGCCAGGAGAACACACGGGGCAATGGTTAGCTGTTAGTCTCTTTACGCTTCCTGTATTGTCTTTAATTTCCCTGGTAGCTGGCAATAACATCTGAGCTTCAAGTTGCTGAAGGGTGTTCGGGAAAACCCACAGTGGCTCGGCTGAGGTCTGGCAGGCTGTGAGTCTTGGTGACGTAACAGGTTACAGCTCCAGAGCTCAGCCAACGGAGGAGGCAGGAAATCCTATCACTGCCAACACCTACGGGAAGCTCACTTGAGGCCCGGGACCATCATCTAGGGGAAAAAAATAGATTTGACACATTTTGTAATGTGCTGGGGGCTGCTGGGAGAAAAATTTGGACATGAGTCTTAAACACACAGAGATTTCTCTAAAAATGGGCAATCATTTGCTGGGACTTTTTAGAGGAACAAAGAAGAGGACACACTCAGCCTGACCGTAGACCCTGGGGCTCCCGCCATGCTTGGCTCGCAGCCCAAGACCCCAAAGGACATTGTTTTCTACTTAAAACAGCGTTACGAAAAACATGACCTGTATCTGACAGCATGAGCTCTTCTGAACATCACCTAGATGTTTTGTGGTTTGCTAGCTCTAACTGCTTCAGGAAGCTTTCCCTTCTGTTCTGGTGCAGGGTTTGCTGTGGTTTTGACCAAAGAATTCTGGAGCAGGATTTGGTGCTTTGTTAGAGAGACGTCTTCGCTACACTACCTTTTCCATTTACACCAACTAGTGACTTTTTAAAAGTAAGTTTTTATTTATTTTCATATTTTTTGAAAGGCTGGAAGAGAGGGAGAGATACTCGGCAGCTGTTCTTTTACTCCCTGTGTGCCCACAACAGCTGGGCCAGGCTAGAGGCAGGAGTGGCAACCCAACCATGTGGGTGGTAAGGACACAAGTGCTTAAAGTATCAACCCCCTTCTCCCAGGAAACCAGAATCATAAACAGAGTCAGGACTCCAACCCAGGTGCCCTGAAACAGGGAGAGAGAGAGAGAGAGAGAGAGAGAGAGAGAGAGAGAGAGAGCTACCCCCACAGAGCTGCACCCCCAGTGGCTGCCCCCAACAGGGCTGGCCTAACTCCATTTGCCTCTCCCACATGGATGGCAGAGGTCCAAACACTTGGACCATCTTCTGCTCGCCTGTCCAGGTGCGTTATCAGGGAAGTAGGGCCACTGGGACTCAGACTGGTACTTTGTTAAGGGGTGACAGGATTGTCGGCTGCAGCTTAACTCACTGTGCCACGACCCCAGCCCAGCCAAGTGGTCACTTACCCCACATACTCTCTGATCTTCTTGCACTTATTCTAGATTACTTTGTCAGGTTCTTTGATACTGAACTTTCATCATTTTTGACACTGAGGTCACCAGTGACCCTCAGATAGGTCTACTTGCCGTGTCTTCACCATTCTCGGTTATTCCTGTAACGGTAATGGGAGCATGCAGTGTTCTGCATTCTACAGTGATTTTATCTGCCAACACTTGTTGCTCTCCTGGTGCTGTGGCAGTCAGCTCTGCTTTCCTTAAATGTGCATGGGCATCTTGGAATGTGGCCTGCCCGCTCCCTTTAAAAGGTGGCATCGTGCATGTCTATGCAGTTCCTGTAGGCAGCAGGGGACTGGAGTTACTGTCCAACCCCATCTATTTGCTCACGGTGTTTTAATACTCAATGTCCAAACTCCATCTTCAGTCTCAGCTGGACTCTGGACTAGTGGATACCTGGGTTCCCATCCCGGGGCTGAAGACAGCAGGCATTGTTCCTCCTCAGCAGCAGCACCGCTGGGGAGGCCGGGGCCTGGGGCTGAGCTGGGAGCAGGACTATGCTCCCTCGGAGTCTCTGGGCCAGGAGCCCTGCTCACCTCTTCTCAGCCTCGGGCACTGACTTTCAAAGCTGGGCCGCCCTGACATGCAGTCCCATCTCGCCACAGCCATGTGCCACACGCTGCACACCGTGACCTGTCTGGGAGGACGCCAGTCCACTTCCTTGGAGAATTCCAGTCCTATTGGATCTGACCTCAGAGTTTAACAGATTGCATCTGGAAGAGTCCACTTCTTTTTTTTTTTTTTTGAAGATTTATTTTATTTTTATTGGAAAGGCGGATATACAGAGAGGGGAGACAGAGAGGAAGATCTTCCGTCTGATGAGTCACTCCCCAAGTGAGTGCAACGGCCGAAGCTATGCCGATCCAAAGCCAGGAGCTTCTTCCAGGTATCCCAAGCAGGTGCAGGGTCCCAAAGCTTTGGGCCGTCCTCGACTGCCTTCCCAGGCCACAAGCAGGGAGCTGGATGGGAAGTGGAGCTGCCGGGATTAGAACCGGAGTCCATATGGGATCCTGGGCATGCAAGACGAGGACCTTAACCACTGCGCCATGGCACCGGGCCCAAGAGTCCACTTCTAAGTAGGGTGTCAGCCAGAGGGGCTGAGGGTCAGGCTTTCATCGGCTCTTTGGCAGAGCACAGGTCAGCCAGTCACAGCGTCTTAGGAATTAAATGTTCAATGTTCAATTTTCGTTTGAATTCGTAGTTATAAACTGAGCTTGTCATCTTCTTCAGTGTTGTCCTTTTCAGAAAATGGCAGCACCGTCCACACAGCGCTGCTCAGGCCAGCCGGCATCCCGTCCACACAGCGCTGCTCAGGCCAGCCGGCATCCCGTCCACACAGCGCTGCTCAGGCCAGCCGGCATCCCGTCCACACAGCGCTGCTCAGGCCAGCCGGCATCCCGTCCACACAGCGCTGCTCAGGCCAGCCGGCATCCCGTCCACACAGCGCTGCTCAGGCCAGCCGGCATCCCGTCCACACAGCGCTGCTCAGGCCAGCCGGCATCCCGTCCACACAGCGCTGCTCAGGCCAGCCGGCATCCCGTCCACACAGCGCTGCTCAGGCCAGCCGGCATCCCGTCCACACAGCGCTGCTCAGGCCAGCCGGCATCCTGGGCTGCTTTCTCCTGCCTACACTGGCCCCCAGCGTGGGCAAGGCCGAGGGGCCCCTTCCCAGCCATTTCCTGTCTCCGTGTTTTTCACTGTCTTTGTTGCCGTGACCCTAGTAAAAGGACCTTGACCCTGCCCTCTCTTGCTTGAAATACTTAGTAACTTCCTATGTGGTTTTCTTGCTTATTTTAAATATTTATTAATTTCTATTGGAAAGGCAGAGTTCCAGAGAGAAGGAGAAACAAAGATCTTCTGCCCACTGGTTCACTCCGAAAGGGGCCACAACAGCCAGAGCTGAGCTGATCCGAAGCCAGGAGCCAGGAGCTTCTTCTGGATCTCCCTCACAGGTACAGGATCCCAAGGCTTTGGGCTGTCCTTCACGCTTTCCCAGGCCACAGATATGGAGCTGGACAGGAAGTAGAGCAGCTGGGACACGATCTGGCAGCCATGTGGGATCCTGGCGCTTGCAAGGTGAGGATTTAGCCACTGAGCCATCCTGATGGGCCCATTTGTTTACTTCTTTATTGAGTCTCCCTACCACCCCAACCTGCCAATAGACGCCACAGGGGCATGACTGTATTGCTCGATGTCCGTGTTCTCCTAGCACCAAACGCAGTGCCCAGAACAAACACAACCTGCCGGTCAGTGAGTTTCCCTAAGTAGTTGAATTTTGGACCAGCCATGTGACACAGCAAGTTAAGCTGCAACCTTCCATGCTGCATCCCGTATGAGCACTGGTTCAATTCCCCTTTACTCTACTTTGGATCCAGCTCCTTGCTGACCCACGTGAGAGAGCAGCCGAGGATGAAGCAAACACTCAGGTCGCAGGGAAGGGAGGTCGGGCAGGGCGTCAGGCTGCTGGTCTTGGTTGTTACAGCTGACTGGGGGGTGAACCAGCAGGTACAAGATCTCTCCCCAACTCTCTGTGTAACTCTAGCTTTCAAGTAAATAACAAATCTTAAAAAATAAAAGGAGAAAGGGGAAAAAAAAAGTCTTTCTTTTAATGAGAGGGGATGAAAAGAGAAGGAAAGAAAAAAGAAAGCCGTTATGCAGTGTGCGCCGCTCCCAGCTCCTCTGCTCCCCCTGCCCTGGTGTCCCGGGACCCCCTGACGTTTCTTCATTCCCATGACCTTAAGTGGCTCCCCAAGGCTCTGTCACCACACAGATCAAGTTCTTGCCCAGCACAAACTTTCCCAATGTTCTTGAATTTTTTTCCCTACATGTTCTTCATAGCATTAACCTTATAAGGTATACAAATATTTCTAGTTTGCGTTCAAGCAAGGCACAAGTGAAGTGAACTGTCGTCAGCTGTGCCGTGTAGCAGCAGTCTCGCCGAAGTGGTTTGTTCACCAGTTCCTCCCACCGCAGAGGCATTCAGGTAGGGATGGGGGACAGCTGAGCAGGTCAGGCTCTGCCTCTTCCTCCCGACCCTCTCTGTTGGGAGACAGAGCTCCCAAACGGCGTGTGTACACGATGGCTGGGCTGCAGACGCTCAGAGGAGGCATCTGGAATGCTGCAAGAGTCCCCCCACTGCAGCAGCATTGAGGCCAGGGCCAGGGCTGGCAGCCAAGGGGGACCTGGCTGCTGGTCTACCCAGCGACCATTCTTCCTTCTGTTACTCACTGACGCTCCATTTTGTTCGGATCGGCTTCAGTTCTCCATGCGTGCCCCTCCCTTGTGATGAGGTATTGCCCGCTGTGGTCTCCGTCAGTGAGCGGCTGGGAGGGGGCGGGTCCGGACACGGGGACCTGACAAACATACATCTCCTTCTCCTTCTGCCTGCCTGACACGATGTGAGCTCAGGTGGGGACGACGAGGACTGAGCACTGATGTCTGGTGGCACAGCTGACCGAGAAGCGTCTGGCATCTAGGACCAGTGCCCCAGCCCTGGGCTTCCCGTTCAGGGCAGGACAATGCCCCAGGCTGGGCTGTGCCACAGCCCGATTTTCCATCCCATGCAGCTGAGTGTAGAGCCCCATGAAGGCAGTGACACCAAAGCCAGACTCACTGTGCTCGCTTCGGCAGCACATATACTAAAGCCAGACTTGTTGCCTAGCAACAGGGAAAAGGGCAGCTGGTGAAGGAATACATCCCAAAGGCCCTGCTCACACTCCAGCCTATTTATTTGCTCGGAAGCAAGGAGACAGAACAAGAGAACAAGAGACAGAAAGATCTCTCATCCATGGGGTCACTCCCCAAAGGCCTGCAGTGACCAGGACTGGGCCAGGTTGAAGCCAGGACACTAGAACTCAATCTGGGTCTTCATGTAGGTGGCAGGGGCTGAACTTCTTGAGCCATTAAGGGTTTCCATTGGGGCCAGTGTGGTGGCTTGGTCGGCTAATCCTCCGCTTATGGTGTCAGCATCCCGTATGAACACTGGTTTGGGTTCTGGCTGAACCGCTTCCCATCCAGCTCCCTACTGATGATTTAGGAGATCTGTAAAGGATGGTTCAAATTCATGGGCCCCCTGCATATAGAGGGGGGCACCCAGAGGAAGCTCCTGGCTCCTGGCCTTGGATCAGCTCAGCTCTGGTCATTACAGCTGTCTGGGGAGTGAACCAGCAGATGGAAGATCTCTCTCCCCTCTCTCTTTCTCTGTAACTCTGTCAAGTTAAATACATGTTAAAGAGTGCTGGGGTCTGTGCAGTGGGTGTGGAGGGCACAAAGGTGTGACAAGAACTGTTCCACTGCACGCAAGGCTGCAAGGAATTTCCCGCTCCGTGGCAGGGCCTGGCGGATGTCTCTGCATCCACCTGAAGGCATCTCCACCTCCCTATGCACGGACACCGGACAACGCCGCTGAGATTTCTGTCATCTATTTAGGCTTTGTCTGCCACTGCAGAGTGGGTCTTTAGTATCAATGTGAGCTTGGAAGTTGATGTTGCGGACAACGCCTTGCAAAAGGGCCTTTTACTGTCCGTGCTGTCTCAGCTGCCCCATTGACCATACACTAACCCAGGCTGTTACGTCCCTGGCTGCAGTGGGAATCTATGTTAGGGTTCTTTCCTTCTTTCCCTGATCCTTCCTTCTGTGGTGCATTTCCTCCCTTAACTGATCCAAGACTGAGCTGTGGAATGAGGATTGTAGTAGGAATGTGTTACTGATTGATTTGTGCCATTTGTTGAGAACTTCCTGACCTCAGGATCAGGATGGATAACATTCTGCTTTAAGGTGAAACAAATGGCAGAATTTTCCTCGGAAACACTCACTTGACCATGACGTCAAAAGTCTGTGCCAGAGTTTGTGGCTGCTTCTGTATAAATGAAGCGGACAGCTTTCTTGCATTGTCCACTATGATCCCGAAACCGTAGTGGTCCATTTCCTGTCTCTCCACGCCTACTCCACGCACCCTTCGCGAGTTCTGAACCTGGCTGGAGCTGGACTCTGGCAAAAAAAGAGACACTGCATTGACAGCAAGCTGGACTGGAGAGTGCACCCAGACCTTCTGAGCCGGGTACCATGGTTCAAACCAAGCTTCACTGTTAGGCCAGTCACCCCAAAATTCAGCATGGGGGGTGCATAGCTGGTCGATGGGGCAGGGGTGGGGCCTGGGGTCTGCACCCATGTGCCAGGCAGGAGAGGAACCTTCTAGTTTGTGGCAGGTAGCACTTTCTGTCCTTCCCGTTGCCTCTCCTTGGCCCAAGAGGAGTCCCGAGCTGTGAGGGTACCGCACTCGCAGGGCTGACTGCCGTAGCTTGGGAGGCCCTTCTCTTGGGACCTGCGGCACCAGCTGCTGAGGATTCAAGCAGTGGCTGCTTCTGAAGTGTCTTCTGGTGGCTCCTCTTCTGTTTTGGGGTTGTCTTCTGAATTAATTTCCTTCCCGCCCTCACCACAAGAGATAATTCAAGACCCTGGTGTACTTTGCTGTACCCTGCCCCCAAGTCTACCGATTTCTAGCCTGCTGTGATACAAAGCATGACCCCAGGCCCCTGAAGCGCTGACCCGCCCTTGACTCGGCTTCTTGTCCTGCCCATACTTTTTGGGGGGTGACTCTATGAAGCCTGGCTCAGCACAAACAGCAGGTTCCTAGAGCAAGATGTGCAGACGGGGTAAGAGCAAAACACCGGAGACTTTCCCTCCTCCAAGTGGGTGTGACCATCCCTGGCTTGCACTGGATGAACAGGAGCCGTTCGGGAGACTCAGCAAGTGGTCCAGGGTCACACAGCTGCTTCAGGCCACCACACTCCCTTCGGTTTGCTCCCCTTAAGCGTCACAGTGCTGGCCCCCGAGGGGGGATGCCACTGGGTTTAGAGAGGCTTCCAGGGCTGTCATTTTCCTAAACTGCTTCCTTCGTGATGACTTTCATCTTCTTTGTCCCTTCCAACTTCTCCCTGAGATGCAGAGGGAGGATTACACGCAGTAGGGGCTCTCGGGCCAGTTCCAGGTGCAGGCTTACCAGCATCTCTTGGCACACTGACCATGAAGGCTTTCTGTCCTGACACTGTCATGCAGCCTGCTGTCCTATCCAGCCATGGCACAGCCTGCCCAGGACCTGCGGGCGGCGTGGCCTCTGGTGTGTTAGCCATGCTTGCTCTGGGACTGCTGGTTAGTGTCCCCAGCTAACCACACATGCCGTTGTTTCCCTTCAGATGTGCTGTTCAACACGGCTGACATGAAGGACACATCCTGGGTCGTGTAGCCATTCCTAGGCAAGACATTTCAACACAAAAACTGCAGCTGGGTTTTCTCCTTCAAGTGCCAACCATGAGTTTTGAAAAATACCGTTGTCAATGGAGGTTGCATTTCAAGACAGAATCTAGTCTGTATTCAAAGACCCATTTTTATGTTAAAATAAATCCAGGCAGGATGGCAGCATTGTGTGTCTTAGTGTGGGTTCTTGGGTCCTCATGCAGTCAGAGAAATTTGATTATGGAAGGCAGTGGTGCAGCCAATTATCCATCTTCCTAGGTTGCGCTGGAGAAAGCAGAAACCGCGATTGGGCGCGTTATTCCAGGGTTGAAAAGTATCAGGTGGGAAGAAAGTGAAGCCCCTAACAGGTGGCCGAGGGGCTCGGGAGGGGCTTGGTTGGCCAGGGACCTGGGCGGGACGGCCTGTGTGCTGCTCGCAATTCCGTTTGTCCTTCACATCAAATTGCTGATCAAAGCCGTGAGTCACAGCTGCAAGCCACTCTTCCTCTCCAGTCCCTCCGCCCCACAGCTCCTCCCCCCGACTTTGGCTCCTGAGATGTGTCGCTCTCGCCCACCCATCCCTCACACAGGCGTCCCATTCCCAAGCTCATCTGTCCCCCACCCTGCCACCCCAACCCCCTGAGTGCCATGCCCACCCACACAGGTTCCTCCATCTGCCAGCAGCCCTGCCAGCGGCAGAAACAAGGAAAGAGATGAGACAAAAGGCAGGCACAGCGTGGAGACCTTGCCTGCTGGTCCCAGCCCACCGTGCCCCGTTCTGGCCTCTGGGACAAGCCCGTGTCTGCTAGGCAAACCCTGCTCTACGCGAAGAACATTCTTCACCAGTTGGCTCCCTGTTGTCCACGCGTCCCCAATCACCCCATGTTACTCAACACAGCTTGCACCAACTTGGCCGTGTCTTTTTCCTGCCTCTGCTTCTATTTAATCAAAATCCACCTGCATTTTAGCTATCCATCCAGGATACAGATGGGTTCATGACTGCCTATCGCTCTGGTGGCGGCTTTCCTAACGGCAAGGCACAGAGGTGGAGACGTCAGGCTCCCAGCTGCCTTATCAGGCGATTAGCTATGCTTTCTTCAGCTGCAAGAAGGGGCCCCGGGCAGTGGCCACTCCACAGGCTGTGGTGAACATCTAGTGTCTCAATGCATGAGCTGATCTTTATAAACTAGCCTTCTTTCATCCTTTGCACAAAACGTGATGTGACCTGCACAGATTTTATTTGAAAAGACATCTCAGAAGGGATCATGTTGTGATGTTGTACATCAAACCGCTGCCTGTGAGTTCTGATTGCAGACCTGGCTGTTCCACTTCCGATCCAGCTCCCTGCTAATGTGCCTGGAAAAGCAGTGAAAGAAGGCTCAAGTGCTTGGGCCCTGCACCTGTGTGGGAGACTCAGCAGAAACTCCTGGGTTTTATATAACCCTGCCCCTGCCATTGCAGCCATTTGGAGAGTGAGCTAGTATTGGACGTGTCTTTTTTTTAAGATTTATTATTTATTTCCATTAGGAAGTCAGATCAGATTTACAGAGAACAGAGACAAAGATCTTCCATCCACTGGTTCACTCCTCAATTGGCTGCATCAGCCAATCCAAAGCCAGGAGCCAGGAGCTTCTTCCAGGTCTCCCACACAGGTGCAGGGTCCCAAGGCCTTGGGCCGTCCTTAACTGCCTTCCCAGGCCACAAGCAGGGAGCTGGATGGGAAGTGGAGCTGCCAGGATTAGAACCGGTGTCCATATGGGATCCCGGCACGTGGAAGGTGAGGACCTGAGCTATTGTGCTGCTCCGGGATGTGTCCTTTCGTAACTCTGCCTTTCAAATGAATAAAAAGAGAAAAATTACCTTTAGAAATATTTTGTTGTTGTTGTATCTATTTAAAATAGATAACTGGGCATATAACAATCTGTTTTAGAATACTGCTACTCAGTCCTTCAGGACGGCTCAGGCTAATCTTCACCTTGCAAGTGCCGGGATCCCACTTGGCTGCCAAATCGTGTCCCAGCTGCTCCACTTCCCATCCAGCTCCCTGCCTGTGGCCTGGGAAAGCAGTGGAGGACAACCTGAGTGTTAGGACTCTGCACCTGTGTGGGAGAGCCAGAAGAAGCTCCAGGCTCGGCTCAGCTCCAATCATTGCAGCCACTTGGGGAGTGAATCATTGGACAGAAGATCTTTCTCTCTGTCTCTTCTCCTCTCTGTGTATCTGACTTTCTAATAAAAAGAAAATAAATCTTTTTTTTTTTTTTAATGCTGTTACTTGTCGACAGTTGTTACTCAGGAAAATTAAAACACAACAGGGATTTTTAAGTCTTGTGGTTCCTGGACATCAGCAGCTTTTGTCAGAGGCTTGATTGGCAGTTTATCTACAAGTTACAAAGCAATGTGCTGTTTCTGATGAGCTCAGCCTGTGGCTGGCCCTCCGTGGGAGGTCACATGATACATACCCAGAGTTCCCCGTGGCCTGAGGAGCTGGGACGGCAGGTCCTCGGCCCTGTGGACCAGGGGACGGCAGGTCCTTGGCCCTGTGGACCAGGGGACTGCAGTTTCTCCCCCTTGGTTCTCCCAGCCGAGCTTGGTTCTGCTGTGAACCATCTTTTGGTCACTAAATAGCTGCAACAGCCAGGGCTGGAGGCTGCTGCCAGGAACCTGAGCTCATCCGGATCTCCCACAGGGAGACTTGGGCAGACCTGTCACTGCTCTCCCAGCGAATGGGAAGAAGCGGGCAGCTGAAAAGCAAGTGGAGTAGGCTGGGACTCCACGAAGATGGGATGTTGGCATGGCAATCAGTGGTTTAACCTGCTGTACAGCAACTCCCCACATCCTCCCCCGCCTTAATAACACGTATCAAGTATAGATTGAGAAGACTCACAAGATCGTTTTTTGAATTTTGATTTTGAAGTTTGAATTTTATGGTACAATTCTGTTGAATCTGGGATCCACCCTCCAAATCCCACCCCGGACTGATTTTCCCCATATTGTTACAATAATAGTCTTTCATAAGGAGTTGTAAATCCGTCGGTTTGTTGTGTAACTGTGCCCCGACATTGCTGGCACAGACCATGTCAGCCAGCACACGGTCCAGCATCCCATTGTCCGGATTGTCCAAAGGTTTCACTGGGGAAGAGTCACAAGATCTTAAACTCTAGGATCTAAATACTGACCTTATTTATTTAAGTTTATTGATTTATGTGAAAGGCAGAGCAACAGAGAGGGACAAGGGAACATAGATCTCCCATCCAACAGCCATTCATGGACAAAGTGAGACCCGGGAGCCGGGACCGCCACGCACACTCCCCACGAGGGTGACAGATCCTGGGGCCTCCCAGGCACAGCAGCAAGAAGCTGGGTGGAAAGCAGAGCCGAGAAGTGAATTCAACCTCTGACTCAGCTTCACCTGCAGGGGCACGGAGCCACTCTGCCTGGAGCTTCACGCTTCCCCGGGTGGCTGGGAGTTGAGTTGTATTAGTAATACCCAGATTCTAGGCATGGGAGAGGTGTGTGAGCTCCGACTTCCAGTGCCAGGAATACACTTGGGGACAATGATCAGAACTACTTCCTACCTAGATAGAGACGGGGCTAATTCATCCTGTGCTGGCAGGTGGTACTGTTTAGTTGCACCTCTGGGAGGTTTTTTTTTAGTTCAAATGACTGTGTGCATGGGAAGGAATCTTAGGCACGCTTATCTCTATCAAGTAGACGCGAGCTTCCCAAATCAGCATGTGTATGCATTTTTATGTAAATAAAGTACAAATCCAGTTTTCAAATTCAAAAATTCCTTCTGGAGTTGTTAAGGTGGAGTGCAAGGGCCTGTGGGGAGGAAGGGGTTAATGTGGTTCCGAGCTGGCCGGCAGTGAGCGCCCGGGGCTGGCGGCTGCAGGAGCCGGTCTTTCCGGTCCCACTGGGCTTTGGGAAGGGCTGTTCCTTTGCTCAAGAGAAAAAGTGTTTCAGATCTAGCAAGCCTGACCAGGCTCACACGTGACTTGTAGAAGGTAGGTTCTAGACCTTGGTAGAAACTGAGGCGAGATAGGGGGGACCTTGGGAATTGGAGAGGGCAAGAGCTGGGCTCCCTGTGAGCAGGTGTCTGCTGCATGGGTAACCAGCCCCGAGGGGTCCACAACGGAGCCTTATCTGGGATCTGTTTGCCAGTCGGGGAGGCACCCTTCAAAGCTCGCAGGCTCAGCTTGTCTCTCTCAGCCTCCCCATGACCTTGATTCTCCAGCGACAATGAAGTTACCGTTTTCGCTTTGGGGCGACTTTGTTTCCCCCCCCCCATTCCTTCTTTTCCCTCTGTCTCTTGCAGCAGCTTGCTTTTTTCAGAAGTTGCTTCATGTCACCTGTGACTAATTGGTTAAATAAAAACACGGCGTCCTTGGGGTTCGCGGCGTGCTCGTGCTGGGGTGTTTAGAACATTCTGTTCCAGGCCGGATCTGGAGGCATCAGCGGCCCCGCTCATACCATCACTCTCTGCCCGCCCATTCCTTCAAGACGTGAATGAAGTCCTCTCGGCCAAGCTGGGGAGAAGGCTAGAGCATGCCCACAGATGGTTCATCCTCACAGGAGCCTGCAAAGGCCAGCCAGCCAGTGTCAACCCGGTGTGCACCATCCTACAATCTCATTCCCCCTCACAGTCCCGTTCTCACCCTTCCGATTCTCTCAGGAAGTTACCCGAGTGTTACCTTGCCTTTTTGTTCGTTTTGCTTTTAATTCTGGGATGCTCTCACATTCTGCGTTGGCATATATTTGGTAACGGAATGCAGACCCTGGTGTGGGGCTACCGTCAGGTCCCCAGGCCTTCCTCCTGTGAGAAGGTCCCTCCCAGGCCGACAGACACCTGTGGCTGCAGATGCTGTGGACTGTACTGACACACAGAGGTGTTGTACGATTTGATTTCTTCCCTGCAGCTCAGCCACTCCCAGCTGGTCCTCTGTCCGTAGGCACCTGCAGTTCCTC
This sequence comes from Ochotona curzoniae, assembly GCF_017591425.1. Taxonomy (NCBI): domain Eukaryota; kingdom Metazoa; phylum Chordata; class Mammalia; order Lagomorpha; family Ochotonidae; genus Ochotona; species Ochotona curzoniae. Next base: position 3,793,334 of record NW_024466389.1, read on the forward strand.
TGCCAACCACCTTAAAATAGCCCTAGGAAAAGTATAGGTGGGCTTTTGGGGTCTCCCTCGTTCTATGCACAGAGAACCAAGCAGGTATGAGAAGTGAGCAAAGGGGGAGATGGAGCTGAGACCACCCCTCACCACCCCAGGATGGAGTGACGTTTCAATGAAGTGAGGTGTTCAGTACGAACAGCAATGGCCTGAAGACTGAAAACCAGGCTCTCTCCCCGTTAGTGGTGCACCATCCTACAATCTCATTTCACCCCTCAGAGTCCCCGATCTCACCGTTCTAACACAGGGTTGATGATGGCTGGCCTTTGCAGGGTCCTGTGAGAATGAACCAGATTCTGCGGGCACAAATGGCTCTGTACACAATGATGTTCTCTGGTGCAGCACCATGGGCTGTTGTTTTCAGAAAGGAAGCATAGGAGACAGATGGGAAAGGGCACTCAAGCTGGGATGCCTTCAGGGCTGAGTTGGGTAGCAAGGTGTCCATGGCCCTGGAAGGGCTCTCGCCTCCTCCCATCTGGTCCTTGCCCCTTGGAGGTGACACAAGCACTCCACACTCGTCCTTTGGCACTTTGCACATGCTTTATCGCTGCCTGTTTACGAGCCTGGAAGGGCCCGCTGAGGTCAGGATCCTGCTGGTGTGCAGAGCCCAGCGTTGGGCACACAAGCGAAGCCCTGAGCAAGGCCTCACGGCATGTCCACATGTTGTACGATGTTGTTCTGGGGTTTTGGTCTCAGCAGCCTCCTTAACTGGGGAAGGCTCTGATAATGAACAGATGTCAATTTGTAAGATTGATTGGAAATGTCCCCAAGCTGGGTCTGCAATAAAACTTGAAAGCCACTTTGGTGAGCTGTTGGGTGCACGTTGAATTGAATATTTTATCTCCATTATTCTTCTAGGTCAAAAGCATCCCTAGCAAAGTGCCTTGCAATGTTTCTGAGATTGTTTCTGCAGTTTTAAGAAGAAAATCATTTTCATCTTGGTTCTCATACCACTTGTTCCTCTCTTTGTGTTTGGGTTCCTAGATGACGTGCATGGTGCAGGTGTGAGGGAATGGGGCCCCGGGTGAGGAAGTCTGAACCCCTGCCAGCTCCCAGTGCCCGCTTCCTCCTGTCCCCAGTCTGGCCTAGCTCGCTCACTGGATCCTGCCTCCCTCCATTCACTTCTCATAATAGAGCATGTGTTGGTTGAAATGTGCAAGTTCACTCCTGCTGGGGGTGGGGGGTGGGGTTGCTTCAGGAGGAGCTCCCCAGGAACTGACACGTCTCCTGTCTCTGGGCTCTCTCTCTCTGGGCACTGCCCCCAGGCGTGCTGGAGGCTGTCTCCCCCTTTCCCTATCTCTGCTGGTCTACACTGGGTCTTCTTCAGTTCCTCTAAGGAGGTGGCATTTGTTCTCTGAACCCCAGATCTTGCTCTCTCTTTCCTTGACCTTGAACATGCTGCTCTTCTCTCATTGTCTAGCCAAGTGCACTGCCATGGTGCCCCAGTTTAAATAACGCTGCTTTGGGTGGGCCTTTCCTGACCCCAGGATCTAGGTTGAGTGTGCCTGGGGTGTGTTTCTGGAACACTCTATTTTCTGACACCTGCTGCATTTTAAAGTATCTTCCTCTAAATCAGGCTGCAAGCTCCTTTGCACCTTTGGAACCCATCGAGCCCGGATGAGCTGCTCAAGAGGAGGCCCACTGTGTGCCTCGTGGCACCCTGCTGGACACAGAGGAGGCCCACTGTGTGCCTTGTGGCACCCTGCTGGACACAGAGGAGGCCCACTGTGCGTCTCTTGGCACCCTCCCAGACACAGAGCGGGCCCACTGAGTGCCACATGGCACCCTCCTGGACACAGCCCTCACTCTCCACCCATTGACTCATTCATTCAGCACTTGGTTATTGATCCTTTTCTCTGTGCCAGGCTCTATGCCAGGCTCTGGACACACAGCGTGGAAACACGTAGCCCCCAGTTCTTGGCCTAGTGGCAGCCTTTGCCTTCTGGTCGAGGAGACGGATAATGAATTAAAGTAAACAGGGAGCCTGTGATGCCACTAGGCAGTTCTCATTTCATTTCATTTATTTATTGAAAGACAGACTTATTTGGGGTGAGGAGAGAGAAAGAGATCTTCCATCTACCAATTCATCCCCCAGTGACTGCAGCAGCGGAGCTGAGCCAGCCTGAAGCCGGAAGCCAGGGGCCTCTCCTGGATTTCTCACATGGGTCCAAGGCCTTGAGCCATCCTCCGCTGCTTTCCCAGGCTGTTAGCAGAGCTGGCTCAGAAGTGGAGCAGCTGGGACTCAAACCCAAGTCTGTATGGGATTTGACGCCTCAGGCAGAAACTCAGCCTACCTTGTCACGCTGGCTCTCAAGAAGCACTTTGGTTCCTCTGTGTGCGAAATAACCTCCACAGCCCCACAGGAACGCTTGTTAACTTCCTGTGGACAAAAGTCCCCGTGGTGGACTGTACACTGGCTCTATATTTAAGGGGATTCATCATTGAAGTGTAGCAGAAATGAATATGTTCATTGTAAAACTGGAGGGGCAATCAGTGGGGGGGGGAGACCCCCATGCCTATTAAACTGTGCCATAAAATAAAATAATAATTTAAAAAATGCCATTTTGTGTAGAATTCTGTCTTGGATCCTTTCCCACTGGGTCGGGCGGAATCCGTTCTGGCTGAGGCCACACGACACTCGGAGTTTGTTCTAGGGTCAGCCTTGCTGTCTCTGGCTGATTCTGCTTCCTTGTGTAAGAAACTCGAGTGGAGGGAGAAAAAGAAAAAGAGCTGCTGCTCTGCTTGACTCGTGTCTAAAAGCACAGGTGACCTGCCGAGGCTCGCGGCCCAGCCCCGGGCACCGTCCTGCCCAGCCCCGGCACCGCCCTGCCCAGCCCCGGCACCGCCCTGCCCAGCCCTGGCACCGCCCAGCCCTGGCACCGCACTGCCCAGCCCCGGGCACTGCCCAGCCCCGGCACCGCCCTGCCCAGGCCCTGCCGTGCTAAGTCTACACCCGGCTTTCTGTAGCTTAAAGCTACTGTTGGTTTTGATTGCTTGATTTTCTGGTCTTCATTTTAGCACCCACTAAGAGACCAGAGGCCCCCACGCCATCAGCAGAACAGACTTAACTGTTCATTGTGTGCCTGTGTGTTAATAATTTCGGTATTTTTCCTCCACTCAGTTTTTAAGTTTTACATGTTCCCTATTAGAATAATATTTCTTACGTAGGAACATTCTAACATGTTAGGGGATTTTAAAAATACACGAAAAAAAAAATTGACACTAAAGACCAAGTTTATTTTGGGGCAAAAAACTTTGAGTCCTGGCACGGTTTTTTGTGGTTGTTGTTTTGTTTTAATAACATGTATTTTTCACGTATTTTTGAAAATCGTTTGTGCACATGGCCTCAGAGTGGCTGGCGACACAACCAACCATCTTCTCACATTTCATGCTGCTTTCCACAGACTGGGTGCCTTGCCGGGCTAAGCTGCGTGTGCCCCAGAATGAAGGCGAGGCAAGCAGGTGCGCTCCCAGGAAGTGGCAAATGAGCTTTCCATTTCCTAGTAACAGTGGCCTGTAAAGAGGCGCTGAGTGGTAAACCCTGGGTTCTGGGGTGCACGCTGTGTGGCAAGGGCTTTCTGGGGCTTCCCTCATGGTGGAGTCTCCGTGGTTTTCCCAGGAAATAGAGACGTCCAGAATCAAGAGGCATGCGTTTTAATTTCCCTTCGCGAAGGCTGCTGAGATTCCCTCTCTGAGAGTGGGGTTCGGTGCAGACTTCCACCGCACACACGACAGGTGCACAGAAAGTCCCCCGCAGCCTCGGAGAACGCACACTGCGTCTCAAAACTGACGCGTGGGCAGTACTGGTTGAGCGAGAGAAATACACTAAAATGGCCATTTAGAAATTGCCTGCCCAAGCACACACACACACACACGTTTATTTATTTGCTTTTATTTTATTAGAAAGGCAAGGATACAGAGAGAGATCTTTCATCCTCTGGTTCGCTCCCCAAGGGCGGGATCCCAGCCCAGGTCTCCCATTAGGCGGCAGGGACCTGAGCTGGGAGCCGTTTTGTGCCCTGAGGAAGCTGGTCTGCACACAGCACACGGACTTGAATCCAGCATGCCAATATGGGAGGTGGGCTCCTGCACCAAATGCCCACCCCACCCCAAGTGTCTGCTTTAATTTATGCTTCAGGAAATCACACTGAATAAAAGCTTAGTGTACATATACACATATGGCTGGAGAGGTGTCCAAAGCCACAGACTTGAAGGCCAGAAAGACACATGTGTGTCCTGAAGATGGGCAGTGACTTGGCACGAGCCCGGCCCGTGCAGGCCAGAAGGGGATTTGTTTCCCAGCTGTTGCGGCGCGCTTGCTCCCACGGTCCCAAAGCAGACACCGGATTTGAGCGCCTGCAGTGATGCTGAAGAACGGCCACTGGGCTGCTCCGGCATGACTCACGGGAGAGATGACTCACCTACTGTACCAGCTGGCCAGCGACCACGCCGCTGCCCAGCCCCGGCTGCCTCGCTTTCCCGCTGCCTGGTCTCTGGACTTTCACAGGGCAGGCCACGTGGGCTTCGGCTGGAAGTACTTCTGCTTGATTTCTCCTTTAGCACAATTGTGATTCCGGATTTAGGATTTTAGGAGACCAAGCAATTGCATTTCTCTCCATCATTTAAGATTCTGACAAAATCCCACAGATAGCAGTTCCTTCAGTATGGGGGTATTTGTTCCAGGACCTCCTGGACCCCCAAGTCCCTTCTACAAAGTGCTTGTGTTTGCAGGCAACCAATGCACAGTCCACTGTGTACTTGCAGTCACAGGTGTGGAAACTTTCCTGCCAAGGGCCATTTGCATATGTCCCACATCCTTCATGGGCTGCACACACTGTCAAGTTAAACATGAGCCTGCTACAGAGTGGGTGGGCTTCAAGTTCCCCCTGTGGTCGCCTTGGCAGGGCCAGACCCATAGTTTTGTGAGCCTAGATGTTCCCCACGCTGCAAATCCTGTCTAGACTTACCATACGCCACATAAGGTCAGGGCGAGAAAACAGCCAGGGACCAAATGGTGTAGGGAGTAGTGGCCTGCGAGTGGGGATGAGGCCGTGGGCGTTCAGTGCAGACACAACTTCTGTGTTGTCTGAACATTGCAAGCAGAGGGTCACTGACTGGCCAGCTGTGGAAGCAGTGGCTGGAAAAGCAGCGGTGCCCTTTGGCATGTAGTAGCTGGTTCATCCCTTGAAAATAAGAGGTTGTGATGCATCGAAGTGTTGAGGGATTTTCTTCTGTGTCACCTGGGAAAGGTGAATTGTCTTCAGCAATGCCAGTCCCGATCTCTTGTCCCTGTCGGTGGAGTGACCCGCCCCTTTTCTCTGCTCTCTGTCCCCTTTGCCTCCACCGGAGGCTGCCCTGACCCGGGTCAAGCTGAGCTCCTGCCTGCAGGAAGCTAGCAGGCCACCTGTGGATGCGAGTCTACCCAGAGGAATTGCAGACCCGAGCCGGTACACCAACGAGACGGGATTGGAGGAGAGCTGCCGTTCCTTCTGGCATCAGTTGGCACTCGGTGTGTGCGTTTCAACCTCACACTTGACTTGGCTGTAACATGACTTGGAACAAGCTCCTTCCACCGTTCTATAAAAACCTTGGAGTCAGAGGTCATGCTCTTTGGCTCTTTCCTCCTCCAGAACACACAGTACCAGCGAACACAGCATGTGCCTGGGAGCCATTGCTGACATCACCAAGCTGGTAGAACTTGGCTTCTGCTTGGAAGCCGAGAAGGGGCCCTGGACGGCGAAGCACTGCCCACAGATGACTCATTTGTTCTGGACCTGCAGGAGGAATCTGAAAAGTCAAAACAGAGCAGGACTGATGCCAGACGGGTAGAGTAACTGGAACAGAGCTGGGTGTTAGCTTGTCAAAATACAGGGTCAGGGAGGATGCCGCCGGACTGCCGCCAGGGTATCGCTGCGGAGGGTAGTTGGGACATTAGGGTGGCTGGAGGTGAGGGTCGAGTCTAACCTGTCCCATGCAAGGCGCTCCGTGTCTTCCATGCTGTCTGCTGAGGATTCTGTCATCCTGTCCCTGTGTCCCCAGCACATTGCGTCTACTCTGGGCTGTGTGCAAGGGCAGGGTGGGGACTCTTGATTTCACGGAGTCGTCTGTGACGCACCTACATCTTGTTAATTATTTCCTTCTGGTGTTTGGGGTGGGGGAAGACGTGGAGTTGCTTTTGAAAATCTATTTGAAAACTGGGTTGAGAAAATAATTTTCTTTTGTGAAAAGGATTTTCTGTGGCTTATTAGAAGTGCTATGGAGTAACATTTAAACTTTTTTGAAGATTGATTTCTTTATTTGAAAGACAGAGTTACACACACACACACAGATTCTATCCACTGTTTCACTCCCCAGATGGCTACAACAGCTGTGGCAGAGCGAGTATGAAGCTAGGCTTCAGCAGCGTCTACATGGGTGCAGGAGCTCGACCACTTGAGTCATATTTTGCTACTTTTACTAGGCTGTGAGCAGGGAACTGGCTAGGAAGTGGAGCAGCCAGGACATGAACTAGTGTCTCTATGGAACAGCAGCATGGCAGGCTGCCACTGTATCAGCCACGCCACAACCCTGGCTGCTACAATTTGAATTCTTTAAAAACAGGTACGTAGCTCTGGGAGACAACTGGACAGAAGGCCAGCAGGGACACAAACAACACGTCTGCAGGAACAAACTGACTGTGTCGCTTGGTCACCTAGGAAGAGAGCAAGTGTGGCATTGGACTCTAGCCAGAGAGAACAAGCTGACAGGCAGCAGTGAGAGGTGGGTGACAGTGAAATGTGGGTGCCAGGTCCTTCCTTGGGACCCTGGTGGCCCTTGGAGCTCCGTTGGCACCAGGGGTTAGAAGCAGAAGTGTCCCAGCTTTGCTGTTAGGCCAGTTACTCAGTGAGGTACAATGGCGAGGTGGGAGCCAGGATGTCAGAACTCAGGACGGGGGAGCAATTGAGAATGAAGCAACGAGCAGGCTCCTTGGCAAGGGCCTTGGCAACAGTTAGCAAAGAATGGGCACATGGGAGCAGGTGCCACTGGAATCTCATCTTCTCCCACTGGGCAGAAGTGAATGCTGACCGACCTGGTGGGAAGGACTCACCATTGCATCCTTCATGGCACACGCATAATGAGCAAAGGAATACTGGGACACAGGCTTTGCCCTTGTGGGTCTGAGAAGCTGCTGGCAGACAAAGGCAGCCTTTGGGGTGGGACTGTTTAGGCTGGGGGTGAAGGCCCCAGGGACCCACCTGGAGCACTTGGATCCCCATTGGCTTCTGACTCCATCTGCTTTCCAAAGCACATCCTGGCAGCCACATCCCTGAGCAGCGATGGCTCAAGGAGCCAGGCTCCTGCCACCCCCATGGGTGTCTCTCTCTGCCTCTTCAAGAAATAAGTAAAAGACAGTAATGAAAAACACAAAGTAAACCTCACAACATGGATCAGTGCTTTAAAAGGAAAGAAACTACCCTAAAAGAGAGAGAGAGAGAGACCCCTTCTGCTGGATGGCTCCCTGGGGTATGTGACCTGAAGCTCCAAGAGCTGGCAGATGGGATGAAGGGCAGAATGGTCCCACCTTGAGGGAAGCCAGCGCTAGTCCTCAAGGGGACAGTGATGGGAGTCCGTGATGGGTCTTGACGCTTACAAGGATTTGAGCTCAAGAGCAAATAGGAAAGTGCCTATTTGTGCGTGGCATAGCACACTCCATTCTGCCTTTGAAATAGAGAGCTTGAAGGAACCAAAACCAGCAGGGATCTGTGGATCCCAGCCTGGAAACCCAAGTTCTCTGTAGTGAGCAGGAAGGACCAGTGAAGAAACAGGTGCACCTGCAGGTGGGAAGGAGGACGATCTGAGGTGGGCATCAGCAGGCGAGGCTCATTTTGTGAGGGGATAGGATTTTGAATTGGTTGCTGGGAGCAGGTGGGGATCCAGGAAGGATGGTGGAAGGCTGACCTATGGTCAAAGGCGTGTTCCTCTTCCGGGAGGGGAAGGCAGGAAGCAGCGGCAGCTGACTCAGACTTGGCCCTGCCTGGGAGGGCTCCTTCCATGGAGGGAGAGCCTCAGGTCTTACTGCGCTCACTGCTGGTGGCTCTTACCCTCTGTGGAACCAGGCAGGCTGGGCTCCCGCGCACCTCCTCCCGGGGTCCATGTCAGCCCTTTTTGGAGACCCGTCCTGTGTGACGCTCACTCTCATCACGCGCACAGTGACATCGTTATGTTCTGCTTCCTGTTGTCTATTGTCATCTGACTACACAGAAAAAAAAGGCATCCACCTGGAACAAGCTTTGGCAACCCAGGAGGTTAAGCCAACCCCTTCATCCCACATCGGTGCTGGGTGGAGTCCCAGCTACTTTGTGTCTGATCCAGCTTCCTGCAAATCCTTCCTGGAAGTCAGCAGGTGATGGGTCAAGAGCCTGGGCCCCCCCCCCGCCTCTCATGTGGGAGACCAGACGGAGCTCCAGGCTCCTGGTTTCGGCCTTGCCCAGTACCGGCTGTTGTGTTCACTTAGGGAGTGAATGGGTGGAGGGAAGATGTTTTTCTGCTTCTATCACTCTCCTCATTAAGTAAATGAAATTACATAAGCATTTAAATGGAATAATCAAAACTTCACAGGGAAGAGGGGGAGCCTGCAGCGTCAGGGGTGCACACAGCGGGCTCTGAAGGGCAAGGAGCCGGAAGTCAGGGGATTGTCATTTAGAACATGGAGGGGACAGAATGCTGCAGGAGCACGGAATGTAAGCTGACATGCACAGCACAGCCACTCCTCACAGAACTTACCAGAGTCCCTAAGCAGAGTCGGAGAGTTCCCCGGTCCCGGTGGCACAGCTTTCCTCCGGAGCTCTGTTAGGGAAACCCGGCTTTTCCCAAATTCATGCAGAAGTGTGCTCTGCTGCGGAGCCGGTGGCTATGAAAGGGGGAGGAGGAGAAGGAAGTTTGTTTCCTTACTCAGGAAACCTCAGTTTTCCCAGAGATGAATTCCTTGCAAGAGTCTGTAGATCAAAGGGCGCGTTGATTTGCATGTCAAGCTGCTCGGTCTAACTGCATGAACACCCAGCAAACGTATCGCTCTTTCAAAGTCTTGGGAGACTCATCAAGTATGCAGGGCCCCGGGGCCTGGTGCGTGTGCTCCAGCAGCTCAGGTGCCTCCTCAGACTTGGCCCCGGTGCCCGATTCCAGCTTCCTGCTGATGCAGACCCTGGGGCACAAGCAGCTGACTTCCTGCGAGGCACATGGGAGACCTGTGCTGAGTGCTTGGCTGCCAGCCCTGCCCCGACAGTTGCTGGCATTTGGGGAGTGACACGGCAGACGGGCGCTCTGTGTCTCTCTGCTTCTCAAAATAAGTAGATGTTGTGTTCATTTAATGCCTTAAATCAGAAAATCCATTAGAGTTCATTAACCTTAAGCATGACCTGACTGGAGTGGTGTGCACTAAAATATGAGTACGGTACTGGATATTTTTAACGCACCATTCAAAAAAAGAGAGAGACATTTATTTGAAAGCAGCATGACAGAACTATCCACTTCAAATTACCAAATGGCCTCAACAGCTGGGCTGGACCAGGTCAAAGCCAGGAGCCCAGGAACTCCATCTGGGTCTCCCCTGTGGGTGGTCGCAGCCCTGCTGTCCCAGGAGCTGGATCAGCAGAGCAGCCAGCACTGAGCCAGTATTCCGAAGTGGGATGCCGGCATCAGGGACCACAGCATGAAGCGCTGCGCCACAGCGCCAGCCCCTGCACATCAGGGTGGCTTACTTGAAGATGAAAGGGAGGGGTGCAAGGGGACTGGCCAGCCGCAGCGTCCTGAGCGAGGAAGAGCAGTGACCGGCTGGAGCCCTGACCCTGCTTGGCAGTTTCACCAGAAATGCAGCTGCAGGCATTTCCATTTCAGCCCTTGGCGAGATTCCAAGGTGTGTGAAGCAAAACTGCTACAAAACAGAAGAGGCTGTGGCGGCGGAGGCGGGAGGCCTAGGTCCAGTCCTCCCCGGGATGGCAGGAAGCAGTAGGCTTGCTGCGCGTCCTGTGGCGCTCTGTGCGCTCTCTCGGGAGAAATCAGGGTGGTTAAGTGAGCTACCAAGCTGGGTCCGTGGCTCAGGGCCCGGCCCGTTGTGTTGAGCAGAGACGGGTTCTTCCGGTGTTTGCAACGTGTCCCCGTTGTGACATACAGAATAACGTGTTGCCGGGACCCAGACACCTGCGCGGCAAGGATGAGAAATTCTCAGAGCGCCGTACTGCAGAGCGTGGTGATCAGCAAGCAGAACGCCTTCTGAGCGCACCTGTTCCCGGGGGAACTGTGAGACACCCCTGTGAGCAAATGCGAGGAGGCTGGCACTGCAGAAGGGGCCAGCCAGAGCTGGGGTGCCTGGGGTGCTGGGGCGCTCGGAACACTGGCAACTCCCTCTGAGGACCGGATACGTTTTTTGCTGCCTTCTGGGTTAGATTGCTTTGGGGTTCCCAGGAGGACCAAGTCTGGAATGTTCTTCTCAACATATATCCTCAGCGGGCCCTGTTGGCGCTTTGGCGTTTCCTGTCCTGCCCTGGGAAACCTAGCTTTCTGAATGATCTCACAGGACGCGTCCTCGTCTGTGAATCCTCGCCTCGGAAGGTCATGTTTTTTCCTTCATCCTGCCTGGTGCCACTGTCTCCAAGGAACATGTGTGGATTCCATTACAGCCCCACGGTTTCCCGCGTCCAGTAACAGAGATGTGGCTCTCAGTCTGTGTTCACACAGGACACCAAAGGTTACCAAGGCAGATTTATGACTTGTTACATCATTTTATGGGGGTGGGGGTGGGGGACTGACTCATTAGATCAGTTTATTCAGCAATTAAATAATATTAAGTCAGGCAACTGTACCAGCTCACACCAGCCTGGCACAGCTGCCTGCACCACCTCCTCCCTCTTTTAATCAGTGCCTTGATAAGGCTGCGCTGCAGCCACTGCACTGGCAGGACAGGCCTGGACAGAAGAGGGATGCTACAGCGGCTTGAGATCGCTCCTAGGCACAGCACCCTCCTGGGGGCAAGTGCTCAGAAACCTAAAAATCGGAGAGTCCCCATCTCTTTATTTGTTTGAAAGGCAGTGAGAGAGAGAGAGCAAACTCTGGCACAGTAGCCTACTGGCTGAAGTCCTCACCTTACACGCACCGGGATCCCATGTGGATGCCGGTTCTAATCCCTTCATCTCCACTTCCCATCCAGCTCCCTGCTTGTGGCCTAGGAAAGCAGTCAAGGACAGCCCAAAGCCTTGGGACCCTGTACGCACGTGGGAGACCCAGACGAGGCTCCTAGCTCTTGGCTCAGCTCAGCTCCAGCCACTGTGGCCACTTGGGGAGTGAATCAGCAGACGGAAGATCTTCCTCTCTATATCTCCATCTCTCTGTAAATCAGTGTTTCCAATAAAAATAAATCTTCAGGCAGAGAGAGAGGTTAGGCCAGGACAGGACATGAACTGGCACCCATTTAGGATGCTGGCACCATTGGCGGCAGCCCAACACACTCAATTACAGTGCTGGGCCCAGAACCCCACTTCACCTCTGAGGTTCTCCTGACTATCAAGGACTCAGAAAAACGAGAAGACCTGTACAGCCTTGTGTCAACCAAGCACATTCTAGAATTAGAATTTTAACATGTTTATTTAATCCTATAATTTGAAAATAATTTGACTTACAGAAAAGTTGCAAGAGACTCCCAAGCATTCCCAACTTCCTCACTTCATGTTAGCACCTTGCAAAAAGTACAGTTCTCCATAAGAGAAAATGAACATGAGTCATCGTGCTCGGCTGCACAGATCTCACTCGAATTTCATCCATGTTTCACTGAGGTCTGTTCCCTGGTACAGTCCCCCCCAGCACTGCCCAGGGCCTGTGGTCGGCCTGTCCCCTCGGTCTTCTCCGATCTGTGGCAGAGGTCAGCCTCCACATTCTATAGTCATGGTCCTTCTCAAGCGTGCTGGTGTTTATCAGATTAAAGTGAGGTTGCATCTATCTTATAGAAATGCCTAGAAGAGCTATCACACCCTTCCCCCGTGTGGGGTGACTAAAGCCACGTCACTCGCATGACTGCACACGCCGTCAACGCGTTGCTCACGCACTGAGCGGTCCTCGCAGGGGCTTTCCACTCGGAAGTTGCCATTTTTCCCCTTTGAAAATAGTAGGTGTTTGGAGGGAGGGGCCCGTGATGGCTCACTGGCTAATCCTCTGCCTGCACCCACTTGGGAGACGCTCCTGGCTTGGACTAGCCCAGCTCTGGCCATCACAGGCATTAGGGGAGTAAACCAGTGGATGAAAGATCTTTCTCTCTCTCTCTTTCTCTGTCTCTCCTTCTTTTTGTAACCTCTCCTTCCAAAAGCAAAACAAACAAAGTGTTCTGAGGGAGCCACTGTGACGGTGTGTAAATATCGTGTTTCTCCTCGGAGTGTTACCTGCTAGTCTTGGCACACACTGGAAGGCCACATCTTGCGATTTCTGTGGTGCTCTCATGACAATTTTCTTCTACTTTTTCAAAAGATTTATTTGTTTGCTTGGAAGGCAGAATTATGGAGAGAAAGGTAGTGAGTCAAAGGGACACTGCTCGATTCCTCAAGTGGCCACAATGACCTGGGCTGTGCCAGCCAAAGACAGGAGCCCGGGGCTCCATCCAGGTCTCCCATGTGGACCACAGGGACCCGAGGACTTGGACCACCCCGTCTGCTTTCCTAGGCTGTAAGCAGGGAGCCGGGCAGAGCTGGAGGAGCCAGGACTGCAGCCACGGCTCTCTAGGAGACACTGGCCTCGCAGGCAGGGGCTTGGTCCGCCTCTGGAACGGTGATTCTTTCGGATTTTTTTTTCTATATTTATTAGCTGGAATTCTGCTGTAATGAAGAGGCATTGCTTCTTGCCCATGAATTAATTAATTCAATTCTTTCTTTTAAAAAAAAATTATTTATTTTTATTGCAAAGTCAGATATACAGGGAGGAAGATCTTGCGTCTGATGATTCACTCCCCAAGTGACCACAACAACCAGTGCTGAGCTGATCCGAAGCCAGGAGCTTCTTCTGGGTCTCCCACGCAGGTGCAGGGTCCCAAGGCTTTGGGCTGTCCTTGACTGCTTTCCCAGGCCACAAGCAGGGAGCTGAATGGGAAGCGAGGCTGCCGGGATTAGTACCTGTGCCCACATGGGATCCCGGCTCATGCAAGGCGAGGACTTTAGCCACTAGGCCACCACGCTGGGCCCTAAATTGATTCTTACTATCAGCTACTGAGCCAGCATTCCTTATTGGTGCCAGTTCATTTCTCAGCTGCTCCACTTCCCTTCCAGCTCCCTCCTTGTGGCCTAGGAAAACATTGGAGAATGGTCCAAAGTCTTGAGACCCTGCACCCACATGGGGGATCTGGAAGAAACTCCTGGCTTTGGATCAGCTCGGCTCCTGCCATTGCAGCCATTTGGGGGATGAACCAGCAGGTAGATTCTCTCTCTCTCCTTCGCTCTGTAGTCTGCCCTTCAAATTAAAAAAAAAAAAATATATATATATATATATACATGTATATATATATCCAAAATAAAATAAAAGCACACCGATCCTAAAGTGTGTCATTTTGAGTTTTGACAAACATATGCACACAAGCAAAGTGACAGCTTAGGCAGAGTTCCTCTGTCCCGTGTGGCCTGCCAAGTTGATCCTGGCTCCAGCAATAAAGACAGCAAACTTTCCAGCATTTTCTATCATAGAATAATTTTTCTTTTTAAAAAAATTTTTAAAGATCTGGTTCTTTTTTGCAATTTATTTTATTTGAAAGGCAGAGGAACAGAGATGGTGGAGGGGGCAGCAGGAAGAGATCTTCCATCTGCTGGTTTAATTGTTAAATGACTACTGGCCCAAGCCAGGAGCCAAGAACTCCATCTGCGTGTCTGGAAGATGGCAGGGGTGCCAGCACCTGGGCCGACCTGTGTTGCCTCTGCAGCCACACTAACAGGGAGCTGGATTGGAAGCAGAAGAGCTGGGACTGGACGCTCTGATACAGGGTGCCAGCATCACAGGCTGCGGATTCATGCGCCTCGCCACACGCTGGCCCACGCCCAGACAGTTCTGCCTGTTGCAGAATGCCTGTAAGTGGGGTCACTGCAAAGTGTGCTCTTTTATGTAAAGCTTTGTTCACTCAGTGTAATGTTTTAAAATTACACCTATAGGATTTTATTTATTAGAAAAAAGAAAGAGTTCCTCCATTCGTTGGTTTACTTCTCAAATGTCTGCCACAGCCAGGACTGGACCACCTGGAGCTCGGTCTGGATCAGTCTAGGTCTGCCCGGCAGACAGCAGGGGCACAGCGCTGGGGACATCGCCGCTGCCAGGGTGCACGCGCAGGAAGCAGGCAGTGCGGGCAGAGCGATGTCCTGGCTGTGGGCCACAGGCCTGGCCCTCCTCACAGCGGCTTGCAGTCATGCGACTGTGCTGGGAGCGCATGCAGTGGCGAAGCATTTTCATGGATGTAAAAATCGGCCTTTGATTCCATCTGCCAGATTCCTGGCATGCTGAAGGCTTGGCTCGCGGGCACACGGGCACGCGGGCACGCGGGCACGCACAGTGGAGTACATGGGGCCCGGGGCGCTCACCCTCCCGCTGCCTGGATCTGGCTGTGTGACTGCTCGGCTGCTCCTTCGTGTAGTCCTGTAACTTCTAAACAAGGAGTGGAAGGTTGGTTTGTTTTTTAAGTGAAAAATATGAACTGGTTGGAAAAGACTTTCAAAACACTTCAAAGAGACAGAATTATCATTTGGAATCTCACTGTGCAGGAATTAAAGCTAAGCACATCCCCGGGCAGCCCCCAGAGCTGCTGTGGCCCGTGAGACAGGAAGAAGCGAGGAGCAGCACGGGCGTTCTCTCTCCAGCCCCTGCAGGCAGCCTTCTGTGCTGTCCGGGAAATACCTCCATTCTTCCCCAGGCACCATGTTTCTTGGAATTCTGCACCGGAAACCACTCATATTCTAACTTTGAAAGTAATTCAAGCCCCAGGGGGGCTGCGCAACGCCCCATGCAGTAGTGCGGGGGTGGGGGGGTGGGGGGGTGGCAGCAGGGCCCGGCTTACCACAGGAGGAGGAGGCCCATGGCACCCAGGCCCCTGCCCTGTGCTAAGCATGTGTCTTTCTCTTCTTCCCTGTTCTCCGAGTTGCGACGCTGGATGGCAACAGCAAACAAGACGCGTAAGGAAACTCTGCCAGCCAGTGTCCACAGCTCAGAACTAAAAGCTGGGTAAAGACAGGGCTGTGGGTATGTTGGGGCAGGCAGAGGAGGGGAACGGAAACCGGTAGGGTGGTCGCTGAGACGGACGTGATTGCATCAAGACCCCATCACGCCTGTGACTCTGGGCATCGGGCAGAGGGAAGTCCAGACAGGAATGAAGCCTGGGCAGGCGTGGGGCTGAGTGGCCTGAGGAACCTGGGCCACATGGTGGAAATCTCAAGAGCAATTTGGGACTTTTATTCATTTATTTAGTTTCACAAAAGGATTTTACTTCTTTGAGGGGTAGAATTACACACAAAGAGGCCTTCACATGCTAGCTCACTCCCTGTATGGCTGCAACAGTCATGCTGGCCAGGCCAGAGCCAGGAGCCTGAACGTCATCTGAGTCTCCCGTGTGGATGGCAAGGCTTCAGAGATTTGCGCCATCGTCCACTGCCTTTCCGGGCACTTTGGTAAGGAGCTGGAATGAAAGTGGAGCAACTGGGATCAGAACTGGTGCTTATCTGAGATGCTGGCAACAGGTGCTGGCATAGCCCGATGTGCCCTAGCTCTGGCCCCGGGCCTTGTTAGAGTGGCAGGGGCAGACAGCACTGGCATCGTGAGCTGAGGAATAGAGCCAGCTGATGGGCACCTCTTTGCCCAAAGCGGAGAGAGCAGCCAAGAGGTTCTCAGCCTGAGGCTGCGGGGGAGGGGAAGGCTGTTCTCAGGGTCTGGGGTAGGCCCAGGGCCCCCGGTGAGGACACTGCAGTGGGCCCGGGCGCACTGCTGGGCACTGGGTGCGTGATGCATTTTTAGAAGGCAGCCCTTTGTCGTGCCCTCCCGCTGGGTTCCGGTGTCGCATCTCGGGGAGTGGTAAGGGAACGTGGCCTTGCGCCTCCGGCTCTGGAGTGGAAGACTCCATTGCCTTTGCAGTCCTGATTTTGACCTTGTGAGGTCCTTGGGTAGCTGACTTCATCTTGCTAAGCTCTGATTTCCTCCTCGGAGAGAGTAATTGTCGATGACATTATGGAATTATGATGTCGATTAATAACATGGTTATAAGCGGCTGGCTGCAGAGCGCTCTGAAGTGTCTTTGAAATAGGCGTGACACAGAACCGGGTTAGTGACAACATGTGTGTCACGGTTACAAGAAACACATGGCATTTTCGCACCCAAGGACAGGAAAAAGTGTGGGCGAGCAGGAGGAGAGCGGCGTGGCACTGGAAGGAGATGAGTGGAGGGGGACACTGACATTTAGGCTTGGGACAGCTTGATGGATGTGACCGGCAGTTTGGTAATGTGGCTTGGGAAAGGATGCAGCCTTTAGCGGGTGGGGACAGAGTGCGCGTCACAGCCTGGTGTCCCAGGGTCACCTCGCCCCTCGAGTCCTCTGTGACCACAGCTGACTGACACCTCCTTCCGAGCAGCACTGAGCCGTCCCCCCCACGCCCTGGGCCATCATGGGTGCGAGGACACGGTTTGCCTTGTTTTCCTTACAACACAGTCACGTACCGGGCAAAACTGTGAGCTTTTGTCCCAGGGGGCGCCCCTCTGGTGAATGGTGAGAGGGACCACGGAGGATCTTCTGGAAGACACAAGATGGCTGGGGTGGGAAGAAGGCATGGCCGGTGACAGAGGGGCAGATGCTGAAGGCCCATTGGGGTTGAGGTGTCTGTCGCCCCGATGGGGCCTTTATAGCGCCGTTTACTCATTCAACAGACAGTTTTGGGTAGTTTGCTGTGTTGGGTGCTGCAGAGTATAAAAAGATGGTTCCTATCAACAGAAGCTTCTAATCTAACAGGGAAATGACTCTAAAATCAGGCCGGAGGAGATACAAGCCAGGAGCACCGTGAAAGCGCTGTAGAGGTCAGACAGGGCAGGACCCCTGCCCCCGGACCAGGAGGACCAGGGTGCTGAGCAGGGGCCAGCGCTGCCTGCAATCGAGCCAGGGAATTTGCAAAGCCACGTGGTGGAGGAGGCTGTAAGCAAGCTGCGTTGTGCTGGGCAGGGAAGGGCTTGCTCAGGCCCAGAGGAGACTGGCGCGGAGCTGGCTGCGGAGCCGGCTGCTGAGCCAGCAGAGCGTGGTGTGGGGGCCATCAGAGAGAGCAGAGCGAGGCGACTGCGGCAGGATGGCGGCTGCAGCAGGACAGCGGCCCCACCTGACCAGGCAGACTTTAGAGTTGAATGTCAGGCCTTGGAGCTGGCAGAGCACTTGATGATGGAAGAGCACTTTCAGAATTCTGTGTAGGAGAAACTGAAGGAGGGTGAAGCCAGAAGTAAGGGAGGACACGGAGACAGGACACGTTGGCAGCGAGGCGCTAGAGCCCGTGGAGGTGGAACAGGAGTTGCAGATGCACCTGACAATTGGGAGGAAAAAAATGCAATTTGGAGACCGCCAAACCATGAAAGGCAATCACGACTATAGAGGGAAGTGAGCGGCAAGGATTCCTCGAAAGGGCTGAGCAGGTGTGAAACTGGAACAGGGAAGTACAGAGAGAGGCCTGGACAGTCACCTCTGGCTCCTGCCACCCAGCGGGGTGGAGACCAGCTGGGCCCTGCAGCCCACGGCCACCTGGGCCTTTGCAGAGATGGGACTGATAAACACAAGCAGAGTGTCTTCCCAGGCCATGTCCAGCCAGAGCCGTCTCATCTCCGTCAACGTGATCAGGTGTCTAACTCCTGCTGTTTGGGCTGAATCCCACCGCTGCCCGTGTCAGCGTGGAAGCCCGCGCTCACACAGCGTTGGTGAATAAAGGTCATGTAGCTACGTGCTTGTTTGTAATTGAGCTGTAATTATGTTCACCACTCGGGCTCTGTGACTCACCTCTGCCCTTAATAACTCCACCCAGCCATCTGCCTCTTGCATTCAAACATGAAGTCAGTCCATCCACTTCTCTTTTTAAATCTTGGCAAAGCTTTAAAGATTCATTTTCGGGGAGGTGCGGGGGAAGGAATCCAGAAGTGCCATTTGGGACTGGCAGGGAGACCCATCCGCCCATCCCCACTCGGTTGCGGGTTCTGCCCTTCTCACTGAGCAGCCGGGGCCCTCCCCACGTCACTGCCCCAGGCGAGAAGGGCAGCGTGTCTGCGGTAGCAAAGGTGGCTAACACCTCCAACTTCACCCAGAGAGCAAAGCGCGTCGTGCAGGGGGGAGTTGGGTTTCCTGAGCATATGGTCCTGTTCGGAGCCCCGCGAACAGCAGTCCGCAGGAAGAGGCTGTAAATCAAAAAGGCCAGTAATGTTTTCCACCTGGCAGGGGCCAACGTGTGGGAGGTGGCGTCGGGGTGTCATCCCAAACACTTCCTGTGAGCCTGCTGAGCCTCCACAGCGCCGTGGCGGGGGTCTCCACGAGAGCTGTCTGCTCTCGTTGCTTCATAGCCACAGATGCTGAGACGTCTGCAAGGACCTGCGAGCGCATGTTTGAAACGTTGACGTGAGGTTGGTCTGCACAGACACCGTCTTGGACACCAAGGCCGCGAGCCACGTGCTGCAGGTCTTGTCTCTGGAGAATTGTACTTGCGTGTAATGATTCCTTTGAGCCTGAATTCACGCACCTGAGCTCTCACGGGTGGGGTCCCTACCGCTGCATCCCACCGCACTCGAGGCTCATGCCCATTTTACAGAAAGACCGAAGAGCGGCCAGTGGGCGCAAGGGAGCGGCGGGATGGGAATGCAAGCCCAGGTCTTGCAGTTATAGCTTCGTGGCCCTCTACTCCAGCACGGTCGCCCTTGAAGAGCAGACACCTCAGTCCACTGGTGTCCGGCCACAGGAAGGGCTCCACGTGGACACTGCCGCGTTTGGGGCCGAGGGGCCGTGGCTTCCAAGACGCCCTCTTCTCCACTGTGTTGGGGGTGGGGCAAACATCCCACGAGGTCAGGACACGGGAATCCAGGGAGCAAACCCTGCAAGCTTGTTTAGGTACAGCTCTTCTTCTTCTTCTTTTTTAAGATTTATTTGTATTGAAAGTCAGATACATAGAGGGGAAGAGAGACAGAGAGAAAGATTTCTGTCCGATGATTCACTCCCCAAGTGGCTGAACGGCCAGAGCTGAGCTGAAGCCAGGAGCTTCTTCCGGGTCTCCCACGTGCGTGCAGGGTCCCAAGGCTTTGGGCCGTCCTCAACTGCTTTCCCAGGCCACAAGCAGGGAGCTGGATGGGAAGTGGGGCAGCCAGGATTAGAACCAGTGTCCACATGGGATCCTGGCTAGTGCAAGAGGAGGACTTTAGCCACTAGGCTACTGTGCTGGGCCCTTAGGTCCAATTCTCATGCCCGTGAGTTTGACATGGGCTTAGGGAACTGCTTATTGTCCATTTATATTCCAGTATCCCAAGGACTGACAGGAGAATGGCCTTAAATAAATAAACAAAAACATCTTCAGTGCTCCAATATTTACCTGTCTTCACCATCTGCCAGGATAACTGAAAAAAAAAAGTCACCTTTTCACTAGTGGTCCTCCATGCTTCGGACCCAGAGCTGGACAGGAGCCCGCGGTCACGCGGAGCTGGAGGGTGGGAGTCGTGCAGGCCGTTGTCCGTGGTGGCTTGGGCGCCTTCCACGGTGAGAGTCCAGTTCTTGAACAGCAGGAGAGGCTCAAGCAATGCCACGCGTTCGGGTCCCCAGAGACTCCCACTTTCCAGGGCTGCTGCCTGGCTGCTGCCTGGCGGCCACTTCACCCTTCCCCAGGCGATGCACCCACGGGCTCCTCTTTCAAGGGTTTAGAACTAAAACAAATCCCGCGGTTTTGTTCTGAGGCCTGCTTCCAAGACAATTCTGGGAGCAGAAATCTCTCATGATTCACTTCTAAGAAATGTAGAGCCAACTCTGGCTCCTGGACAAATGCTTCTAGCAAACTGGCCCATTTTAGCATCATCGAAGATTCTTGCAGGCTGGCCGGGGAGACAGCTCAGGTTTTGAGTGATTCAGAGTCAGTTTTGCAATTCGAAAGCGGTCGATGAGTCACGCCCTTTACAAATCAGCTGTCACTTCCTTTCCAAAGTGCCCCTTGCCTTGTGGCTTTGGGCAGTCACTTCTCTGAAAGCTGCTGTTGAAACTCCTACTTCTGTCCTTCCGTGCCCCCTCCCTCTGGTGCCACGTGAGAAGACTGAGGAATGAGAGGACCACGTGATAGAGGTGATGCCCGGCAGGTGTATCATTTGCAGCAGAAGGAGGTGGCGTGATTGGAAACATCCTGGGGGAACGCCAGCGCAGCTCTCAACAGGAACGGCTGTGGTCAGTTCCCTTGGTTCCAGGGCCCAGGGCACCTGCTGGCCACACGACCTTTCACTAGAATCAGAGAGCAGCTTCAACTGGAATTCTTTCCAACAGAACCCACGACGCTCCGAGCCCTGCAGGAGTCCACCGAGCGGCCATGTGGGGCAACAAGGCCTGGGAGCAGAGCGGAGAGGTCTCCTTTCAAGCCCAGTTGGGGCATCACAGTATTTCTTTTGTGATCAGGAAATTCGATCCGTCAACGTCCTTATGGGGAAAGGGGCAGTCGGGTCACAGGTGGGGCTCCCTAGTTAAAGTGTCAGTCCATATAAGGCAACAGGAACTGCCTGGAAGGCATTTGTTTTTCACTCTGTGTCATTCAACCATAAATGACTCAGTTCTGATACTCTTCCCCGGGAACCCAGCAGGAGCGGCAGCTGGGCGGCTCTTGGGATGCTGGTCTTGATGCGGCCTCCTAGCGAGTGAGTCGCAGAAGGGGTCATTTTCCTTCAGATCATACGAATTTAATAACTGACTCATATCCCAGGGACTTGAATAAGTCTCAAACTGCTCCATTTTTAAATGAAATGCAGGCTTCCTGGAAGTCATTTTACCGTTACTGGAAAAGCTTATTAAAGTGAATGGAGATTCTTTTTTTCTTAAGAAGTCACCTAGGAAACCATAAGGGGTTAGGGGAATTCATTCAGTGGTAACAACTGTACTTGATTTTTAACATCCAAACATAAACCCAGCGTTCTGAATGCCAGACATGTTGCTTCCTTTCCGAACAGACCCTGGTTTGTAAGAGCTGAACAAATACAAAGGACGGAAGGTCCCTGCTGTCCCCAGGCCCTCCTTCCATCAGTACTCCACACCGCCTGGCACCGTTGTTGCAATGGATGAACTTGCCCTGACAAATCAGTGTCGCCCAAAGTCCGTAGTTTGCACGGGGGTTCACTGCTGTGGATTCTGGCACACGCAGGAAGGCAGGTACCAGCCAGAAGCGGTTCGTGGCTCTGCAGGCGCTCTGGGCTCGGCCTCTGCATGGGGCCCACTTGGTTAGTCTCCAACAAGCGGCCTACACCTGAGCTGAACGTCAGGTATTTAACTGGAAATGACAAGGCGTTAGAGTCGGGGCTGGCCTGTGACTCTCCGGGGGTTGTAGGTAACCGGGACGCCGGCAGCCTCCGCGAAGGTTGGTTCCAGTCCCAGCTACTCCACTTCTGATCCCGCTCCCTGCTGACACCCCTGGGAAAGCAGCGGAAGACAGCGCTGGGGCTCTGCTCTCCACGTAAGAGCTCTGGGTGAAACTTGGGGCTCCAGCCTGGGGTATCCCTGGCCGTTGTGACAATTTGGGGACCAGTGGATGGGAGATCCCTGTATCTCTGTGATGCTGCCTTTTGAGTAAATAAATAAATCCTTAAGAAGAATCTGAGAGATGAAGGAAAACACAAGTGAGCGGTGTTGGGAATGAAAGAACGTGACTAGTACATGGATGCTAAAGAGGCAAAGGAGATATTTTGAACAAATCAATGCCAGTAAATTTCAGCACTTAAATAGAGCAGTCAAATTATTTGAAATAAATTATTGAAATTGAATCTGGAAGAAATGGAAATTGCTATTTTTTTTCTAGAGGTTGACAGGGGCAGATAGAAGAGAGACCTTTCATCCACTGGTTCACTCCCCAGATGTCCACAGCTGGCCAAAGTCCACCCTAGTCTTCTTCATTGCGAGGCAAAAACCTAACCATTGGAGTCAGGAGGTTCCAACATGGGATGTGGCCGTCCATCCCGAGCAGCATGGTGAAGTGCTACATCAAACATCTGCCCTCAAGTTGAGTTGCTTCATGGCTTCATATCTACTGGAGAAATTAAAGTTGTATTTTCACAACCTGTTCTGGAGAGACCACAGACCCAGAAGGTGCTCTAGTTGGAATGCTTATCCCCCCACTTCCCTAAACAGTAAATGAAATGTACCTGTCACTGGGAGAGCAAGGCGATAGGGCAGTGGGGAGAGGGCGTGGCTTCTCCAGCTCTCCGTCACCCTGTCCATCACCTTCCAGCTGTGTGATGATGCTGCCAGCAGGCCTGCTCCTCCTTCCTGGTCCTGTGTGCTTGCAGGATCCCTGCCGTGGCATTCAGGGACAGCAGCACAAGATGGACTGAGACAGACCCTATCAGATATTTACTAAAGATGTATGGGACTGGTGTCATAGTAGAGTCGGTTGAGCCACCACCTGTAATGACAGCTTCCTTTATAGGGGCCGTTTCTACTCTGGCTGCTGCACTTCCTCTCTCACTCTCTTCTGATGGCTCAACAAGGCAGCAGAGATGATCTAAATGCTTGGCCCCTGCACCCACCTGGGGGACCAAGAAGCAGTTCCTGGTAGGCCTGACTCCAGCTGAGCCAGTGGCCTAGCAGCTAAAGTCCTTGCCTTGAACACACCGGGATCCCATAGGGGCCCCGGTTCTAATCCCGGCAGCTCCACTTCCCTTCCAGCTCCCTGCTTGTGGTCTGGGAAGGCAGTTGAGGATGGCACAAAGCTTTGGGACCCTGCACCTGCATGGGAGACCTGGAGAAAGTTCCTGGTCCTGGCTTCAGATCGGCGCAACACCAGCCGTTGCGGTCACTTGGGGAGTGAATCATCAGACGGAAGATCTTCCTCTCTGTCTCTCCTCCTCTCTGTATTTCTGACTTTGTAATGGAAATAAAATAAATCTTTAAAAAAATATATCTATTTAATCTATTTATCTCTCTGAAAGGCAGAGTTAGACAGAGATCTTCCATTCATTGGTTCATTTCTCAAATGGTGGCAGCTGCTTGGACCAGACCATGCAGAAACCTGGAGCCAGGGGTTTCTTCCTGGTCCCCACCTTGGGTGACCTGGGCCGTTTTTCGCAGCTTTCCCAGACATAATAGCAGGGAATTGGATTGCAACTGGAACAGCCTGGACTCAAACTGGTGCCTATATGGGGTGCCAGTGTTGCAAGTAGCACCTTAACTGAATACACCACAATTTCAGCTCCTACCCTGATATCTAAACCAGATTAATCATTATAGTAAAAAAAAAAAATTCCAGACTAATATCATGGCTACAAAATCTGTCCCAACATATTAGCAAATCAAATCCAGCCACCCTTTCTGAGGCAGATGCCAAGTTTATTCCAGGAATTCAATAACGGTTTAGTTTAATCTTCAATGACCGTAATTTATGGTGTAGAGTAGGAGGGCTATGCGACATTTGTGTGGGTGGTCTCCGAGACCACGAACGGGTTCATGTCTGCTGAGGAGTCACAGGGCTCAGCGTTAGTCATCCTTACAGCTGAGAGTATGAGCGACAGGATATGAGGCAGAAAAGCCAAGTGCCAAGATGGGGCCAAGGAGAAGGGAGGGAAAAGACAGGGGGAAGCCAGCGTAAACGGGGGGCTTCCAGAAGCTCTTAGCCTGGCCTCGGCCCCCCAGGAACAAGCTATGGCAGTGAGAGGGCAGCGCCATCTGCCAGAGAGGCCTGCAGGGCTGCCAGTGGGCACTGCTCACCCAAGCAGCTCTGGTGGCTCGTGGGAGAGTGCCAGGTCCCAGAAGAGGAGCAGGTGTTCAGCGCGAACGCCATTGTTGCTACAAACAGCTCAGGTTCCCTGAGTCCCTCTTATCAGCCTTGGGAATGGCAGGAACCCTCCAGAAATCTGAATCGCAAAGGCCAACCTCCCAAACCAGCCCGGGTCCCTTTGTATTAACTCTTCCCTGCCTGGTAGCTCAGTGGATGCACCTCACCCCACAAACAATGGGGGGAAAAAAAAAATCCTGGAAAATCCAATGCCCGCTCATAACTTCTCCAGAAAGCAGGACCGGAAGGGAACTGTGGAGCTGACAAAGGATGTGTGCAAGAACGTCACCAGCAACAGTGTGCTTGGTGGCGGACCAGGGACAGGCACAAGCTGGCACTGTGGTGCCGCGGGTGAAGGCAGCACGGGCATGTCTGCCATCCCATTTTACAGTGCAGGTTCGAGTCCCAGCTTCTCCACTTCTGATCCCTGTTAATGAGCCAGGGAAGGCAGCAGATGATGGTCCCGGTGTGGGGCCCCTGCATCCATATGGGAGACCAGGATGGAGCTGCTGGCTCCTGGCCTTGGCCTGGCCCAGTCCTTGGGTGGTGCTCATCTGGGGAGTGAACCTGCAGATGTCTGCTTTCCCCCAGAGATTCAGAACAAGACACGGAAGTCCTTCTCATCTTTTCTAGTCAGCTTTATACTGGAGGTTCTAGTTTCTGTAATAAAGCAGGAAGGATGACATGGAGGGGGATGTACCGGGGAGATACACAGCTGTCTTTGCTCAGGAACAACACACCGCTTCTCGGCCTTTTGGCTAAGATCAAGTGTCGTACTCAGAAACAACCTGAAGAATGCACCAAAAAGTGTAAGCGTGTGGAAAGCGTGACGGGGCGGCCATCTGATCTGGTGGTTGAAATGCGGCTTGGGACACGGCGGCCAGCAGAGAGGACCTGACTCTGAATGCTGGCTCTGTGCCTGGGGCCAGCTTCCGGCTCACGCACTATCGGGGAGGCAGCAGGTGGGGGCTCAGGTGCTGGACGCCCTGCCGCGCCTGCAGGAGACCCTAACCTGGTTCTTGCTCTTGGCGTCGGTCTGGGACGGCCCTGGCAGTGGACTGGTGCATTAGAACTTCTCTCCCTCTCTTGCTTTTAAAATAATTAAATTGATATCAAATTTTTACAAAGATTTATCTATTTTTATTACAAAGTCAGATATACAGAGAGGAGGAGAGGTAGAGACAGAAAGATCTTCCGTCCGATGATTCACTCCCCAAGTGACCGCAACGGCTGGTGTTGCGCCGATCTGAAGCCAGGAGCCAGGAACTTCCTCCAGGTCTCCCATGCGGGTGCAGAGTCCCAAAGCTTTGGGCCGTCCTCAACTGCTTTCCCAGGCCACAAGCAGGGAGCTGGAAGGGAAGTGGAGCTGCCGGGATTAGAACCGGCGCCCCTATGGGATCCCGGTGTGTTCAAGGCGAGGACTTTAGCTGCTAGGCCACGCCACTGGACCCATAAATTGATATTAAATTTTAAAGTGTTTTTTAAAGGAAATCTAAGCAGTAGTTTAGTAAGGTTGCAGATACACAAAGTCAATACACAAAAATTAATTGATCTTTGCTAGCAATGAGCAACTGAAAATTTGGGTCAAAATGCCATTTACAATAGCTCCAAAATCATGAAGTTACCAAGGATCATCTCTTTTTTTTTTCAAAGGGTTATTTATTTGTATTTGAAAGGCAAGTCTATAGACAGAAGGAAAGACAGAGAGGGAAAAATCTTCTGTATCCTGGTACACTCCCCAAATCGCTGCAAATGCTGGAGCTGAGCCGATTCAAAGCCAGGAGCCTCTTCCGGGTCTCCCATGCCGGTGCAAGGTCCCAAGGCTTTGGGCCGTCCTCGACTGCTTTCCCAGGCCACAGGAAGGGAGCTGGATGGGAAGTGCAGCTGCCGGGATTAGAACCTGTGCCCACATAGAATCCTGACATTGCATACAGGGCTCCACGCGCTATACCACAGTACCAGCCCCTGAACTTTTGACATTTTTATTTATTTGAGAGAGAAAGAGAGACAGTGAGAGAGAGCTCCCACCGGATGACTTACTCTCCACATGACCATGACAGGGGCTGGGCTAAGCCAGAGTTTAGTCCACGTGTCCCTGTGCACAGCAGGAACCCACGTGCCTGCTGCCTCAGAACTCAGAGGCACTTCCTAAGCAAATGCAGATGACCAGGCCAAATGTCTGCTCTGAAAAGAAGCTCTTTCAACCAATTTATCAGGCGAGAAACAGATAGCCTTATGGGAAATAGGAACCCTGATGTTTACATCACAGCCTGTGCAAAATTGACTGGAAGTAGGTCACACCCTGTACCACCAGGGTTACCCAGCTGGGTCATACCCCGTACCACCAGGGTTACCCAGCTGGGTCACACCCCGTACCACCAGGGTTACCCAGCTGGGTCATACCCCGTACCACCAGGGTTACCCAGCTGGGTCATACCCCTTACCACCAAGGTTATTCAGATGGGTCATACTCCGTACCACCAGGGTTACCCAGCTGGGTCACACCCCGTACCACCAAGGTTCAAGGTTATTCAGATGGGTCACACCCCGTACCACCAGGGTTACCCAGCTGGGTCACACCCCGTACCACCAGGGTTACCCAGGTACTTAGGAGAACACCCGTAGTGACCTTGTGGTAGGAGAAGTTTCCTAAGCTAGGAACCACAACAAAAGTAAAAAGTGAACTCTAAAATGAGACACTTTTGCTCTGGCCTCTTCAAGGCCCGACACCTCCCACCACAGTGAGCTTCTAGACCAGAACCAATTTGTCAAAATGTCCAACAGCACATTTCAAGTTAATGCATTTTATCTTTTTAAAAAAGATTTATTTATTTATTTATTATTGGAAAGACGGATATACAGAGGAAGAGAGAGAGAGAGGAAGATCCTCCACCAGATGGTTCACTCCCCAAATGACTGCAACAGCTGTAGCTGAGCCAATCCGAAGCCAGGAGCCAGGAGCTCTTCCAGGTCTCCCACACGGGTGCAGGGTCCCAAGGCCTTGGGCTGTCCTCAACTGCTCTCCCAGACCACAAGCAGGGAGCTGGATGGGAAGCAGGGCTGTCGAGATTAGAACCAGTTCCCATATGGGATCCCGGTGTGTTCAAGGCGAGCACTTTAGCCGCTATGCTATTGTGCAGGTCCCAATGCATTTTATCTTAAATAAATTATATCGCCACGATTTAGATCTCCAAAATCCTTTTTATCTCATAAAACTGAAATTCTTTTTTTTTTTTAATATAAAATTGACTTTTAAAATTTGAAACAGTTACAGAGAGAGGGAGAGATCTTCCATCCAACTGGCTCTCTCCCCAAAGGACCTCCAAGGCTGGGGCGCCTACAACTGCATCTGGGGGTGGCAGGGCCCAAGCTCTTGGGTCGTCTTCCGCTGCTTTCCCAGGCACATTAGCAGGGAGCTGGACCCGAAATGGAGCAACTCGCACTCAAACCAGCACTGACATGGGATGCTGGCAGGGCACAACAGCAGTCCTCAGACCTGAAGCTCCCCTTGCCTCCCCTTGCCCAGGCCGCGCCATCACAGTTCCAGTTGTCTGTCTCTGACTTTGCCTCCTCCAAATAGCTCACCTAAGTGAACACACACAGTGCTTGAGTTTGCGGAACCAGTTCATTTCACTTTGCACACACTTTTCGAGGGGCCCGAGGGCAGTCCCCTGTAGGCGCTGCAAGCTCTCACCTTCCCCGGGGACTTCCCAGCTTCCGCAGTGATAGCTGTCATTGTATTTCTGGGTACCCCCCAACACACACACCAGACCATCTTCTGCTCTAAGGCTAGTGGCTTTGCCGCTGGGTCACCTCCCTACTGATGGAAGTTTGCGGCTGGCTGCAGAGTAGGAAGTGAACAGGACAGGGCGAAGGACCGTGTTAGGAACCGTCCCTGTCAGTGAGAATGGAGGAGCAGAAATGCACAGAGCATGGGGAGAAAGTCAGAGGCTAAAACAGGAGGAAGATGTTGCCCGGGGCCCTAGGGTGAACAGAGAGTCCTAGCTCCAGGGGCTGGCTGACCTGCCCCTTCTGACGCGTCTGGTCATGCCAGAAATCCCAGCTTGACGCACAGTGGAGCCACGAGTTCCAATGGGCTAATGTCACGTTGTTACCGGCACATAGATTTCACAGCAGCGGTAATTACAGCTTGCCTCAGACATGTGCGTGCACAGACACCTGCTCCATTTGTCGTGCTTACGTCGGTGGCGAGCAAGAGTGGGGTCTGTTATTATGTCGGTGATGACTGAGGACCCCTGACGTGCCATGCGCTTGCTCCAGTCACCACATAAGGAATGGCATCATGGAGGAATGTGGCCACAACGATCTGAGACTTTCAAGGCTGTGGGGACCAGGTGCCAGGGCAGCGTGAGTGGTCAGCATCAGATGGGCATCATGCGACTCTTCGGGGAACATGTATTTAAGGACATACAACCTAAACTATATTTAGGAGGTGTGGATTAAAACCCAGGAAGGAGATCTATAAATCGTGACGCTCAAGCGCAACAGCACACGGAGGATTGCCGGGAGGGACACCGGGGGACAGGAATGATGTCACAGTGCCATTACATGAGTGAGCAACTGCAGGTCCCTAGTAGTCATGGTTTGAATAGGATGTGTCTCCAAACGCGTGAAAATGTTAACCCCCAAAGTCACGATGAACATGATAATGAGAGGATGGGGTGGGGCCTGCCGAGCCACGGAGGCAAGCCCTTGGATTCTCCTCCCCGCAAACTCGGTAGCCGTCAGCCTCTGGCCTCCCCAGAGGTCCTGGGCCTTGAGGCCCCCTTCCTTCATGAATCGCTATTCCCAGGGAATCAGTTACAGAACCCAAAGAAACAATCAACACGCTCACCTTCCTGGCCCAGGACAAGCACACCAAAAGGCTCTTCCATCTAAAATGTCATTGTCAGGGGTCGTTGTTGTGACAGAGCAGATAAAGGGATGCCCGTGACGCTGGCATCCCGTAACGGCACTGGTTCAGGTCCCAGTGGCTCCGCTTCTGATCCAGCTACCTGCTAAGACACTGGGAAAGCATGGAAGACATCCCCAGTGCCTGGCTCCTGCACCCATGTGGGAGCCTGCATGGAGCTCCTGTCCCCTGACTTTGGTGTGATCTGAGCCTGTCCTGGCTGTCGTGGCCATTTGGGGAGTGAACCAGGAGACGGAAGTCCTCTTCTTGTGTTTCTTTGTAACTCTTTTAAATAAAATAAATCCTTTTAAAAAGTTTTTTTTAAAAAGTCCGTACTCTGGAACCAACATGCTGAAGCCAGATAGAATCTGTCTTTTAAGTTCTGATTTGCTGTGCAAGATCCCTTGACTGGAAGACCACCCCCGATAATCATTTATTGATAATCATTCAGTCCAATGGCTATAGCCTATTTCACATGAGGTCAAGTTAGGAAAAAGGAAAACAATTAAAAGCACAAAAACATTCCCCCTCCCCCCATTTAAAATCAATGTAGGTTTGAGGCTTATGGAAAATAACAGACTTTAACAACTTAGGTCACCTCCTTCCATTCAGGTATAAAATGTCATTGAGAAAAATGAAACTATATTATTGACATCTTGGCAAAGCTGGAATGTGGTAAAAGGAAAGATCCTTCTATGTTTTGATCCAGAAATGACATCTGGGCCTGGGTGTTGACATGGCCCCCTGCGGCTTAGGCTGCTGGCTGTGACAGTGGGACGTGCCCTGCCCCTCCGTCTGCCTTCTGCCCAAACAGTGGAATAGCTCAGGTAAAGCATTTAATGACTGGTGTAAGATATAATAATACTCCAGGCTTATTGTATGTAATACCTATAACCATAATATGGGTAACCATAACACGCACATGAGAGTTATGGCACGCTATAATTATGAGGGTCATTATAATATTTGTAATTAAATATTGAGTGCATGTCATGTGCCAAGCACAGTGCTGGAAGAAGGGCAAAAACACGTCAGCACTGTAATAGGAAAGACCTGATGCCAAGTGCCTCTGCGGCCTGCTCAGGCTGCAGAGAGCTGGGAGCCCTTGAACCTTGCCGACGGGACGGTGCAACAGCTGAGTAAGTTCCTCAGGAGGTTAGACGTGGGGGTCTCTCTCATCTGGCAATTCCATCACTAGACATATTCCCCAAGAGAAAGGAAAACATACTTGCAAAAACCTTTGTTCACAGCGTTTGTAGCAGTATCATCCGTACTTGCCACACGAAGTACGAGCAACCCAGATACTCACCAACTGATGAATGAGTGAGTGCAACGCGGCGTGCACCTGCTGTGCAACAGAATGGACCGAAGTACCAACAAGCCAGGCTAGGGTCTGAGTCAGTCCTCCTGCAGTTCACAGATTGAGCTGAACCCCAACGGGGTGCAGAGTGAGACGACGGTTGGTCCTCAGGATGGAGCCCTCAGAAACAAGACGACACAATCTCTTCAGGCTCTGAAAGCTCCTGCACCCCTTCCGCCCTGGGACTGTGCCCTCCGGGGCAGTGAGCAAGCCCGGCCAACACTGAGCTGGCTGGTGCTGTCATCTCACCCCTCCCAGCCTCTGGAGCCACAGGAAACGTGTTCTGTGCTCTACCAGCTGCCCTGTGCAGCTGGGATGGTCTCAGACAGGCTACAATGCGGTTGAGCCTGGGGAGCAGCTCCAGGGGAGGAAGCCAGATTCCAAGCCTATCCTTGCACCAAATGCCCGGAACAGGGAGACAAGTAGTGGTGTCAAGTTCATTCCTGATTGCCCACGGGGATATGAAAACAATCAAGAATTGACTGCAGTGCAGAAAGCCATTGCTTGCAACACTGGCTTCTCACATAGCGACCAGCGGCGTCCCATGAGTCCCAGCTGTCCTGCTGCCAGTCTAACTCTAACGGCCTGGGAAAGCGCTAGAGGATGGCCTGGGTTCTTATATCCACGTGTGAGACCGGAAGAAGCTCCTGACTCTTGGCATTGACCTGGCTCACTCTTTTCTCCCTCTGTCACTCTGCATTCTGAAATAAGGAAAATAAATCATTTTTTTTTAAAGAGAGAAATTTAAATACATTTCTGTAAGGATGAAACAACCCAGCTCACTGCCCTTTTAGGACTGACGCACAGTTCCAATGCGTCAATGTCTTTGGTAAACAGATCTGATTCACCTGCCTGCAGAATCACGTCTTGGGTCAGAGCATCTTTCAGGGGTGGGTGTCCCTGCAGCAGCGAGGCCAGGGCACTTCAGACGATTCATATTGTTCAATCTGCTTCTCTGATCACATTGTAATTATTACTCAATAACAAAACTGAATCTGAAATTCCCCATGTTTTTATAAATGAAAAGCTTCTTTTTGGGCGGGGGGGTTGGAGTCGGATATAGAGAGGAGGAGAGACAGAGAGGAAGATTTTCCGTCCGATGATTCACTCTCCAAGCAGCCGCAACGACCAGAGCTGCGCCGATCCAAAGCCAGGAGTCTCCTCCGGGCCTTCTATGTGGGTGCAGGGTCCCAAGGCTGTGGGCTGTCCTCGACTGCTTTCCCAGGCCACAAGCAGGGAGCTGGAAGGGAAATGGGACCCCCAGGACTAGAACCAGTGCCTATGTGGGAACCTGGAGCTTGCAAGGCGAGGACTTTTAAGATAACTTAGTACGAAGTAAAATATCCCAGTGGAAACCAAGAAGCATTTGAGAGAAATAGCAAAAATCTTGTGTCTTTTTATTGTATTTTAGAAGTGGAGGAATGTTGTTAGAGCAATAATTAGAGTGAAAATGTTAGCTCTACCTGTTTACATTAGAGAAGAGGAAATTCTGTTAGCCCTTGAGCCAAGTATTCAGAGAAAAAGTTACCTTGAGGACTTTAGAAAGAAACGAAAAGAAGTGCAAAGAAAGCGATACTCAAAACAGGAATAGCAAATAGGAACTCAGAGTGAGAATGGTTGAAAGCAGCGGCTTAATGTGCTGCACCACCACCCCAGTGTCTGACGTCAGAGTGCCGCTTGGAGTCCTGGCTGCTCCAGCTCTGACCCGGCTCTGTTCCCGTGCCTGGGAAAGGCAACGGAAGGTGGCCAGGTGTGTGGACCCCGCGCCCGCCAGGTGTGTGGACCCCGCGCCCCGTGGGGCCGCCATGGAGTTCCGGCTGCCCTGGCCCCTTCGGCAGATGGAGGAGCTCACTGTCTCTCCTCTTTCGCTCTCACTCTGACTTTCAAATACATAAATTCCAGAAATTAGTAAAGTAGAAAGCAAATATTTAATAGCAAGGACAGTAACTTGTCCTTTTAAAAGATTGGAAATAAAAAAGAAGCAAAATTGAACAAGACAATAAGCAAAACGCAAAACAAACAAAAAACTACCCAAGACTGACCTGGGACCTACAGATACAGGCAGAGCAGGGCTCCAAATGATAAGGAGATCTACGAATATCTCTGGGAGTATAAATTGATCTGTTTCCAGAGCAATATCACTTATCAGCGCTGACTCAGAACTAGCAAGGCTGACTGCCCTGAGCCCTTGCAAGAAATGGAAACGAAAGATGGAATCTGCTCGAGCACACGCCACGCTCAGGTGGGCCTGCAGACACACGCCACGCTCAGGTGGGCCTGCAGACACACGCCACGCTCGGGTGGGCCTGCAGACACACGCCACGCTCGGGTGGGCCTGCAGACACACGCCACGCTCAGGTGGGCCTGCAGACACACGCCACGCTCGGGTGGGCCTGCAGGTACACGCCACGCTCGGGTGGGCCTGCAGGTACACGCCACACTCAGGTGGACCTGCAGACATACGCCACGCTCAGGTGGACCTGCAGACACACGCCACGCTCGGGTGGGCCTGCAGACACACGCCACGCTCGGGTGGGCCTGCAGACACACGCCACGCTCAGGTGGACCTGCAGGTACACGCCACGCTCGGGCCGGCCTGCTCAGGTGAGCCTGCAGGTACACGCCACGCTCGTGTGGGCCTGCAGACACATGTCACACTCGGGCGGGCCTGCAGGTACACACCACGCTCGGTGGGCCTGCAGGTAGGTTTGCCAAATGTTCAAGGAAGAAATAAACCTGCTGTTGCACAAACTCTCCCAGTGAGAGAAATAAAGGCTGTGTTTCTTGACTAAATTCAGACAAGGAAGAATAGACAATGATGACGTTGGAAAGGAAGGGATAAAACAGAAGCTGCTGGGAGATGTGTTCATCTGGCTTCGGTAATCCTGAGGATTCATGCTTTAGAGTGGTGAGATATGTGAGGTAAGTTGCTATGGAAGAATCAAAATGCGAAAATCAGTTACATTTTTGCAGCGTCGTGCCAACAGCCATCAATGACAAACAGGCCATAAAACAATCCTGTTTGCACTAGTTCCTAGGAACAACCCAGTGACATAAGCGGCACCGTCCCCAGCTTGCCTGGCAGACACAGGCCTCTGGATGGCACGTCTACCCTCTGTCCCCGCCTGAGCCACAGCCTCCTGGGAGCTGCGCTCAGCACCCAGCAGCTCCCGCTGTTCCGTGAGCGGCATCTGGAGCTGAGGGCTCACGGCTACAGGCACAACAGGATTTCATTTTGTCATGGGAAAACGCGCCCTCCATACTGCTGCGTGCACGCCCACAATAAAACACTCCGTACGCACAGAGGGAGTGTCTGCTCTCTGTTGCTGTGTAACAAACCCAGCTGTTTAGGACACCCGGGGAAGCAGCTCCCGGCCCTGGAGGTGAGAAGGCAGGGCTGGTGGCTGCGTGTTCTAATCTGACACCGCGCGGCCAGGCAGTTGAGAGGAATAGCCACCGCTAACCCCAGAATCCGGTTCCTCGGCTCTGTGGGTTCGAGGCTCTGTGGTCCCCATTCCTGGCTGGCTGCTGACTGGGCGCTTGCCTCCTGGCCCTTCCAAGCATGCACGGCTGCATCATGTCCCGTTCCTGCGTCTGTGGCGCGCTCTGGGGGCTGGGCTGGGGCTCCGCGAGGACGCCCCCACTTTACGGTCGACTGGCTTGAGAGCTTGCTAATACCCTTCTTCACACACAGATTCTTGTTTGACTCAATAAGGCAAACAGGCACCAGGGACCTGGGATTTGGGTCGTGATCTTGGTGGGGCATTACTTTTTTTAAAGATTTATTTGAAAATAAATTTGAATTTATTATTCAATAAAAATAAAATTGGGTTAACTTATTTGAAAAGCAGAGTGGGAGAGAGAGATCTTTCACCCCGTGGTTCACTGCCCACACTGTACCAGGCCACAGTTGGCAGCCAGGGACTCCATCCTAGTTCCCCCTGGAGACAGCAGCGACAGGACTAGGGCCGTCATCCTCTGTCTTCCAGACATGTTGGTGGGCAGTTGGAGCAGCCGAGAGATCTGAGCCGGCATTCTCACATGGGCTGCTGGTGTCCTAAGCAGTAGCTTGAACTATTCTTTGCACCACAGTGCGCTAGCCCCTGGTGGGGTGTCTTCTAATTCTGCCACCCACAACGAGGTTGTGGAGTGACTCTGTGTGTGTATTTTACAATACCTCTGCACTGATTTCTATGTTTTCAAAAACCATAATCAGCAGTTACAGAAGCAGAGCGCACCGTGAGTGAGAAAGGGAGCGAAGTCTAAGGGAGGGACTGTGGAGTCCGTCCCCACGGCCCACACACGCAGAGCACCAGCCAGGATGTGACGCCTTCCTTCACATGGAATCACAGTCATCCTGGAGCTCTGTCCTTGTCTCCAAAGCCACACACTTACCCATGAACTCTCTTGGGCCAGCCAAGGTGCCCGGCCATCTGGAGCCCGGCAGCCCGGATCCCCGCTGGTGCCTCTGCCCCAGGTTCCAGCAGGGTCTGCCCGGGACTCCTGTTAGGGCTGCAGCACCCACTGAGGCTTGGCTCCTCC
The DNA here is from genome assembly GCF_017591425.1 of Ochotona curzoniae. Taxonomy (NCBI): domain Eukaryota; kingdom Metazoa; phylum Chordata; class Mammalia; order Lagomorpha; family Ochotonidae; genus Ochotona; species Ochotona curzoniae. The sequence continues at coordinate 3,828,183 of NW_024466389.1, forward strand.
ATCAGACAGTGTGGGCAGGGGGCCTCTGTCGGGAGCGATGCCCTGGTGTCCTCATAGCAGATTCATGCTGTCCCTTGGATCCGGTTCTCACTCCTATGGGACTGGGTTGGTCTCCCAAGAGTGGCTCTTCGTAAAGCCAGGTTGCGTCTTGTGTTTTACTTCTTAGCACATGTCTGCTTGCCTGTTCGCTACGAGAAAGTTACAAGAAGCTAAGCAGAAGCGATGACCCAATCTTCCACTCAGCAGCCCCGAGGGCCTTGAGCTAGCGAACCTCGCCCAGTCTGGAGCATTGTGCCACAGGATACAGACTCGGCACCAAGCTATGAGTGCTGGCACCATGGCAGATGAGACCGGAGCCCCAAATGCCAGATACCAAGGTTCACCTGCCTGCCATCTCCAGCCCCAGACTTAGGTGACTCTGTAAGACATGAGGCAGGCGCCATGCATGCAGACACCGAAGCATACTCTGAGGAAGCTTGGAGATTTTGCAAGAAGGTCTCCGGAAGTTGCATCTGGAATTCCTGACTGTGTCTCTGTCTTGGCTCTCGGCCTGGGAAGTTTTAATTCTGACAGAAGCGTGGAGACGTCAGGTTCTGCTTGTTAGGTAAAACCACTGCCTGCGATGATGCTACTTTGTGTCTCGGCTGCTCAACTTCCTTCCGGCTCCCTGCTCCTGCGCCTGGGAAAGCAGCAGAGAGCGGCCCAAGTCCCGGAACCCCTGCACCCATGTGCAAGACCTGGAAGAAGCTCCTGCTCCTGGCTGTGGTCTGGCCCAGCCCTGGTCATTGCAACCATGTCAGGAGTGAACCAACTGATGGAAGATCTCTCCCCTTTGGTGTAACTTTGTCTTTCAAACAAATAATGCTTTAAAAACAATTTAGAAAGTGATAGGGCAGTGGTGCCAGGTGTCTAGAGGTGACCTCATCATGGGCCTCTCCTGCCTTTGGGGCAACGGGAAGCAGTCACCATTTGTCTCCAAGTGAGGGCTTCTGAATTGGACACACTGCATTCCAGGCCCCCATCTCTGTCTGCAGAACTGGAAGTTCATGGAGTCAGCATTCCTGACTGTCAGAGGAGATGGTGGTGGGGCCAAACTCCTGCCTCCGGTCACACACCCAAGAGCCAGAGGCACTGGGGGTTCTCATCCTGGAACTAGGACATGAGTGGCTTCAATGCTTAGAATCTAGAATGTTCTGTCCCCTTGCCATTGCCAGACCTTCATTTCTTTTCTTCTTCTTCTCTCTCTCACTCTCTTTTTTTAAAGATTTATTTTCATTGGAAAGTTAGATACACAGAGAGGAGGAGAGACAGAGAGGAAGATCCTCCACCAGATGGTTCACTCCCCAAGTGACCACAATGACCAGAGCTGAGCTAATTTTGAAGCCAGGAGCTCTTCTGGATCTCCCACATGGGTTGCAGGGTCCCAAAGTCTTGGGCCGTCCTCAACTGCAGTCCTAGGCCACAAGCAGGAAGCTGAATGGGAAGCAGGGCCGCTGGGATTAGTACCAGCCACCATATGCGATCCTGGCGTGTGCAAGGCTAGGACTTTAACCACTATGCTATCACACCAGGCCCAGACCTTCATTTCTAAACTCCACTGTGGGGCACTGGGCACAGAGGTCTGTGTGTGAGCTCAGTGCCCTGCAACCTGCCCACATGGACTCCTTGGTCTCGCCCATCTCAGCCTGGGGTTGTACAGGGTGAACTCCTTTGCGAGTGTTCATAAAAACCTACTGTTGAAACCCTAGTTCTACAAGTGCACACAGCAGCAAAACAAACAAACAAACGCTGCCTCTTCTGTGCTGTGTAAGGACGGACTCTGGTACACAAATTCTGGTTCTTGGGAGGAGGCGAGGGCTGAGCTAGTTCCCTAGGCCAGGGCCTCCTGCTCCCGCAGGGAGCCCACAGGCAAGGCCAAGGCCAGTGGTCAAGCCAGGCCGGCCTCTGCAAGCTTTGTTTATTCTGGAAATATTTCTGGAAAACGCCTCGCAGGGCTCCCCTAGAGACCTGGGGGAGGCCCTGTGTAGTCCTGGGCCACATGGCGAGTGCAGGCAACCCGCTCCTCTGCTTCCAGCCAGCTGTCCTTTTGAACAAAGGCTTTCTTAGAACTTCCAGACTGACCAGGGAGACCAGAAACGAAAGTGGGAGGGCGTCAGACTAGAGAGAGACAAAGAAACAAAACTCATCTAGTCCCAGATGCTGTGGTGTGTGGATGTGGACATGCTACCAACATCAAGGTCAGGGACGAAGCTGATGGGAGGCCGTTCCCCAGCTGAGCGCTGAAGCTGTTTCCTGCCGATGTGTCCCTGGCCTGGCTGCTCCCTTCCCGGCTGCCCCTGCCTCTCTGTTCTGAGCCAGGAGGGCTCAGTTGGGTCATTTGTCCTCAATGCCCAGGGCCAGGCAGGAAGTCCCTGTGCACACTGAGAGCCAGACGAGACAGCGTCTCTGAGATAGCCTGAGACAGACTCTACCGAAGGCCCTGCCCCCAGGACAGGCCCCTGGTCAGCTCTGGTCTACCGGACCCTGTGTTCCCAGGTGCCCGAGGCATGACGGTCTCCCCAGTAAATGAGAGCAAGTGTTTCTCACCTTCTTCCCTCTCCCAGTTCCCCTAAAGATCATTTCTAGGCCCTGGTGTAAGAGCCTGGCTGAGCTAGGGCACAGCGAGTCTGTCCTCAAGGCAGGGAGGGAGATTCCTGGTGCCCCAGGCCCTAGGAGCTGGAAGCAGCTGGGAGCCAGGGCTGGACGTATGGGAAGGTGGGCTGATGGAACTCTGCACTCAGGCAGCCAGCCGATGCCAGAGAGGAGGCCCGGAGGGCCAACATGACCAGTCTCCCGCGTGTGCTTTGCTGCAGGCTGTGCCCCCACGTGCCCGTGGTGTGTTGGCCTGGGCCTGCTCTAGTTGCCTCTGCTGGATTGGATTTGGTTTGCTTCATTTATAGTGTAGGCATTATAGGAGTGCTGAACATGCAACTCAGGCAAAGCCAGGGTGAGATTCCTCTTTCTGGCCTGAGCAGGAAGGTCCCGCCTGGCTGCGAGCAGGAGTGGAAGTCAGGCTGGTGCCTCTCTCATCTCTATGTGGACTTGTCTGCCTTAGCTGGGTATTGACTGATTCCTTTGTATGTTCTTTCCAAGATACAAAATTCTTGCTTGAATTGTTGTTAAATTGCTATTTTATATAAAAGATTTATTTATTTATTTGAAAGGTGACGCTGCCGAGGGAAGATCCAGTTTACTGATTTATTCCCCCAGATGGCTACAACTGGTTGGACCAGAAGCCAGGAGCCTCTGTGTCTCCCACGTGAGTACAGGGTCCCAAGGCTTTGGGTAGCCCTCCATTGCTTTCCCAGGCCACAAGCAGAGAGCTGGATCAGAAGTGGAGCAGCTGGAACTTGAACCAGTGCCCAAATGGGATGTTGGTGCCACTGTTAAAATAGCTGTGCCACAGACAATGGCTTTGCCTACTGAGCCACAGTACTGGTCTGCCACGTGAGTGTCTTATCTGCCGGGCCAAACCCCCTGCCCTTAGTTTCTCACTCTGATTGCGATGGTTACAGAGAGATGGTTGAACGACCCAGGCCCATTGGCTGAGCTTCCAATCCTGGAGGTGCATGGAGAACAGGAGGAGGCAGACCCACACTGCTTCCTCCGAGCAGCCACCCGGGTCTTGGGTGAGCGTAGAGTCTCCAGCTAAGTGCCCAGTTGCTGCCTGCTGCCATTTCCTGTTGGAGCAACAGGCCTGCTTCAACCTGAAGTGGAAGGACATGGAGAAATCCAAAGCCCCTTGACCCTCACTTCCTCTAAGATTGTGAAACCAGAGGTGAGCGCCTCCCGTGGCGCAGAGCAGGCCAAAACAATGGCCCCTATTGTGGCGTGGGCGCTTGGTTCCTCTCCTCTGCACACAGACTCTTTCCGGTGGAGACGCTGAACAAAAGCAAACACCAGCCTGGCCCCAGGAGCGGGAAACACCGGCCTGCTGGGATCTGTGGTTCCAGCTCAGGCTGGCGTGGCCTCTGCTGGCCCGGCGCTGCTGCCTCTCCAGCTTGGAAAACCCTGGATTCATCGCACGGGTGGGAAGGGAAGGAGCACTTGGCATCCCTGACTGCAATGACCGGGAGCTTGAACTTGACGGCCGGCCGTGGCCCTTGACCGTGTGCTCACAGCCTCGACAGCACCCCAGGACCCTCTTGCTAACTTCCCCCATGGCCGGCGCGTGCTGCTCTGTGGCTGTGATCGCCCATCCCCAGGCCCTTCCACGGCATGACAGTTCCAGGAGGGACACGGGGCAGGCCGGCCCACCTGGATCTGGAACGTCCCCACCTGTGGAGCACTGGCTTCTCTTTATGCACTCAGCCATGCTCCACGAAGAACTAGTCCACAGCCGGACAGGGGCAACACGCCACACAGCATCTACAGAGTCTGAAGGACCAGTAAGTTAAGAGTTGGGTCCAGGCGCAGGGTCCACCTGCTGTGATGGGCAGCATAGAGGGCTTTGTACAAACCACTACACTGGGCGACCTGGGCCTGGTGTGGCCAGGAAGGGCAGCCTGGAGGGGCTGACTCACCGTGCGGGGGAGGGCTCCGTCCCAGCCGCCTCTGCTCTCAGAGGCCTAGAAGGAGCCCCTTGAAGACATGGATTTAAGAGAAAATAGCCCGATGCCTTATTTATTTAACTTTCTGTTATATTTTTACTGATGACCACAAACCCACAGGAAAGCAGCAAGCGCAGGCCACAGCTGTATTTTCCTGAGCCTCTCAGGAGGCGCTGCCGGCCGCAGGCGTGGGTGAACTTCCTGGAGGCAGCGGTTCCCTCCTGCACGTGGTCTGGCCACCTTCGGCATCAGCGAATCAGCAGTGACTCATGGCCACCCCTGGACCTGGGACCTGACCCAGGCCAGGCCTCTCTGCGGTCACTCACAGCACGGAGCTGTGACGCCCCTTCCCTTGGCCTTAGCGACCTGGCCACCTGTTTCCATGAGTTCAGGAATGCTTTGTCGAGTTTCCGAAGTCACACCCTCAGAGATAAGACCTTCCACGTGGAATGCACAACTGGGGAAAAATGAGACGGACGGATGCCAAGCCCGGCAGCTCATCTCTGTACAACGCCGACCACGCTGGCAAGCCGGGATGTATTTCCTTTGACGGTGACAACACAGCTCAAGTTTCCAAGTATCTATCACTCTCACATAATATATACTGCAAAAAATTAGATGCATGCAGCAATAATAGCAGTATACTAGGTAACGATCGCAAACACAGCTTTTAAATTTTTTAAAATATTTATTTATTTTTATTGCAAAGTTAGATATACAGAGAGGAGGAGAGCCAAAGAAGATCTTCCCTCTGATGATTCACTCCCCAAGTGAGCGCAATGACCAGACCTGAGCTGATCTAAAGCCAGGAGTCAGGAGCTTCCTCCAGGTCTCCCACATGGGTGCAGGGTCCCAAGGCTTTGGGCCGTCCTCGACTGCTTTCCCAGGCCACAAGCAGGGAGCTGGAAGGGAAGCGGGGCTGCCAGGATTAGTACCTGAGCCCACATGAGATCTTGGTGTGTGCAAGGCGAGGACTTCAGCCAAGGCCACCATGCTGGGCCCAGCAACAGCTTTTTTAGGTTCCAAAATCTTCTCACCAACATTCTAGCAAGATCTAGTACATTCCACTAAAAAAAAAAAAAAGGTGGGGGATGGCCTAATGACTAGAGTTTTTATCTTGCACGTGCCGGGATCCCATATGGACACAGGTTCCTGTCCCGGCTGCCCCACTTCCCATCCAGCTCCCTGCTTGTGGCCTGGGAAAGCAGTTAAGGACAGCCCAAGGCCTTGGGACCCTGCACTCAATGTGGAAGACCTAGAAGAAGTTCCTGGTTTTGGATCAGCTCAGCTCTGGCTGTTGCGGCCCCTTGGGGAGAGAAATTGGATGGAAGATTTTTCTCTCTCTCTCCTCCGTGAAATCTGACTTTCCAATTAAAAAAAATAATCATAATAAATCATTTTTTAAAAAGAAGAGTTGAAAAAAACAAAACTCAGAAGCAGCAGCGTTCTCACTGTTGTGACACCTGGCAGCATTTGTTTTTTATTCACTTCTCAGTCATCACCTGGAAAGAAAACCTTCTAGGACCACATCAATAAGTGCCAGTTTGCATCCCAGCTTTTCCACTTCCAGCCCAGCTCCCTGCTGACGTGCCCGGAAAGCAGCAGAAGGCCCACACTTGCAGGAGACCTGGCTGAAGCTTCAGGTTCCTGGTTTCAGCCTGGCCCAACCCCGGCCGCGGTGAGCCTCTGGGAAGTGAGCCAGCACATGGAAGGTCTCTCGCTGTAATCCTGACTTGTATAAACAAGTAAAAATCAGAGAAAATGGATCAAGCACGTTGCGGCCACGGGGCGTGAAGCTGGGATGAGATGTTCCCCCCAGGCCCTTGGCTCCCTGAAGGCTCCCGAGGACATTTCACGGCTCACAGTTTGCTAGCTATTCCTAGGCTGTCATTTGCTTCCTCTTTCTTTCTATGCTCAAGGCATCCCGTCGAGGGTGACGCCCTCGAAACCCACTTGAGGTCCTTCTCAGCGCACATCAGGATGCAGCGCCTAATCCTGGCTCTGGACTCTTCAAGCAGCCACCTGGACTCCAGGACTGCTCATGGGGGCCTTGGGACTTCGGCTGCCAAGGCCTCCAGTGGGGAGCACCAGCGCCCACGCGCTGACTGCTGAACTCACAGCTGTCTTCCGCTCCGCGCCAGCACTGTGGGCTGCGTGTCTGTCTCCCTGTGTTCCCAGGCTGCTGGGGTCTTGACCCGTGCACCCTTGGTCCCTGCACCTCTCCTCAAGCACGCACTCTCTCCCTGCAGGGACCCCTTCTCCCCCAGGCCAGAGCCCCCCACGTGGGTTTCCTGCCTCCCCACTCCCATGTACAAGGAGGGGGACAAGAAGGTGGCTTAAAGCTTTATTTAAACTTCTATTTGTTTTCTTTGAAAAGACAACCTTATAAAAGACTCTTATTTGTTTATTTGGAAGAGTGACAAAGACAGGGGGAGACATCCAGCTATTCACTCCCCGGATGGCCACACAGTAGAGCTGAGCTGATGGGAATCCAGGAGCCAAGAGCTTCGTCCTGGTCTCCCCCGTGGGTGCAGAGACCCAGGGCCTCGGACCATCCTCTGCTGCTCTCCCAGACACAGGCAGGAGCTGGATTGGAAATGAAGTCCTGGTGACTTGAAACTGTGTTTGTATGGGATGCCAGCATTGCAAACCGTGGCTTTACTTGCTGCGCCACAAAGCCAGCCTCTCTATTTTCTAAAACAATATTTAGCTGTGGTTATCTGATAGACAAGCATTTTGTGCTTCACACCTCAGATAGCCATGACAGCAAGGACCAGGCTGGGCCACAGCCCGGAGATGTGCATCTTCCACGGGGGCGGCGGGGCGGCGAGGGCGGGAGTGGGGAGCCAGCACCTGCCACTTCCCGGGGCTCTGTGTGAACCGGAAGCTGGAAACGCACATCCCAGAAGCGGGGCCTGAACTCAGACATTCCAGGGTGGCCACAGGGGTCTCTGCCAGCTTGTTGTGTTTGTACTGCAAGAAGCCCCACTCAGCCTCCCCTGCCCTGTGCCCGTGCCCGTGCCCCTCCCCCTGTCCCTCCCTGCCCGTGTTGCCCAGCCATCCGCACATCCCGGCACCGGTCCCCGGTGGGCAGACAGTGCCTGTGGCTTACCACCAGGGTGCGGTTATCTGCGGGGAGTGAGACCCCTACCCTGCCCAGGACATTGGACCGGGCCAGCGGCAGTCCGGGCCACCAGGGCATATCTGTGAGGGAGACACGCAGGCACACGGCCTTTTAAGGCTTTGTCCAACTTTGCAAGCTGGATGCGTCCTTCTGTTTTTCTTTCACTGCTGGTCCCATCACTTGAGCAAGCCTTGCAGGCCGCTAACTACGCATGTCAGCAGAGTACAAAGAAACGCTAAGAGGAAGAAGGGATTTAGAAAGTGCGGATGAACCCCCTGGAGTTAAGTGTGACGTTTCAACAGGAAGCTTGCATCATTACCATCTAGAATCAGACAAAGCCCAGAAGCCCTCGGGACAGTTGGAGCTCAAGTTTACCTCCCTGCGACTTAATCTATCCTTCTGCTAGCATGCTGGGATGCAGCACATTTAGGGATTTTAAAAATAGAAGCAGGACCAGGACTCTCACAGGAAGTGTTGCTGTAAATAGCCAGATGTGTCTTCCTCCCTCCTCCTAGTCATCTCCAAGATCAAACCCTTCAACGTCAGCGTCCTCAGTTAACACAGCCTACCTCAATCCTGGAATTTCAGTATTTATTTCTGGAAATGTCAAAAGGGGCCAGCTCTGTGGCATAGTGGGTACAGCTGCCGCCTGCAGTACAGGCATCCCCTGTGGGCATCGGTCCAGTCCTGGCTGCTCCACTCCGTATTCAGCTCCCTGCTAACGTGTCTGGGAAAGCAGCGGAGGACAGACCAAGTGCTTGGGCCCTGCTTTGGCCCGTCTTGGGCCTGGTTGTTGTATTTGGGGTAGTGAACCAGCAAGATCTGTCTGTAGCTCTTCCATTCAAATGAATAAACAAATCTTTTCCAAAAAGTAATATCAAGATGCCACTTTAAAAGAATTTGTATTTTACCTCAAACTTTTCAGTGCCCAGTTCATTTCATGTCTCCATAAGCTGTTTTAAAAATAAGAGAATGAAAAAAGAAAAAAAAAATACAATGGTATGTAAAAGTGTTGAAATCAAGTCTATGAAATCTGTGCCAAGACAAGCGCAGGGAAACCTGGCGTTGGGCTTCCCATGGCAACCATTCCTACGTTTCTGGCTGCCACTGCTGCCTGCTCATGATGGGCCCATGGATTCACAAAGAATTGGCCCAGGCTAACAGCAGGAACTCAGAACCCATCCCTGGTCTGCCACGTGATGGGCAGGAACCCAGGAACCTGTCCTGTGGCCCCCCAGGGACGCATGGGCAGGAAGCCTGCTCAGCGTAGACGGAGCCCCAGCCAGGCATGCGAAGTGGGCAGCAGCACCCCGATGGGGCAGCGGGTGTGCCCCCCGAGACGTCAGCTGCAGCGCTGCACAGCGCCCTCCGCCTGGAGGACCACAATCGCTGTGGGTGAATTGCTCTCATCCACTTCATGTTTTTGATTAACCATTGTGAAAAGCTGTCGGCAGAAAAACAACGGGCCTCTCCCCTTTGGGGATTTAAACAAAAGACAGATAAATGGGAGCGAAGGCACACATTTCTTTAAAAATCAATTATTTATTTGGAGAGAGAGAGAGAGGAGTTTCATCCAGGTTTCCGCATGAGTCCCAAACTCGTGGTCCATCTTCCGTTGTTTTTCCCAGGCAGGGAGCTGGATTGGGAGTACAGTAGTTGGAACTTGCACTGGTGCCCATTTGGGATACCAGCGTCACGACTGGCAGCTTTATCGGCTATGCCACACTGTGGATCCCTGCGGGGGGTGCGCAGGAAAGGCTCAAACAAGATTTGGATCTCAGTCAGTACTTCAAATTCCCATTTCCTAGGTATCTTTTCTAAATACATCCTCAGGGGGCCAGCGTGAGGACACAGAGGGTTAAGCCACAGAGGGATTGCAATGTCAGCATCCTGTAGCAGTGAGCCAGCCGGAGTCCCAGCTAATCTGCCACTGATCCAGCTCTCTGCCAATGTAGCCGGAAAGCCGGTGGATGATGGCCCTGGTCAGCCAGGGTGTTGTGGTCATCCGGGCAGTGAGGCAGTAGACGGCGTGTCTCTCCTCCTTGCTCTGTGACTCTGTTGGCTGAAGCGTGTCCTTGGCCTGAATTCCTGGGCACCACCAGCAAGCAGTCCATGGATGGTGTGCATGGATCTTGGGGCTCCCAGGTCGCAGGGGTTTCCTGGCTTGGGTGTAAGACCAGGAAGGGCTCCCACACAGGGGCTCTCAACAAGAGGCCCCGGCCACTTCTCGGGTCTGTGTCAGTCACCGTGAATTCCCACGCATCCCCAGCCTGGCCCGTGAGTCAACAGCTATTGGCCTGGGGGTGTGGCCACACTCTGAGTCTCCTTGCCTGACTCTGGCAAGATCTAAGGTTCCTTGGTCCTCACCCTCCTCTGGGTTGTCTCCACACCGGAAGATGTGGCTGGGAGGATCTGGGGACAGCCTGGGGGCCCCTTGACCATCAGCCCTGCCTTTGCCATCCCTGGTCACTGCGCAGGGCCAGCCCCAGGTCAGGGAGTGATGGATGAAGGACCTGCTTCCCCCAGGGCCTACTCTGTGTCCAGCTCAGGGACTGGCCTTTCGCTCTTTCTCCTGCTCACTGCATCCTCCGCCCCCAGGGAGCCCGTCTCACGTTTGACGCCATCTCTCCCATGGTAGATTCACGTCGACCAGGGAAAGACTCGCAGGGCCCCTCACCCTGAGAGGAGGGCAAGTTCTTCACTTACTCTCCAAGGTCACAGAAGTCTCCCCCAGGAGGAAGCAAGTGGAACACATCAGTGTGCTTCCTTCCCCCCAAGCAACCCTGTCTGTGATGCTGGCTGTGCCCTTGAACTTCTGTACTCCAGGATTATTGTCACCAGTCGAGACAGCAGAAGCCATGGCAGGCCATGGCTTTGGTTCAAGAGCTTGCTTATTGGCATCTGGCTTCTCCATTGTTTAAGCCAAACTAGGTCTCAGGGAAGAGAAGCCAGATAGGGTGCAGGGTCCCAGAAGCCCACCTCTCCCCGCAGGTCCCTGCGGGTTGGGAGGGTCCATGGCCTGCAGCCAGCGGCTGAGATCCCATCTCTGGATGGACTCTCTTTGACACCCATGTTGAATGGCAAGCATGGGTATGTTGAGGAATGGGGTGCTGAGCCCTGGTAGTTCCAAATGCCCAGGTCTGCTCTCGCCTCCAGCTTCCTCTTTGTGCAGCCCCTGGGTGGCTGTAGTCGGGGCACCACTGGATCCCTGCCAGCACTGGAGTCCTTGGCTTGGGCCAGTCCAGTTTGGCTATCATGGGCATGTGCGGATTGGGGGAATAACCCGGCACAGGAGAGCATGTTTTTTTCTTTTGTTCTCTCTTTGTGTGTCAAATAAACTAAGAAAGAAAGAAAGAAGGAAAGAAAGAAAGAAAGAAAGAAAGAAAGAAAGAAAGAAAGAAAGAAAGAAAGAAAGAAAGAAAGAAAGAAAGAAAGAAAGAAAGAAAGGAAGGAAGGAAGGAAGAAAGAAAGAAAGAAAAGAAAAGAAAAGAAAAGAAAAGAAAAGAAAAGAAAAGAAAAGAAAAGAAAAGAAAAGAAAAGAAAAGAAAAGAAAGAAAACATGATGATGCTTTGGGGAGGGCCCCCAGGGTGGCGAGTTGGCCCTGAGCGTGTCAGACTTCGTGGTTTGCTTTCCATCAGCCTGGTGCACTGAGGCACAGGGGGCTTCCCAGAGCACGTGCAGAGGACGCAGGTCTCAGGCAGCCAGATTGGGGCTGGGGAAGCGAGAGCCTCTTCTCCATGCCAGGTTCATCAGCAGGAGGGAAGGTTCTAGAAGGATCTCAAAGACATTCTGAACAGTTGCGGAGGCCCCGAGGTTGGGCAGGAACCGGCAATGACGTGGTCTCTGAGAGCCGTGGCTCTGTCCTCCACCGCCTTGGACAGGCAGGCGCTGCTGGCTGAATCTCTCCAGATTGCCCCAGAGTGTGTGTGCAGCTTCCATAAAAGGAACATAAAGTCTACAAGGAAGGGAGGAGGCCTCCCGGACCCCTGCGTCCTGACGTGTCCCCGGCAGCAGGTGGCTCAGACGCATGCCTTTGTGTAAAGTAAGAGGAAGATGGCCAGCTTCCTCTTATGAAATGGTGTACGGTTTCCAAGCATAAGAGGCCTAAAACCCTGTACATAAAGGAGCCCGTTTTCTAAAATCCAGTTCTGTAAACAACACCGCACAAGGCCTGGAGGAAGGCCGTCTGATCGGATTGTTTGTTCCGTTTCTCAACCCTCAACATTCCAGCAGGCGACTCGTGGTCATCGGAAGGGAATGCATCTAGAGCTGGCGCCCTGGGGATCTCTACCCTTCCCACTGCCGGCTTCTGGAAGGCAGAGTTACAGAAACAGAGGGAGATGGGAGAGAGCTCTTCCATTCACTGACTCACTCCCCCAATGGCCACAATGACCAGAGCTGGGCCAGCCACCCAAAGCCAGGAGTTTCTTCTGGGTCCCCCAAATGGGTGCAGGGTTCCAAGGAGTTGGACCATCCTCCACTACTTTTCCAGGTCACATAACAGGGAGCTGGATTAGAAGCGGAGCAGTCAGGATTTAAATCAGCACACCCATAAGGGATTCTCAGCATTGCAGGCAGCTGCTTAACTTGCTACACCACAATGCCAGCCCCTGGTTCGTGGTTTGAGCTTATTTCATGATGACTCTATGAGAAAAACAAAGCCCTCTTGCGCTTATTGCTTGGGAAGGTATTTCTTTCCCTCCACTTGCGTATGTGTCCCAGGGCCCCGGAACCCTCCTAAGCCAAGTCACTGTGAAGATGCCTTCAGGAAGGCCTTCCCAGAGCCATGGCTGGACTGTGGCTTCCCCAGCAGGTGGCGGCTGCTGAGCTGGCACAAAAGGCACACCCTCCTGAGTGTCACACCTTTCTGAGTGGTCGTAGCAGCAGCTTCTCTGACTTCACACCCTAGCGGTGCCCGTCATAAACGGATCCTCTCCATTGTCCTTGGCTCATGAAAAATTGCTTCTAGAATCTTCCTGCAGCACCAAGGATGCTGGTGTGGGTCCTAGTCCCCTTCAGGAGGACTCTGAGGCGTGGCCATATGGGGAGTGACCCAACAAATGGAAGACCTATGACTCTGTCTTCCTCCCTCTGTCTCGCTCTCTCCCCTTCTCTGTGTCATTGGTTTAAAAATAGATGGTATTTCAAGTGTTGCCTGATGCTTTTCCTCTCCCTCTGGGCATTGTATTTGAATGTGATTAAAGGAAGGTTTGGGGCCAGCAGTGGCTCAACTAGCTAATCCTCCACCTCTAACCATCCCATATTGGCACTGGTTCATGTCCCAGCTGCTCCACTTCCCATCCAGCTCCCTGCTTGTGGCCTGGGAAAGCAGTAGAGGACAGCCCAAAGCCTTGGGACCTGTACCCACGTGGGAGACCCGGAAGAGGCTCTTGGCTCCTGGCTTTGGATACGCTCAGCTCAGCTGCTGTAGCCTGGGAGCCCTCCTTTCCTCGCCCTTCAGCGATTTGTTTACTTCCACATATAGCTGTGTGCACATGCTCTGAGAAGCCTACCTCAGGCAGTGCTAGTGCTGGGTGGCCATCGCAGAGTCCCCAGCTGAGCCGGTGCAGCTGGCGACACATCCAGCTGTGTGATGTGGGCATCATTCACACTTGAGTCGTGGACTGAAGTGTGCCATTGTGTGGTGAGACTGCTTCCTACAGGATTAAAAAATAATAATGATTTAGGCCTGGCACAATAGCCCAGTAACTAAAACCTCATCTTTTAAGTGCCAGGATCACATATGGGCACCAGTTCGTATCTTGACAGCTCCACTTCCCCTCCAGCTCCCTGTTTGTGGTCTGGGAAAACAGTCGAGGACGGCCCAAAGCCTTGGGACCTGCTCCCATGTGGGAGACCCGGAAGAAGCTCTTAGCTCCTGGCTTCGGATCAGCTTACTTCTGGCCATTGCAGCCACTTGGGGAGTGAACTGAGCAGGTTGAAGTCACAAGCCAGGAACTCACTCTGGGTTTCCCCACAGGGGGGTAGGCGCTCACACATTTGCTCCATGCCTGCTGTCTCCAAGGAGAAGAGCAGGGAGCTGGGTTAGCAGCTGAGTAGGCAGGCCCCAAAGCAAGCAGCCAAATGCAGGCGTCCCGCTGCCAGCCTGCTACCCAAGGCCCCACCCCAAGGGGAGTTGGAAGCAGGGCATGATAAAGTAATTATGAAAAACAGTAAACAGGGCCCGGCGCGGTGGCGCAAGTGGTTAAAGGTCCTCGCCTTGCACGCCCGGGATCCCATATGGGCGCCGGTTCTAATCCCGGCAGCCCCGCTTCCCTTCCAGCTCCCTGCCTGTGGCCTGGGAAAGCAGTCGAGGACGGCCCAAAGCTTTGGGAACCTGCACCCACGTGGGAGACCCGGAAGAGGCTCCTGGCTTCGGATCGGCATAGTATCGGCCCATTGCGCTCACTTGGGGAGTGAATCATCGGACGGAAGATCTTCCTCTCTGTCTCTCCTCTCTGTATATCTGCCTTTCCAATGAAAAAATAATAAAAATAAATCTTTAAAAAAGAAAAACAGTAAACATAGCGGCTTTATCCCAAATAGCTGAAAACTAAAAGCAACCAAAACCTTGTTCAATTAGCAAATGAATAAAGCAAATGTGATTCCTCCAGACACTGTCATGTTCTCCAGGACAAGGAGGCCACATGCTGGACCAGTTAGAGGAACAGTTTCTGCTGCCATGAGGAGCCAGTGCTAAAGGGCCGAGTCCCAGGATGGTGGGCTGTGTGCCAACTCCGCACGTGTGCTCCGTTTTCTGCAAACTTCAGATTTGTTAGAAGGCAGTCAGGATCTTGGTGAAGCAAACACTAAATGAGACTGGAAGGTGAAGCCGGGACTGCTCCATTTGGGTCACAGTTCCCTGAGATTGTGGCTTTGTCTTGTGGATTCGCTGGCAGGCAGGCGGAAGGCAGCCCAGGTGTCACAGCACTCTCCAGCCCTAGAAAGGAAACAGACCTGTTTTACAGGAGAGACGGGCTGACGCTGAGTTGGGTTTGTCCAGTCTTCATTCCTAAGTGACAGGCGATATGCTGGGTGATGCCCATGGCCACACTTTCACTACAAGTTCAAGGTGTTCTCGTTTCGGATCAGTCCTGGCTTATGTGATGTGGAAGGCCAAATGACACCAGTCGCTGTTCAGTAGATTTGTCAGATGTAGGACTCAGGGCTTCCCACGTAAGGTCTGTGAGAGCCCACTGGTCCTTCGGCAGCAGAGCTGTGCTGAGGCTGGACCCTGGGCATGGTGGGTTTCTATGCCTCGCTCCTGCTCAGGTTTTCTGCAAAGGGCTGTTCCCGGGGTGGTTCCTTGGCATAACAGGCAAAACTGCCACTGGCAGCACTGACTTCCAGTAGGGGTTCAAGTCCCAGCTGCCCCGCTTCCAATCTAACTCCTTGCTAATGCACCTGGGAAAGCAGTAGATGATGGCCCAAAGCCTGCACCCACAGGGGAAACCTCGAAGAAACTCCTGGCTTCTTTTTTCCTAACTCTGCCTTTCAAATAACACTAATTTTTCAAAAGGCTGCTTTAAAGTCAAGCTTGGAATGGTGTTCTTGTGCTGGGTTCCTTTCCTGACACGGAGGGACTTCAGACCAGGGAGTCCCTGTCACGTGCACAGACGAATGGGCACAGTGTCCCTTTGGCACCACAGCTGCTCCTGTTGAGTGGCACACCTGCCCTGCCACAGACGTGAAATGACTGTACTGGCTCAGGTCACGTTCCAGGCCAGGGCATTCATTATTATGGCTGGGGATACTGCCAGAAGGAGGAGAACCTGTGACTGTCTCCAGGCAGGTGTCTTGATTGGCATCTTACTCCAGCCACCTGCTGCCAGCATGTGCAGGCCCCTGTGCAGCCACATGGGAAGTGCGAGTCTGCCCTGAGTCAGCCAGGCTGGGAGTGTCCCAAGATCAGTGGTCCAAAGAACTGGGGTGTTCTGATCCTGGAGCTTAGCATCCTCCCTGTCACCCCCAGCCCAAACAACGCCTGCTTTCAACAACTAAGCCCAAAAAGAAAGTCTTGCAACACTTCCTGCGGGCTTGCTGAAGTCCAGACGGGGCAGCGGGGAACGGCCCCAGCTCCGTCAGCAGATTCCTGGCGGTTAGTGCACGCGTGTTTGCACGCCACGGCCAGTGCTGGCATTCCTGGTGGGTGTGTTTATTTTGCCTGGGTCAGGAGCGCACTGGCTGGGGGCCCTTTGGGGTTGATACCGGCTGGAAACACGTTTTTGTTTGTTTGTTTAGTTGGGGGGTGGTGGCTGTTTAAGTTAATCTGAAGGCTGCTGGTGCAAGCTTAGACACTCCGGCGCTGTCTGGAGGGCAGGGTGCAGGCTGGGGTGCTGCACCCCTCTCTGAGGGAGCTTCTGAGGATTTGTCCTCATTCCCCAAGGACAAAGAACTTGGTCATGACCTTCTAGCACTCAGAGGGCTGAGCTGCCCTCTGCATGTGTGAGACCCCATGGCGGCTAGGCCCTACAGCCTTCACAGCCAGTCCAGAGGGGCACCCAGGGTCATGCTTAATTTTATCTTAATAAATACAGAAACCAGAAGGATAGAGGTCATTTTCCTTCTGGGCTCTGAGTTCTTCCGGATTCCGGAAGTTTTCTCTTTAGACAAGAGCGAAAGGCGTTTGCTTGCCCTCTGCCTGGACCGGATACGTTAAAGGGAAAGGGGACAGACTATGTGGACGTTAAAACTTTGTAAAGTTGCACAAGTATTGGGAAATGAAGATATGTTTAAAATAATATTCAGTTTTTATAAAACCAGAAGTTTTCAAAGGGCGGGGGCGGGGCGGGGCGGGGCGGGGCGGGGCGGGGCGGGGCGGGAAGGTACCATCGCAGTTACCTGAGTCTCAGTTGCTGGAAAGGAGACGTCATTTCATCGCCTCATCTTTAGGATCCCAACCTGCGAAGGACAGAGCTCAGAGAAGCCTGCATCCCAGGAGCTGATAGGGGCCCAGCTCTCGCTCCATCCTAATGTGCTCACCTCCAAACGTCCCCTGGCATTTCCACCTGCAAGGGGCTGAGTGCCGCGCTGAGCGGGTGCAGCTGCTGCCAGCAGTGCCTGCATCCCATGTCAGGGCTGCTCCACTTCCCACGTGACTTCCTCCTCATGCGCCCGGGAGGCAGCAGATGATGGCTGCAGTGTCTGAATTCCTGCCACTCACATCAAGACCCAGGTGGAGTTCCTGGTTCCTCGCTGTGGTCCAGCTCAGCCCCAACTTGCTGCAGCCACTGGGGATGTGAGCCAGCAGATGGCAGATCAATCTTTCTCTTTTCTTTCACTCTCAAATCAATAAGCTTTTCAAAATAGTGTTCTGAAGACAGGTGGATCTTACCAATGCAACCAGCCCATTACTAACTCAGGAGAAGCTTCTTCTGCATTCCCTTCGGGGCTGCTCTGTGCACCCAGCCCACCTGTCAGGCTTCCTGGCAGTCCTGGCACAGCGGGGAGCTGAAAGTTCGGCCCCATGGGCACCAGGCAGAAACAATTGGGAATGCAGTCATGGGGAGAGGGGTGGTGGTAGCGCCGAGCGGAGCAGGCAGCGCATGAGTTCTAAGCTTCTCCAGGCGTCTGAAGGGGGTCATTCCCGCTGTACCCCTGTGGCCTTCAGAGCGGCCACCTCGCCCTTGTCCCCACCCCGGATGTCCAGGCCTTCTGACCACAGGTGATGACAACTTGATCTCATCCAAAACACGATCAACAGTGTGGAGCATAGAACAAGGCAGGCGTCCTGTCTGGGGCCAGGTCCATCCACCGTCTGGGTCTGCAGCTTGTGGGAGCCGTTCCAGGGGTTCCCCGGACCCGGAAGGCCAGTTAGGGCAAGACTTTCTCTCAGCACGGGAGGCACGAGTTGCTTCGTGTAGGCACTCAGTGTGTCGGTGGTGAGAAGTAACACATCTCTCAGTTCCTGGGAGTGTGCGGAGTGATCACTCGGCCTTTCTGTGCCGACCACCTGGCACTCAGGCACCCAGGGACCCTGTGGCAAGGACCAGGCACCATTATTCTCGGCCCCCTCCCCTGCCCACTGTCCACCCCACCTTTGGGATGGGGCAAGGGCCAGAGCCTGAGGTTGTCACAAAGTCGATGCCAAGGTCATCCTGCCAGGTCGGGAAGCTGCCCGCCGGTCGGGAGCTCCCGAAGCTGAGCTCGGGGGGAAAAATGACCCCCAGAGGCCCCAGGCGCCCTGTGAGCCCCGTGAGTCCTTGCTCACTGTGCCTCTTCCATCGAGCTGGGCCCAAGTGGTGTTCGCTGTGATAAATGAATAACAGCAAGTCAAGCGCTGACTCCGGGCCTGCTAACCTTCTGAGCAAATGATCAAACCCGAGAGGGCATCGTGCGGTCGGAGGTACAGGAGGGCTCCGGCACTTGGGGTAGCCTCCCAGGGAGGGCAGACCCGAAGGTGAGGGGGCCGGTGCGAAGGCCGGTCTTTGGCGCCAGAGCAGGCTGAGCCAGGGCACAGGGCAGCCTGCTGGCCTCCAGAAGATGACCTGGGGTGAGAATGGAAAGCAGCCCACAGACGGGGCAACAGAGTCTTTCTTCGCTGTAATTTTGCTGTGGATTCTGTTGCTGGGAGTCCAGTGCAGAAAGTGTCTGCCAATGGGCACGCAAGGAGGCAGCAGGAGTGGCTGACGTCCCAGGATGCCTGCCACTCGCACGAGAGCCCTGCATAGAACTCTCAGCTCTTTGTTCTGGGCTCTGCCCAGTCTCCGTCTCCCAGGGGGAACGAATCCTGGGGCACGGCCCCCATCCTTCCTTTCTTCCCTGTGTGCCTCAGTCTCTCTCTGAGAAATAAGCAATTTTGTCACTGCAGCCTCAGATCTCTGACTGCATCAGGGTCAAGGTGCCAGGAGAGATGTCCCTGTCCCCTCCCCTCCCACTTCCTCCAGCCCCAATCCCGTTTTTTCTTCAAGCGACACAGGAAAAAAAGCAGGTGCCCAGTAACAGCCTGGCCCGGGTGCCTCTTTCTTGCCCAGACTCCAGGCTACCTTCTCACCACTTCCCCTCTCATTTAAAAGATGGGCAGCTGCTTCCATTATGTTGTCTCCCTGCTGCTTCTGCCTCTGCCTCCTCCCACGGGGTCCTTCTCTTCCTGTGCCCCCGGGGTGTGGCTATCCCAGCGTGTCCATCCTTAGCCCCCCAGCATTCAGTCTCAGACACCATGACCAGTCCCAAGCCTGCCCCTCTAGCCTGCCTCTCTCCTCCTGGAGTGTGCATCGGCTCCAGCATGACCTTGCCAGCTGCCCGGCTCTACTTTGGGGAGCCTGGTAGCTGCTCCTGCCAGCCTCCCTGTCTGGCCGCAGCCTCCACGTGTGCGCCAGCCTGTTCTAGCCACTGCAGCCCTGTGCGCCTCCCCTGTCTCTGCTTTCTTGGTTAAGCAGTCCTGGCGCCCAGGGACTGTGTCCCCTCGCAAAACACGAGTGGGTGCTCGTGAGCCCTACTGCGAGAGTCCCAGCCTCCGACAGCCCCAGTCCAGAGCTCAGGACTGCTGGCAGGGGTGAGTAAAACCTCCGGGACAGGAATCCCTGATGCGTCCTGCTGTGGCTTCCTAAAGGCACAACGTGGCAAGCCAAGGCCCTTGACTTACTTATGAAAAACCCAAACATTAAAAAAAAAAAAGGAGACCTAAGTCTCACTCCACAGACCATCCATTTAAAGCGCGCAGCTCAGTGGTTTTTTAGGGTATCCACAGAGCTGTGCAATCATTACCGTGATCTAATTCCAGAATAACCCAGCGGGCATGGCCTGTCTCCCCTGCTCCCTTCAGCCCCCAAACCAAGACCAACCCCTGTCTGCCTGTGCAGATGCTCCCGCTGGAGGCATGTTCTATAAACGGACCTGTATACTCTGTGGTCTTCTAGATCTGGTTTCTTCCACCCCACTCTGGGTTTTCAAGGTTCACCCACGTCGTGGCATGCGTCAGAAGTCGGTTTCCTCCCATCCGTAAATCATGTGTCATGCGAGGCCAGGCCACACCCACTCATGTGCTCTGAGGCTCAGGAGTGCCCTGAGCTGTCTCCAGTGCGTGACTCTGGGGGAGTGGCATGGGCAAGAAGGTTGGCATGTACACCTTGTGTGGCCGTGCCTTGGTTCTCCTGCACATCATGTGTGCCCCCACCAGGGAGGGGAGCTTGGAGGAACTGCCAGCCGCCTGCACCTGCTGGGTGTGAGACCTTGTCCACACCTCGCCCTATCTGTCATCGGAACAGCCTCCTCCACAGGTGTGCCTGAGCCTGTTGCTGTTTTTATACAACCTGCAAACTAAAACCGGACTGTAAGTTTTTAAAAGGCTGTAAAGCATTCCTCTGTACACACACACGGATGTGTGACAGAGTTCACACACAGCACACACATGCACAGGTGTGTAGTAGAATCTGCACACACAGATTGTGCCCAGAATGCAAACCCTGCCAGCTCGGTGCTGGCCTGGTGGGTCTCTCGGGAAGCCCTGGCTCTCCTTTCCCATCCTGCCAGCCCCTGAAGGTGCAACTTCGCTTTCCTGGGGCGAACGTGGTACCATTCCCTCACGTTTTGTGAAGCTGGCTTTGCACAGGATCCACGGTTACCACTCTCTTCATTTCCCGAGAGTCCAGGATCAGCTTCATTTTCTTCTTTCCATTTTCTCTGTGTATCTCACTCATGAAGGTGCAAAAGAATAGGCCACTTGGCACTTGGGAACTTACGAGATGGCTAGCCAGGCCCCGAGCTGTGGGACAGTGTTTGGGGAACACCTGCTGGCGACAGGCTCCAGGGCACATCCGTGGCAGAAGTGGAGGCTTGGGCACAGCCACGGGCCTGCACACCTTGCTACGGCCTCGCCACCTCTCTGAATGCCGCTTCATCCTGGTGCCTCACCTGGCAGGCCTCGGCTCTCTGCGTTCTCCAGGTGGCAGCATTTGGATGGCTGCGGTTCCTGTCACGGCCCTACGTATGTTGCGGTCACTGAGCTATCTCCTGCATCGCCGAGGCTCCCCCGACCCGTCTCTCAGCCGCCCCTGGGGTGAGGTGGCCATCCGACTGGAATTCACCAGAGAAAAAACACAGCGAGTACATGCATCACTTCTGGCGGAAGCTTCAGAGCCCAGATGCGTATTGTCCTGCTGCCTTCCTCACGCTGCGGGCTCCTGGGCACAAGTGGCAGCTGAAGCCCCATTCTGCCGGGGCAGCTCTGCTGCCCAGAACCTTGCCAACCATGTTGAGTGTGCCAGGTTTGATGCGTTTGGAGATGGAAGAGGCTCGTGACCTGACTGTGGAAGTTCACTCCACGTGATGAGCTGGAGCTGTGGCTATAGGTGGGAGTGACTGGGCCCTGCCAGCTGGAAGGGACGGGGTGACAGATGTATGCTGCCCCTGGGGATGTCAGCCGGGGTGGTCACTGGCCAGGACCAGCTGCCGGCTTTGCTTCTCCTCTGACAGGGAGAGTGCCCTCAAGGGCAGTGCCTGTCTGCCCACTCCCCAGGAAGGGCGTCCCGCTATGGCACGGTTTCTTGGCATAGAGATCACTCCATGCCTTTGGTGTTCATGCCGCATTGAACCACGTCTGGTGCCTTTGGAAGAAAGGCGGCAAGGCCTGGGCATCCGCCACACAGCCTCAGCACCCCACTGCCCAGCCCCGGGGCACTACACCGCTGTCACCACTGTCGTGAGAGCTGCCTTCCCCTGGAGTCCTCGTTCTGTGCCTGGCTCGGTCACACTGTTTTCTGTCACATTCATCCACCTTGGTGTTTAGAAACAATGACACAAGTGGCGTAAACACCATCTGGTACTAATTTACCAAATCCCTCTCAGCACTGAGCTGTAGATCATTCCAGAAAACACCAATGAGCATTGCTGGTCGCTGGTCTAGGCAAACCGTGGCAGCTGTGTTACTCCTGGAAATCGAAGATCAAACTGAGACGTGCAAACGCCAGCCCTGGCCCTGTGTGGCTGCCACAGCTGGCACAACTGGTATGGCATGGACTTGCTTACAACTGACGGAGAGGAGCAAGCCTGATGACACCTGACTCAGGAAGTGACGCGGGCACAGGGAGTGTGAGCTGGGTTTATGGGTTGCAAACTCCTATCACAAAGGTTGATAAGAAAGGCTCCAGGCACTGGCTCTGGTGCGTGGAGGATTTCCTATGGCCCAGTGAGAAACATGCAAGGATGAGTCATTCCCCAGAAGACGTGTCTGAGGCACAGACAGGTGCACACACGCACGTACGCCTCACGCCTGGTCATCAGGGCCCCCGAGGGAGGGATGGACGCTCAGGAGGATGTGTGGACCGCCCCCTTCTGGGTGAAAACAGAAAGCACAATCGGATTGGAAAAGAGAAGGCAAAGGCAGGCACAAGGAGCTTTTCCTGGGGTGGTTGGGGAAGGGCAATCAGAGATGAGGGCTCAAGGGTCTTGCAGCACTTGCGTTGCACCAGCAACGGCCCTGGGCTTTGCAGTGGGTAGAGACACCCTAGCGGGTGGAGCCTCCCGGTGGGTGGAGCTCTCCCAATAGGCAGAGCCATTCCAGTGGGTGGAGCTGTACCAGTGGGTGGGGCTGTGCCCGTGGGTGGGGCTGTATCTGTGGGTGGAGCCATTTCAGTGGGCAGAGCTGTCCCTATGGGTGGAACCACTCCCAGTGAGTGGAGCTGTCCCAGTAGGTGGGACCATTCCCAGTGAGTGGAGCCATAGTCTGTATTCTGCCCACAATCTCTTCCTTGACTTCAGTTGCCCGGTACTGTCAGAAAGGACTCAGAAAGTCCTTATCGGGTACTTATCCGGTACTCCCAGGACAAGCTGCCCCTGTGCCGTGGCTGTCTCCTCCTCTGTGTTGGCTTCCAGGCGAGCGGCGGAGGCTGTTTCTGAGTGCTTCAACACTTTGCAGCCGCGTTCAGAGCTGTGTCTGCATCCATCGCATAGGTGGGACAGACAGGTGTGTCCTGAGCGTGGGACCTTCCCCCTATATGGTCAGATCCTCAGCCTCCGCACTTCTTCCTTATTAAAGTTTAAAACATTTGTTTGTGTTTATTTGAAAGGCAGAGAGCCAGCATGCCTGCAAGGGCCAGGAACCTGGAACAGCCTCTCCCAGGTGCATGGCAGCAGGAAGCTGCGATGACCAATGATCAGAGCAAAGCCACCCTCCCCTTCCCCGGGCGTCCTGGGGGGTGCCTAACCGTGCTGCCTCTGTACTTCCCTCCTGGGTCTCTTCTTCACTGAGCTGGATAGAACGGGAGCTTTCACTCTGGCCATGCACCACTCTTTGGGAATTTAATCAAGGCATCCCATGAGAAGGAAAGAAAAGAAATGGCACAGAAGGGGGTCTGGCCCCTCTTCCACCATCCTGGGAGGGGGTAGGAGGTCTGTACCTCCCTTCATGCTGACCCCCCAAGGGCTTTCCCTGACTCTGATATCTCTCCCTCTGGGTCTGGGCTGTTGCCACCCACCGGCTCTGGTCTCCCGTGGAGGGCTGACCAGAAATGGGACCAAAACACTGCAATGAAAGCGGAGTTGACACAAACAAAACCAACACGTTTGGGATTGATGGGGAGACAAAGGTAGAGAGTGGGGGTGGAGCAGAGACGGAGGGAGGGAGAGAGAGAGCAGAGCTCTGGCACACATCCCAAGCAGCTCACCCACAAGCTGGTTTAGGCCGGTGAGACAGAGCCAGGGTCACGCGACCATGCCGCGCCAGCAAACAGATGGTATATCATTAACAAAACCCAGAGCTGCACTTCCTACACTCTGCAGGGTGCCAGCGACCCAGGCAACTTAATTAAAAACATAAAAAACCCAAGTGACAGAAGTCCAGGCTCCCCACCCCCTTCAAGCTCTTTCCAGCACAGTGTGCAGATCTGCCCCTGGGGGTCGGGGGAGAGGGTATGGCCAACGCGTGGGGCATTGCACAGTCAGCATCCGGAGCAGGATGAGTCCAGGACACAGGACACATGAGGACCAGGCAGTGCACACACAGTGAACTCTAAGTAGGGGGCCAGGGTCACTTTTTGTGTAAGAACCAGGATCATGGAGTGGTTCTCTGGAACCCCAGAGCCCTCTAAGAGGCCAGGACAAGAGCTGGGTGGTTTTGGCCGGATGCTTCTAGAAGCTATAGCACAGAGCCATGGACAGGGGGCGCTCAAGAGCTCGAGTGCTTGTGTCTGCATCTTATCGGTCTCAGCACGTGCGCCTGCAGCTCTGTGAGCCTTCTCCCATTGTCAGGAAGAGTGGGAGGAGCAGGGCAGGGCTCTGGGCAGAGTCCGAGCCTTGGAGAGTCGTGACCCCACTGCACCATGATGTGGGTGCCTTCAACGGAGATGGTATCAGAGAGAGCAAGGCAACCGAGGCCCAGGGAGGCAGTGCTGAGCTGCAGGCTGCCCTGGCAAAGCAGGGAACAAGCCTAGCTCCATGAAATCCTGGAGCAAGGGTCCAGGGTGCAGGGGAAGCCAATGCGGAGACGCCAGCTTGGGCCCTACTTGCAAGGGTTTCATCCACACACAGCAGGCTCCCAGGAGCATCTGAGCCCTGCACCCACTGACCGAGACACAGGCAGCCTCCTCTGCGTCTCCATCTCCTTGGATCTGATCAAGCACGGACGGGAAAAAATCAGAAAAAAATTGTGTCTTTCGTGAGCACATCCTGCCTTGTCCCCTGGGACATTCTTCCCTAAGTGCACCCGCACAGTGGGTAGCCACCTGCGTGGCATTCACCTTGTAGCAGGTGAGAGGATCTAAAGCATGTGGCAGGAGAAGACAATGCAAGCACTTCAGCCGATGGGCGCCAGGGACCGAGCAGTCTGCGATCTGGGCATCCATCACGGGTCCTGGAACCACAGGCCCCTGTGGATGCCAAGGAATGGTGGCATGTGCATTTGACTGCCTGGCAGTCCCTGGGGTTGCTGGCCTTTCAGTGGGGAGGGCTCTGGGTTTTCAGGGAGACCCTGGCGAGGCAGAGAGCTGGACTCTTTGAGCACGGCCATGCAGGGTAGAAGTCGGGCAGTGGTTGCCATGCCGTTTGGAACGCCTGCGTCCTACACGGGGGCCCCGCGCTTGAGTCCCGGCTCTGGTTCAGAGTCGGCTTCCTGCTCCCACGGCACTTGGAGGCAGCAGGTGGTGGCGCCAGGACTTGGGTCCTCAACAGCCCTGGGAGCCTTGGGGGGCCGCTGTCCTCGGCTGCTTTCCATCCCTGGCTAAGGTATTTGGGGAGCGACACAGCAAACACAAAGCTGTTGAGGTTTCTTGGGGTCTGTATGGGATTGATTTCCCAGCACACAAGCATCCAACCCCAAGCAGAAAGTCACAGAACCCTGATGGGGGAGGATATTTTAAACAATGAATGGTTTAGTCCTTTGGGGGTCTGCATACAGAACATCTTATCATTCTTGAATAATGACTGTGTTGTTCATTTCTAATATTTATGCTTTTAGATCACTTTCCAGGACCAGAGCAGTAGCTTGGTGGGTTAAGCCATTGTCTGCAGCGCCGTTCCACTTCTGCCTCCATCTCCCTGCTAATGCACCGGGGAGAGGGGTTGAAGACCGCCCATGTGCTCAGGCCCCTGCACCCACACGAGATACCTGAGTAGAAATTCTGGCATCAGCTTAGCACAGTCTCAAATGTCGTAGCCATTTGGGGAGTGAGCCAGAGGATGGAAGACCTTCCTCCTTGCCTCTTCCTCTCCGTTAATTCCACTTTTTAAACAAGTAAATAAAATCTGGAAAAGGCCATTTAGTTTCCAAGCAGTTGAATGTTCTGTCACTTTCCCAGGCGTATTAGCAGGGAGTGGAGTCAGAGCAGCCGGGACTCGAACCAGCGCTCCTACACAAGCTGCTGGCGCCACAGAAGTGGTTTGGCCTGTGGTGCCGTTACGCTGGGCCCTCAACGTTTTTAATTAGAGGGCAGCACTTAGGGTGTGACGAGTTAAGCCACCATTTCTGCTGCTTGCAACTCATGTCAAAACGTTCAAGTCCTGGCTACTCTGCTTGTGATTCAGGTTCCTGCTAATGTGCCGAGGAGGCACCACTGACAGCCTGTTAGCCCTGTGGCGGATCGGGCTGAGCTCCAGGCTCCTGGCTTCAGCCTGCCCCAGCCCTTCCTCTTGTGGCCATCTGGGGAGTGAACCAGCAGAGAGATGATCTTGCTCCCTCTCTTTCTCTGTCACTCTGCATTTCAAATAAATAAGTACATTAAAAAATATCTATTAGACATTTGAGGTGAAATCAATTAGAGATTTTATCAGTGCTTTTTCGTTACCACTGAGATTATTGCATATGTTTTTCTCATCCAATCTATTCTTTCCGGGAATGACTCAGCTCTCAATATATCCAGGTGAAGGGCCCAGTCGGCCAGAAGCCAGGTGTGCCCAAGACTTCTGACACCACAAGTTCAGGGGTCCCCTAGGATCCCCCTTGCTCATGGACTGACTGCAAATCTGGGTGCTGAACTGCTTTGGGTTCCCTGGAATGACTCCCAGGACAGGGGTCACACTCTGCAAACTGCGGCCATGTTATCCTCCCACAAGGACACAAAGCAGGGCCAGCCCGTGGAGGCGGAGCAGAGGCCACACTTCCCTGCCACGAGCTGCCCACCAGGGATGCTCCAGCACCCACAGTTTGGTTGAGGCGCCATGACACGTCCTGTCCTGGTCAACCTGTGGCCGATCTCACGTGCCTCCTCTCCACACACGGTTGGTCTCCCTCCGTGGCCCCATCCGCCTCCTGCTGAATCATCTCATCAGCATAACTGACCAGGTGTGTCCAGAAAGGCCCATAGGGAACAGCAGAGGTGGTTATTAACCCCAAGGAGCTCAGAGTTTAAAGGTTACATGGCAAGAGCTGGGACAAAGGACAGGTCTCTCCTGGGGTCACCGTGCCGGGACTCATCCTTTCATTTCTGAAAGAGTGACAGTGTGGCTGCTGGATCATGTTGCTAAGCCAAGGAAGGCTTTGCGACTGTGCAGTCTTGCCTGACTTTTTACTGAAAATCCTGCTGCTCTCACAGGAGGCGCCGAGGACTGTCCCCTTCGCTCTGTGAGTTGGGGGTTGTCAGACTAGATTCTCGGACTGGATGGTTTCGATGAACTCCCTTGCAAAGTTTCCGAAGCGGTGAGATTTTCGACAGTTCCAACTTCTTTAATAACTGTAGAAATCATTGCTTTCTATTTCTTCTTGACTTAGCTCTAATACATTACATTCTTTCAGTAGTATATCTATTTCACTCCTATCTATTTCAAATAGGCTGGTGAAAACTGCTGAGCTCTAAATCTCTGTTGGGTTAGTTGCTAACCACCTTTGCCTGGGGTTGTGGTTAAACATTTGCCGTTGTGTGTGGACGTGCCTGGCACACCGCAGGTGCCCGGTGAATATTCAAACCCATTCTTCTCGCTCTTTCCAGGAGTATGTCCTCAATGATGTCATGTGCATTTGGTAAATATTGCAAACAGGATGTGCATTGTGAATGCCACTTCTCTTCCCGCCTTAGATGACTCACTGCCACTAAAGGAAAGATTTGTATGCCTCTGGATGACAAAACTTTGCAAAAGAGGCTAAACAATGAACGCCTCTTCCCTGGAGCCCCTCCTGTGTCGGCTGTGAGATCAGAGCACAGCAGCATCAGCCTCAGTGACACACAGCGTGGAAGCTCTTTGTTTGCGTATTTGCGTTAGGGCGGTGAGAGCATGACTTGGGCAACCTAACTGCATTCCCAGGAACTTACAGAGATTGACACAGAGATCAGAAGGAGAGCCGGAAAGCCTGAGAAGCGCCTATGTGTGAGGGCAGGACAACGCGAGAGAGCGAAGCTCTGAAGCCAGTGCCTGGGAGACAACCTTCGCTCCTCCTGGACTCAGCGGTGTCTCCCAGATCTTGTCTGGTTGCTTCTCATTTCCACCAGCACGAAACGCTGTGGGTCTCCAGGAGAGCGGGTTCATGGTCTTGCTGTGGCCCACTGTGTGGCCAGGGGAGCCTGGGCCATTGCTCTGGGCTAGCTCTCTGCTCTCTAGCAGGCAGCGGACAGAGGAAGTGTGAAATGCTCACACTTGGGCAGCTTGGGAAGCAAAGCTGCAGACTTAAACTGCTCTGTGTGTCCTGGCTGGAGGGCGGAGTCAGCTAATATTCCGTCATGAGGCTGATGGTGGAGAACCTGGGTGCCCTGCACCTGCTGCTGCCTGTGGCTGCTCCTCTCTGGCTGTGCCATTTCAGGCAAACCGTTTCACCTCCCTGTGCCTGTTTCCTCAACCGTGAATAGAGAAGGATGGAAGTGCCTTTTTCAAGGTGTAAGGATTAAACAAGTTGGTACCCGGCAGCCCCTCCTCCCCCTTATCCGTGGTTTTGGTATCTACCATTTTGGTTATCTGTAATCAACCATAGTCCAAAATTATGCGATGAAAAATTCCAGAAGTGGACAGTCCTTAATGTATCCACAAACTTTCGTTTATAGTATTCTGTGAGCGTTCACTTGCTGGGAATCCAGCACTGTGTGTGGCCCTAGTTTGTGGGTCGAAACATGCAGGTAAAAGCCTCACTGGCTGCAATTTTGCATACCTGCTGGAGGTCTGGAATGGCTCCCTGCTTCAGAGGGGCCTGACCTGAGCTCAGGGCTCTGCAGGTGTGGGGTTTGGGGAAGCAAAGGCTTGGCTGCAGTAAGGGGAGCCTCCAGCTCTTGACCAGGGTCTGTTGAGCTCAGAGTTTCAAGCTTCAGTTTGATCTGTTGGCAGGAAAAAGATTTGATGCTCAAAGCCAGGGGCAGCTGATTTGGGCCTCTGCTTTTTACAAGAGTTGAAATGCAATCTAAGTTACAAATGTGGAAAGTGATTCCTGTATAACAGGGGATAAATCCCCACACTCCCTGTCAGCCTCTCAGCTTGGTGCAAAGCTCTCGCAGCCTGAGATGTGGGTTTCTGTGCACCTGCTGGTGCTGGTCACATGACCCAGGACCCTAGAGCTGTGGGCCAAATGTGCTCCACAGCAAACACTGAATGAAGATGCCTCTGGGCTGCACAGCATCTCCCGACCTTTGTGCCCCTCGCCAAGGCTTCTCAGGAAAGCTTCACCTTCTGCAGATGATTACAACAGGAAGGATGAGAAGGAATGGCAAGTTCCTGTGCGATTTGCACTCCTCGGAAATTCTCCTGAAACAGTCCAGGAGGTCTGTGAGCTCCGTGTCAGTGGGGAGTGGAATCCCTGCAGCAGTAATGTGGCGAATACCCTTGAGAGTCACGCAGCAACACACTTACACGCACTGTGAGATGGGTGCTGGGGGAAGCATGGGCTGCAGTCTGGGCACAAGGGGCTTCACTGTGTCTGATCAGTGGTGAAGAGAGTGAGGCTCGGGGGGTACCAGCTTCAGGCTCACGCAGCCAGCCAGTGCTAGAACACGGATTTCAAGCCAATATGTCCAGCCCCATCATTCATTCTCGTTCACTGTATCAAGCTGCATTTCACTTGCAGTGAAATCTTGGGCTTTCATGCAAAGACCCTTTTTGAGTAATCTTTACGTCTGGTAGAATGAGTTAACAGGAGACTATCAAAATTGCACCAAGAGGAAAAACATCCAAACTCGTGACCCACATAGGAATGATAAGTTATCCTCTATCCAGGGTAAGGAATATAGAAGGCTCAAGAAAGTGTTTGGGGAAAGAGAAATATCAAAGTGTGACTGCTCTTTCATCGCCAGCCGGAAGTGAAATTTATTTGGTGTTGTGTGTCTGCAAGAGTGACCCAGCAGCTGACAGCAAGGAGAAATCAGCTTACCCCATGCGAGAATCTTAAGCCTTCAAAATAAGACTGCTGAGTTTGAAAAGTGCTAATGCTCAAATATTTAAGATTGCAAATGATTTATTTTCAGGGAGATATGCATCTAAAGTCAAATATTGACTTTAATAATGGAACATTCAGCATTTGGCCAGAGTGAAACTTTGGGACACGGGAGTGGAGCTAACGTTCTATTTAAGGCAGTGACGTTTGTGGAGACTCACAGGACGGAGGTTACAGTCTGTCAAACACAGGGGAGCAAGAACTCGACAAAAGCCAGCGTTCTGGAGCACCAGGGATGGCTGCGAGCCGCCGCGCCTTGGCACACAAACTAGAGGAGAGAAGAGTCCCATGGCTAGCAGATTAGGAGGGCAACGCCTGCTCGGTGTGTTGATCAAACATTGACCAGACGTTCTCCTACCAGGGGTTAGCAAGGACGTGTAAACTCTGGACAGAGTTAAAGCCCGTCCCCGAACAGGGTTTTCTTGGGAGGGTTCAATGAACCAGATCATTGCATCAAGAACACAGCTGACTGCCTGACACAGCTTGCTGAGAATGTGAAGGGTCGTCTTCAAAGAACAAAGAAACGCTTTCTCTGCAGAGTTCTGCAACAGACTGGAACGTCGACGAATGGATCCAAAGATGAGGTCCAATTCCTTACTGGCTCTGGAGATGGATGTGCAAGTGGACGCCATCTCTGTCCAGCCAAGGGGAGCTCCCAACCCTCAGCCTGGCCCTGCTTGAGCCTGGGGTTCAGGCAATACCCCAAATCCAGGTCCTTGAGAACTCATATGGGCTTCCAACAACAGAAGCCAAACAGGACTGCGAATGCCCTCTGCCTCTTCTCCAGGCCAGATGGGCGGTGGAAGTGAGCTTGGAGCCGTTGCCATGGGAGCTCCACCTCACACGAGGCTCTCATGAGGTCGTCAGACTCACCTGAGGTCATCAGTTGCAGACTAGCCACAGCAACCAGGTGTGGCCAGCTGTGCTCCCAGCAAATCCATGATTTAAACTGTCTGGAGTTGACGCTGTCAGATTCAACATGGAGTGAGGAGGAATTCTATGATGAGACTTGTCTTAAAGAGCACCTAGGTTTATAAACTTGGGGCTAGGAGTTGTCCTGGAGCAGAAGGTCAGCGGCTGTGAAGGCGGGCTGTCCCGCTGCGGTATTTCAGGACTGGGCAGCACCGTGGTGATGAACGCAGCTCGTGGGTAGACAGCTGGCAACGAATCGTGTCCTCATCCACAACAAGAAGCTCAAGCCCACTCTGACTCTACAAACGGAACGCATTTGGTAACGCAAAGTCAGTGAAGCACTCTGTGCGGGTGGCCAGTTGGCCCAGAGGTCAATATACCATTTAAGGGCTGGAGCGACGGCTTAACTGGTTAATCCTCTGCCTGCAAGTGCTGTGATCCCATATGGGGGCCAGTGCATGTCCTGATTGCTCCACTTCCCATTCATCTCCTGACTTATGACCTGGGAAAGCAGTGAAAGACGGCCCAAAATGTTGGGACTCTGCACCCATGTGAGAGACCTCAAAGAAGCTCCTAGCTCCTGGCTTCAGATTGGCTCAGCTTCTGATCATTTATGGCCATTTGGGGAGTGAACCAGTGGGTGGAAGATCGTTTTCTTTGTCTTTCCTTCTCCCTATAAAATGCTTTTCCAATTAAAAAAAAAAAAAAAGATTTGGGATGTTGGTGCTTACAGGGTGAGGATTTGACCATTAAGCCATCACTTCAGACCCTAAATCTGTAAAAAAAAAAAAAAAAAAAGACCCCATTTAGGACATCCATATCTCACACTGGAGTGTCTCATACTGTTTTTCAGCTTCACTCTCCACTCCAATCATCCTGCTTACACGCTCCCTAGGAGGCTGCGGACGATGGCTCTAGGCCTCAGATCCCTGCTACTCAAATGGAAAATGGGAACTGAGTTCCCGCACCTGGCTTCAGCAAGGAGCTGCTGTGGGTATTTAGAAAGTGAGCCAGACGGTGGGAACATGCTCTCTCCCCCTCCCTCCCACCTAAATATATGAAGAAAAAGGAAAGGACAGTATGGATAGGTCCCAGTCCGTGCCACAATAGCCAACGAAACTTGCTCATGGGAAACTCTTGGAGAGAACTCAGATAAGCACAGCACGTTAAGAAGAGTCGTTATTGACTAAGCTTAGCTACAGCAGCTCCAGCTACGCTCCAGGAGCCGCTCCACAGGGCAGACAAAGTCAGGGGTTTTTAAACTCTTGCCCTCCAATCAGATTGACGGCCACACAGGACAAAGTTTCCATGCACTGAATTAACTAAGTGACAAGAGTCAGAAAAGGAGCTGCTGGAGCCCAGAGTTTCCCTGTAGTTAACTAACCTAAAGTAGCAGAGATTAAAGCCTAAAGCCTAGGAGTGGTTGTAGGAAGGGTGGCTGTTTCCATGCTGTCCACACTATCAATTACCCCAGCCAATGCTAGCTAATCAAGTAGCTGCACCCATCACAGAAACACCCATTGAAGGGTGAGATTTGACTTTCGGGTCCCTATTTCCTGTTCTTGGGCTCTTAGGGTAGCCACCACCAACCAGGCTGTGAGCTCAACAATCTTCAGCAAGTGTGACTGCTGGCTAACATGTTGCCAGGAGTGCTCAGTGTGGGCCAGGAGACAGAATTAAACCAAAGAGCGATGGAGAACTCGGGTGCCAGCCAATCCTTCCCCACGCTGCACCCCTTCTTACAGAAACCCATGGTCCTCAGGACACTGTACCCGGGGGTCTCACTAGAGCCCACACTGTACTGACCTCACAGAGGCGTGGTGGCTGGCTACAGTGTGCGTGGTGAGCCTAAGAAGGAAGCCCTCCCACTGCACAGAGGACCACAGTCCACAGGAGGAGGGGTCAATGCAAGCCAGGCTGGGATCCTGGCAAATAAAGACCCTGAGGGTCACTCCAGACTTGGCCCTCCACCTCCTCCCCGCACCTGCCATCTTGACTGGAGAACACGTGGTTGGTTTTCACGTTGTCATTTAGCTTCTATAGTTGGTACTCAGCTACTACCAGCGGCTGGTATTTGGGTATTACGTGGAGCCCAGGCCCAAGCATGCCAGCCCCGGGAGCAGGAACTCTCTGCAGCTCTTTCCCACTGTTGTCCATCCTGTGTGCACGCGAGGAAGAGAAAGTAATGTCCTCTGCACAGGAATTGAGAGATGCTGGCACAACTGCTTGGGGTCAGACACGATGCAGAAGGAGTGTCAGCCTGGCTGTGAGTGAGGACCGAAGAATCCAGTTAAACAATACACTGAGGTGCGAGTA
This sequence comes from Ochotona curzoniae, assembly GCF_017591425.1. NCBI lineage: Eukaryota > Metazoa > Chordata > Mammalia > Lagomorpha > Ochotonidae > Ochotona > Ochotona curzoniae. The sequence goes on from NW_024466389.1 coordinate 3,860,900, forward strand.
ATGTCATGTGTGTGTGCATCTCCCTTTTGCCATGATGAAGACTTCATCTCTGCCACTTACACAGGGGGTCCACAGCAGATGCAACGTTGGTGTATTGATGGATGGAATCCACCTTTTAGTAAAGCTCGATCACTGCTCAGCAGCTCACTGGTGCACATGGGTGTGGGCGGAAGCGAGCTGCTTGCTCCAGTCGGGCTGTGCTGGGCCGGGTTACATGTCTCTGAATTTGTTTGAAATAAAATCTTATCTTCTGATGTAAAATCAAAACCCAGGAAAATAAAATTAATATTTAAATCTGTAAGAAATACCATGTGTTGTGTGATCTCGGTACTTGTTGAATTGTGTGGTTAGTGATGCATTTTAAGCCTATAACTTTATAGTGAGCTGAAGTTTTGTAGCTGCAAAAATTAAAGAAAAGGAAGGAAGGAAGGAAGGAAAGAAGAGAGGAAGGAAGGAAGGGAGGAAGGAAGGAAGGAAGGAAGGAAGGGAGGGAGGGAGGGAGGGAGGGAGGAAGGAAGGAAGGAAGGAAGGAAGGAAGGAAGGAAGGAAGGAAGGAAGGAAGGGGGAGATTCAGAAAAAGAGAGAGAAGGAAGGCTTTGTGATTATTTCTTTGGAGTTGTGCCTAGGAAATACATGGAATCCTCTCTCTTTACAGGAATAACAAATTTTTAAAAAGAAAGGCAATATGTCAGCATTGACGGCTTACAGCTTATAACTCACAAAACCACAGTGGGAAGTTTCCTGCAGGTGTGTGTCCTGTGTAGGTCATTGCACAAATCCCCAAGTCTGGGTGATGACCGTGGAGAAGGGCACAGGCCAACAATCCAGGCACTTTACAATCGCAAAACCGAAATTTGGAATTTAGCGTCCTGCCCTCCCACGGAAAGCATGCTGGTTAATGTGAAGCTTGGGTATTTTAATATGTTTGCTACAGTGTGGGGTGGGGCCCGCCCGCCCGTAACAGTCCTTGGACCCAAGGGTTTTAAAAACAGTCCTGGAGGAGATAAGACGCCTGCTTTGTGTCCCTGATTGTAGAAAGGCACAATCTTGGCATGTCTACAGAGATCCTAGAAGTTTCGAGATAACCCACACTCAGAAACGGCCGCTGTTAACACTAGGATTATGCTGCATGCTTTGTAGGGCTTCACATCAACAGCTTTGCTAACCTGTCGTGTAACTCGCCCTTTCAAAGGATACTAGGCAGTGAATTTAACAGATTCATGGAGTTGTGCAGCCATCAATGACCTCTTTGGGTTTCAGAATTTTTTCTCCCTCCAAAAAGAAACCTTGTACCCATTTGTAGTCCTTTTCCTGTTTCCTCTAGAGTCCCAGCCCTGGGCAGCCCTGTACCTGCTGTATTTGTGCCTTTGCCTTTTCAGGACACTTCGCAGGCCACGTGGTCTGCTGTGACCTCCCTCAGCATAACGGTTTCTGGACAAGAGGGCTGCCTGCACCTGGGCATGCTGGGAAGGACGCGAGGACTGCCTGCACCTGGGCATGCTGGGAAGGACACGAGGACTGCCTGCACCTGGGCATGCTGGGAAGGACGCGAGGGCTGCCTGCATCTGGGCATGCTGGGAAGGACGCGAGGGTTGCCTGCATCTGGGAATGCTGGGAAGGACGTGAGGGCTGCCTGCACCTGGGCATGCTGGGAAGGACACGAGGACTGCCTGCACCTGGGCATGCTGGGAAGGACGCGAGGACTGCCTGCACCTGGGCATGCTGGGAACAACATCTTTACCCACGTGTGAGGCCTGGTGTGGACGGATGCCTTCACATCTCTTGGGCGGGTAGCCTAGGGATGGAATTGTTTGAACTCCATGTTTAAACGATTGAAGAATTTTCTAGAATATTCTTCAGACGACTGTGCCATTCTGCATCCCTACCCGCAGGAATGAGGGAGGACTCCAATTTCCCCACATTCCATCAACTAATTTTTAATTATTGCTAAGCTGCATGAGTGGGTATGAAGTGGAGAACTGATTTTTGAAGCGGGAGGAAGGGGGCCAGCGCTCAGGCATGGTAGGCCGTGTCCCCTGCAGTGCCAGCATCCCACACGGGCACCAGTTTGTGTCCTGGCTGTTCCACTTCTGATCCAGCTCCCTGCCTGTGACCCAGGAAGGCAGCGGAGAATGGCCCAAGTCCTTGGGTCCTGCATTCATACAAGAGACCCCGGAACAAGCTCTTGACCCTGGCTTGGGGTCAGCTCAGCTCCAACTGTCGAGGCTATCTGGGGAGTAAACCCAATGGAAGATTTCTCTCTTTCTCCCCTACTCTCTGTAAATCTGCCTTTCAAATAAAAATAAATAGACCTTTCAAAAAAAGAATAAAGGAGGAAGAGAGACAAAGAAATGTGCCCTGTTTTGCTCGTTGCTTCTCTGTGTGTGACTTTATGATGGCTTAGATAGATAGATGGATAGAAACACTCCATCGCACTGCAGCAGTGTGCGTGGAGTTCTGCCGAAGGGAAGCTGGGTCGGGGAGTCTGTCCTTCACCTCCTTCCGAGGACCCCACCCGTGCCTGCGGGTTCCTGCAGACACCAGCCTTTTCCCAGATCTATCCTGCATTTGTCTTGCTGTGGGCTAAAATGTGGAACTGTCTAAAATCATCAATGGAGGTGACCAAGATCTGCCCGGAAGGCTTCCACTCACACACTTCTCCCTGTATCTGTCCCCACGGTGCCAATAATAACATAGGCAGAGGCTTCCACACTGTAATCCAAGGAAAATATCACTTTATTTCAAGTGTCCTTGATGACCAGCGCATTTTTGTACTGGAGAACTCCTTGATTCTTGCTGGTTTGTATGACCTATTTACACAATTTAACCTGTGCCTTTTGTGTTTGCCAAAAATATGTCATCAGTCTTCCAACTCGGATGATGGCAATTTTTGTATTCAGAAGCATTAAGCATTTATCTATTCAAAGGTCAAAACTTTTCAAAATTATGATTCCTTGATTTGGTTCTAGACAATCTTTCTTCATCTCTACGTTATGACTAATGGTTTTTGTTTTCCTCCAACACCTTCATACATTTTTAAACACTCAATCTTCTAAAATTCACAATAAACTTATTTTGTGTAAGATGTGAGGTAGGGATCTAGCTTTTTCTTTTTTCTAAATCATGAACCTTTTCCCCCAGACCATTTATTAAATAATCTTTGTAAGAATTGGAATGCTGTCTTCTGAACACACACAATCTTTGTGTTTCCTCGTTGTTTTAGTTCATGTCGTTTAATAATTATCTTCAAAACTTTCAGGGCAAAATCTCCCCCAAGGCTACTTTCCCTCCACAATACTTGTCTACTGTCCTTCCGACATTTCTTCCTAACAAAATCGTACACTATTAACTCCTTTGAACGTGACGTGTTCAGAATCAAAGTGAGAACAATCATACAGAAGCGGCGTATTGTGGAGGAGATTCTGTTTCCAGGGACTGTCACGCCTCATTTGACTAAATCCTGGGGTTGCTTTGAGTCAGATCTCCCCCGGTGCTCTGAGAGGCTCCCCCTCTCCCTTCTGCCCTCCTCACCTTGCCTACTTTGGTTGCCACTTGAGCAAATGGAAACACCAGCGGAATGGGAATTTCAGATGGGCTCGACGCAGGCTTTCGGGTTAGCATGTCTGTGCAGGGCTTTATCTGCTTCCGCTCTCCCTCCGTCACTGGGTTCAGACAGCAGGTGTCAGCCCAGCACTCCTCAGGCCCTCCGCCACAGAGAACCATCAAATCCCTGGGCTGGGTCACTGCACATTTGTTTAGACCCAGGGAAAATTGGGGAGTGGAGGATAATTTAAAATGTATGTATTTATCTATTTACTCATTCATCTGAAAAATGTGTTTACTTGAAAGTCATAGAGAGAACCCCCGACCCTCTGTTCAATCCCCAGACGGCCGTTGAGCCAGGCCAAAGCCAGGAGCGTCATCCAGGTCGCCCACGCGCGTGGCAGGGACCATCTTCTGTAACTGTCTTTAAGCATGTGAACAGGGAGTCGGATTAGAAGCAGAGCAGTTGGGCACAAACTGGCACCCATGTCGGATGCTGGTGTGGCGGCTGGTGGCTTCACGCTCTTACCACAGTGACAGGCCCTATTTATTTATATTTTTAAGGTGTTTGTTTGTTTACTTATTTGGTGGGGAAGGGAGGATGGAAGGAGGGAAAGATTGAGAGAAAGACTGTGACAGAGGATTTCCAAGTTCACTCTCCAAGCCTCCACAACAGCAGAAGCCAGGAGCCTGGGATTCAGCCTGGGCTCCCATGCGATCCTGGGCCCTTGTATCAGATACCTGTTACCACCCAGGGGAGGTATTCAGCTGGAGATTAGCATTGGAAGAGGATCTGGGACTTGGGCCCAGGCACTCTAAATTGAGTGTCGGTGTCTCAAGCAGCACTTTAAACCTTAAGTTTTCACGTTGTATTTTAATCCTTCCCTGGGAGACGAGAGAAACCATGAGGCAGGGAGAGGCAGTATGCTGGTGGAAGCACTTCTCCAGGAGCCAGATGCCACAGGGACCTCACCCTGTTGCCCAGCAGCCACAGCTGGCACCACTTTTGTGCGTCCCTGCCTGCCTCCTGCATGGCCCCTGTCCTGTGTGACCTGCTCATCGCCCAGCTCAGACTGCAGTGAGCCCTAGGGCAGAGTTGTGCGGGAGGGGAGTTTAAAGGGACCCAGAGCCAGCCCAGGCCCTGCTGGGTTTCCAGCAGGAGGGAGGCAAACACGTGACTTGAACTCCAGGTGGGTCCTCAAGGCTGAGGCAGAGGGCCTGGAGTGGAGGAACCTTGGGATTGCTTCCTGTGCTTGCCGGAGCTGCTTGGTGAGATGTGCTGTGTAGATGCTGGGTCCTGTGAGCCACAGGTGTGCTCCAACCAAGCCTCTCTCCTCCCTCCCACACCCATGGCCATCCAGCGGGCATCCTAAAGTCAAAAGGGAACAGAGAAGGACGTGGGAATCAACAAGGAAACAACGTCACATGTGGACAGCACGTGACTCAAAGCAGACGGCCCTGGGGAAGGGGCTGCCGGGCTCTGTTGAAACAGAAAGGCCGACAAGGCGCTTTGGTAAAGCAGGGGAATTGGCTCCAAACCCATCAGGTTGCTCATGTCCCCAGCCAGCAGCCCCTGACAATCCTGTCAAAGTTCCAGGGAGTTCTGGTCCCCTTGTGCGGCCTCTGACAGGGCTGTAAGATCCAGAACTGCAGCTCCATCCAACGGGCAGATGGGAGCCTGCTGGCAGCCCAAGGAAGCGGCCAAAGGCGGGCATCTGAACTCCGGCCTAAGCAAGCTTGGCTCAGGCGCTCTGCCCGTGTCTGCTGTTGTCCCTTTGGCATTCAGGAGAAGTGACATCACTGTCTCCTTGCCACACTGGAATGATGAAACGCTGAGAGAGGGAGCTACCCGGGCAGGACGGCGGGCCACGAGGCGCTCAGCACGCCGTCCCTCCCGGGGACGTGCAGCGTGCGCGGGGCTCACCCAGACTTGTTGGGCTGGGCAAGCTGTTGTGAAGCAACCACTAACAGAGTCCATCACTGCTGGCAAAGATATCAGAAATGTGTGTCTTGGACGAGGACAAGAGAAAGCCGCGTTACGAGGCAGCAGCTGGCGGAGTGTTTTGAACTGGACCAAGTCTGGAAGGTTTACAGAAAGAGGCATGTGTCCCCAAAGCAATGTTCTGTGTCGGACTCTTCTCAGTGACCTTCAGGTCATGGCAGATGGCCTGGAGGGTGACCATGGTGGCTGCTGCCCCTGACCCCCGGGGACACCCAGGAGGGACCCAGGACAGCTCAGCATCACGTCCTCTTGCTCTCTTTGATCATCAGCTGCCAGCATGAATGAGCCAAGGACTGCTGGTGTGCGTCCACCGTGTGCAAGGCATTGCGGCCAAAACCGCAAGGATCCGAGATGGGTTTCACACCTGCGGCTAAGGACCCTGGAGGAAACTCAAAACCATGGCCACCAGTCTATTCCCGAACGGACCGCAGGCTCATGTCCCTAGGATCAGACTGGTTGCAGACGCCACGGAGCTGAGGCCGCCTGGCCTGGGGATGTGACCAAGCAGCAGTGGCAGTCACCCCAGGGCAAGGTGGTGAGAGCCTGGACCAGGTCACAGGAAGAGTGAATAAGACATGGAGAAAATGGAAAAGGAGGACAAATGTGAAGCCAGCAACAATGTTGAAGTTTCTACAAGTTTCCAGAAACACAGAGGGGTGGTTGGCTGAGAAAGGGAGGAGAGAAAGTGTTAGGCGTTGAAATGCAGGTGCTGAGCACATGCCCTCGACTGAGCGGGCGCTCCAGGTTCCAGCCGGAGGAGAGACCACAGAGTGAAAAGCTGATGCTGCAAGAAGGGGTGCCGAAGGATCCAGATGTCCCCTCCCTCCGCCCTTCTCTCTGTTAGTGCGCCCACTCCACCTTCTAACATTTATTTCTTTGAAACGCAGAGTGACAGAGGAAGAGAGGGGCAGGCGGAGACAGAGAGCTTTCATCTGTTGGTTAACTCCCCAAGTGGCTACCAGGAGCCAGGTGACTCCTGGTGACCCCTGCGTGGGTGCAGGGACCCAAGCTCTTGCACCATCCTCCACTGCTTTCCCAAGTGCACTAGCAGGAAGCTGCATCAGAAGCGGAGCATCCGGATTTGAACCCGTGACCACATGGGATGCCGGTTTTGTAGGTGGCAGCTTGACTTGCTACACCACAGCTCCGGCCCCGCCCCCCTTTTAAAACAAGCTTTATCTTTTGTTTCCTAGCTCCCTTCCTGTCAGGTCCCTGTAATCCACTGGGTGGGTCAGTGTGGCTTTTATTTAGAAGCTGGTGATTTGCGAGCTACAGAAGTGCATAGATCCTTGTATGCTCTCATGTTGATGTCATTTCAAGCTTAGCAACAAGTAGCACGGAGCAGACAAGGGCCGGCCTCGCCGCGGGCTTCTCTCACACGTGTGCGTCAGTGAGGGCCGCAGAGAGCTCGTGGAGAGGAGCTGGCACAGAGCACGTGGCAGCCCCTGAGATCAGCACGTTTGGCAATATCTCAGGTAATGGAGGACATAGGAAAGACCGGTAAGGTCATCTCGCCAAGCCCCTTGCCCTGCACGCCACGACAAGTATCACAGGGTCAGAAACGGAGATGTGTGGACAGCAGTGGGAGACAAGCAAGTTTAAATGTGAGGATCTCCACTTGATTTCACGTGAGTAAAGATGTCAGCATGCAGATCATAGAACATGACTGCTCAGCAGTACCCAAAGTGTGGGTTGTATGTGTGTGTGTGCACGTGAGCACCCGTGTGTGTGCCCTTGTCACTGTGGAAAGGGGAGGCCGTCGGAATGTGCTCACCATCACCAAAACATCATTCTCACCATCATAATTACCATCGCCATCCTCTTCATCATCGTGTGACCACCCTCAGCCTCACCAGCACCAACATTGTCACCACCGTCACCAGCACCAATACCATCATCATCACAGCTTGCGTGAGCATAGCAGTACAAGGCTCTGGGTAACCCTTTGCAAGGCCCATGTGATCAGCTGCACCTGCAGGTGAGAGCTCCAAGGATCTAAAACGTTAAGGTTAGTGCGGCAATGAGTTAAGCAAGGGGCTGGGAGGAGTCGGGCCTGCAGGCAGGAGTACCATTCACTGAGGTGTGGGAGCAGCACCCAGAGCCCATGCCAGCGTCAGCTTCCTGTCCCTTGTGTGGTTTCCTGAGAAGCAGGAAGGAGGCAGGATCTACAGGACAAATGGAAACCCTCCCCTGGTGGGAGCTGGTGGAATTTACTGGAAAGAAACTGCGAGGCGAATGAGAAGGCTGACCCGCAACAGTGGCTTGACTCTTGACCCGGGGAGGCCCTCACCTGTGCTTTCCAGGGACCTCCCATGATGTGGGGACAGCCGTGGAGACAGCGGTCGGGCCGAACGAAGGGAGAAGTTTTATGAACTTACAGGTGGGAGAGGGGTCCTCAGCTGGGCAGAGCAGGAAGATGGTGGGGCCCCTGCTGGGGAGTGCCAAGAGGGTCCGGGGCCCTGCTGTGAGTCACTGCCCCTTGTTGATTCAGGAGGGAGTTTCCAGCCTCTGAACTGGGAGTGGTTCTGAGCCAGTGAGGGAGGTCCCAGGCCAGAGCCCGGGGATACGTGCACCTGCAGGGACAGGGTGGAGAGGGCAGCCAAGGACACGGCTGCAGCCTGATGCTGCAGGAAGCTCAGCCCTCCGGGGAAGGGGGTAGACCAGGGGCAAGACCCCCACATAGGGTCCAGAGGACACAGCAGGCCACCTGGTGACCAGGAAGCTGGGGTAGAAAAGGTTCCTATTTGTCTCCAGTTTCTGATGCCAGGCCCCAGGGTGAAGCTGGGATGAGGGTGAAGGTTCCGGCTGACCTGTAAACGCAGGCGATGCCGCATGGGAGCTCCTTCTGAGCTGTCCTGTCCTCCCGAGCAGCAGTGGACAGAGGCCGGGAGCGTGGGAACAGAGGCGGGCAGCTGGGCTTCTGCCCTGTCACCCGGCCAGGGCCCAGGAGAAGTGGATGAAAAAGAACCCAAGGTGTCTCCCCAACCTGGGTCCTCCCCCAGAGTCCTTCCCGTACCCCTTTTAATCTGGGTATTTGGAGGGAGATCAGCTCTCCCTTGATGGAAGTGGCTTTGAAAACATTAAATGGAAGAATCTAGAAGTAAATAAAGTCTAAGTTTCCAGGAAACTAACTGATAACGCCCCCTGGGCAGGCAGCAGAGAATGGCAAAGTTCTTGGGTTCGCACCCCTCACATGGGATGCCTGGGTGGCATGCCTAGCTCCTGGCCTGGGCCTGACCCGACCCCAGCTGTTGCAGCCATTCAAAGGGAGAAACACGAGATGGAAAACCCTGTTTCTCACCCTTTTGTTTCTGTCCGAAGGAAGAAAGGAGGAAGGGACTGCCACCATTGCTGCACCCAGAAGCCAGGGCCCAGATTCGCCTCCACTGGGCCCTGAGTCGCTGACCTGACCCCAGATCTCACTGGTTCTGACTTGAACACTCCTGTCCTTATCAAGAGGCACTGGAGGACAGTGGAGCTCTCTGGCAAAGCCATCTGACACCAGACCTGTGCGCTCTGCACCTGCATGGGGGCCAGCCCTAGAAGCCAGAGCCACAGAGGAGTCGCAGGCAGGCTCTCCCACCTGCTGCCGCCTGCTCGGCCTGAAGGCCCCGGGACTCCACGAAGGTCAGCGGTCAGCGGGTGAGGACAGGGCCCGCAGCCCCACCACCCTCTGGAATGCCCTGTGTGTGAGGTCGGGGAGTCGCGGAGGGAGCCTGGGCCAGGAGTCCCTGCTGCCGCTCGGGTTGCCCTGGAAGCCCTGACCCCAGGCTGCACCCGGCTCCCAGCGAGCGCCAGCAGTGGGGCGCCTGCGCCTCCTCACCCCGACTCCATCGTGACTATTTACATTCCGCGTCTTCTCTTTCAAGATTATTTTTTTGACATTTGCCTTCTGGCAGAGCCGGGGCCAGCAAGTGGGCGCGGTGCGGAGGCGGATTTTGGCAGATCACGAGGAAGAATGTTCTTAGCACGGTCTGTAAGCGGGGCAGCCTGACTCAGAGACGGCGCGTCCCCAGGGTGGGCAAGGTCCTCCAGAGGCCATCCTGCCGGGCTCTGCAGGGCACGGACACGCGGGCGGGCAGGGGTGAGGACAAGGCGCCCTCCCCCGGCTCTGCAGGGACACTCACTCCAGCCTGACCCACTCACACACAGATCAGTCTGCATTCATGAGCTGGGCACCCCGATTTTCAAAATCCAAAATCCTAAAATATTGGAGAGCTGACATCACCACTGGTAGAAAAGTCCAGACTCAAGGCTGGCGTTCTGCATGGAAGGTTATACCACGGCCTGAGGCTCTGGCATCCCATATGGGTACTGGTTCAAGTCCCGGCTGCTCCACTTCGGATCCAGCTCCCTGCTAATGCTGCTGGGAAAGCAGCAGGGGATGGACCAAGTTCTTGGGCTGCTGCACCCACGCGGGATCAGATGAGGCTCCAGGCTCTTGGCTTTGGCTCACCGCAGCCCCAGCTGTTACGGCCATTTGGGGGAGTGAACCAGCACATAGATTCTCTGTATTCTTCTCTTTGCCTTTCAAATAAATGAAAAGAAAGAAAAAGAAAATTCCACACTCATCTGCATCATGGGTCATGGTCACAGTGTACAAAATTATTAAAAATATCTTATTAATTACCTCGAGTTCTGTGCACAAAACCCACCAATGCTGTGCATGGACTGGGATCCCATCCCAAGTGCCTCCTGATGCAACTGCAGATGTCCCAAAAATCTAAAGAAAATCCAACATCTGAATCCACCTGGTCAAGTACTTTGGGCCGGGAGCCTGGGGCCACCCTCCAAGAGCCAGGATGAAAGGCTGGGCAGCGAGCTGCCTGGGTCAGAGGGGTTTCCACAGCAGCTGGCTCCGCTCCAGGCACGGGCTTAGGAGTCCAGAGGCTGTAAGGTCAGGGGTCAAGGTGGCCTGGGCTCACTGGGCACTGAGCAGAATAGGGCAAGTGACGCAAGGACTCGGGGGTCCCCGGCTCCCGGATCGGCACCTGCTGCCAGGCCTATCAGCTGCTTCCACAACTTCCTCTCCAAGATGAGTCTCAAACTTGCTCTCTGACTCCAAGCTTCTTCCCTGCCTGGGTTGCCTGCCCAGTACAGGGGTCACTGATGTTGCCTTGGGAGCTTGGGGCTGGGAACCTGGGCTAGAAGCCTGAACCTGCTGCCAACTGCTCACACTTACCATAATATATTATTATCATGTATGTAAAAAGTTGAGGGTTTGGAGTGTGGCAAAGCAAGCTAACCCTCTGCCCTGTGGCACTGGCATCCCATATGGGTGCTAGTTTAAGTCTCAGCCTGCTCTACTTCCAGTCCAAGTCTCTGATTATGGCCTGGAGAAGCAGGTGAGGATGGCCAAGTCCTTGAAACCCTGCACCCACTTGGGGACCTGGGAGACATTCGTGGGTCCCAGCTTTGGATTGGCTCAGATCTACCATTGTGATCATTGAGTAGTGAACCAGCAGATAAAAGATCTTCTCTCCCTGTTTCTCCTCTCTTTAAAGAAGTTTGCCTTTTGTTTTAAAAAAATAGTTAACTGTTAAAGAAGAAGAAGGAACACACACACACACACACACACACACACACACAGAGCTTTCTCCCCTTGGTGCTGCGCTGAGGCCAGTCCTGAGCTCAGACCTTCTGCACTGGGCATGTTCGGCTGCACCAGGCCCAGCCAGGGGCTGCCCACAGAGTCCCCCCCGGGCAGAGCCAGAGCAGCCTGGCTGTGTAGTGGACCACAAGCGGCAGCGGGGGGCAGGCGGGCAAGCAGGGGAAGCAGAGGTGGCGGTTCCCATTGCGCTCGGCACCTCACGCCTGAGCACCCCGCTGAAGTGCCCTGAACACCGCTCCGGCGACAAGTGTTCAGATTCACGACCAAGGCAGGTAGGAAATGTGTGGGGCAGAAAATAAAAACACTTTGTGCAGTAGCACAGGGACTTGGCTCCACCTGTGGCAAGTTCAGGTCCTGGCGGGAAGCGGCTTGCCTTGACGTCCGGTCAGTGCTTTCCCTGGGAGGAGGACCAGCCTCTTGGCTGGAGCTTCACCCAAGCCACCACAAGACCCTTAGCAAAGAACAAAACACTTCCTGGTGGTTTCCTTTAATAGGTCCATACAATGGTGACAATACAGATGCTTTTAAAGCTTCTTTTTAGGGCCCAATGCAGTGGTTCAATTGGCTAATCCTTCCCCTTCAAGTGCTGACATCCCATATGGGTACCAATTTGTGTCCTGGCTGCTCCATTTCACATCCAGCTCCCTGCTTGTGGCCTGGGAAAGCACAGAGGGTGACCCAAAGCCTTGGAACCCTGCACCGCGTGGAAGACCCAGGGAAGGCTCCTGGCTCCTGGCTTCAGATCTGCTCAGCTTCTGTCACTGTGGCCATTTGGGAGTGGGACAGCAGATGGAAGTTCTTTCTCTCTCAGTCTTCTTTTTCTGTAACTCTCCCTTTCAAATAAAAATATAGACTCTTTAAAAAAACAAAAGCTTAGGGCCCGGCGCGGTGGCGCAAGTGGTTAAAGGTCCTCGCCTTGCACGCCCAGGATCCCATATGGGCGCCGGTTCTAATCCCGGCAGCCTCGCTTCCCTTCCAGCTCCCTGCCCGTGGCCCAGGAAGGCAGTCGAGGACGGCCCGAGGCTTTGGGACCCTGCACCCGTGTGGGAGACCTGGAGGAGGCTCCTGGCTTCGGATCAGCATAGTATCGGCCCGTTGCGCTCACTTGGGGAGTGAATCATCGGACGGAAGATCTTCCTCTCTCTCTCTCCTCTGTGTATATCTGCCTTTCCAATGAAAAAATAATAAAAATAAATCTTTAAAAAAAAAAAAAGCTTAGTTTTAAAGATTTATTTTTAGTTCACTTGAAAGGCAGAGTGGCAAAAGGATAGAAACAAGGCCCAGCACAGCAGCTCAATGGTTAAATCCTCCCCTGTAAGTGCCAGGATTGCATCCAAGTGGCAGTTCGTGTCCAGGTTGCTCCACTTCCCATCCCGCTCCCTGCTTACGGCTTAACCTGCCTTTCCAATAAAAAATGAATAAAGCTTTTAAAAAGAAAAAACAGAAAGAGAAATAAATCTTCCATCTGTTGGTTCGTGTTCCCAGTGGCCGTAAGAGCCAGGGCTGGGCCAGGTCAAAGTCAGGAACCAGGAATCCCACCCAAGCCTCCCACACAGGTATCAAGGCTCCAAGTACTTGGGCCATCTTTTTCTGTCTTCCCAGGCACATTAGCATGAAACTGGACCAGGAATGGAGCAGCTGAGACTCGAGGTAGCTCCCAGGCAGGATACCAATGTCACGGGCAGGGGTTCAACTCGCTGTGCCACAAGGCCAGCCCATGTACATTTGTTAAATGTTGCACCAGGGAGAATAGGTGTGCAGGAAGGTTGACTCACTTCCTCAGGAAGCAGCCGTCCAGGAGGAGTGGACGTTAGAGCCTGGAACAGGTTCTGCCCTCCCAGCCGGGCACATGCGAGGACCTTCAGCAGTCACATCTTGAAAGAGAATTCCCTTCTTGCTGTCTGCTGGATGTGTGTCCTCGCAAGGTGCACCTGCTGTAGTCTCGGGTCTTTGCCAGCTGAGGAGACAAACATGTTCCTGTCTCTTCTGTCTTCCTTCCAAGACAGCTCAGACCTGGAGCCAAACCTGTGGTCAGGGTCAAAGAGGAAAGGGACTCAGCTCCGCCGTATCCACAGGTCTGCGTGGCAAAAGCATTCAGAAAAACTGTGCAGGTGCTGACCAGACACGGCCCTTAACAGGAGTCACAGGTGATCAGGAGTTGATTGGAAGCCCACAGGAGGACAGGTGCAGATTCCACACAAGTGCCACCCTTTATTTCATGAGGTTTCAGTGTCGGGGGCTGGAGGGACTCCTGGACCACCCCTACTCCCATCCTGCCCCTCCCCAGAGGCTCCTGAGGGCCACCACTCCTTTGCTGCTGCCTCTACGCCTAGGGGAAGCAGAGACAGAGCTTGTGTCCCTAACGGCGCTCTGTCTACCAGTGTGATCCCATCACTTAAACAATGCATCTATTTGAAAGGCAGAGATGGGTCAATATCACCCATCCCTGTTTCACTCCCCTAAATGCCTACAGCATCCAGGAGCCAGGACCCAATCCAAGATTCCCAGGTGATTAGTGGGCACCCAAGGACATGCCAGGCAGCCAGAAGTTGCTGTCAGGAGTGGAGCCAGCTAGCTCATAGACGCCGGCTGTGAGCAGCGCCTGGAGCACCGACCTGCCCACTTCAGAAGGCACTGAGTGAGGGAACAGCACTGTTCTCGGAAATCTGTGCGGCTTTGGGGAAAAGGCAAAATGAGTTTAGGATATGATCATGGCAGGGGGGATCTCCTTCTCCAGGGGTGAGGACAGGTCAGGGGCACGGCTGAGGGTCACAGCCTCCACGACCACTTTGCAACGACAGAGGGGCTCCTTGGAAACCTAGCTAAGGGAGCCACCCATCTGGCTTTTCTTTGACAGCACAGTTCTGGGGTCTCAGGGCATGGTCACTGCAGGAAACCCCACCAGGAGACCCCATGCCACGTCTTCAGTTCACTCCCTGACACAAGCTGAGCACTGAATTTTGAAACTCCTAAACATTCTAATCTCCCCCCAAATACTCCAAGGTTCAACCCTCTGAATGCCAAGGTGTGCTACTATCCCACGCCTGACCTCTTGTGTCCCATGTGGGTGGCAGGGACCATGTGGCCAGCCAGCCAACTGAACCATGAAAGATCAGCCACTGCCTTCTCAGGAATGACAGCAGACAGCTGGACCAGAAGTGGAGCCTCCAGGCCCCACACTCTGGGATGTGACATGGGCATCACAAGTAGTGGCTTAGCCTGGCCAACCCCCAAGACTACAGAATCCCCACTCACTCTCCTACCCCCACCATTGTGGCAAGAGCTGGGTAGCTTCGAGCCCTGGACACTGCTCTGCCTGGCCTTGTGGTCACATCCAAGAGCTCTGTGCCCCCACCAGCCAGGAGGGCCACAGAGCAGGCATAGTCTGGGCATCACTTTAGTTGCACATCGAAAGCACTGGGTCATGAAGTGCAAGGTGAGCTTCGCTGAGGCCTTGGAGGCTGGGGACTGTGAGAGGGACCCATTGGCAGCTGGCTGGCCACAGGGCCCAGTGCCTGCAGGTGGATGGGAACAGGTGGCTGCTGTCTGGAACCCCCTTACCCATCCCCCCGCAAAGACGCAGCTCTCCCTTTCAGGGATGGTTGCCAGGTTCTTGCCATTGAAGCTATCCCCAAGTCTTCCTGCTAGGAAAAGGTTTCATATGGAGAAGGAAGCCCTGGCAGTATCAGCCTGGGTCTGACACAAGCTCCAAGGTGTCTGAAAGGTGCTGATGGCTGAGGCTCCCAGGGGATTAACAGCGCTGTGGGTATGAAACTCAGGGTGGCCAGCGCCACTGCACTTCCTGCCGCCAGCGCTTCTGCACAGAGCACTGGCTGGCCAGGAATCCCTGGAAATGTCACGTGAATCAGAGGCCCCCCTCCACACTGCCGCTCCCCTCACCTAGGTATGCAGCAGCCCCCAGTAGCTGTCCCACGCCTGGGCTCCAGAGTGAGTCATCACCGCCTCATTTCTGAGAAGGTGCAGCACGTCAGAGCGAAACGTGACATTCCTTAACTCGCAGCAGGCTGCTGGCTGCCCACTTCCTCTCTCCGCCTGCTGCCCAGCCCACGGAACAGGGCTGAGCAACCTGGCTGGAAGCGTTCATGCTCGTGGGAGAGAAAGGCGGGTGCCATCAGGCCCCAGCCAGGACAGGTTGTTCCCTGCCTAGGAGGAAGAGCAGGCAGGCAGGACATGGGGCTCATGGTGGCATGTGACATGAGTGTCACCTGGGGGCACTGGGGAGCCTGCCAGCTCTGGGGAGGGGGCTGCCTGCTGGGGAGGGGGCTGCCTGCTGGGGAGGGGGCTGCCTGCTGGGGCATCCTTTTTCCTTGTTGCTGCCAAGCCACAAGGAAGGGAAAGACTGCTGCTACAACCTTTGGCCTCTGGGTAAATTTTTTGCACATCTAGATCCTAGAAAAATGTGATTTATTAACAAGAGAATGAGCAAACACACACTGCAAGGCAGTGGTAGGGGAGGGCTCACACAGCTGACCCCGTGGGGCATCTGAGGCCCCAGAGCTCAGTGTGGAGTGGGCAACATGCTCAGAGGGTGTCGGGGGCACCCGAGGGGTGTAGGGAAGACGCTGGGAGGGATGCCTGAGCTAGGTAGGGAGGCCTGCAGCCTCGCCCCTGGGGTTTCTGTCTGAGTCCCTCAGGGGATCAGCTACAAGGTGATGAACATGGGTGAGGGGCAGTGGAGGAAGCCTGGAACAGCTGACAGTGTGATGGGGCCGCAGGCCGGAGAACCCTGAGCAGGGCAGGCAGGGCATGCGGGCTTAGTACAAAAGGAAAGCGTTCAGAAATCCGAGTGCCAGCCGTGGCACAGACATACACAGTCGGAGGGTCTGCAGCGGGCCAGACACGGGGCTAACGGCTTGCAGAGCAGCCCTGCAACGCGGTCCTACCGGCACGAAGCGGAACCTGACGTTGCTAGGCTGACACGGAGCCCAGGCCAGCAGACCTGGGACTCCCCCCAGGGGTGTGCCAAGAGCAGTCAGGGAAAGCATTCAGCTACACCCCTGTGTGGCCCTGCTCAGTTCCCCGCTTTGCGAGGCTTCTGGCAGTAGGAGGTATTTCTGGAGCGCTGCTCATTTGGAATTTGCCTCTCCATCAGCAATTCCAGTTTGAGGAGACATCCCAGCAAGCAGACGGCAATGCACATAGCAAATGGGTTAGAGAAAACTTGGAAACACTTTCAATGTCCAGAAGTAAGAACTGGACACAGATTTTTGGCTCAGCCGTTCACCTGGGTACGTCAGGAGGCAGCCTCCAGAAGAGGCACATGGTTTGGCCTGGGTGCGTAAAGGCTGCAAGAGGAGCAGGGATTGCAGAACACTGTGGGCCAATGGGTCTCGCCCTGATAAAAGCCAAGTGCAAGCCTTCAGCTCTCCAACCTTTCCAAGAACAGATAGCACGCGGGCTTACTGTGGAAGAGGGGGAGGAAATCAGGCTGGGCTGACAGCTGGCATTCAGAGAGAAGAGAGATGCGAGGGAGTAGGGTCCCGGGCTGTCAACGGCAGACCCCAGGGGTGCTGGTCACACAGGGCTGCCTGTCGCCTGGTGAGTGTGTGGCGATGCTGGTGTCAACACACAGCAGGCGAGCCCGGCACGCACAGAGCCCAATGTTTGATCGTTCCAGCAGGTGGCCGTGGCTCCGGCTTACGCGTTCACCACACTGGTCCTCTTACGGGGCCTTTAGTGTTTATTCCTCCGAGGGAGGCAGTAGCACTGCTTGGGCCCCCAGCAGCCTCTGCCTCACCATGTCTTCCGGCTGCACCAAGAGGTCATGGCCAGGGATCGGTGTGCAGCACCTGGGTCTGCCGTATAGAAGTCCTCCCAACCACGTCAGGGAGTAACATATTCCGGTTGTTAGCGGATACTTGGTGACTCCAGCTTTGTCCTAGGCCCCCACCCCACATATAGATCATGAAGGCAAAATATCTTTACCTTTAAAATAGTAAAAAAAAAAAAAAAAAAAAAAAAAAAAAAAGAAGAAGACAAAAGGAAAGAAAGGAATGCAAAGCAAAGGAAAAGTTGAGGAATTCCTGGGAAAGAGCGACCAGCCCAGCTGCTGTCCCACGGGATGGAGGCAGAAGCCGCCAGGCCAGCCAAGAGGATGTGACCAAGGCTCTGGATGCCTTTCTCACAGGAAATAGGCACTTCCTGGGACTTGCCTCCAGGCGCCTTCCTCGCTCCTGCCGGCCTTCAGGGACCTGTGGCTGCCCAGGCCCTGCAGGCTGCCAGAACTTAGCACCTGCTCCTTCTGCTCCTGTTCGCCGGCCCCTCGCTGGACGGCTGGGCGCTGGGTTCCTGCTCCGCAGCCCGCTGTGCTGTTATTCCAGAACCTTCCTTCTCTCTGCCTACAGACCCCTTTGTGACCCTTCATGTCCCTGCAGTGAGCTCCTCTCTCCAGCCCTCTGGCTCCAGCAGTGGCCAGGTGACCTCAGCTAACAGGGACCCCCACTGCCCAGGCCCCTGGGGCCCTGGTTCATATCTCCACCCCATCTGCTTCTTCGATTCTCACTGTGGCTGACACCCATTCCCCCATGGAATGAAATCTAACATCTCTCACACATGGCCAGCTAGGAGACATGACACATCCATGCAAAACTGCGTGTTTTCCTTTTCCAGATGATTCCCTTGCCGTGAATGCCCACAGATGGAGTCGCCAGGTGGAAGGGTCCCGGATGTGTCACGGGTGACACGGTAACACTTCCAGCTCTGAGCTGGAACCTGCTTCGCTCCATCCTTCTCCCACCTCAACCCTTTTAGGACATGCGGAGGGGGGCCCGGCGCGGTGGCGCAAGTGGTTAAAGGACATGCGGAGGGGAAACATGAGTGTTTGAGCTCCCGTTCTCCCTCTGTCTTCATCTCTGCCACAGCGAGTCCGGGTTGTCCTTTCTGCAAGGAAAAGCATTGGAGTTTTAGAACAGTGCGTATTTAAGCACCTTCTTCCCCTGGTGTGTGTATAAGTGTTTGCTTTGCTTTTACATTGCTTCAGGTCATCCAACCTTTTTCCACAGTGAGCAGACATTTCACCAGCCTGGCTATGGAGCCATGCCTCCCCAGTGAACTCCAACAAATCAAGGCAGGCGTGGTCTGAGGCTGGACCTTCCTTTGCTTGCAGGTGCTCCAAGTTGATGGGAAAGAAAAGCTGAAAAAGTTAACTACCCCTGCCCCCAGGAGGTGTCACTGGTCTGCCTCACCGTATACAGCCACCTCCTCTTCTAACAACAAAAGAGGAAGTTCAGTGGACGAGGGTCCCAGATCTCGAGATAATTAAGGTCTCTGAGTTGACTTGTAGCTGTCTCTGGCAAACTCCAGAATGTCCTAGAACTCTCACCAGGGAGGCCTGCCGACAGAGCTCCACTCCACTCCTTGGCTGGATTGCTCCTCTCTTCCATGTCTGGAAGTGAAGGGATCAAAACTGCATCTGAGGGTGTCAAGACCATGGGGACTGAGTGGGGTCCCTTGGGGGCTAAGCAGACAGACTGGAGAACAACTTGGATTTTCCATATCAGCTTCAAGTAGAGCTCACCACCTCCAGTGCCAATGCACACCTTCTGTTACAAAGCCCCATTCCCCAATCAGAAACCGTCTGGAAAAATGCTTTAAATGTTCCTGTGGATCACAAGCAGACCCAGCCATCCATGGGTGTCCCCACCACATCCCCCAGTCCCAGGGCCCCACCTCCTGCTATGGGGCTGGCCCTGTGCGGTGTTCTCCAGGCCTTCATGAAGGTCATCTGAGACTCATTTATTTCCCATCTCACCAAAAGATGGAAGGCCGGGCCCCTGCTAGGATGCCAAGAGTTCAGCCAGAACGGCATCTTCAAAGCCGAGACAAGCTGCAACCTGGCGGCCTTGGGAGGCCCAGGTGACGTGGAGGGGAAGGCCGCTGGGGTGGGGGGTAGGGGACACACAAGCAGAACACTACAAGTCCTGGTAACCCTGTCAGAAGCACCTGCAGATTTACTGGTTAATTTAGAAGACTGAATTACAGAGAGAGAGGGAGACAGCGCGAGAGAGCTCGCAGCTATTAGTGTAATGGGGCGCCACCGTTGATGGCACGGACACTTGTCAGGTTAGTGGACAGCACGCAGGGCATGGAACCAGAGTTTCTGCACCCGCCCTTCCTACCTCCCCTCGCACCATTCAAGTTAACTGAAAGCATGGAAACTATACCCTACCCCTCCAGCCTTCCGCACCATTCACAACTTACAGCGCGGAAATTATTCTGGACGTTCCACGCGCTTGGCCCCTCCTGCCTCCTGTTGTGCTGTGTTAGGTTAGTTAACTATAGCAAAACTTTGGGCTCTGGTAACTCCCTCCCTGCCTGAGGCTTTGTTTATACTGTTCGGCTCTGGATCTGATTGCAGGATGAGAGCTTAAAAGCCCGACTTTGGCGGCTCAGCAGTGGCTCCTGGCGTGCAGCGGGAGCTGCTGTTGCCAAGCTTGGGCAATAAAGACTCCTCCTAGCATCCTACTGGGTCCAGTGTGATCTCTCCCGCACTCCACACCATTAGTTCACTCCCCACGTGACTGGGCAGTGGGCTGGGCCAGGAGCCCAGAACTCCATCTGGGTGTCCCAGGCGGGCACAGGAGCCATTGTCTGCTGCCTTTGCAGGAACATTAGCGGGGAGCTGGTTGGGAAGTAGAACAACTGGTACTCCAACCTATATTCACAGGATGTGGGCAGTGCCAGCTGCGCCACAGTGAGGGGCATTCAGGGCGTGGCCTCTGGGCTGTTCCCCAACCGCACAGACTGCCCCCACACCTGCCCCATCTCAGCCTCCATCCACCCTGCATGGAGTCCCAACACCCACTTCCACTCACAAATCCCTCTTCTGGATGGCAGCAGGAGTAGGGTAGTGCCCACTCACAGCTGGGCATCGCCATCCCTTCTAACCAGGTGTCTGCACCTTCTCTCTGAGCCCCCAGCCCACAGGCCTCATCCTTGCTCCTGCGTCCCGGTGGTCACACTGGCAGCTGTGGGGAACCTCAGGCCCCGCAAGCTGGCCTAGGGATGACCCCTCCCTGTATTTCCAGACCACACTTGACCTCGGCCCATGGTGACTTAGTCCTAATGGTGTCCAAACAAACAGAATCAGCCAACAAGGTGCCCCTGAGAGGTGACCCAGGAGCTCTCGGTAGATGACTCAGCCTAGGAGGCAGGTGGGCAAAGACATACACTCCTTGCCTAAAGTCTCAGGTTGAGGCAGGCAGTTTGCTCGGGAGGCCTGACTTTTGGACCCTCCTGGCTGGGTCACCTGCGACCAGTGAATTAGAGAAGGGCTGGCTGGGAGTCGGGTGTGCTGCTTCCCAGGAGGGCCTGGAGTGCTGGCTGGCATGCCTCCATCCGCTGCCCTGGCCAGGACAGCTGACGGGGCCCCAGCTCCCGCCGCAGAGGTGAGCAGAGCCCCAGAGAGTGGGAAGCTGGCAGAACAGTGTCCTGGCCGACTCCACACCCCCTGGGCTGTTGCCTGAAAGGGGAGAGGAGAGGCCCACGCCACTGGGGGCCCCAGAGAGGGAAAGAGACCTGCTCCAGGCAGAGAAGGTGTGGTGCCGCATGACGTGGGAGGGTGAGCAGGCCTCAGCAGAGGCCGCTGCCATGGGTGTAGATTCCTGGCCTGCAGGCGGGGAGCTCTGCGGGGGCCGTTGCAGCCCAGCACTTCTCCCTCAGCCTCCCATGCTTGTCTGAAAACACCTAGGCTCCTGGTGTCAGCTCCATAGCTCAACAGGCTATTCCTCTGTCTGTGGTGTGAGCATCCTGTATGGGCACTGGTTTGAGTTTCAGTTGCCCCACTTCCCATCCAGCTCCCTGCTTGTGGCCTGGGAAGACAGCAGAGGATGGCCCAAGTCCTTGGGCCCTGCAGCAGCTAGAGAGACCTGAAGGAAGCTCCTTGCTCCTGGCTTCAGACCAGCCCAGTCTCTGGCCTTCACAGCCTTTTGGGAAGTGAACTATGAGATTTAAGACTGTTATTATGGAAAGTAGGGGCCATCAGGATTAGAACCAGCACCCATATGGGATCCCAGTGCATGCAAGGCCAGGACTTCCACTGCTAGGCTACCATGCAGAGCCCAAGCGACAGCCCTTTTAAGGCGTGGGGAGGAGGAGGTGACTCAGGCAGTCTGCCCTCCTGTGGGGGCACAACGCCCCCACTGCACTGGGCCGCACCCCCATTGCCCTGTCCTGGCCGGCAGGGTGGCACTGAGGTCCAAGGCTCCTGGCCCTTCAGTCAGGCTGCTTCGCGCCTTTTTCAGAGTCATCTTGATGTGTTCTCAAGCCAGCAGGAGAGCAGTGGCCCTGTGTTAGCACTTCAGAGAGACCTCACCTTCCCACCCCTCACCCCACCTGGCCACAAGTCAGGTGCAAAAAATATACAACAGGGCCTGGATTGGGGTGAGGCGAAGGTGTGGGAAGCCCTCAGCGTGTGCAGTAGTTCAAGGATTTGCGTTTTTAAAATTTTCCAAAGGATTTATTGATTTTATTTGAAAGGCAGAATTATGGAGAGATCTTCCATCAGTCCACCCCCCAGTGACCCCAACTGCCGAGGTTGAGCCAGGCCGAATCCAAGAGCCTGGCACTCCGTTCTGGGCTCTCACATGGTGCAGGGTCTAAGCACTTGGGCCATCCTCTGCTGCTGTCCGGCGCACATTAGCAGGGAGCTGGATCAGAAGTGGAGCAGCCAGGGCTCGAACTGCACTCCAATGTGGGATGCCAGTGTTGCAAGCAGCTGCCTTAGCTCCCTGCACCACAGCCCAGGCTCTCCTGGGATCCTGGACCATGACCTGTGAGAGCAGGGCCAGGCCACCTTGGAGGAAAACCAAGTCACTGGATCTCCTCCAGTGTGGGGCGTGGGGGAGGAGGGTCTCTGGGCGCACCGGAAGTCTCCTAGGTGGCAGCTGGTCATCCAAAGAGGCATGAGTGATCGCTCTGCCCAGGACAGAGCCCTTCCCCACGGGGCCACATGACTTCCAGCAGTGTCCAAGGGCTGTGCAGACAGCCTGCACATTTCCGGTCCTAAAAACACCCTAGCTATGATATCAGCGTGCAGACACCTAGGCCACGCAGTTGGCCCTCGGGGGACTGGGACAGCGCTTGGCAGAGATTTCGCGGTCTCCACAGGCCCCAGTATGGGCACCAGTTCATGACCTGGTTGCCCCACTTCCCATCCAGCTCCCTGCCTGTGGCCTGGGAAAGCAGTCGAGGACGGCCCAAAGCCTTGGGACCTGCACCAGTGTGGGAGACTGCAAGAAGGGATTGGCTCAGCTTCGGCCATTGTAGTCAGTTGGGGAGTAGGACAGCAGATGGAAGATTTTTCTGTCTGATTCTCCTTTTTTCTGTTACTGTGCCTTTCAAATGAAAATAAATCTTAAATTAGAAGTTAGGAGAAGAGAGAGGAGAGGCGGAGCGTTGTTGATGTGCTGGTAGGGTGGACTGTGCATGTGGGCTGAGGGGCGGTGCCCCCTGCCTTCTCTGTCTGCTGCGGCTAGTCCCCTGTGGCACCGGGACTGTTGCAAGTGTGATTTTAGGAAGTGCTGGGCGTTCGAAAAGGAAGCTGCCCCTTCAATGCCTTGTAAAAAAAAAAAAGTTTATTTATTTAATTGACACTCAAAGTTACAGAGGAGAGAGAAAGAGGAGAGAGAGAGCTTGCATCCTCTGGTTCACTCCCCAAGTGGCTGCAGCAGATCTGGCTGGGCTGCATAGAAGCCAGGAACCAGTAGCTTCATCGGAGTCTCCAAGCACTTAAGCCATTTTCTGATGCTGTCCCAGGTGCATAAGCAAGGAGCTGGATCAGACGTGGGGCAGCTGGGACATGAACTAGCATCCCTACGGGATACTGGTGTCACAGACAGCTCTACTGGCATTCTTTTACCAAGCTAACCTGCGCATCCCAATCACCAAATTTTACAGAGTAGAGGTTGGATTTAGCACAACAACTCGATCAGCTAATCCTCCACCTCCAAGTGCTAGCATTCCACATGGGCACCAGTTCGTGTCCCGGCTGCTCCACTTCCCATCCAGCTCCCTGCTGATGACTTGGGACAGGGAATGCTTCTATACCAACGTGGGAGAGCCCGAAGCCAGTCCCGGCTCCTGGCTCTAATCAGCTCAGCTCCAGCTGTGGTGGCTATTTGGGGTATGAGCCAGTGGATGGAAGATCTTTCTGTCTCTCCTTCACTCCATAGATCTACCTTTCTGCGAGACAGAGAACTGAAGTGCATGGAGGTTCTTCCTCTCCCCTGCCACGTTCTCTGATTGTAAGTGGGATTGCATCTGGGCTTTAAGGTTTTATAGATACGATAAATAATTTTGGAGACAGTAACACTCAGCCCATCCTTGTGGCACAGGTCCCACGTGAACAATCCTCCACTCAACCAGTTCCCACTTCCTGAGTCTGGAGGTGAAGATACGAAGCATTTCTTCACCACGGCGACTACTAAGCCCAAAGCAAACAATGAAGCCAGGTGCACGCTTGTCCTTCGCCAAGGAGGGTTTTCTTCCTGTTTGCGGGGTGACTCACTGCCTGGCTGCTGTGACTGGTCATCGCTGATAGTGGCCAAGCCTCGGCTCCTGATCTGGGGCAGTGGAGGATGGGCAGGAGGTGTGAGAAGGAAGCGGCTCACAGTGTCTCGGAGGCAAGGCAGGAATGGGGACGCGGCACGGCGGCAGTGGGCAGAGTCCTGGCCACAACCTTCCTATGCCTCGTGACCCCACTGTCACCCCTGCCCACGTGCAGGCTGCCTAGCCCAGCAGCACGTCCTGCACGGACAGTCACACTCCCTCCCATGATGCCACTTCCATTTGAGACACCAAGGTCAGCAGTGACCAAGTGTCAACGCGTGTCCTCAGCTCTGCTGTCCTCCCGCCTCCCCAAGAAGACAAGAACTGGCGCAGGGCTAGTCCCATGGCCTCAAGGGCGGGACGAGCTCCACAAATCCTTCAGGATTCATCCAGCCATGGTCTGGGGTAGGATCGCTGGGGAGCGTCAGAGACCTGGAGAGACAGGCCCAGCCCTGCAGGCTAGGCTGAGTTGCGGAAATCAACATCCGATTTCCTCATCACTGCAAGCCCTGAGCTGGGCCACGGAGCCAGAGCTGGAGTTGTCACAGATGAGAGAATGTCAGGAGTGGGCGCCAATGCCGCGGCAGAGCAGGTGAGCCCACCACCAAAGTGCCAGCATCCCATGTGAGCGTGGGCTGGAGTCCTGGGCGCTCCACTTCCAATCCAGCTTTCTGCTAATGGCCTGGGATAGTAGCAGAGGGTGGCCAAGTCCTTGGGCTCCTGCACACATGTGGGAGACCCAGAGGAGACTCCTGGCTTCTGGCCTAATCCTGGCTGTTGCAAACATCGGGAGGATGAACCAGGAGATGGAAGATCTCTCACCCCCTACCCCACATCCCTAACTGTGCTCTACAAATAAATAAAATAAACTGTTTTTTTTTTTTTTTAAGAAAGTGAATTTCACATGTGGAGAGCTGTTTCTTTACTCCTGGCTCCCTTCCTCAGATGTGTCCTACCCTCTTAGGTTCAGTACTTAGGGTCTGCAAATTAGACTGACCAAAGATTGTTATCAAATATGGGCCAAAGGGGACGAGGGAAGGAGGGATAAGGGCAGGGGAACAGGAAGGCTGCTGGGGACACGGAGTGACCCAGGCAGAAGCCACGTGTTCCGTAGAGGCAGGGCCACGGCAGCCTCTCTAGGGAGATGAGTCAGATGGGTGTGTCTCCACGCAGTGCAACAGGCCTGGGCACATGTCGCCTCCCGAGGTCACCTGGGACTCCACCCGTTCCCCACCACCCTGCCCTGTCCCCAGCCTGCTACTCCTGTGCACAGGTCGGAGACTATGGGGTCCTGAACCCAAAGACAGAGGAGGGGGCAGTTGGGAGAACAGCGAGGCTAGGGTCTGGATTTTGGCTTTCTGAACTCTTGCACATCTTGGGACTCCAGAGGTGCAGATGAAGGCTTGGCTGAGCTTCGGGCCACAGTGGGAGACAAGGAAGGCCTGGCGGCTGGGGTGGGAACCAGCATACCCACCGGAAGTGAGGTCTCCCAGGTCCCTTGAGGGCCCTGCAGTGAGCTGCCCAGGAAGTGGGAGGCAGCTGGCCTAGTGGCCAAGATGCCCGCAGCCCACGTCCAAGTCCCGAGCCAGGTAACGCTGGCTCCAGCTGCTGACCCCAAGCAATCTGTCCTTGCAGTCTTTGGGAGACAGCCTCGCATCCCCATGGAGGACCAGGTCTGCAGAGAGCCAGCGGGAGGGAGGTTGCCACTGTTGCTGTCCCCTGCTCTCTGCTTTTTGGATGCACCAAACCAAAGGAAGCTTTCAGAAGAATCAGTGGGGCGGGGGAGGGAGTAAAGTTGCAGGAATGTGCCCTGTTTGGGTTGGGGACATGGGCTTTGAGTCTGAGAGGTGAGCCCTGTGACCACAGGGGAGGACAAAGCTGTGCTGTGCACCTCCTTGGAGGACTTGGCCCAGGGGAAACCTGCCCCATCACATAGAGCTCCCCACAGTGGGGAGGGACGTGCAGCGTCCACGCAGGGAGTATAGGTCCAAGAAAGCTGGAGTCCCTGCGCAGGGCTGCGGGGGATCCTTTCCAGTGTGGGAGGGAAGCAGAAGCTTCCTGCGGCACTTCCAGGGGTCCTAAGGGGCAAGGAAGTTCAAGAAGGCGAGAGGGACTGGAGTTCTCTTGGGAACATGGCACTCAGCCAGGAGGTGCCAGGGCTCTGGGTGAGGAGCCAGGGGTCATGCCAGGGGTACAGGCGCAGCTCCCCTGCGAGCACTAGGAAAGGAGATGTCGCTTCTTGTGCTGAGGCCAACACAGCAATTCTGACCCTGATGTTCAACTGATGCTTGAACCGGAAAAGGAACAGTGGGACACGGCGGGGAAGTATGGAAGCCTGTGCTGGCTGTGCTGTCTCCTGGCTCAGGTGATGGTGCTGCAGAGAGGACACAGGACACAAGCCACGTTTCTGTGGGGGGAGGAGACTCCGCGGTCCTGACCTTTGCTCCTCAAGGCCAGCCATCACCATAGGAGTTGTGGGCAGGGTCAGCACCCAGGGTCAGCCTGGGCTCTTAAAGCCAGCAGGCCGACTGCATGCGCCCAGCATGCTCTGTGGGAGCAGAGCTGTTCTAAAGGTGCAGACAGGACAGGCTATAGGGGGAGGGGGCACCAGTGAGTGGGCACCCATAGGGGGTGGACACCAGCGGTGGGCGTGGCCCAGGCCACAGTCCAGTTTCTTCCTATCTTTAGAATGTTTCTCCTGAGGTTATCACAGATGAAGGGCTGGCGTTGTAGTGCATCAGATTAAGCTGACTCCTGCAACATCAGCATCCCATAATAGTGTCAGTTCATGTTCCGGTTACTCGACTTCCGGTC
Organism: Ochotona curzoniae; assembly: GCF_017591425.1. NCBI lineage: Eukaryota > Metazoa > Chordata > Mammalia > Lagomorpha > Ochotonidae > Ochotona > Ochotona curzoniae. The sequence continues at coordinate 3,887,437 of NW_024466389.1, forward strand.
CAGTTCCCTGCAATGCACCTGCAGAGGCAGCAAGTGCTTGCAACCCTGCACCCATGTGAGAGACCTGGAAGACGCCTCTGGCTTTGGCCTGACCCAGCCCTGCTGTTCCACCCTTTACAGGAGATCTCTGTTTCTTTCTCTTCCCCGTCTCTCTGTGACACCAACTTCCACTCATTGCCAGCACTGAGCCCAGAGCCTCACGCCTGTCCCCACGACCCCCATCGGTGGCCTCCCGCAGTGGCCCTTTCTGTCTGAATCGGGTCGGCATCTCCACTGGGCTCCGAACATCTGAGCTGGCCCAGCTAAGACCGGCAAAGCAGCACAAGCCTGGAACCAGAGGACTGCAGGGCAGAGCAACTAACAAAGGCGCTCAGGACTCTGTGGACAGGAGCAGCACCCACAGGAAGCTGGGGAACCAGGAACTGACAAGAAGTCATTCTGAGACGCAAGTAGCTGGGGCAGGGGCGGTGGGAGCAATGATTCAGAGAAGGAGAGAGAGGGGACCGGTCGCAGCAGGAGGAGGGTGCTGGGAAGCGGGAGGAGCAGCGGCAGGAAGAAGGGGCTGTGGGAGCCGCCAAAGGTGTTGAGCCAGACCGGAAACGTCCCCATTTGCTCCAGGCTCAGAGATGACATTTGAAGCCTTGCAGGTGACAGGGGCCTTGGGCCAGGCTGGCGTGGCCAGGCAGGGCTAGTGTGACTGGACTGGCATGGATGGGCTGGTGTAGATCAGCTGGCATGGACAGGTTGGTGTAACTGGGCTGGTGTGGACAGGCTAGTGTGGCTGGGCTGGTGTGGATGAGCTGGCGTGGACAAGTTGGTGTAACTGGGCTGGTGTGGATAGGCTGGTATGGACAGAGTGGTGTGGCTGGACTAGTGTGGATGAGCCAGTGTGGACAGGTTGGCATAAATGGGCTGATATGGACAGGCTAGCGTGGACAGAGTGGTGTGGCTAGGCTGGTATGGATGGGCTGGTGTGGATGGGCTGATGTGAATGGGTTGAAATTGATGGACTGACATGGACAAGTGGGTGTGGCCATGTTTCTGTGCAGCTCTCAGCTGATTTTCCCCCATGTAAAGAGGAAAGACCTTGTCCACAGGCTCTCATTCCCGGGGCTGGGGACCAAAGATGCTGGTGGGGTTCAACTGCTATAATTGTGTCACTTTCCCCCACGCGTGCTTGTGACAATGGCTATGATGTCATGCTTTCCCACACCTGCCTCTGGTGTGGCATCACTACCACTTGAACAGGCAGCAGCTCCCTGGGGCAGCAGCACATTTGTGGCACCAGGGCACATGCCAGCTCAGAGCTGCAGCCAGCACTTGGGCCTCCTGGGGCCTGGTTCCCTTTACGCTGTGTGCTAAGGAGCAGACAGTGCCAGCATGGAGGCAGGCCCAGCTGGTATCAGAGCCACTGGCCACAGGCTGTGAAGGCTGGGGGGATTGTGACGTGGAGAACAGAGGTGCCCAGGAGGCAGCCTGGCTCCTTGGGTGTGGAGTATTGGAGACCCCTGGGTCTGTTCCCCAAGACCCTGGGTACAAGAAAAGAAGCCCATCAGGGGCAGTTGACAAGACTGATTTTGTATAATCAGCGACATTGGACCCTGGGAGCCACCGAGGGAGAGGCTGGCCACAAAAGCATTTAGAGCCACAAAGGTGTACCACGCGGCCACACTACCGTGAATGGAAGGCTGGGTTCCAAACCTAGTGAAGGTGGATGAGCAAACCTGACACCCAGCTCACTCCAGGCTCACCACTCCAGGAGCTGGGCCAGCCTAACTTGGGGCTCAGAAATGGTGCCTAAGGGGTACATGAGGGCCGGGCTGGAGCAAGGCAGAACATTCTGAAGGCAGTCTGTGCAGAGGGCCACGGCAGGAAGAAGCTGATCTTCCCAGAAGCCAAAATGAGCTGGAGTGCGAGGGCAGGCAGGGCAGGTGAGTGCTTGGAAGCCACCTGCTAGGTTAGGTGAGCAGTGGTGGAGGGGGGCTGCTGCCCACAAGGAGGGAGGCGGGGGCGCAAGTGCCACCGCCAGCCTCACCAGCTATGTCTGTCCTGTGGCCAGAGTGTAGACCCCATGCCGGGGCCAATGCCAGGGTCATCGGGGCAGCAGACTGATGTGTTCACAGTCCTGGGCCCAGGGTTGGAGGTTCTCAGGGAGGGGAGCCCACGTCCCAGGCCTGGGTGCCCCCATCCTAAAGATGGGCTGGAAAACAGGATTCCTGAATACCTGGGGCCCAGCCCCACCCAAGAGCAGTTCATTTTGTCTCCCCACCCCCCCAACATGGAGCCTTTGGATTTGATGAAAGGAAGAATTGCTCAGATTCTGAGCTGTTAAGAGCCAGCTGCAATCCGAGAGGCCTTCGGAGGAGCTGCTCTTTCTGCTGTCCTGGTTCTAGTTCATGTCCAAGGCAAGGGAAGGCGGTCTCAGCTATACTGGAAGTGGTGTCTTCTGCAGGTGACCGCTCCTGTGGCTGCGGCCCTCGCTAGAGGGTGCATGTCTGACTTGTGCCAGACACCTTGCCCCTGGTCCCTGGGGTGCAAAGCAAGCACCATGGGGATTGCAGAAGAATGGAGGGGCACTGGCTCTGCCACCACCCCCCTACAAAGCAGCTCTGTGTCAGACCAGATAGAACCCACCATGGGGGAGGCAGGCGTGCAAGTGGCTGGTGCACAGTCCTCGTCCAGGGGCAGCTCCCAGAAGCTCAGGGCTGCACAGCCACAGGGAGCAGCGAGAATAAAAGCCCAAGCAACGATGTGATGGACAGAGCCTGGGGCCTGCCCCTGTGTAGGATACCAGGATCTGACCCTTTGCCTTGCCAGTGTTTTCTGGAGAGTCTCAGAGCCGGGCAGTGGGGCCTGAGAAGGTGGGATGGACAGGAGAGAGCAGAATCCAGCCAGGGGGTCGATGGGAGCGAGGGTGGAGTGGGAAGGGCTCGGCAAGCCCACGGATAAAGGGTAAAGCTGTCACCTCTGAAATAAACCCATTCAGGCGCTCAGCAGTCCAATGCCCCAGGGGCGGGTCTGTCTGGCCAGCTGTGACCATGCCCCTCTGGGGAGCAGGGCTGGTTGGCTAGGGACAGGCCCAAGGAACCAAGGAAGGTCCTTTCCGTTTCCTTCCTATCGGGGTCCCTCGTCCCGTGAGCAAGACCCCAATACGGTAAAGATTCTTTAAAAAAGTTTATTGGGTAAGACTTCAAGCGTTGTGGCAAAGTGAAAGCAGTTACAGCATTTGTAAGATTTATTACAGTAAAGCAAATGCAGCCTAGTGCTAGCTAGCAATAGCCTTGAAGTGATAGCGATAGCTCTAGCATAGCCTAGAAGCGCGCCTGGGAGAATCTCCTCATTTAACTGTTTTTTACCCAGACATTTTTACATTACACAAACCGATCCATACACAGTTCCTCACATCATGTGGCAAGCACACCAATCATGACTTAGGTCACGTAGCTTCCCTGCGTGCTCGGCCTAATCCTCAGTAACTTCCCAAAACCTGTTTACCACCTTTGTGCCACGAAGCAATGGTCAACAAGCGCCATCTTTGAGGCATGGCTCTGCTCTCCACACTTCCTTTGAGTGTGTGCTGAAGGTGGGGTGAAGACCATCAAAGGTGGGTGTGTGGAGGAGCCTGTCTCAGAGCAGGGGTGCAGCGAATGCAGAGCCCTGAGGGACCCCGGGGCTGGAGGAGGCTGCTGCACCACATGTCTCAGCCTGCTGTGCGTCCTGGACCTGGGTGATCTATTAGAAACCAAGACTGTTGCTGTCTCTTTTACTGCAGGGACAGAGAACCTCTGCCCACTGGTCCACGCCCGGAATGCCACAGGAGTCCCCCGCTGGGGCTGCGGCCTAGAGCACAGAACCCCGAGAACACAGAACTCCCTTCACAAAGTGGCCAGGAGCCCCTGAGAGCCAGAGCCATGGCGGCTGCCTCCCAGGTCTGCCTTAGCGGGAAGTTGGAGTCGGGAGCTGCAGCTGTGGCTAGAACCCTCGTAGCGTGCTTTGTGAGTCCCTGCACCCTGGGCTGTGGTTGAGGATGAGGTGTGGAAATTCAGGGGTGAGGCCTGGACAGAGGGGCAGTTAGCGGTCTCACAGTGGAGGGTCAGGGAAACTGTCCCACAGAAGGAAGAGTAAGCTGACACCACGGAGCCAAGTCCGAGCCCGGAGTGTGCTATAACAGGGAGGACTGCACAGCATTGGCATGGAAATCCATGTAAACCGGCACTCGTGTGGGAGGTTGGCATCAGAGATGGCAGCATTACCCTTTGCACCACCACTGCCCCCAACGATAAGATTTTTTTTTTCAAAGATTCACTTACCCTCATTGCAAAGTCAGATACACAGAGGAGGAGAGAGGAAAATCCTCCATCCAATGTCACTCCCCAAGTGACCGCAATGGCCGGAGCTGCGCTGATCCAAAGCCAACAGCCAGGAACCTCCTCCAGGTCTCCCACGTGGGTGCAGGACCCCAAGGCTTTGGGCCATCCTATACTGCTGTCCCAGGTCATAAGCAGGGAGCTGGATCAGAAGTTGAGCAGCTGGGACATGAACCAACACATACGGGATGCTGGCACCTCATTTGAATGATTAAGCTGTGTGCTATCACACCAGCTCCAATTCTTTAAAATCTAAAGCTTCCATCCATTCAATTAGGTCCTAGAAACTGTTAACTGGGAGGGAGGAGAGGGGATGTTATTAACAACAGCAAAGGAATAGTTTGCAAAGAACGCCAAGGAACCAAGTCAAGGAGAACCCAAAGGAGAAGCAGGTGAGGACTGAAAGCAAAGGGTTCACCACAGGGAGATGCTGATGACCGAGAGGTCCAGTTCACAGAGTGAGGTGTCGCTGACACCCATGGGAGTCTGGCCGAGAGGAAGCAATCACACCTGCGAGGACACAGACAGCCTGGGCCTGACACAGTCTCAGGGGAGGTGGCTGCTGGTGACCCACAGTCAGCTGAGCCTGTGCCCTCCTGGTAGGGACTGTCTGCTGTGGGGACGCAAGGACACGGGCCGATCTTCAGCCCAGCTACATGCGTGTTCGTCAAGGTTTGGAAATAATCCAAATCCAGGTGAGCCGCTCAGATCACGGACCTAGTGCTGTCCGGTGCCTGTTCTGTAAGTAAAGATGTATTGGAATACAGCCATATCCATCTGTCAACATCCTGTGTGACACCTAAACTTACAGTTGAGTTGTGACCAAGTGGACAATCCTCAGTGTAGGTGAATGACTGCTGGCATGTTTTCTTCCCTTTTCAAGATTTACTTACTTGGGATAGTTACACACATACAGAACGAGAGAGAGAGAGATCTTCCACAAGCTACTTCACTCTTCAAATGCCCTCAATGGCCATGGCTGTGCCAGACTAGAGGAACTTCCTCAGGGTCTCCCATGTGGACGCAGGCGCCCAGGCACTTGGGTCATCCTCCACTGCTTTCCCGGGCACATTAGCTGGGAGCTGGATTGGAGTTGGAGGAGCTGGGACTACAACTAGACCCACATGGGACACTGGTTCTGCAAATAGCTTAGCCTACTATGTCACAGCCCCAGTGCCCTGAAGATCTATTTTTAAAACAGATTCTCAAAACAGTGAAACCAAGAAACCACAGCTACGTGGATCAAAATGGCTGAAGCTCAAAAGTGTACTATTCTGTAGACTGCATCTTGTTACCGTTGATGCTGTTTTCTGAAGCCCAGCGACATCTTCGATACTTTATTTCTTTGAATAGTGAGGCCAACATTGTGACAATGCTGGCATCCCAATGCACTGGATTATAGCCTAGCTACTCCACTTGCCACCCAACTCCCTGCTAAAAGCCTAAGGAAGCATCGGAGGATGGCTTAAGCATCTGGAGCCCTGCACCCACGCAGGAGACCTAGATGAAACACCTGGCACCTTCTATGGCCTGGCTCAGTCCTGGCCAATGGGACATCCGGGGAGTAAATCAGTGGATGGAAGATCTTTGTTTCTCTCCCTCGCTGTAACTCCTAAATAGACTGGCACCGTTTTTAATTTTAAAAACCTTGATGGGCCCGGCGCGGTGGCGCAGTGGTTAAGGTCCTCGCCTTGCACGCCCGGGATCCCATATGGGCGCTGGTTCTAATCCCGGCAGCCCCGCTTCCCTTCCAGCTCCCTGCTTGTGGCCTGGGAAGGCAGTCGAGGACGGCCCAAGGCTTTGGGACCCTGCACCCGTGTGGGAGACTCGGAAGAGGCTCCTGGCTTCGGATCGGCATAGCATCGACCGTTGCGCTCACTTGGGGAGTGAATCATCGGATGGAAGATCTTCCTCTCTGTCTCTCCTCTCTGTATATCCGCCTTTCCAATGAAAAAATAATAAAAATAAATCTTTAAAAAAAAAAAAAAACAAAACCTTGAGAGTTATATCAGAGGCTGTACTCTTGCAGTTCTAGGATCCAGGGGCCCATCAGCTGAAGGATGAACCATGAAGTATGGAAGAGCCATACAAGGGCATGTCGGATGCCACCGAGTGGGGGAACCGGAAAAACTTACAGGAAGCTCAAGACACAGAGGACCCACACTGGGGGCAGACTGGATTAGTGCGTGGGAGGAGGCAGAGGTGGTGAAAACACACCAGAACTAATGGTGGTGACGGTCGTCTGGCTCTGAACAAACAACACACACAGCTGTGCCTGGTATAGGCAGACTGGGTCGGGTAGGACCCACCACTCAGTCAAGTGGCTAAAAACAAAAGCCTTGGGCCTGGTGTGGTAGCCTAGTAGCTAAAGTCCTTGTCTTGCATGCCCTGAGATTCCGTGTGGGAGCTGGGTCCCATCCAGCTCCCTGATTGAGGCCTGGGAGAGCAATCGAGGATGGCCCCAAAACCTTGGGACCCTGCACCTCAGGAAGCCTAAAAGAGGCTCGTGGCTACTGGCTTCGGATCGGCTCAGCTCCAGCCAATGTGGCCACTTGGAGAGTGAACCAGCAGACAGAAGATCTTCTCTGGCTCTCCTCCTATCTGTATATCTAACTTTCCGATAAAAATAAATAGATCTTTTTTTTAGAAAAAAAGAATGTTTTTTTTTTTTTAAAGCCTCCACTTGGAAAAAAATTCTAGTAAATTTCAGTGAATTCTTCATGCTGTGGGTACAATGCTGTAGGATCACCATGTGCCAGTGTGTTGGCAAGGGTGAAGCTCCCAGCCAGGGAACTTTCTCAAGAAGTCATGGGCAGCCCAGTAGAGGAAGCAGGTGCTGGGAGACCCAAGCTGGGCAGCTTGAGGATCCCTGTGCCTCAGCCTCCCTCCTTCAGCCTCAAGTTTTCAGGTGTTGCTTTTCTTAAAATTAACTCCCCCAGGTTGTGAAAGCGCTACAGCTCTACAGGTCCCGGGGGTGGGGGTGCAGGGAGGGGTGGTGTTCAGCTCCCCAGGAAAGAACAGCTGGATGTGCAACCTTATCTTCAGGGGTTCTCTTCCAAGAGCCCCACACCCTGAGCATGAGAGCACCAACACCTGCTTAGCTCAGCCTGCTTATTCTGTAAAATTCCCCAAAGAATCCAATGTCATCCCCAGTTGAAGGAAGGCAGCAGAACTGCTAACTAGCAAGGGACCTGCACCCCCCCTCAAGCCTCAGTCTACAAGAAACTTTACCCACAATCCCCTGGGAGCCTGGGCGCTAGGCCTCTGCTGCCATCCTGGGGTCACTGACAGACTTCCCATTGGCCGGCTGGATGCAGTTTGGGAAATTCCATGGCAATTCCTTGGGATGTGCGGTAACCTTGGCAACCAACTTCTGCTACAGTGAAGGTGAGCTCCTCATTTGCGGAGCCAGAAACTGGAGGGGGAAAGGGGATTCCAGGTCCCCTAGGCAGTGACAGGTGGAGGGTCCTCTACAGCCAAGGCAGAAAACATAAAATGTGGCTGCCGTTACCCCACAACAATTAGGAGAATAAAAACCTGGGCCACCCATGGGGTGATTCACTTTGTGTGTGGTTTGATTCCAGTCTTAGCCTGGGAATACGGTGGCCTTGCTTATTTCACAACCACCTGAGTTTGTTTCCAACGGTCAAGGTGATCAATTTCCCGGCCTTGCTCTGGGTGCAATAACTGGACAGTGGAGGAGGAAACTGCAGCTGCCGCCGGAAGCGCTCCGTTCCCTCGTGCTGCCTGCAAGAAAGCAGCTGGCAAGTAATGATACCACATCGGCCATAAAGCCCGGGGCGTCCACCGTAAAAGTTAATGATTAGGTCCAGACGTTTCAGCAGAATCTAGAAATGCTGGCCATGCTGAAAGGAATCTTTGTGTGCTGGTCTTCCTAATTCGTGCCAGTAGGATTGCAGAGACATTGTCAGGATCAGCCTAAAGCCACCTGTGGGTACGGGCCTGGGCTCCAAGCCGTGTCTCAAAAACACTGACAAACGACAGCGTTAACACACACACGGCCAAGGCAGAACATGGAACCATGAGAAAGCAGCCGCTCATTCCGAACTCTGTAAACAGATCCCTTCCTATTCCATTCCCAGTGGGATGAGGATGGAGTTGAAAAGGCAAGCTGGTAGCAGGTGGCTGTGTTCTGTCACACTTACGGAGTTTGATCATCAGGAAGGCTCTGGGGAATCCTCCTGTGTAGCTTCCATGTCATAGAATAAATTAAGGTTCCTAATGGTGCAACGACACGGCCCTGGCTGCATAGCCCTGTGGTGTCAACATGTATGAGACCAACTGAATTGTCTGCGCTGAAGCCCTCTCACTGTCGAGGACCTCACTTGGGGGCAGCGTGCGTGGTCAATGAATGTCAGCATCCCATATGGGCGCCAGTTTGTGTCCCAGCTGCTCTGCTTCCCATCCAGCTCCCTGCTTGTGGCCTAGGAAAACAGTAGAGGATGGCCCAAAGTCTTGGGACCCTGTACCCGTGTGGGAGACCTGGAAGAGTTCCTGGCTTCAGATCAGATTGGCTCAGCTCTGGTCATCGTGGCTGTTTGGACAGTGAAAAGAATCTCTCTCTTCTGTCTGTAAATCTGCCTTTTGAATAAAAATAAGTATTTTATTTTGATGCCTTATCCATTGTGCAATAAGCACTTACTGGGCACCCTCTGTGACCCAGGCTGTTCCACGCCAGCCACCTCTCCCTCCTGGGGCTGAAGTCCAGACGGGAGGACAGCGATGGGTCAGGTTGGCAGAACAAACTCTGTGTCAGGTGGCAAATGTGGGCTGAGAGTGGGCGATGCCATGGACCAGCAGAGGGGACGTGAGAGACACAGGGAGCCGCAGCACAGTGTCGTGAGCGTTGCATGAGAATTCCAGGCAGCGGGACCAAGAGGCTGGCCAGGTAGGCCCCAGGTGGCAGGTGGCCAAGACAGGATACCAGCAGCCACAGGAGGGCTCTGCAGCCCCTAGACCCAGGGGCAAGGGGGCCCTTGGGCCAGATGAGCAGATCGGATACTGCAGGGAGGGCAGAAGGAGGATGAAGATGACCAGAGGACTCTGCAGGTGCCCAGGCAAGGCTCGGGGTGGCCCAGCGGAACCACAGGGCAATGTGTATGCTCCGTCACATCCTGCTGGCTGCTAGAACTCCCGACTCTCAGCGAGGGTCAGGACCTCACCCCGAAACTATACTGAAAAACTCTCATGGGAGTGTGTGTGTTGCCAACATTTTCTACTGCATTCTGGATTTTGCTGTTTAAAAGTTGGTTGCAACTCACTGACGTGGTGGGATAACCCCTCCACAATGACCCAGGCCATGTCAGAACAGCCAATGCCTTAGGATCCGGCTGAGGGTCCCCTGCCCGACCATCAGGCCCCAGCGGGCACGACGAGGCAGGCCCTTGTTCCTTAGCCTAAATATATAGATGAGACAAATCAATATCCTAGAGCAATAAAATAAAACCTGCAGACCCTCCCCGACTGCCATGGGCCTAGGAAGAATGAGCTGAGCCTGTCCACGTCTCATCTCTCCGCTGACGGCCCAGAGCCACCTGTCCGCTGCCTGGCCAGGTCCACCTCCGCAGGGACAGACCCTAGAAAGTGGCTTGGGGAGCCTCACTGGGCAGAGGGAGAATCCGGGAATTCCTTGACAGCCTAAACAGGTGGCTGGAAACAGGATCGCTTCACCTGGCCCACAGCTTGGGAGGCACCTGGAGGCTTTAGTGAAGGTCCCCTGGCAGGTGGCAGAGAGCGGGAAGGGATGGGGCGGGTGGGCAGCTGGGAAGCAGGGAACGTGAAAGACCACGCAGAGATTTGCTTGCTTTTTCTCTTTTCCATTGAGTTTTGCAACTTTAGAGCAGAGCTGATAGTTGATCACTTATCAATTGATAATTTGCCTCATTTATTCAGTACTATATATATAATTGTTAAGACAGATCAGATTTACAGAGAGGAGTAGAGACAGGGAGAAAAGATCTTCCATCTACTGGTTCACTCCCCAAGTGACGACAATGGCCAGAGCTGAGCCTATCCAAAGCCAGGAGCCAGGAGCTTCTTGCAGGTCTCCCATGCGGGTGCAGGGCCCCAAGGCTTTGGGCCATTGCCCAGGCCATACACAGGGAGCTGGTAGGGAAGTGGAACAGCTGAGACACCAGCCAGCACCCATATGGGATCCTGGTGCTTGCAAGATGAGGATTTAGCAATTGAGTCATCATGCTGGACCCTTACTTCTACATAAAAAAAAAAAGACTTATTTATTTATATTTGAAAGGCAGAGATACATAGAGAGGAGAGACAAAGAGAAATCTTCCATCTGCCGGCTCACTCCCCAAATAGCCAGAAGTTGGGCTAGTCAGGAGCCAGGAGCTTCTTCTGGGTCTCCTATGCATATGCAGGAATCCAAGGCCTTGAACCATCCTCCACTGCTTTCCCAGGCTATTGGCAGGGAGCTGGAGAAGAAGTGAGAGTAGCCAGGACTTGAATCAGCTTCCATATAGGATGCCAGCCCTGCAGGCAGAGTTCCTCCTGCCAGCCCTGCAGGCAGAGTGCCAGAGTGCCAGCTCCATATTCAGTGCAGTATCAAATGGTGTGTAACGAGATAGGTTACTAATAGCTCCGAGTCTCCAAGCAACCGCCATGACACACAGCATGCTTGAAGCCCTATTCTGGAATGCGAAGCGGGTTTGGCTTCCAGTGTCCGCTCTGTAGTACAAGCACACACATAAAACACATCGCATTTCCTGACCAGCTGACGCTGGCAGGTCCACCATGCCAGCTCTGTAGCCACATCAGCTAGAAGCACCAAGTGCATCATGGGACTTGCAGTCTCTGGCACAAGTGCAGACACAGCAGAAAGATGCCCTGCCTTCCACAGAACGCCAAGCCTCCGTCTGCCTCCCATCAGGGGATGCCCTGAGCGTGTCGGAGCAGCGAGGAGCGGTGTTAATCTCACAAGCACACTGGCCGCATAGCACACGTGCCCCATTTTTTCTTTATTAAAGTTCTGATTCTTTGTTACTGTTCTCTTGTAACTATTTTATAGTTTCTAAAAGCAGTTGTTGTCCGAAGCTAGCAGCATGTTCCAGATGAGGATGTGAGGGAATGGAGAGAGGCAAGCAAAAAATAAAAAAAGGACTAGGTTTGATTGGAGAACAACCAGTTAAAAAGCTAAACCCAAAGGGGCCGGCATGGTGATGTAACAGGTGTGTCCTTGGCCTGTAGTGCAGGCATCCCATATGGGCGCCAGATCCAGTTTCCTGCTTATGGCCTGGGAAATCAGTGAAAAGGGGCCCAAATCCCTGGGTCTCTGCAGCCGTGTGGGAGACCCAGAAGAAGCTCCTGCCTCCTGGCTTTGGACCTGCTCAGCTCTGGCTGTTTTGGCCATTTGGAGTTACCCACCAGATGGAAGACTCTCTCTGTCTCTCTCTCTCTGTCTCTCTCTCTCTCTCTCTCTCTGTGTCACTCCAACTTTCAAGTAAAAATAAATGGATTTTGGCCCTGGTGTGGTGGCCTAATGGGTAAAGTCCTCACCTTGCACACACCAGGCTCCCACATGGGCACCAGTTCTAATCCTAGCAGCCCCGTTTCCCATCCAGCTCCCTGCACATAGCCTGGGAAAGCAGCTAAGGGCGGCCCAAAGCTTTGGGACTTGCACCCACATGGGAGATCCAGAGAAGGCTCCTGGCTCCTGGTTCCATTCTTGCTGTTATGTAGCCTCTGCCACTCACCATCCCACAAGGGCTTCTCATGTTGTAACACTGAACACCCTTAACACTAACTCACCATCCACCTTCACCCTGCCTGGGTAACTGGGCCACTGCCATTCTGCTTCCTGTCAATCTTTGTCATGGAGGTGGAGTCACACACTCTCACCCCCCTTTTTTTGGACGATCCTTGAAGTTGGCATGATATCCTCAAGATTCAAGCATGTGGTAGCATGTCTTACAAGTGGCATCATTTGAGCCTGGTGCGATGGCACAGTGGTTAAGGTCCTCACCTTGCACGCCCGGGATCCCATATGGGCGCCGGTTCTGGTCTCAGCAGCCCCGCTTCCCATCCAGCTCCCTGCCTGTGGCCCGGGAAAGCAGTCGAGGATGGCCCAAAGCTTTGGGACCCTGCACCCGCGTGGGAGACCTGGAAGAGGCTCCTGGCTTCGGATCGGCATGGCGTTGGACGTTGTGCTCACTTGGGGAGTGACTCATCGGACGGAAGATCTTCCTCTCTGTCTCTCCTCTCTGTATATCCACCTTTCCAATAAAAATTTTAAAAATAAAAATCTAAAAAAAAAAAAAAAAACAAAAGAAGAAGTGGCATCACTATTTTAAAAAGAGATTTTATATGTTTTTGTTTGGAAGTCAGATAGACAGAGAGGAGAGAGAGACGTAGATCTTCCATCCGCTGACTCACTCCCCAAGTGGCCACAACAGCCGAAGCTGAGCTGATCCGAAGCCAGGAGCCAGGAGCTTCCTCCAGGTCTCCCATGCGGGTGCAGGGTCCCAAGGCTTTGGGCTGTCTTCGACTTCTTTCCCAGGCCACAAACAGGGAGCTGGATGGGAGGGAAGCGTGGAGGCTGGGGTATGAACCGGCGTCCATATGGGAATCTGGTGCAAGCAAGACGAGGACTTTAGTCACTAGGCTATCACACCAGGCCCAATATTGGCACTCTTGTTAAAAAAACAACAACCGGGCCCGGCGGCATGGCCTAGCAGCTAAAGTCCTCCCCTTGAACGCCCTGGGATTCCATATGGGCGCTGGTTCTAATCCCGGCAGCTCCACTTCCCATCCATCTCCCTGCTTGTGGCCTGGGAAAGCAATCGAGGACAGCCCAAAGCTTTGGGACCCTGCACTCATGTGGGAGACCCAGAAGAAGTTCTTAGATCCTGGCTTCGGATTGGCATAGCATCGGCCGTTGCACTCACTTGGGGAGTGAATCATCGGATGGAACATCTTCGTCTCTGTCTCTCCTCCTCTCTGTATATCTGACTTTCCAATAAATAAATAAATCTTAAAAAAAACAAGTCGTGTGTCCTTGCAGGGGAGTGTTTCTCTGAGCTCGCTGGTCTGTTCCCTTGGTTACGGTCTGCATCCAGCCGTGCTGCTCTTCTGTCATTCCTATGGCTTTGCAGTCGCAGTTGTGGCTGCCCCAGTCCGTCCTGTGTTGACACTGCTTTGCCTTTTCCTGTTCCTTCAAGTTCAGTGTCAGTTTTAGGATGAATTTTTCTATTTCTGCAAAAATATCGTTGAGATTCTCATGGAGATTACAATGAACCTGAACGTATTCTGACTATAATTGGTCTATCGAAACGATATTTCTCTGTATTTTAATTTGATTTCTCTTTTCCCTAATAAGATTGATTGGTCAGCTCTCCCGTGTGAGTTGTCTGCTATTCCTTGCTCATTTCCAATCAGAGTTTTGCTATCACGTGTATAATGAGTATTAAGAATATCAAAACTTCTTTTGTAGGATTAAATCTGCAAATATTCCCTGGGCACCTGAGTGAGCTGGGCAATGGGGGGATGTTGGCCTGCAGAACAAAGTGCGGGGCAAACCCTGCCCCTGAATCAGCTATGAAAAAGCTGTTCAAGTTGATGGTGACAGATTAGGACAAGTGATGCAAAGGCAGGGGGCAGGACCAGAGAGCTACCTCTCAGGGGGCCTGACCCTATCTGGGGCTCGGGAAGTCTTCCCTCAGCAGGAGACATGGAGCTGAGGTGAGTAAGCCATCCTGGAGGGCGGTGGGCCGGAGAGGGGTCGGAGGGCAGACCTGGCCAAGGTGCCCACAACTGCAAAGGCCCTGAGGCCCAAAGGGGTGGACGCACCCCAGGATGGGAGCCAAGTGGCTTGGACAGGAGAAAGCCAAGAGGGGCCACGGCTGCTGGCTCTTCCTCCTCCTCACGGTGTGCGGAAAGCCACGCACAAACCCAAAGGCAAGTTCCTCGCTCCTCCTACATCGGTGTGTGCGGAGCCCCCCCGAGCGGGAATGTTCTCCAAGTCGCTGCATTCCAGGCGTGACTGAGCTTCATTGGAAAAGGTGACACAGTTCCCTGGAAGCCACGCACACCACCTGAGTCACCTCCAAGACGGTCCCCAGAACAGCCATCTCAGGGCAGCTCTGGGCTGCAAACAGAAATTACATCACCCAGAAAATCCTTCCCTTGTTCTGCATCCCAAGGTCAAGGTACAGATGGACAAATTGGTTTGGAACTTTCAAGTACAAGGTTCAACCTATAAATATTTATCACAAAGAGGACAGGAACTTGCTGTCCACGGCTTGTTTACCTTATCAGACAGCTACCTGGGGCAAAGAGCCCGCTGTCTGCTTCCTGTCCCACTTTCCCTTGCCCAAGACCTTGGGCAATTGCTAATGTGACAGAGTGTTCCGTTCTGTTCCTTTCTTTCTGGGAATATAGGCACAAGATCCTGAACAAATAAACGGCTTGGGTTCTGGAGAGGGGAATGTTCTAGGCGTTTTCTAGAGAGATCCATCAGCAGTCACGATGAGAACCCAGCGGCCGCGGCTGTCCGCATCCTGTGTCTGCTCTGGGTCCTGCTTCTCGCGCTTCCAGGGCCTTGGGCCACATCTAGTCGAACGCAGCCCCCGCTGTCGGCGTCTGCTCCGTGTTTATGAGATGTGGCTCTTAGAGTGTCCTCAGCGTACTGCCCTCTGCCCAGCCGCATATTGATTTTGGTCTCATGAATTTCAGCCTCCTGCTGACAGCGTAGGAGATGGTTGTGACCTGTCGCGGGGCTCACAGCCCCCAGCTTCCGCCTCTCACGGACGTTGTCTGCACTCCCCGCACAAGTTTACCAGACTCCATGCTGAATCTCGTCCCTTGGACCCTTTCCTGCTCTTGGAGCCACTAACTCAAAAAGTGTGCTGGCAACTCAGCAAGGTTGTGTTTTAATTTGCGTTTGATTTGCTTGGTCATTTGTATCTTGGCTTTGCCTGCTGTCCTTCCATCTTTTTTTGTTGGAGTTTTAAAGTCACATATACAAAGGATATGAAGAGCATCAAGGCTCACCAAGTCCCCACTGGGCGCCTCGCTCTCAGCCCTGGCCGCAGGCACTGAGTCCTTCCATCTGTTCTAGATGTGCCCTTCCCAGACTTGAGGAGATAATCCTGCCAATGAAGTTTCCACAAATCAGAAAGCAAGTGTCTGCGGCCATCCGGTGGCATTTGGAGTGGCTGGCCTTAGCTCCTGCCGGCCTCCAGCACCTCCATGAGCCTGGACAGAGTCTGCGTTTGGCAAATGTTTATCCAACAAACAGAAAACTCATCCAGAAATTATTCTCCACCTTTCCCCTAAGCCATTCTTCTTATAAATGAAAACAATCAAATCAAATGTCACTCTCTTGGTCCACCCCCCATCACGTCCCACTTCTGTGAGCATCCTGCGGGTCTTCTGGAAGATCTTGACCTACAACCGTCGCCAACGCATGCTGTGTCCTCGGTGGTACATAAAACTAAGAAGTGGTTTTAGATTTGCCTCCAAAACCCTTCCTGATGTACCTTCAAAAATACTTATTTATTTGGAAGGCAGAGTGACAAAAAGGAGGAGGCTGTGGGGAGAGAATCTGAGCTGACTGGAAGTCAGGAGCAGTATCTCCCACGGAGGGCAAGGACCCAGGTGTGTGGGCTAGCATCTGCTGCCTTCCCGGGTTCGCGGGCAGGAAGCTGAATCAGAAGTGAACAGCTGGTCCCACAACTCTGCTATGAGATGCCTGCGTCTCAAGAGGACCCTGAATCCACACCACCCGCCCCCCATCATGTGCTTCGTGGATGTTCGTCCTCAGCAATCCACTGAGCCAAGGCATCCTTTTGCACGAGCCCCTCTTACTGCCTGGAAATGACAGAGTGGAGTTTCCCCTCATTCATCAGCTTGCAGGTGTTCACCCCAAGATGAAATCTCAGGGTTATACAGGGTATTGTGGTGTACCACTCTGTGCAATCAACTGGAATGTTCCAGAATGGCTTCTCTTGGCCCAAAGCTTCCTTTGCCTTCAAGTTCACCTGCAGCAGAGTTCCTTCCACCCGTGCTGGTACACTCATTACTGTCAGGGCTGAATGTGGGGCAGTAGGCGGGCCAGTAGGGATCTGTGCCTGCTGCTACAGTTCCAGGCTGCCGTGGGGGTCACAGCAGTCGCTGGTACCTGGGAATGAACTGACTAATGGCAGGGTCAGGATTCCCACCGGGGCAGCCTGCGGCCACATACGGTAAATGTCATCTACCATGCCGTCGTGGGGAGAAGGGGCGCCACCACGGGGTGGGATTAATGTCTTAGAATGCCATTGAGAAGTAAAGGACTCAGAACTTATTTTGGCTGCACCACGTGGGAGCTGAGGTACAAGCATCGCTTCACCCCCATGGGCTCCCCCAGGTTCTCATTTGTGGAATGGAGCTATTTGAGAGTCCCTCAACTCCGACAGTCTCTGGGGTCTGTGAGCTTCCAGGAAGCTGCGTTCCCACGCTTGGTGACGGGGGGCCTCTTGTTCTGTGGACACAGGGATGTTTCCACTCACCCACTGAACTTGACCAATAGTTGCATGAATTCTGTGAAAACTTTGCATATTATAAAGTAGTAGACAAAAAAGAAAGAGAGATAAATTGTAAAAATAAAAATAAATTTTAAAAAAGAATAAAGCAGGAGACACGTGGAGGTCTTGCTTTGTGCTGTCCCCTCTCCTGGGAGTCCCTCTTCCATCGTCCCCTCTCCTGCCGGCCCCTCTCCCATCGGCCCCTCTCCTCTGACCTACCATTGACTTTGACTTTCGATGGACAGAGACAATCTCAGCATGCACTTGGCGGCGTCCCAGGTTGTGTGGAAGCAGCAGGCATATGGACCAGTGCTCAGGTGCAGTTTCGCGTGAGAGTCACGGAGTCAGGGTGACCGAGCACACGCGACAGTCCCAAGACAGCAGCTGAGGCAAGGTCCATACTACCCCTGGGGGGCTCCAGGTCTAACTGAGACTAGGGGGATGCCATGCAGGGTTGAGTGTGATGAAGTCTTAACTCCCTGGACCCTATTTGGAAATAAGGTCACTGCCAGTATGGTTAGCTATGATACAGCCACACTGGAATCATGTGGGCACTTAATCCAACACAACTGTGTCAACACAGAGAGAGGAGGAGGCCCCTGAACAAAGAGGTGTAGACGGGGGCGACACGGCTCCAAGCTGAGAATGGCTGAGAGTCGCTGGTGATGCCAGAACTGGGCGCGGCCACAAAGACCGTCTCTCCCAAAGGAGCAGGGCCTGCTAACAGGTGCACAAGAGTGCTCTGCTTCCACGCCGTAAGATCATGAGTCCTGGGCTTAATACACAATAAACAGGTGGGCTTACTCCACTTAACAATGTCCTCCAGGCCCATCCATGTAGTGGCCGACAGAATTTTGTTATTTTAATGGCAAGGAAACAATCAACAGAACCAAGACACCACCTACAGAGTAGAAGAGTTTGCAAAACTTCAGCAGCAGAGTAATTATCCAGAACCCACAGGTAACTCCGCTAAATAACAACAAAGCAAGCAACCGGATTTAAAACAAGCAAACTGGACCAAGTGTTGGTACAGAGGCTAAAACGCCGCCTGGAGTACCCACACCCCACACAGAAGCACCTGGTTTCAGTGCTGGTTCTGCTTCTGATCAGCTTCCTGCTGAGGCACAGCATGGAATGCAGAGGTGATGGTTCAAGTGCGTGGGCCCATCACCCACTTGGGAGGTCTGGATTGAGAGCTTTGTCCCTGGGACTTCTGGGCAGTGAACCTGCAGCTCTCTCTCTCTATCTCTCCCTCTCTCTCCTTTTCTCTCTCTCTCTCTCTGCCCCTGTCTTCCAAACAAATCTTTAAGATCATTTTAAAGTGTTATTCAAAGTGCTTTATTCTCATTTGAGAAAACGGGCATGTGATCTGCATGTACATGTGTCCAAAGAAGTCACACAAGTACATGAAGACGCGTTCAGAATCGCTGATTGTCAGGAGCCTCCCACCCCGGCCACAAGGGCCAAAGCTGTGCCAGTAACCCCAGGCCCGAGCACGAGAAGCTGGGGCGTCCTCACCACGGCTGGAGGGGCGGACATGGACACAGACACCCGGTTGTTGCAGGGCACTGTGCTAGGGGACACCCACACTCCTGGGTCTTCAGGTCAGCGAATACCACCTGAGGGGACCTGGGAGGCGGAGCCACAAGAGGCTCAGAGAAGATCCCCAGGCTGGGTGAGGGGCTGCAAGCATGTGGAGTTGGCAGAGGTTCCCAGCAAGGGAGGCCGGGGGTCTCATCGGCAGGAGGTGATGGTACGCGCTGTGAAGAGGGGCAGTGAGCAGGAGGCTATGGGATGTTCAGAAGCACACATCAGAGGAAACCCCGACACTGGGTGTGAAAGAGGTGGAAACGCAGTGTGTCTGAAGTATAAATCAAAGTGTTGGTTTTAGTTTGGTGTTGAGAGGCAGAGAAACAGAGGGAGAGAGAGAGACCCCAGCTCCTGGTTCACTCCTCAAATGCATACAGTACCAGGGAACTCGTCCTGGTCTCCTGGGTGGGCGGCAGGGACACAGCGACCGTGTCACCCGTTGCCCCCCCAGGTGTGCGTCATCCGGAAGCTGGAATCGGAAGCTAGTGTGGGGCGCCCAGGTCCCAGCACCCTAATGCTGGTGTCATCTGCCAGGCTGAATACCCACCCCATAGTTATTCTAACAGTCAGCTGTGGGCCTGGCTGGGTGGTACTGCTCTTCATGACAGAGCGAAGGGGATGGGGTGGGGTGAGAATTCTGGTGATTTAGTGATCCGGTAACACTTAGCTCAGCCTTTCTCTTATTCATCAAATCGGCTCCATTCTGAGAACCCTGTGAGAAGCCCTTGCAATGATGTCCTTTAGGTGGGCACCACTAGGGGGCGCATCCCCTTGCCTTGGCCAGGAAAGTGGGCATTCTGGGCCTGGTTCATGCCAAATCTGTATGAATTATGCCAGTGTGCAGGCATTGTTGCCTATTCTTTTTTTCCCTTTTGGAGATATGTAGGGGAAAAAAAGGAATTCTGGGCCAGGCCACGTCACAGTAGCGCCAGGCGAGTGGGGCCGGGGAGGTTGCAGACTCCCTAGGGAGGCAATACGCGGACATATTGAAGACAGAGCAGCTGAAGGCGTGTTTGACAGAGCAGGAATGACTTCAGAGGGTTTCCACGAACCAGGCCACTGTACTCACAGGTAGGCAAGGGAGTGGAGATCACGTGATTTAGAAGGAGGGAACCAGAGGGTGTGTCCATGTCAGGCCAAGGCACTCACCCACATGGGAGACGGGGCTAGGGACTGCCCTGGTGGAGATTACTAGGGACTGTCCTGGCTAGTCCACAGTACCTGGGAGATGAGGCCTGCACAAAGTGGCAGGTTGGACTGGACTAGGCCACAGCATCCGTCAAGTTCATATGAAAGATAGGACTGGAGCAGACTGACCAGGTAGCTACATCCACCGGAATGTACAGTTACTGGGGCAGTTGTCAGACTGAACCTGACCCTGCACTGGCTGGTGTACACAAAAAAGTCAAGTCTGGGTCACCCTAGGTGAGGTGTCTTGGGGAAATTGTCCAGCCAAACTACTGGCCTCAGAGCCTGGCCACGGGATAATCACGGGATGTGTGATCCGACCTGGCAGTGAATGCATCAGGCCTGGGCTGTGCGACACGTTCCTGGGTCTGTGGATGCACTAAGGTAGGGGTTATAC
The DNA here is from genome assembly GCF_017591425.1 of Ochotona curzoniae. Taxonomy (NCBI): domain Eukaryota; kingdom Metazoa; phylum Chordata; class Mammalia; order Lagomorpha; family Ochotonidae; genus Ochotona; species Ochotona curzoniae. The sequence goes on from NW_024466389.1 coordinate 3,907,518, forward strand.
TGCGGGTCACCCCAACTAGGCCACCACACCCGCTGGTATGCACAAGGATCAGGTTGTGGTGGCTGCACTGGACCACAGCACCTGTCAGTCTGCATGAGAGATGGGGCTGGAGCAGAGCTGACCAGGCAGCTGCATCCACTGGCAGTGCATCGGCTGGTGCAGCTGACAGACCACACCTGACCCCGCACTGGCTGCTGTACACAAGAGCCAAGTCTGAGCTCACCCAAGCTGAGGTTTCTCGGGGAATTGCCAGACCAAGCTGCTGGACTCAGAGCCTGGCCACAGGGAGTACCACAGGCTGTGTGGTCCGACTTAGGAGTGTGTGTCGGGGCTGGGCCTCCTCAGTTGCTGATGCCTGTGTGGTGGACAGCATGTCCAGGTGAACGTGGGGGGACAGCACAGCCAGCTCATCTGGGCCAGCAGGGGACATCCACCGCCTCATCAGAGGGAGGACAAGAGAACAGACTGGACATTCTCCTGGCCAAGCTTTGCAGCACGTTCCTGGATCTGTGGAGGCACTAAGGTGGACTTGGTCAAGCAGCAGCCCTTGGACAGGTTCTCAGATCTACCAAAACCATTCAAGCACCACCCTCAGAACGCTCCTCCCCACATCGGGATCTCTAAGGGGTCATCCATCAAGTGGCCGGCCTCCTTCCTGGGCTGATGTGGCTTGACAGCAAGGAGCTCCCCTCCCCCTTCCCTTTCTGTGGAAACAGGAGAAAAACAAATATTAAAGTATACGTCCCACCCGCACTCTTCCATTCATCAACCCTCTCCAACCTAATCAGAAATCCACAGGGGCATGCATCATTCCCAACTATGTAAACAATATTAAAAATAAAATTTAAAAGTTTGAAGGCAGGAAAAAAGACTGCCAACACTCACCATAAAAGTACCTAGCCAAATTATCAAAGGTTGCTGGTTTACCATGGACCACCATGCACACATCTGCTCACAATGACCACACTGTGGCCCCCACTGTCACCGCTGGACACCTGGGACATTGCTAAGTTTCCGCAAAGGCCACACACACCTGCCTCCTGCCTTCTGATACATTGTCCATCAATGCCTTCCTGAAAGGGAGAAAACCACCTTGTGATGTCTCCCACCCCTGTCGTAAGGTCTGTCTCCTTCTGAAAACCTTGACCTTGGGTGCCAGGCAAGCCCTTGTAATGGCCTGTAAGTGGCAGCATACACTGGGTTTCCCACACTCAGCTGGGGGAGCGTCTTCCCTTTGAACTCCACTCCAAGCCTTCATCCTGCCAGGAGAGAGGGAAGTTAGTGTCACTCATTCTTCTCTTTTTTGAAGGTTTGATTATATGTATATATTTTTTATTTGATAGGCAGATTTATAGAGAGGAGAATCAGAGGGAGAGATCTTCCATCTGCCGGTCTGCCCCACCAATGGCCTCAAGGACTGGAGCTGAGCAGACCCGAGCCAGGAGCTGCTGTTGAGTCACCCACGTAGGAACAGGGGCCAAGGCCGTCCTCCACTGCTTCCCAGGCCACAAGCAGGGTCTGTAGGAGAAGTGAAGCAACTGGGAAATGGACAGGTGCCCACGTGGGATGTTGGCACTGCAAGGCTCAGGGTTAGCTCGTTGAAGCACTGTGCCGGCTCCCTCTCTCTTTTTTTAGCGTTCACTTATTTCCATCTACTTGAAAGGCAGAGATAAGGAGAGACAGGTCTTCCATCTCCTGTCTCACTCCACGCCAGGCCAAAGACACGGAGCAGGAACTCTTTCCAGGCCTCCCACAGGAGGCAGAGGCCCAAATGGGAAACAGAGTAAGCCTCACTTGAACTCGAGTTTGGGATGCAGGCGCCACAGCTGCTGTACGTTCCTCAGGCCAGGTGAACACATCAGTGGAGCCCCATCCGTCTGGGGCCACACCGGGCGCCCTCCCCAAGCACCCCTCACCCTGACACCGGCCCTAGAACTCCTGGGCTCACGATGCTCTCCGGGGAAGGCAGGCCCACAGCCTGTGGCAAGGGAATCCCTCTCCAGCAGCAAACACCCAAGGAGTCCAACCTCCACAAGATACATCATTCCCGAGGAGGCCCGGGCAGTGAAAGAGTGACACTGAGTCACAGAGAGTGGCCGAGCCAGCCCCTTCCCCTGCCACCACCACACACACACACACACACACACAGGGTCAGAGTGCAGGTGGAAGGCGGTTACAATCAGGGCAGCCCCTGGGGCACAAGCCAGGGACACCTGGCAGAGTGTCTTCCCAGCCATGCAATCCACCCACAGCTCAGACCTGCAGCAGGCTCCGTGCACACACACGCCCCGTGGGCACGCTCGGGGAGCGGGTGAGTCCCCGCAGGTGTGCGTGGTGACCTTGTTTGTGCCAGTGGAAACTGGAAGAACCTGCACGTCCATTGACACACTTTCCTGTGTGGAGCAGTGCGGGCTTCAGGGTCCACGCCTCGGAGCAGGATTTGGCCAAACTGTCCAACTCAATGCCTAAAATACTTCATCTTAAGCTTTATAAACATCAGAAAGTCGTTTCTAGGGAACTAATACAGACATTTTATACTTTTAAAAAGGATCCATTTTACTTATTTTTATTTGAAAGGCAGATTCATGGAGAGAAAAGCAGAGCTCTTCCATTGAAAGGTTCCTGCTCCAAATGGCTACAGCAGCTGGAATTGAGCCAGTCCAGAGCCACGAGCCTGGAACTCTGAGTCTCCCGCATGAGTGACAAGGATTCAAGTGTGTGGGCCATCGTCCACTGTCCTCCCAGTGGGCAAGAAGCTGGATCGGAAACGGAGCAACTGGCGCCCTATGTGATGTTGGCACCACGACTGGAGGCTTAACCTACAAAATTTTGAAAAACTGCTCTTGCATCACTCTTACGAAGGAAACCAATGGAACGTGAGGGTTTTATTCGACCTCTTGTATAACCCACATTTTAAATCTGTTTGAAGAATCTCTTCTTTCATATCCACTGGTGTCTCAGTCACTTGGGGGTCAGAACAATGAAAACTCACCCGGACGACGTGACTGTAAGCGTTTTGTCCCAGACGGCAGGAGAAGCAAGCAGCTCCTCGGAAGTCAAGAGACTGAAATGCGAATCAGCAAGCCAGGCCGTTTGGGTCTCCGGGGCGTCAACTGGAAACAAACTGAGCCCTTGAGTGTCAGTCCGAAGCAACTGAGAGATGGAACTAAGTCGGGAAATGAGCCCTGGTTTTAACAAACGATACTTAAAACTTGATCTCGATGCTTTATTTAGCCTTATAAGGAAGAAGTGTTTCCTGTATCAAAATTGACGCCAGCATACTGGATGGCAAAGTGCTTCAGATTATAAAAAGTAGAAAAATCTGCAATGCCAAATGGAAAGAGGCCACAGGCAGGAGCCTCGTCCCGGCGAGACTGGAACGCCGTGCTTCTGGACAAGTCATGTGAACGCACTTACGTTAAGGACAAAATGTAAAAACGCGAAAAAACTAACTTATGCCAATTGATTGAATCCTGAAAGTTGGTCAAGTATTTAAGCTGTGGATTGTTAAAGAGGAAACTAAAATAAGCCAGTTAACTAAATAAGACATAACATTTTCTTGAATTAATTGATGATACAGAGGATGAAATTCTTCGATTCCAGAGGTTACTCAAAACAAAAAAATTGACATGACTGCTGTTAGTTCAGCAGAAGTTGAAAAGTGACATCGTCAAGATGAACAGAAAACCCTGTTGGTGACGGCCAACGGTGCAGAGAACTTGATGTCAAAAGTAATTTCTAAAGACGAAAATCACGTGACTCAGACAAACATTAAGCAAATCCGTGTCAAAGATTGTATTTTAACTCACGATCTGCTGAAGGCGCCAGCAGGATGTTAGTTCAAAGGGGAATTCAGAGACCACACCCTCCAGAAAGCCAGGAATGCTGAGCTCAGCAAATCCGCAAGTCAACAGGCCCACGACCGCCAAGTGCGACCTCCCGCGGACACTCATTTGCATTTCTGTGGACAAAGCTCCACTGTGCTGCTATCTTTCTCTCTACAAGGTAGGAGTTGGGAAATAAAACAAAGGTGTGCAGGGTTGGGTGGGTACCTGGCAGGTCATGCCTCCGTCCAACCCCAAGATCCAGCTCCCGACTTGAGTCTCCTGCGAACACAGAGCCTGGAGGCAGCAGGTGCCGGCCCAGGTGGCCCAGGAACTGGGCTCTTGCCGCCTCCGTGGGAACCCTGGCTCCGAGCTTCAGCGATGTGCATTTGAAGAGCAAAGGGAACGTTCTCTCTCTCTCTCTTTCTCTCCCTCTGTTCCTCTCTCCCTCTCTCTTGCTTCCTGCCCACCCCAGCTGGAGGCAGGCTGCCCAGAGCAGCCAGGAGGACCCTGAACGGCTGCGCCTTGCTGAGTTCCCCTTGATCTGTTGCTACCAGGTCACACACTTCTCTTCCATGCCAGGCAATGCCCCGCTGCCCATGCTTTGGCAAACCTGGGTACAGACAGGCCATGGTCCACTGGAGTCTCCCACTGCTACAATGCAGTCAGTTTGGGGACCTTTCTTGTGTGAGCCTGCCTCTCGGTTCAGGGGTGTGGAGCACGACCCCTTATGCCAGTCAGGAAGAGGCCCACCCCCTCTTCAGGCCAGACACCCAGGCCTTCAGGACTCCAGTAGATAGCCTGAGCTTCGTCCCTGGTCGCCCTGCACACACAGCGGGTGTGTGTGCCTCCACACAGGGACCCCGAGGACCCACACAGGGACCCACACAGGGACCCGCGCAGGGACCCACGCAGGGACCCCGAGGACCCACACAGGGACCCACACAGGGACCCGCGCAGGGACCCACGCAGGGACCCCGAGGACCCACACAGGGACCCATGCAGGGACCCGCGCAGGGACCCCCAGGAGCTGCATTGCAGTAGCGGGAACTCCGGCTCAGAGGGAGGCATCGTGTTCACCGTGTGGCCAGCGAGCCATTCTGTTCTGGGCTGCCAGAATAGATGGTGCTTCCGGCCTCCAAGACTGTGGACCAAGCAAGCACACATGGAGGCAGAACCCAGAGCCAGCAGGACATCTGTTCATGAGACAGCCAGGAAGCAAGACGCGGGTGCAAGGGGCTGTGAGCCAGGCACGGGATCCTGGCGCTTGTCTTTGCGACACCACCACTCTTGGGAATCACCTTGTCCATGTGCGTGCTCAGTTAGAGCCATCTGCCCTTCGACCTGTCCTGACCCCCAGTGCGTGAAGCCCTACCTTGTCAAATGCTGAGCTCTTGGGGAACACAGACAGCACATGTGTGCACCTGGAGGGCTGCGAGCATTCATAGGACACTGAATTCTAGAACGCATGGATCTTCCCTCCTTAATACGGCGATGCACAAAAACACTACACGACACTTGCAGACCAGGAAACGGATTAGGCAAACAGAAAAGAGCTGGAGACAACAAAAACTGCGGAATGGGGAAAGGAGAGGCGAGGGGAGGGTAGAGGGGAGGTGAGGGCAGACCGAGGGGAGGGCAGAGGCGAGGGGAGGGCAGAGGTGAGGGGAGGGCAGAGGCGAGGGGAGGGCAGACCGAGGGGAGGGCAGAGGCGAGGGGAGGGCAGTCAGGTCCCAAGGCAAGGTCTGGCTGCGGCACATCTTCCAGAAACATCCATAAGCCAGTGGAAGGAAACACACAAGAGGACATCCGCCCTGCACCCAGGCCTGGCCCCCCAACAGCATGTCCTCCCCTCCCTGGCCCCCCGCGCTGTGGCCTCCGCTCCCCAGCTTCCGGTGCTCCAGCCTGCTAGGACCAGACCCTTCCCAGGGGACTCGTTCCACTCCCTAAGATGTCGGGAGGCAGAGGCTTGGGGCTCACCCGGGGCCATCCAAGGCGGGAACCCAGAGCTTTCCTCTGGCCTCGAGCTCCACTTCCTCACGTGCAGCACCACAAAGAGTAGCAACGTAGTGAGCTCACGTCACGGTTTGAACACGTCCCTTGAACCCTGTCACCAGGGTCCCAAGGATGGGGAGGTGACTATTTCTCCAAGGCTCTCCCTTGTGACTAAGTTAGTGCTGTGACTGCAGGTGTGGGTTGGTTATCACCATAGTGGGGTGCTTATCTGAGAAGGGGTTGGTTGTCACAACAGCTTACTCACCGTGAGAGCTGTGTGATGGGTTGATCAGGAGGGTGGGTGCTGGAAAAGGCCAGTTGAGCCCCTTGCTGTCTCGCTCTCAACCTCTCCTGCCCGTCTGCCTTCGCCATGGAGGAGGGGTGATGGGCTCCGTGCCCATCACCACATGCTGGAGCCATGACCTTGGGCTCCCCAGCCTCCAGAACCGTGAGTCAAGCAAATGTTCTGTCACCAAGCCAGGCACTTGGGCAAGAGTGTGGAAGTGGTAGCCATGCAGACGGCAGCCATGGAGGAGATGGTCTCTCCTCTCTCCAAGTCTGAAGTTATTGCCCCTTCTTGGGCATCATGCAGGATGACATTCTGACCACCATACCCGAGAAATGGCTGCCTGCCCAGTGAACAGGTGCAAGACACCCAGGGCCTTTGGAGTACAAGGACCAGTGCCGACCCAGAGCTCTCAGGCTCCAGACAGTAGCCACGTTCATGTGTCTTGGCTGAGCTCCCCATCATCCCACAAGGTGGCGCCCTTGGTAAACGAGACATCAGGTGCCACACTTCTGTAAGGTGATGGTGGGCAGGGTGCTGTGTCTGGTCCCCCTTCCTGCAAAGAGGGGCCCCGTGTCTGCCCTGGCCCAGGAAGTGCGTGTGGTAGCAGAACCAACAGTGTCTGCTCTCAGACTAGGAAAAGCCAGGGCCTGCTAAAGCCATCCTCTCTGCTACCTCCAATCCCAAGAGCCGTGTCGCCGGACCCATTCCCCAAGAAGTAGGCTCCAGCCACGGGTCCGCGTGTCAGCCCCCACTCTCTGTCCCCTCCCGCAAACCCGCTCGCCTGTCACAGACCTGCAGCAATGAGGGGGCTCTGAAAGCTTTCCTCCTCAACTCTCCAGGGCACTCCTGCTGCCTTTGTGCTGTGGCCATGTGTCAGCAGACCCTGGCTTTCTGGGGACACCTGTTCTCACCCCTCTCACGGTGGAGGTGGACCGGCTGCCTGCGAGGCAGGGACTCCCTGGAAGGCCAAGAGGGTTGCTGCTCTGTGTTCCAGAGTTTTTACAGTAGCACTTTTTAATTAATTAATTAATTAATTAATTAATTAATTAATTTTAGTATTTCAATGGATTTGGAAGCCAATTCCAAGCGCAGCTTCCCCAAGTCCACACTGAGTTTTCACTGGTTTACTCCACCCTGAGCCTCAACTGGGGTTTGGGAGTGGTTTCAGCGGACCTGCCAGCCCCAGAGCCACCTGTGTGAGTCAAGCCCCTGCTCACAGGCACATCCTGCCTTCAGAAGTGCCTTCGGCTCAGGTCGCTCACTCCCAGTGGGGACAAAACGGGTTCTTTTTTCTGTCCTTCCTGGCTGGTCTTGACTCTCCTTCTTCAAAGCTGAGAATTACGGCTCCAGCCAGGTCTCTTTTGTGCACAGTGAGGACCGCAAGCTTGAGCCATTGCTGCTGCCTCCAGCACCTGCTCCAGGACCTGCTCCAGCACCTGCTCCAGCACCTGCTCCAGGATCTGCTCCAGCACCTGCTCCAGCACCTGCTCCAGCACCTGCTCCAGCACCTGCTCCAGGACCTGCTCCAGCACCTGCTCCAGCACCTGCTCCAGCACCTGCTCCAGCAGCAGCAGCAGAGCCAAACCCCCACCTCCACCATGCCCCTCCTCCAGCAGAGCAGTACCCCTGGCTGGCTGCTGCCTGCAAGCCACACCCTCCAGACACTGATTCTTTTATCCAGAAATTTTGTCTCAGGTATAAATCATTTGAAAAGTCAGCATCCGTCCACAAGACTTCAAAAGGAGCGTGCACCTCCAGAGCCTGGCCGTTTTGTAAATGTCTTCCACAGAAGCCTTAGTCTGCAAAGCAGATCTCTACAGCTGTACTCACTGCCACAGCTGGCATCTTGGGCGGTGCTGTGGTTCATCAGGCTGAGCCACCAGCTTGCAAAACCAGCACTTCACATGCGTTCCAGTTCAAACCCCAGCAGCTCCACTTCTGATAGAGCTCCCTGCTAATGTGCCCGGGAAGGCAGCTGGAGATGGTTCACATGCTTGGGCTCCTGCCAGCAGCATGGGAGACCCAGATGGAGTTCCTGGCTCCTGGCTTCAATCTGACCCAGCTTTGGTCATTGCAACAGTCACTGGGGAGTGATAATGGGGGTGGGGCATTGCCAGCACCGGCGTTCATGGCCCCCTGGCAGTCTCATGATGTCAGCACAGCAAGATTTATTCATTTATTTGTTTGGGTTAGGATGGGGAGGGCCAGAGACGGAGGAAGGTGGGCGGGACATAGGTGCTTCTTTCCTTTGTCTGCAGGGGAGGATAGGAAGGGGGAGGGGAGCTCCTTGCTGTCAAGCCACACCAGCCTAGGAAGGAGGCCGGCCACTTGATGGATGACCCCTTAGAGATCCCGATGTGGGGAGGAGCGTTCTGAGGGTGGTGCTTGAATGGTTTTGGTAGATCTGAGAACCTGTCCAAGGGCTGCTGCTTGACCAAGTCCACCTTAGTGCCTCCACAGATCCAGGAACGTGCTGCAAAGTTTGGCCAGGAGAATGTCCAGTCTGTTCTCTTGTCCTCCCTCTGATGAGGCGGTGGATGTCCCCTGCTGGCCCAGATGAGCTGGCTGTGCTGTCCCCCCACGTTCACCTGGACATGCTGTCCACCACACAGGCATCAGCAACTGAGGAGGCCCAGCCCCGACACACACTCCTAAGTCGGACCACACAGCCTGTGGTACTCCCTGTGGCCAGGCTCTGAGTCCAGCAGCTTGGTCTGGCAATTCCCCGAGAAACCTCAGCTTGGGTGAGCTCAGACTTGGCTCTTGTGTACAGCAGCCAGTGCGGGGTCAGGTATGGTCTGTCAGCTGCACCAGCCGATGCACTGCCAGTGGATGCAGCTGCCTGGTCGGCTCTGCTCCAGCCCCATCTCTCATGCAGACTGACAGGTGCTGTGGTCCAGTGCAGCCACCACAACCTGATCCTTGTGCATACCAGCGGGTGTGGTGGCCTAGTTGGGGTGACCCGTAGTAATTCCCCCCAGGCTGGCCCCCAGCCCTGGGTTTTGAGCACAGCCATTTTCAGAGTGGAGCCAGCACTGGAATGCTTTCCTCCAGTGCTTCCCCCAGAGTCTCCTCTGTCTTGTGCAACTGGAACAACCTCATTGCAAAAACTCGAATGGTCATTCCCGAAGGCAGATGTTTCTGAATCCGCAGACAGGAGCTGGGGCACTGAGCAGGGCAGGTGTGGCCATGTCCCAGGAGCAGAGCAAGAGTTAATGTCCTCATGTCGCTCACCCCAAAACCAGCTGACAGATCCAGGGACGCAGAGCCCTCGCCTCCGGATGCAAAGAACGCTGGAGGCCCGTGGGACAGCGATGAATTGGGCCCTTCCCTTCGCCTGGCTGAATGTCGCCTCTGTCTGCAGCCGCCGCCCCCACCCCCAGCTCGGCCTGGGAAGGGGCGCACGGAGCTTCGTGAGCAAGGCCACTGAGCACCATGGAGACTGCGGCCATAAAAATGTCCCCGCTCATTTTCAAGGTAAACAAATGTCACTGACTCAGGAAATAGGCCCCAAGAAAAGAAACGCTGGGGACCTGGAAGAGCTGCCCAGGCTGGCACTCCTGTAGCCTTCAAGGTCATGACCTCATGCACAGAAGCCAGCCCGGCTTCCCCCCAGGCCTGTGAGCCAGAGGTATCCACACTCCCCACCCTCCACCAACGGGGGATGGGCAACCTTTTCTGATCCAACACTTCTCTTCTGATTTCAGTGTGGTCCTTGCAGATGGTCGAAAATTCACCAACGATGTGGGGGACAGAAGGTGACATGGGACCCCTGGTCCCCTAGGGCACACAGGGACGGCAGGCAGTCACAGGGCATGCTGGTACCAGATGTACTGCTGGAGGGAGAGGGTTGGCCTGGCAGGGGCACAACCTCTGCTTGAGTGGAATTTCTGGGGATCTGGTCAGCCACCCGGGGTGCGACCAGATCTCCTCCCAGGAAGCAACAGACAGGCACCTGCTTGGGAGGCCACCAGTCTCCTGGGTGACCCCAAAAGCCACAGGCTTGGGAAGTGCTAAAGACCTGGACAAAGGTGGCAGCATTCCCTCCTGTTTGTAATTTCTTGGGGGAAATTCCACGTTGGCTCTCCACGGTGACCGCGCTCATTTGCATTCCCACCAGACCAGGTCCTCACGAGGCCCATGGGCAGGCTGTTCTCTGCCCAGCTCTGGATGGTGACAGAGCGTGGGCTGGGCAGCTGTGGAGCGGGCAGCTCCATTGCATGAGACTACCTGGCAGCCCAGGATACCCCCTGTGTCTCCGCGGTCACAGGTGGCTCATGCCGTCGGGTTCCTGAATAAGACCTCAGAGGAGAAGGGAGCCCAAGAACCACCCCCACTCCCACCCCCAGATGGCAGCTGAGAGGCAGTGGCAGCGGGAGGCTGTCCTTGCAGCCAGCCACACCCAGGTGGGGTTATTGCAAAAAAGGCAAAGGGGAACCAGAAACAGAGGTAAGCACCCCACAAGGCTGGGACCTGCAGGTCTGCTGTTGACATTAAAAAGCAAAAACAACGAAACAGAGTCAACCTCAGCAAGCCGGGAATGAAAGGGTGGGAGGTGCTGTGCAGGGTTGTAGGACCTCGGACAAAAGGAGCAGAAGATGGGGAGGGAGAGAGAAGGTGGGGGAAGACACTAGAACGAGGGGGGGGAGCAAGAGAGGGGAGAGCAAGCATTCATACTGCAGGGGCATCCCTGCAAAGGAGGACCAGGCTCAGTGCACAGAGAACTTGATCTTGAACAGAAACTGGGAGGAGAAGAAAAAAAAATGGAGCAAACTGCTCTCTCTCTTTCGCTCTGTCTCCCTCCCTCTCTGAAGCTCTGCCTTCCAACTCAATAAATCTTTTTTTTTTTTAAGTTAAAACAAGTAGGCCTTGCTCAGAAGTGGGCCAGAGACAGTAATGGAATCCCAGCTGCGGGAATTGTGCCCAAGGCAGGACTGGGGGCGCAAGCGTGAGGCTGGTGAGCCAGGTCCAAGGCAACCCCAGGCTTATGTCCACAAGCGGCCATTAAGGGACACAAAGCAGTGCAGGTGGCGGGCGGGGAGTGCGAGGTGAGAGATGAGGATGCTGCGACTGGACCGGCTACACCAGCATTTCCACACGGAGGCAGCAGGGCAGGTCACCAGCGCTGAGGCTTCGCACGACCAACAGCCACACCGGCACTCTGTGCTCGGACGCCGGCCACGTTCCCCGGGTAAGAACACAGGCTGCATTGTCGCATGCAGGAGACAGGAGCTGCAGCCGCTGGCTGGGTCCCCCGTGTGAAGCATGGAGAGGCCAGACCCTCCCTGGGCTCCTCCAGGGACGCCATCCCCAGCCCTGGGTCAGCCAGCAGCAGGAGCATCCTGGGTGGAGAGTTCACGACCGGTAATCATTTCCTGTACGTGAAAGTCGCTCTTCCTGACTGTTCCTTCTGGCTTCACGCAGGGACGTCTTACTCATCCTCACCATGACTCCCATGAGTCAGTGGGTAAGGGTCACCCAGCATCTCAGGACTGTCACCTCCAGGGCAGGCCGTTGTGAGCGAGTTGGCACTGGGCTGGGGCTGTGCCCACCACGGCCTGATGGGGTTACTGCTGGAAGGGTTGTTCTCAGGGTTCACAAATTCTTCAAGTACGAGTGCAACCAAAACTCAGTTTTCCAAAGGAGCATCCCATCTGGGGAGCCAAGTTCCCGAGAACTGATGACCATGACACAAAACGATGACAGCCATGACTGTGGCCCTGGCTAGCTCTCCAGGTGGGCATTTGGTGATCTCCCACACAAGCCTGAGTTAAGGGAGGACAGTTCCTGCTTTGTTTTATTTATTTTATTGAAAGCTCATCAGAATGTAACATAGACTAAACCCAAGTGGTGCAGTGAGGGGGTTTTCTGGAAAAGGCTCAACAGCCACGTAGCACCTTTGAAAACTGAGATGCTTCAAGCTTAAGGGGCATAGAGAGTGGTGCTTCTTGTTCACTGGGGAGAAACCCAGGCGCCAGGGTGGCCCCTGACCACACAGGTTCCTCCAGGCCCTGGTCCTAACCGGGCCAGTGTTCACATGGTAGCTTTGCATTTCAGCATCGGGCCACAGCGGGGTGGGGTGTGCACACCAGAGGGAAGCAGCGCGCATCTGTTCATGACGGTCACAATGGCCCCGCCCCCTTGTTGCTGGGAAGATGCAGGCATATCAGGTCCCACTTCCCAGGAGAGCATGGAAACATGGGCCAGGGGAGCGTGAGCGAGGTCACTCCCCGGGCGTGATGTGGTGCCTGGCTGCTCTGGCCATACACATGGCTCACACACGCATTGGCTCACACACGCATGGCTCACACACGCATGGCTCACACACACATGGCTCACACATGCATGGCTCACACACGCATGGCTCACACACGCATGGCTCACACAATGCATGGCTCACACACGCATGGCTCACACATGCATGGCTCGCACACACATGGCTCACACACGCAAGGCTCACACACATGGCTCACACACGCATTGGCTCACACACGCAAGGCTCACACACACATGGCTCACACACACATGGCTCACACACGCATTGGCTCACACACACATGGCTCACACACGCATTGGCTCACACACATGCATGGCTCACACACACATGGCTCACACACACATGGCTCACACATGCATGGCTCACACACGCAAGGCTCACACACACATGGCTCACACACGCATGGCTCACACACGCAAGGCTCACACACGCATGGCTCACACGCAAGGCTCACACACATGGCTCACACACGCATTGGCTCACACACGCAAGGCTCACACACACATGGCTCACACACACATGGCTCACACACGCATTGGCTCACACACACATGGCTCACACACGCATTGGCTCACACACATGCATGGCTCACACACACATGGCTCACACACACATGGCTCACACACACATGGCTCACACATGCATGGCTCACACACGCAAGGCTCACACACACATGGCTCACACACGCATTGGCTCACACACACATGGCTCACACACGCATTGGCTCACACACATGCATGGCTCACACACACATGGCTCACACACACATGGCTCACACACACATGGCTCACACACGCAAGGCTCACACACGCATGGCTCACACACACATTGGCTCACACACACATGGCTCACACACACATTGGCTCACACACGCATGGCTCACACACGCATGGCTCACACATGCATGGCTCGCACACACATGGCTCACACATGCATGGCTCACACACGCAAGGCTCACACACACATGGCTCACACATGCATGGCTCACACACGCAAGGCTCACACACGCATTGGCTCACACACACATGGCTCACACACGCATGGCACACACACACATGGCTCACACGCATGGCTCACACACGTGGCTCACACACACACGGCTCACACACAGGGCTCACACACATGGCTCACACACGTGGCTCACACATGCATGGCTCACATGCATGGCTCACACGCATGGCTCACACACATGGCTTACACACAGGGCTCACACACATGGCTCACACACGTGGCTCACACACATGGCTCACGCACACATGGCTCACACACAGGGCTCACACACGCATGGCTCATAAACCCCACAGAGAGGCATGCAGAGTTTTAAACATTGACCTAGAATTTGAAGATTAGCGTGCAGACTCCATGGACTCCAGACACACTTGCAGAAGCAGGATTCTGTTTCCATCACATGCCAATATCACTGTGTGCTCCGTTCACGTGGCACTTTCTCCTTGAGTCTCTATATGCGACCAAAAGATAAAGTCGTTGAGAAGGAAATAGCCCAGCTGGATAAGCCGGGGCAACAGACTTTAAAGTAAACAAATCCCTAAGAAGAAACATACAACAAATTCAGAACACCTTGAAAATAATGATAAAAACACATCAAAGTATGTATGATAGAAATCCTGTGCAGTGGGTACCAGGCCTGTGAGTACCCTAGCAGAGGAGGGAGAACAGAACAAATTGGACAACTATCCCAGCCAAACAATGACAGCAACAGTGGGATTGAATGAAAACTGTAAGTCAACCACGTCAGCCAACGAGCGCTGGAGGAGGTTCCTCGCCCTTGGATCGGCAAGATTGAGAACATTTCAGAACCACCAAAACCATCTAGGCAGAACCCTCGCAGCGTGCGCCACACTGGGCCCCGAGTGGACACTGGGCGGTCATTCCCCATCCCTGGGTACTGGGGCGGCTGGCAGACTGGGTATGGCTCCTCCCCCTATGTCCTCCCTTCCCGCAAAAACAGGAAGAACTAGGAAATTTGGAAACAGTTATCACTTTTCCCGCCCTGGGCAGCTATGTAAATATCACCAAAAATAAAGTTACACACACAACCTAGGGCCTGGTGTGACGGCTCGATGGCTGACACTCTCCTTTCAAGTGCTGATACCCCGCACGGGTGCCGGGTCATCTTCTGGATGCTCTACTTCCCACCCAGAGTCAAGAGCAAAGCTGGGATTTGAACCCAGGTCCTCTGATGTGGGATGCAGACAACTCAGCCAGCATGGAGCCACAGGCCTGGTCTTGATCTTTGATTTCGATTTTTTGATTTTGAATCGGTGCATTAGTGTTCGTTATGCTGACGTGCAATGCCACACGGCCTCCTATGGTTTGCCGGTCAGCTCTTCTTCAACGTTCTCCTTTCATTTATTAAAAAAAAAAAAAACTATTTCTTTAGGATTTATTTGATTTGTTCACATTTCGTACCCCTTGCTGCCTAGTCCTGGGCCTACTTCAGCGATTCTCTTGTTAGTCCGCACAGACGCTGCCTGGCAGCTCTCGCTCATTCATTCTAACATAGCTCACTTGTCTGCTGTTTCCCAGGTGGGGAAAGACGACACAGCTGTCCTGTGTCCCCTCACCTCTTGCTGCTTGCGCGACTGTTGTCACATACTTGAATGCCGGCTGTCTTTACAGACATATCCCACCAATTAGTGTAAGAGCTGTTCCGCTCCGCCCACGGCCTCACTCCTGCCGCTCTCGGCTCCTTCCGGTGTCTCCAAGCTCACATCACAATTATTTTCCTTTTGTCCAAAAGATACTCTTTACTCTTTCCCTTACTAAAAATATGCAGACACAAAATCAACTCCACCCGCGTTTGTGCTGGCATGCATTCACGTTGACGCCCCCTTTGAAATGTCTTTTCTCAGCAGGTAGACTAGAACCAAATTCCAATCGCCAAGGTTGGCACGGTGGCACAGTATGCTAATTGTCTACTTGTAGCATTGGTTCCCATGTGGACACCACTTCCCGTCCCGGATGCTCCACTTCCCATCCGACTCATGCCTGGGGAAGCAGGGAAAGATAATCCAGGTGCTTGGGCTCAAGCATCCATGTGGGAGACCTGGAAGAGGTTCCTGGTTCCTTTTAGAGAACTCCAACATTCATCCACACAGAAATCTGAAACCTCAAATCACCAAAACAATCATTGCATAGAAGAAAAAATAGAGTCACATCCTGCTGTTGAGAATCTCTGACAACGCTACAGAAATCAGGAGTGTGGGACTGCTGTGTGCACGCCGGGAGGGCCTGGGCACCGTGTGTGCACGCCGGGAGGGCCTGGGCGCCGTGTGTGCACGCCGGGAGGGACTGAACGCCGTGTGTGCACGCCGGGAGGGCCTGGGCGCCGTGTGTGCACGCCGGGAGGGCCTGGGCACCGTGTGTGCACGCCGGGAGGGACTGAACGCCATGTGTGCACACCGGGAGGGCCTGGGCACCAAGGCTGTATTTTCTGGGATTGATTGATAAAGGACATTGTCATGAAAACAAAAAGAAAACTTACAGAATTGGAACTCACAAAACATACATCTGACAAGGACCCGCACTCCAGGACATGCCGCAGCCCAACAGTGAGACCCCTAGCCCAGTCCAGAAACAGCGCAGGACTCGTGTGGCCATTTCTCCAGAACAGACCAGGTGAGCGAGCACACTGGCCACAGACACCGACCACTGGGGAAACAATGTGAAGAAAACCACGGCCAACTGTGCAACTAGAGGAGCTTGAGGGTGTGTGTGTGTGTGTTAGTGTTAACATTTGTTCATTTTACTTGGAAAGGCAGAGTTACAGAGAGAGAGAGAGATCTTTCTTCTGGTTCTCTCCCCAAACGGCCTGATCCGAAGCTGGGGACCAAGAGCTTCGAGGTCTCCCACATGGGCGGAGAGTTCCCAAGACATGGGCCATCCTGCGCTGCTTTCCCAGGCCACAGGAAGTGGAACGTCCAGGACATGAACTGGTGCCCAGATCAGATGCCAGCATTAGCAGATGGAGGATTGGGCTGTTGCACCAACCACTGCGCTGGCTCCAGTGGCTTCGTTCTTAAATGGAAAATACTAGGAGTTGGTGAGATTGTGGAGAACTCGGAGCCCTCCCACATGGCTGGCGGGGACGAGAAATGACGCAGCCCTTGCAAAGGAGCCTGTCAGTCACCTAAAAATCTAATGCCAAGGAGCCCCCAGGCCTGTCCGTGTCCCTCAGAGTCCGTCCTTGGAACCAGATGTGTCCACACTAAAACCCACGTGCCACCCGGGGCTGAGGGTGGCCCAGCTCAGCCCGAGTGCCCGGCCGGAGGAAGCAATGCCCTTGCAGACATGTCTCCCCGGACGTGTGGCTTCACTCCCCATATGCCAGGGCTGGGCCAGACCAAGCCAGGAGCACCACCCATGTCTCCCACACATGTGGCAGGGAACCAAGTACCCAAACTGTCAGCTGCTGCCTCCGGGAGCTGGATGCAAGCTGCCGGTAAGACTCATCCCCAATACTCTGGTACAGGGTGTGGGTGTCATGGGCAGGGGATTACCCCACTGTGCCACACACGTGCCCCCTCACACTTCAGAGGCACCCTCTTACTAGACGGGACAGCAAGAGGAGCAATTTTATGTTTACTTGTGATTGAGCCGAGATTCTGGGGCTGGGCTTCGCCACTTAAAACGCTCCTCATGAGAACACACATCCCAAGGGTCAGTTGCTCCGGGGTGCCCAGGAGCTGCCCTCTCCTGCTTGTGCCCACCGCCGGTGCCTCCCGTGGCCTAGCAATGCCTTGTCCCCTGGGTGACCTCGCTACGTCTACCCAGCAGGGCGCCCAGCGGAGCCGCACAGCGTCTGCTAACTGCACTGCTTGTGCCACGTGATGCGAGAATCTTACCGACTGCCCTGGTCATGCTCCCCACACCAACACACATCACCCTCCTCCACAGCTACGACGGAAACGAACCCTTCCTGACATTTCCTGCATTTTTTGGCTGGAAAACTGGCAGCGCCAGGGTTCAGATGGGAGCCAGAATGTCTGGGTGGGGCTGGCCCTGCCACCCTCCTGGCGACACGGCACATTTACGAAGCTGTTTATGCCAGGTCTCCTGGGCTGTGGCTTGGACTGGCACCGGCACCGGCAGGCCAGACCTCGCCCCAGGGACCCGTGGGCTGAGGACAGGCACCAGCAGGCCGGAAGTCGGCAGGCCTGGGCGCGGGGCAGCCTCGGGGCCTTCCCTGCCCACTTGATCTCCAAGACCAATGCCGTATCGTCCATTCCAGGAGGACCTCGTACCAGGGCCGCACAGCGGCCACAGGCAGGGAGGGGGCAGGACGGGACGATGCCAGGTCACAGAGCAGCGGGGAGGCCGCAGCCATGAGAGCCTGCTCCTTGCATGCACCTGGCTTCCGGGCGCAAAGGTAAACAGCAGGAACTGGACAGGTGCCAAGTGGGTCAAGGTTGCTCCCCTGCGGCTCCTCAGTCAGGGCACAACGCAGTCATGGTCACCCCGGTGACAGTCCTCTCTAACGCGTCAGGTGCTTGCAGGGCAATGTACCCGGCAGATGGCAAGGGCTGCCCTGTCCAGTCCCTCTTCCTGCTCCCCAGGACCGCCCTGCGTACCCCACGTTTTGGGGACTGTTACCTGTCCCTGCCCAAGAAGCCTGCGTCTGATCTCGAGGTTGTGTGGAGTTTAGCTGCTCAGGCTCTTTGAATCCTGTGACACGATGCCGGAAAGGAATGACACTTCCATGCGGCCTGTGCCAAGGGGTGAGGGTTCGGCCCAGGCGCCAGCCTCTGCCTCTCCCAGCAGGGGGTCCTGACCGCCACTGAGCAGGAGCCAGAGACCACGATGCATCTGAATTGGGTGGGCCCTCGGAGCCCAAGGAGCAAGTAACCATGGACCCCGGCCATCTCACTCCTCGGGTCTCAAACTTACAAAAGAACCGAGTCCTGTGCATGGCAACTGGCCGCTGGTACCTGCCCTGGCTCGTGCTTCAAACTTACCCCGGGTCCCTGAGAGCTGGGGTGGCTAGAGTTGGGAATGAAAAAAAGCAAGCAATCGCTTCTCCAGCTGAGGGCGCACTGTTCATGTTGACAGTCACAAACACTGACCACGTCAGAGCCCCCAGGAGGCTGAATTCCCAGCTGTCCTGGGACTCCTTTGGGGACAGTGGCCACGATGGGCCCCCAGGCCGAGCTTCGAGTGCCCTGACACCTAGGCAAGGCAGGGGTGTCCCGGGTTCAGACTGCCTGCTTCATGACACTCAGCGGCTGTGTGCCCACCGGGTGACCTGCCAACAGGAGCCATGACCGTGACTGGAAGCCAGCACTGCTGGCAGCCCTGGTGACCCCAGCGTGTGTGGCTCTGCCAGACTTCGGCTCACTTCCTCAGTCACCAAGGAGGCCTCGTCTCTTCACCTCTGGGAAATGTATGCCCACTCCCGCATAGGTGAGCTGACTCCAGGTTCGGGCTCCAAGTTCCAGGTCAGTGACTGCCAGCTCGCAGACCGAAGGGCAGCCCAGATGACGTGTCTAGGGGTGCGGTGTTGGGTCCTGGGACTCTTAAGAGAATAGAGTGGCTCAAAGGAGCACTGTTGGGCAGCGTGAGAGAGGCCAAGGTCATAAATAATCCCTCAAAACTCAGGGTCACACACAGCGGTCCCCTTTAACACTGCTCCGGGGTCCACCCTGCCTCTCCTGTACAGCTTGTCCATCTGGAAGTTCTTTGCTCCTGGAGAGCGAGCCAGAGTGGGGAACCCACACCTGCTCCCAACTGCTCTGAACTGATGATGACCTATCACCTCTCCTCACGCCCCCATTGGCAGGAGCTTGGTCACATGCTCCACCTCCCTATAGGGATGCTGGGAAGTGTAGTCTTCCAATGTACCCAGGGAAAGGAACCGGTGTAGGGGAAACATTCTCTAGGCCCCAAGTTGAAAACAATTGTTTTTATCGCATTCAACTGTCCCAAGACCCGTGTGTGTGTGTGTGTGTGTGTGTGTGTGTGTGTGTGTGTGTGTGTGGGACGTGTGCGTGCGCGGTTGTCCTAAGGCCCTATCCGGGGACTCAAGCCGTAAAATCAACTCACTTTGGTGGCCGGTATGGTGTAGCAGGTTAAGGGGTACCCCACTGGTGTCCCTGCTGCTCCACTTCTTATTGCTGAGTGCTGGGCCCTGCACCCGCAGGGGAGGACACGCTGAGCCCTGCACCCGCACGGGAGGACACGCTGGGCCCTGCACCCGCACGGGAGGACACGCTGGGCCCTGCACCCGCACAGGAGGACACGCTGGGCCCTGCACCCGCACGGGAGGACACGCTGGGCCCTGCACCCGCACGGGAGGACACGCTGGGCCCTGCACCCGCACAGGAGGGCACACTGAGCCCTGCACCCACAGGGGAGGACACGCTGAGCCCTGCACCCGCACGGCAGACCCGGCTGGAGTTCCAGGCTCCTGCCTCCCACCAGCCCAGCTCTGGCTGTTGCAGGCATTTGGGGAGTGACCCCTCTCTCACTCCAGCCTGGCCTTTTGTGCTCCCCGCCACACTGCATGCCTCCTCCACAGGTGCTTCTTACAGGACGCCCACCAGGCAACCCTGGGTCCCTGGGCGGAGCCTGCAGCTTCACCCTCCAGACCAGTTCTAAGTCCTGGATGTGTCGCACGTGCTGGGCAGGACTCGCCAGTGTCCTCCAGCGGCCATGCTGGCGGTCACCAGTCAGCTGCCTCCCCAGAACACGGGAGCCCCAGCAGGAAGACTCCAAGTTTAACTCCAAGCCGCTGGCTGCCGCCCACCGGGTGGCCCTGAGCACACAGGGGCGGCCCACTGAGCTTGGTTGACAAACAAGCCAGATGGGGGAGGACGGAGTCTCAGGAGAACAAGGCGGGCTGTGTCGGGGCTCCAGAGGGAGGCTTCCGTGGCCGGAAACGAGCCCGATTCAGGGCAGCTGAGTGTCCGGGGGAGGGACAGCACAGCGCGGCCATTCACGGCGCAGGGGCGGCTTGGGAGGTGGGCAGGCAGGTTGGGGGCCACAGGGAGGGTCAGCTTGGAAAGCCAGGAGTGCCAGCCGCTGCGTGAATTATGGGTCGAGCCTCTGCATCGGGAGGGGACTGCCCCGGAGGTGGCTCTGGAGCTTGAAAACGCAGACCCGAGGCTGGAGTGCCACCAACCTAGGGCACCCCGAAGTGGCAGCCCCTGTGCCCCGCGCCACAGGCCCGGCTGCGTGCCAAGACTACGACCGACCGCTCTCGCCTCTTCAGCCTCTCTGTATCACAGTCTTCTTCACAAAGTCCTGAATAGCCCGGCATCCCTTGGGAGCGCAGGTTCGAGTCCCAGCGGAGGAAGACCCACATGCTGGGTGGGCCCTGCTACCCAGGGAGCAGCGATCTCATTTACAGCTCATAAGATGGAGAATGTGGGGTGGGAGGAACCTCTGGGGACAGAAAGGCTGCAGCTGCCGTGGAGTGGGCCGTCCCAGGGCAGCATGGCACCATGTGAGAGGGAGAGTAACCCTGGCTGCTGGGTGAGCGCTGCTCAGGGCGCCCAGCGCACAGGACACTGGGGCCATGTGGTGGGGAAAGACAGAGCCACAGCTCTCACAGCCTGGCCTGGCTACCTGCTAGAAATCAAACAGCTCAACAATACGGCATTACCGCCTTAGAAAAAGACACCACCAGGAGTCTGTGACGTAGCAAGGAAAGCAGCTGCCTGCATTGCTGGCATCCCATATGGACCCCGGTTCAAGTCCCAGCTGCTCCACTTCTGCTGCAGCACCATGTTCATGCCTTGGGGAAAAGCAGCAGAAAATAGGCCAGATGCGGGGGCCCCTGCACCATGTGGGAGCCCTGGAGGCAGCTCCGCCCATTTTCTTGTGCCCTTCTGGAGAGCAAACCAGTGGATGCAAGATGTTTCTGCTTCCCTGCCCCCCCACCTCTCTCAGTAACTCTGTCTTCCAAATAAATATCTTTAGCAAAAGAGGATAAAGAGACTACCGAAATGCAGCTGCCTGTGGACCCTTGCCAGATGTCAGGCCTGCGGGCTGCAGGCCCGTGAGCCCTTGGCGCCCAGGCAGGGGTCCCTGCTGGGCCCACACCTGTGTCACTTCTCTACCTCCCTGCTTCCCAGAGAAGCCACCAGGGGGAGCCCAACCAAGCAGTGCTACAGCGGGAGGCTGCCGAGTAAGGGGCGTGCAGGCCCAGTGCTCCCCTCTGCTTGGGAGGAGTGGATGGGCGAAAGCTGGGGGCTCGCACACTCGGGGTCTCACCCAGCCGGTGGGGGTGCCAAGCGCCCTGACACCTAGAGAAGGCAGGGCACATCACTGGGCGCTCATTCCAATTCAGGCACTTTTCCACGCAGCCATTCCACACGTTCAAGTCCCGGCTGCTCTACTTCCCATCCAGCTCCCTGCTTGTGGCCTGGGAAACCAGCGGAGCACGGCCCAGGGACTTGGGACCCTGCACCCGTGTGGGAGACTCAGGACCGGGTTTGGGGCGCCTCCCGGCTTTGGATCGGATCAGCTCTGGCTGTTGTGGCCATTTGAAAAGCGAACCAGTGAACGGATCTCTCTCTCTCTCTCTCTGTAAACCTGCCTTCTCAGCAAAAATCAATAAATATTTAAAAAGAAATAAATAAAAGAAAGAATTCAAGAAGGACTAGTAACATTGCCCAGGGCCTCCCTCTAGCACGGAGTCCTGGGATCAGGGCGGGGCCTCACTGCCCCCTCATATAACAGCACAGTTAGGACCACAGGAGGTTAAGGGACACCAGGACCTTGCCGGAAGGCCCGGTCGAGAGCCGCTGTTAGAAAGATGCGGTGCATACACTCCACGTGGCTGCGTCCTCCCCAGCAGGCGTGCCCACAGGCTGAACCGCAGAATCCGCCTTTGGTTTGCCAACACCCACAAGGTTGAAAAATGCTGCCCAGCCGGCAGAGGCTTCCAGGACAGAGCTCTTGCACCACCTGGTGGCCGCCTGCAGTGACCGCTCCCCACGCACCGGGGGGCCCTGCAAGCTGCTGGACCGATTGAGAAGGGGAGAGCTTTTTTTTCTAAAGGCCATTTGATTACTGTGTCTTTTGCTGCCATGCAAAGTCAGCTTGCAAAGTGGCCTGCTGCATTTGCTGTCCACCATTTTGCCATGGCCCCCACCCCTGTGGTGTCCCCAGCTACCTCCTCCAGCTTCTCCAGGACCTGGTAGACTGGTTGACAGGACCAGGGCCCCAGCTTTCTGCTTCACAATCACCATGCGTCCTGCCCCCACCCGCTGTCCTCCCACACGTGGGCCAAGGAGCCCACTGCAGCACTTAGCTCCCCATGCCAGCATCACCCCGGAACTAAGGGAGACCCCAGGATGGAGGAGACCCATGCCAGCTGTGCTCCCTGAGCCAGGACAGGGTGGGGCTGGGCTCCTTACCCATCTTCCCTCACAGGGACCCCGGGGCCTCTCTGTTTCCCCATCCCGCTCTCAGTGGGTCACACCTCACCCTGTTCTGACCCTGGGCCAGTTAAGGTGTCCAACCCTGGGAGGGTCTAGTTGGCAAGGTGAGAAAAGCTCAGTGGCGCTTGGCCATTCCTTCTGCCCCAACACCACCACTTCCAGGCTGTGACCTTAGTACCGGAAGCTGCAGGGTGTGAACCTCGAGTTCCTGGACCCTGCCCACCCTCCTCCCCTGAAGTCAGCACCCCTTCCCGTCTTCTCTCCTGGGACTGGCACAGCATTTCCCAACCTCCCTTGCAGGTGGGCGGGTCCCAACCCTCAGACCCCCGGGAGTGGCACTTGCACCTCCTCCATGTCCACCCTCATCTGTCACACACCCCATCGCTGTGCCAGAGCAGGGCTGGGCCCCGAGGACAGTCTCCAATGCCCGATGCGTCTCCAGCAAACCTAGGACCCTCGCCTGCACATCCCTGAACTTCCCGATTCCTCCCTCCCCGCCCTCCCCAGTCTGTTGCCAAGTCCTGCTGGCTTTGCCTCCTGTCCCCAGCCAGCACTTCACCTCGATGCCTCCTCCTTCTACCACCCCTCCCCTCTAGGCCATTCCAGAACCTTCCCCTGGTGTACCCACTTGATGGTGGCCAAACCCCCACCAGTCCCCAGTCCATCTTCCATTATGAGCCTTGCAGTCTTTGCAAAATGAAGCAGGTTTTGTTCCACCCGCTCTTGTGCATGGGACCTTCCCGCAGTCGCAGGTCCCCAGCCCATGGCCAGCTCAGCTCCCCTCCAGCCTCTGAACTCCTGGCCCTCCGGCCATCCTGCAGTTGGGTGCTCAGCAGCCCTTCCCCCATGCAGCCTCCGCCCAGCCCCTCCCCACCCAGCCGGGTCCCTAGGACCCTCAGTATGGCCAACGCCCTCCACCCTGTCACACATTCAGAGCCACGTGCCTGCCCCTGTCACACCTGCCAAGCTTGCAGCTTCACTGAGACCCGTTCAATTCTGCAAGCCTCACTGTGCCACTCGGCCCAACTCACCCCTGCCCAGGTCCTTCGCGGTGCCCCCACCCATGGCTGGCTCTCGCCTCCCACAGCACCTTCTGGGGAGCACTTGCCAGCAAGTCAGTTCAAAAACTACAACACCCCTCTCCTAGCCACACTCCCAGCCCCCTGCTCTGGGGAGCTGGATTTTTAAACAAAAACATTTTTAGATTTATAAGCAAGGAAAAAAAAAAAACACTCGTGCCTATTTTTGTGTGCAACAGGGAGTTTTGAATTCTACTTTGCGTACATGAGAATTTTTTTTAAAGATTTCATTTGAAGGGCAGAATCACAGAGAGGCGGAGGGGATCTTTCTCCTGCTGGTTCACTCCCCAAAGGGCCCCAGTGGCTGGGGAGGAGCCAGGAGGAACCAGGAGCCTGGAGCTTCATCAGGGTCCCCAGCGTGGGTGCAGAGACCTAAGCATTTGGGCCATCCTCTGCTGTGTCTTCAGACACATTAGCAGGGAGCTGAATTGGAAATGGAGTGGCCGGGATTTGAACTGGTGCTCTGAGAGGGGAGACCAGAAGGGCAGGTACAGCTGAACCTGCTGTGCCACAACACTGGCCCGCACCTGTTTTGACATGGGTGCAGCGGTGCCAGTGGCTAAATGGATGCCATTTTTAACATACGCAGAACCTCCGGAACTTCCCTGGGGGGTTGTGGCAGAGGATGTAGGAAGCACTCCAACGTGCGGCTATTGACCTGGTCGGGACATGGCCTGGCGCTCTGGAACTCACTGCCCCTCTTTAGGCACCGTGTCCTCAGAGGGCCGCTGTCTCCTGGACACTGGGTCTGACGCTCACCTGTCTGTCCAGGTGCATCCAAGCCTTGCTGACCCCCCACCCCAGACGTCGCTGCCTCCCTCCGCTGGATACTGGCCCCAGCTCCCTGGATGCCATTGCCATGGGGGAATGGGCAGGAGGACTGGGGGCGGGAGCAGGGTAAGTGGGGCCCGACCCCAGAAAAGGCAGGCAGTGAGAGCCGGGCTCCTACCCAGGTGCGGAGGGGTACCCTTGCCGGGCCGGCTCTGCTTCAGCCCAGGCCAGGGGGTACTGCGGGTGCACCGCCACCACTTCGGAAGCTCACCGGTGCGTCCTGGGGGCTCGTGCAGGTCGGGGCCGGGGGGGTGGGTCTTGCTCCCACCTGTTTTTAAGCTGCACACACACACACGTGCGGTCACCTTGAGAGGCTTAAATGATGCCCCGTCTGCATCGCACCCTGACCACCGCTGCACCTGCTCCTGGGGAAATCCCCAAGCATCGCCAAGCGCTGGGGAGGTGGGGCGCAGGGCCAGGGCGGGCAGGGCCGGGCCGGGGCGAGCCGAGGTGAGCAGGGCCGGGGTGGGCAGGGGCGCGCGGGGCCGGGGCGGGAAGGGCCAGGGCGGGCAGGGGCGCGAGGGGCCGGGGCGGGCAGGGGCGCGCGGGGCCGGGTGAGCGGGGCCGGGGCGGGCAAGGGCGCGCGGGGCCGGGGCGCGCGGGGCCGAGGTGAGCAGGGCCGGGGAGGGCAGGCGCGCGGGGCCGGGGCGCGCGGGGCCGGGGCGGGCCGGGGCGCGCGGGGCCGGGTGAGCAGGGCCGGGGTGGGCAGGCGCGCGGGGCCGGGGAGGGCCGGGGCGCGCGGGGCCGAGGTGAGTAGGGCCGGGGTGGGCAGGCGCGCGGGGCCGGGTGAGCAGGGCCGGGGCGCGCGGGGCCGGGGCGGGCAGGGGCGCGCGGGGCCGAGTGTGCGGGGCCGGGGCGGGCAGGGGCGCGCGGGGCCGGGTGAGCAGGGCCGGGGCGGGCAAGGGCGCGCGGGGCCGGAGCAGGGCCGGGGCCGGGCGTGCAGGGCCGGGGAGGGCAGGCGCGCGGGGCCGGGGCGGGCCGGGGCGCGCGGGGCCGAGGTGAGCAGGCGCGCGGGGCCGAGGTGAGCAGGCGCGCGGGGCCGGGTGAGCAGGGCCGGGGCGGGCAGGGGAGTGCGGCGCCGCGGCGGCGGGCGGTGCTGCGGGAGCGGCGCGCTGCGGGCCCGGGCGCCAGGCCGCCGTGACGTCACGGCCCCGCCTGCGGGTGATGCTGCAGCGGCCGCGGCTGGCCGGGGGCGCGGGGCCCGCAGCGAGCGGCTCCGGGGGCAGGCGGGAGCCCAGCGCGGCGAGGGGATGCCTGCCGTCTGCACGCACAGGTACCGTTCCCGGCCGCGCGCGCCGCCGGCTCCCGCGTCGCGGCCCGAGCCTCGGACTCCAGGTTGGCACGGAGACCTTTTGTTCTTCCGGTCCGATTCCTCGGAGCACGGACGGGGGACCCTGCCCCGGGCCCTGTATGCGGACGCCCAACCCCAACCTCGCGAGGCCCGGTGCTGGGCAGCGGCCGGGGACAGGTGGATTTCGCCCTGGCCCTGGAGTTTGTCCCCCGCGCTGTCTTGTGATATGTTTATGGAGCCCGAGGCCTGCTCCCAGGTCACCTGGCCAGGTGTCATCAGCTTCCGGTCCACCTCCCGCCGCGGCTGAACCCCTGGAGGATGAGGGCTGCCACCGCCCTGAGCTGCCCGGGAGGGACTGGGGGGGGGGGGTCTGTGCTGTGCTGAGTACCCCCGCGGGAGGCAGGCTGTGTCCCCTCTGCCCCGGACAGGAAATAACTTTGGAGATGACTCAGTGCTAGCATGGCACCGCGGAGGCCCAGGCCCAGGGTGGGCACTGGAGACCGCTGACCGCACTGGCCGCAGGGCGCTGGGGTGCTCCGGAAAGACGGCCCTCCTGGAGTATGAACCCCGGGGATGGAGGGAGGAAGACTGGGGAGGTAGTTTGCACATAGAGCCCTTAGTGTCATCCCAGCTTACTTTCAACCAGGGTACCGATGTCCTGTAACGCCTGGCGCCCTCAAGTCTGTGTGTTTTTAAATGTCTTCCAGGCGGAGGGGGCGGGACAGACTTTGAGCTCAACAGAGAGGGCCTGCTTGGGATGCCCTGGTGCCACCTGAGGCCGTGGGCTCCAGACCCTGCGCTATGTGCCCGCGCGGCAGCTGGTTCTGCCCAGCCACGTGGTAGAGACCTGGACTGAGTTCCTGGCTTTAGGCTGGCTCTGCCTTGGCTGTGGTGGGCACTTGGGGAGGTGCGCGCACACACACACACACACACACACCCCTCACATCCTCTGTTTTCTGGAAGTTTGGTGGAGCTGGATAGATAATCTTCAGGGATCCCAGGACACCTTTAAAGGGTCCCAAGCGCCAGTCACGTGGTGTGAAAAGGTTTCATACGGACTGGCCTGAGTGGGACAGGATTCCATGTCAGGAGCAGGTGTGGTTAAGGGCCCTGTGTCGCTTGCAGAAGCTGCCTGGATTCAACACCTGCCACTCCCTCCCAGCTCCATCTTCCGCTAGGGCGGGCTGGGGATGGGGCAAGGGTGATGGCTCAAGTATGGGGTTCTTTCCACCACCTAGGGGGGTACCTGGTTCAAGGCCCAAGCCAGCCTGAGCCCTCACAGGGGAGTGAACCTGCAGGCGGGTTCTTCTTTCTCCTTCTGCCTCTCCGATAAAAACACTTTAAATATCTATTATTTTATTATTAAGGAGTTATTTCTTTTTATTTGAAAGGAAATTTTGTAAATTTATAGAGAGAAGGAGAGACACAAAGTCCATCTGCTGGTTCACTCCTCAAATGGCCACAGAACTGAGCTGAGCTGAAGCAGTGTGAAAGCAGGCCGTCCTCCACTGCCCTTCCATGTGCGCCAGCAGGAGCTGGATGGAAGCGGAGCATCTGGGACTCGAACCTGTGCCCCTATGGGACACCAGTGCTAGGAGACAGAGAATTAGCTTGCTGCACCACCGTTATAGTCCCTCTCCAATAAAAATTTGTGTGAGATTCTGACAATTCCCTTTTGATATTTTAGATTTCCTCTTTCATTCAATTTCTTACTAACACTTAAAAGATCTAAGAAACTTGTGAACAGGTTTGGATTTAACTTTGAAAGGCAGAGAGAGAGACAGAGCTCTTCCATCCATTGGTTTACTCTTCAGATGTGCACAAGAGGCGGGCCAGGTCCAAGTGAGACGCTCAGAGCTCAGCCAGGTGTCCCGTGCCACCCAGGATACAGCAGCTGGGTGCTGGAATTGGAGGGGTCTGGGGCTCGAACCCAGAGACTACTGTGGAATGCATCGGCCCGAGAAGCGTCTTAATAACTCTATTTCTAAATAGAAATGGTACCCGCAATCCCTAAAGTTGGGTGCACCCTGGTGGCGACTTTTTGTCAAGGCTGGGAATGATTCTGGTTGCGGTGCTGGAGGCTGGTGGGCAGCCTGGGCTGTTTGCCCAGCTGCAGGGGGCGGGGGGGGAGGGTCGGCCCAGGTGGGCCAGCTCCATGCATGCCGTCCATCTTCAATGAGAGCAGCAAGCTCCTCTTTGGGAAGATGCATTCCCGCGTAGGCTGTCCGAAGCCGAGGCCTTCCTCCAGCAAGCTCGTGGGAAGGTGCGTGCATCCGCGTTCTCGTCGGCGGGTGAAATGCACGGAAAGCCCAGTGCCGGGGGGGGGGGGAGGCTGAGGGCAGAGATGCTGGGCAGAGCAGGGAGCCCGCCTCAGCACACACGCCCCATGCCTGAGCGCCGGCTGGGTGACTCCCTAGGGTGCCCACAGCTCACCCCTCCAGGTCTCTGGAAGATGAGCTGCTCTGAGGAGCCCTCAACATTGTGGGGGGGAGCACCTCAGAAGTGAGATGAGTGCCGGGTGTCAGATCTGAATGTCCTTGTCGCAGAGGACAGCATCGCGTTTCCATCAGGTCACAATCTGTAGCAAGGACGGTGGTTGGAGTACCGGTCATGCCCCAACACGTGGGTACAAGCTCCATCCCTTAGCCAGGCGCCCGTCCCGCCAGCATCAGCAGCCACCTTCCTGCGGGCCTCCCCTCTCACCGCACATGCCCACCCTGCCCAGCAGCCGCTCCTGGGTCTCTCCCACCTGCGGGACCAGGACCTCGGCATCTTGATCCCTGGTACCCCCTGAGGAGGGTAGGGAAGGGTGGGTGTTTGGAGGGGTGGGCTGTGGGTGTGAGTAATACGTGAGTGGCAGGGAGGACAGTGGGTGGATGGATAGGCAGCAGGTGGGTTAGTGTGTGGGTGACTGGGCCACTGGTCTAACCATCCAGGTTCAGATCCTGCTGGCGTGTCCAGAGCCAATTACACCCACCATCGGTGTCTTCTGGAGTGCAGGACAAGTCCCTGGTGGGTGGGGCGGTGGAGGAGTTGGGGGAACACATTCTGATTTCTGAGGCAGCTGCCCCAAGTTCACGCCAGAACCCAGGGGCCTCCCTGGGGCAGTGGGAAGCCCTGAGGAGCATCGCCTTCAGCGTGTCTGTCTTTGCTGGGAAAGCAGTCCTGGCTTGGGGACCGCCTCCTGGGAGGGCCTTGAGGGGGACATGGTGAGGCTGGGGGGAGCGGGGGACGTGGTGAGGCTATCAGAACCCACCCGGAATCTTGCAGCTCACCTGGTGTGGGTGTCCCTCACTCCGTGTGGGCTCACACACGGGCATGCATACACACACACGTGCACACAGGGACACATGCCAGCACCCTCAGTCCACCCTCGGTGCTCCCGTGGGGGCAGAGTGCAGAGAGAAACGGCTGGGCGCGTGGGAGCAGGCCTGCGGCCGAGCCAGGACAGGGGGAAAGGAGGCAGCGGGTTGCGGCGAAGGCCTTTTCCTTGCTTGCACTCAGCCACGGGCTTTGTGAAAACTATCAAAAACAAAGTTGAAAAAAGCTTGCTTCTCAGCCTCACTGGCAGTGCCTGCCACACTGCCAGTTTTGGCTCACCCCGGGCACCCTCCCTGCTGATGCTGGGGTTCTGGCAGTCAGCTGCCGGGGAGCAGGGCCTTCTCCCAGAGACCTGCTGCCCTGCGCCGAACCCCCAGGAGCATGGCGGAGTGAAAGGGCCGGGCTAGGCCCCTCCATCCTTTAAGAATGGGCTGTCCCTTGCTGTGTCCGAGCGCTCGGGTGTCCATGAGTGTCCCTGTCCGTGCCTGTCCAGATCCCCCCGGAAGCTTCAGGTGGAGGCAAAATGAGCCTTGGACGTGGGTCCCAGGCTGAGGGGTGGCTCCCAGGCTCCTGTACGGAGCCTATGTTTGGGGTGCCGTCCCTGTGGGCTCCACGGGGTATCCTGCTGCCCAAGCAGGGAGTGCCCGTGAGTGGGCAAGCTGTGCTGCTGGGCCATCTCGGGGTACAGCTCTTCCTCGGGGAGGGGTCACTGAAGCCAGAAGGGTGCCCCACTGTGGATGCAGCATGAAGGGGGGGCTTTCTCTGGGATAGTGACCGTTGCTCCCCGGCTTCCCTCACAGGCCGGCCCCACGATGACCGCCCCGGTGGTGAGTGGCACCCCTCCGGGAGACCCCCTCTTCCCCAGCGTGGCCCCTCAGGACTCCTGGAGGTCGCAGGTCTCGGGCTCTGTGGGCTCCGTGACCCGGCACCTCAGCCACAGAGCCAACAACTTCAAGCGCCACCCCAAGAGGAGGAAGTACATCGGGCCCTCACCGCCCCCGCCCCCCAACACCCCCTGTCCGATCGAGCTGGTGGACTTCGGGGAGCTGCACCCCCAGAGGTCCCTGCGTGAGCTGCTCTTCAACGGCTGCATCCTGTTTGGCATCGAGTTCAGCTACGCCATGGAGACGGCGTACGTGACCCCCGTTCTCCTGCAGATGGGCCTGCCTGACCAGCTCTACAGCCTGGTGTGGTTTATCAGCCCCATCCTCGGTGAGTCCCAGTGCTGGGTGGCCTCTGGAAACCTCCAGAAGCATCTAGAAGCTTCAGTGGATGCAGCTTGAGGGTTCTGGGGGCCGGACTGGGAGGAGCAAGACAACTGGGACAAGCTGGAGTGGCCGACCCTGCCCAGGCAGCCGAGTGGGTCCATGGCTGCAGCTGCCCGCACCACATGCCTGTCCTGGATCAGGAGCGAGGCGTGGGGGGCTGCGGGCCCACTGCAAGGCTGGCCTCGCTGACCTTTGCCTCTCTCTCCCTTCCAGGATTCCTGCTGCAGCCGCTGCTGGGTGCTTGGAGTGACCGGTGTGCCTCCAGGTTTGGAAGGAGACGCCCTTTCATACTTGTCCTGGCTATAGGTCTGTTGTTTCAACATGGAAATAAAACAGAAAAACAAACAAGCAAAAAAACCAAGCTTCTCACTAGGGAAAGCTGAGCATGTAGCCCCAGCCCTCCAGGAGTTCCCCCGACCACCCAAGCTGGCAGCTGTGAGAGTTGAGCGAGAAAGTTTACCTGACTCCTCCTAGAAATCCCAGGGGCACGTACCGTCGGCTGGCCCATTGGGGGGCTCATCCCGGGGCCTCCGGGCTGACCTGAGTGAGGATGGCTGGGGGCAGAGCTGCTCCCGCCTTACCCTCATGACCATGACCCTCTCTGCTTCCAGGGGCGCTGCTGGGCCTCTCGCTCTTGCTGAATGGAAGGGACATCGGCGCGGCCCTGGCCGACACGGCCACCAGCCACAAGTGGGGCATCCTCCTGACGGTGTGTGGAGTGGTGCTGATGGACTTCAGTGCCGACTCGGCTGACAACCCCAGCCATGCCTACATGATGGACGTGTGCGGCCCAGTGGACCAGGACCGGGGCCTGAACATACACGCCCTCTTGGCAGGTGAGCGTCCTTTCAGCTGTGGCTCCAAGTGCTGGGGAAGGGTGGGGTCAGCGTGTGGCCAAAGCACATGCTGGAATGCCTGCCCAAGGCCAGGGTTACATTCCCAGCCTCGGCTCTTGGTTCTGACTTACTGCTTCTGAAGAGCCTGGGCGGCAGCAGGTGATGGCTCAAGAAGCTTTGTCCTTGCCCCCCTAGGAGCCCTGGGTCCCTGTCCCCTCCAGGAGCCCTGGGTCCCTACCCCCCAGGAGCCCTGGGTCCCTGCCCCCCTCCAAGAGCCCTGGGTCCCTGTCCCCTCCAGGAGCCCTGGGTCCCTGCCCCCGTCCGGGAGCCCTGGGTCCCTGTCCCCTCCAGGAGCCCTGGGTCCCTGTCCCCTCCAGGAGCCCTGGGTCCCTGCCTCCATCCTGGGAGCCCTGGGTCCCTGCCCCCGTCCTGGAGCCCTGGGTCCCTGCCCCCCAGGAGCCCTGGGTCCCTGCCTCCATCCTGGGAGCCCTGGGTCCCTGCCCCCGTCCTGGAGCCCTGGGTCCCTGCCCCCCAGGAGCCCTGGGTCCCTGCCTCCATCCTGGGAGCCCTGGGTCCCTGTCCCCCCTCACATAAGCAATTTTAAAAATATGCGAAGTTCATGGATAATGGAATTTTATAAGTTTATTTTGTTACAGAAAAGTCTTTAAACCTTTGTGTAGCTATTTCATAATATGAATTTTCTGTGAATTTGGGGATCCCTTGTATGCATGATTTTCTTTGCACCAAAATTAACTTATCTTTCATTTCCATTTTCTGGAACCTGTGCAAGTACCCTCACACCATTGCTGCATACTCATGTGTGTGTTTGCGGAAAGCTATAGTGTTCCTGACATGGCTGTGTATACAGCCGGCTGCGGGGCCCCTGCCGTCTGTGTGTGGGTGTATACAGCTGGCTGCAGTGTTCCTGATGTGTGTATGCAGCCGGCCGTGGGGCCCCTGACATCCCAGGACCCCTGCAGCTGCCACCTGCATCCCCCGTTGGATTTTATCTGAGTGGACCAGGATGAGCCACTCCACTGTGGGAAGCAGTTTGAGTCCTCCCACTTTCTTCCAGCTGCAGAGGAGCCTGCCCTCAGCTGGCGGCTGATCTGGGGGTGTCCCTGTTTGGGGGCTCCGCTCTGAACTGCCAGCCCTGGGAGAGGTCACACCTGCAGGCTTAGTTCAGCCATGTGCGTGTGTCTCGTGGGTGAACCATGAACGCTCTTTCGTCCCTGTCTGGCCAGCTCTGTGTGCTTTCTAAACCAGAGCTCCCGCTCTGCCCGCCCCCTGCCTCTGTCCCCGAGATGTGAGCCTTTCCCGTCTGCCCTGGCGCGGCACAGCAGGTGGCCTGGCGGCTGGGGAAGACCCTATCCTGGGAACCTCAGACTCCTTACTACCAGGGTTTCAGTGGGGCAGGCGTCATGTGTGGGATCTTGGGGTGGGGTTTCCCACCCCAGGGGGCTGCTCCTTGCCTGCCAGAAGCAGGGCCCCGCTTGCCCTGTTTCTCTCCCCAGGTCTCGGAGGAGGTTTTGGCTATGTGGTCGGGGGCGTCCACTGGGACAAGACCCGCTTCGGGAGGGCCCTGGGCGGCCAGCTCCGCGTCATCTACATCTTTACCGCCATCACCCTGAGCGTCTCCACCGTCCTGACGCTGGTCAGCATCCCGGAACGTCCCCTGCGGCCGCCGGGCGAGAGGAGGGCGGCCATGAAGAGTCCCAGCCTGCCTCTGCCACCGTCCCCGCCCGTGCCACCCGAGCAAGGCTCCAGCGAGCCCCTTCCCTCGCACCCGGCCACCAGCTTCTACGCCAGCTTCTCCAGCCCCATCTCGCCCCTGAGCCCCCTCACGCCCAAGTACGGCAGCTTCCTCAGCAGGGACAGCTCCCTGACGGGCATCAACGAGTTCGCCTCATCCTTCGGCACCTCCAACATAGACAGCGTCCTCATTGACTGCTTCACGGCCGGCCAGGACGAATACTTGGCCCTGCCCGGCAGCGTGCCGCGGCAGCCCGTCAGCGTCAGCTTCCCCCAGGCCCCTGACAGCTTCTACTGCCAGGACCGGGGCCTCCTGGCCCGGAGAGAGGGCAGCGCCCTGACCTCGGATGGAGACGTGCTAAGGGTGGGCTCGCTGGATGCCCCCAAGCCACGGGCGTCTGGGATCCTCAAGAGACCCCAGAGCCTGGCTCTCCCAGACACGGCTGGAGGAAGTGGGCCAGAAACCAGCCGGAGGAGGAATGTCACCTTCAGCCAACAGGTGAGCAAAGAGGTTAAGGGTCAGAGAGCAGCAAGTGCTGCCCCCTGCTGGTGAGGTGGTCCGTGTGGGCAGCGAGTTCCCGCAGCCATCTGCAGCGCCCAGAGGTGGGCCCTGTGTGCACTGGGCTGCTCTGTTAGCCCTGAGTCATGGTGGGCACCTGCCTGTGATGTCCCTCCTGGCTCCTGACCCGCTTGCCCGAGGGGACTTGGGTCAGGCTGTTGCCCGCAGAACTTGTGTGCGACGCACTTGTTGGGAGTGTTTTTCCAGCATTGGTCAGCCCAGAGCCCAAGCTGGTGGCCATGTGACTGTGGCGCCCACACCCTTAAGTCTCCCTAAACTACACCCCCCGCCCTCACCGCCCACGGCACTGGGCACCCCACTGCTGTGTCAGCCACCTCCTGGAGGCTGAGAAGAGCCTGGGTTCTCAGCCAGTGGCGTCTTCTGGAAGGCTTTCAGAGTACATTGGCGTGGCGGATCCTTCGAGTGACAAGAGGGGGACGCCACTGTTGTGCTCAGGGTGGTCCAGCCAGTTCAGGGCAGGTGTTCTTGGGACCTGTCTAGCCCGTGTGGGTCTCGAGGAGGCAGTCCCAGGTGCACGCCGTCTGTGCCCAGGCTGCGTGGTAGCACAAGTGGGATCTGCAGTCTGGGCTGGGGCTCAGCCAGGGGCCACCAGGCTCCCCACCGCGTCTGAAGGAGTGCCGTGTCACCACGGTGTCAGGGAGCCCCTGCTGCAACAGTGTGACATTGTCCAGTGGCTCCCATCAGGGTGGGCAGCAGCAGCTTCACTTTGCATGACCCGGGTCTTGTGTCCAGCTCATTGCCAGGCCTGGGCCACTGTGCCCTGTCTCCAGGACTCAGGCAGAGCCGGTTCTCACGGTGTGTGCTTGAACTCTCACTCCCAACCTCCTCTAACTCCGCTTTCCCGCCAGGAACCGCCAGGGACTGCCAGCACCAGGGACTGACTGCCCCTGGGGAGCCAGGGCTGCATCTCGGCGAGCATCAGGCCCCAGGAGATCCCAAGCAGGCTGGGCTACTGTGGGAGGACCCCCAGAAGGCAATCCCTCCGCCCCTTCCAACCTGACGAGGAGGCGTGGCGGGAAGGGGCGCCCTGCCTTCCGGGTGTCAGGAGGGTCTGCCTGTCCGGAGAGGGTGTCTCCGTTTCTCCATCCCCTCTCCGTGGAAAGAAGGGGCCCCGTGGGGTACGGGTCTGAGCTGACCCATGTTTCTCTAAATCAGATTCACTCCTCCCGCAGGTGACCAAGCGCTGCCTTCCTCCCCAGCGGGCCTCGCCTGTGCCCCACGCTCAGTCACACGTGGGCAGTGCCCACTCCAGCTCGGCCACGTGTTTCTGAATGGTGCGCCCGTGGGGTTCCCTTGCAGGTGGCCAACATCCTACTCAACGGCGTGAAGTATGAGAGCGAGCTGACGGGCTCCGCCGAGCAGGCCGAGCCGCCTCTGTCAGCCAGGCACCTCTGCTCCACCATCTGCCACATGCCCCGGGCGCTGCGTAGCCTCTGCGTCAACCACTTCCTGGGTGAGCTCTCGAACCACGTGTGGCAGTGCCCTGCATGGCCCTCCACAGGGGTCCTTTGCTGCTGAGCGGTTGACTACCTGACTTTTCAAAATGAATCTTTGGACCAAAAATAAGCATTTGAGGTGATTGGGGCTCTTGCGTCAGCATCACCTTCCAAAAGGCCGTTTGGCACTGGGAGAGGATGTCACATGTGAATGAGGCGTTTGTCCCCATGGTGTCACTGATTCCATGCCAGCCCCAGGCGTCTGAGGGCGGGTTCCATCACAAGCCTGGCTTCCCAGTCCTGGCTGCTCCAGCTTCCTGCCAGGCACACCTGCCCTGAGAAGCAGCAGGTAGCTCCGCTGTGTGTCAGGGTGCCACACTTGCACGGGAGACCCTGATGGAGATCCAGGCTCCTGACTTCCGCCTGGCTCAGCAGCTGCAGAGCCACAACAGCATCCCGTCACTCGTGGATAGAAATCTGTTTATTTACAGCAAAGACTGCATGAGAACCTACATGGTTTTGCCTGAGTTCCTTCTCAGCACTAGGTACTTTTTATTGCTTATTTGAAAGGCAAAGTCAGAGAGAGAGTCTTTCATTTGCTTGTTCACTCCCCAAATGGCCGGGATGGCCACCCTGGTCCTGGTCCAGGTGGAAGCCAGGAGCCAGGAGCCCCTCCAGGTCTCCCACATGGGTGCAGGAAGCTGCATGGGAATGGAGCAGCCAGGACTTGAGTCTTGGCTGCAACCCCCGTGCCATGACGCCAGCCCCTCTGGGTATGCTTTAACCCCTGAATCTGTGCAAGCCGTGTGTGACCGTGGTGGTCGGTGAACTCTGTGGCCTGGGCGCCCTGGGCTCAGCGCCTCCTCCCCCCACAGGCTGGCTGTCGTTCGAGGGGATGCTGCTCTTTTACACCGACTTCATGGGGGAGGTGGTGTTCCAGGGGGACCCCAAGGCCCCACACACATCCGAAGCCTACGAGAAGTACAGCAGTGGCGTCACCATGGGCTGCTGGGGACTGTGCATCTATGCCTTCAGCGCCGCCTTCTACTCAGGTACTCAGCAATGGCGGCCTCCGGGCTGTGTGGATGTGCGGGCCCCGGTGAGCGGTGGGCGACGCTGCAGTCCAGTCCCTCCCGGGCTGTGTGGGCGTGCCCAGGCAGAGTCCCGTGGGGAGCGCATGCGTTTCTGGACCACTCCTAGGGCAGTCAGCCTTGCCCACATCCATCCCACATGGCTCAGTGGATTGGCTGGCCCACAGGACAGAACAGGAGATATGGAGCATATTCACAGGGCCTCAGGGTGCACAGAGGACCCAGGGACCCAGGAATCAATGCTGTGATCCCAGAGGGGCCCCAGGGTGGCCATCCCCTGTAGCCTGGCTAGCAGTGGACACAGGGTCTGCCCATTCCTACTATAAAGACCAGAGGACAGATCTCACTGGCAGTGCCCGCTTCCCCCATGGCCGGGCCCTTGTGGCTCAGGAACGGCAGCCAAGGAGCAGCCTGGCGCCAGCCTCCTTCACTCTCCTTGAGGTGGGTGACGCAGAGTTCTCACAGGTTACCAGACACTCCCCTTGGTGTTTAAAATCGCTTAAGAACAAATGCGTCTTGGGAGCAGGAGCCATGACAGACTGCTGCTGGGAGTGGAGGGGCAGGGGGCTGGACCCCATACCCAGACTTTGCCAGAGCTCAGCTGACAGCCAAGCGCAGCATCAGTGTGTTTGGTCCTGCACAGCAGGGGTAGCATCAGCTCATGGGGAAAGGACCCCATTTCAATTAAGCCACTCTGGCAGATGGGCATAAGGGTGGGAGCAGCCATGTGGTGGGCGGTTGGTATCCCCAGGGTGGAGGCGGACAGAGGGGACAGCGAGGACGTGAGCACAGCATCTCCTGGGCCACCCTGGGGACTTGGCTGGGACTGGCTGCCCTGCCCAGCCCTGGAGGTGGCAGGGGGCTGAGCTCAGCCGCGTGGGCCCACAGCCATCCTGGAGAAGCTGGAGGAGCTCCTGAGCGTGCGCACCCTCTACTTCATCGCCTATCTCGCTTTCGGCCTGGGCACGGGGCTGGCCACGCTCTCCAGGAACCTCTATGTGGTCCTGTCGCTGTGTGTGACCTATGGTGTCCTGTTCTCCACGCTGTGCACCCTGCCCTACTCGCTGCTCTGCGACTACTACCAGAACAAGAAGGTGAGTGTGTGTGCTGGGAGACGCCACCCCTCTCCTGGACCCAGTCTTGGGCCCCCTGCTGCTTCCCTGGCAGAAACCCGTCCCCCGCATGAAATGACTAGGGTGGGGAGGTGAGTGAGAGTAACGTGGCATTCCAACCTGGGGGCAACGGGAAACCCCGGGATGGACAGAGTCTAGGCATCCGTGCTAAGCACAGGCAGGGTTCAGCCAGGCCAGGAGAGTCAGGTCTGAGGCCACAACCTGGGATGCGAGCCCGCTTTGTAAATGCTTTTGGGATTTTGTTCAGCCTGGATTCGACTCCAAGAGCCCCACAAAGTCTCATGAGCTGGTGTGCTGAGCCTGGGCACACATGTGTGCAGCCATCTTGGCATGCCCTCTCACCTCCCCTGCCTGGGCCCCAGGACTCTGCCTGTGGTCCCCAGGGAGGTACCTGTTGTTGCACGTGGCTTCTGCCCCCGTGGTATGCCTGTGTGGTCATCCACCCTCACTGCCCCTTACTTGGAAGTGCTCCCCTAACCATGGACCCATTAACCATGGACCCCACACAGCCCTGGCCTAGCCCCGTTTGTTGTGGGGTCTGGAATGTGACTGGCCTAGCCAGGGCCAGCTTTGAGCACTTCCTCTTTTCACGTTTTTTAAAGTTTTATTTTATTTTTTTATTGGAAATATGCAGAGAGGAGAGACAGAGAGAGGTGTTGTGTCTGCTGGTTCATTCCCCAAGTGGCTGCAATGGCCAGAGCTGAGCCAATCCAAAGTCAGGAACCACGAACTTCTCCTGGGTCTCCACACTGGTACAGGATCCCAAGGTTTTTGGGCCAACCTCCACTGCGTTCCCAGGCCACAAGCAGGGAGCTGGATGGGAAGTGGAGCAGCTGGGATATGAACCAACCACCAAATGCGATCCTGGCGCATGCATGGTGTGGATTTATCCATTAGGCCATTGTGCCAGGCCCTCTTTTCATATTTAAAAAATGTTTTACTTGAGTGGAAGAAAGCCACAGCCAGAGAGCTCCATCTCCTGGCTCACTGCGCAGGTGCTGTAGCTCTGGCTCACTGCACAGGTGCCCCCTAGCTCTGGCTCGCTGCGCAGGTGCCCGCAGTAGCTGGGCTAGTCTGTAGCTAAGGAGTTCCCCAAGGGTGGCAGGAGCCAGGTCACTTGAGCTCTCTCCTGCTGTCTCCCAGGGTTTGTGTCAGCAGGAAGCTGGCACTCTGACGTAGGCCCCACCCCAGGGACAATTCATAAGAAAAGCCCAGCAATGGGTGTGGCTGTCACAGCTGTCCAGACTCCGTTGTGGTCACCAAGATGGCACGGGCCACAAGGGCTGAGCCATGGTGGCTGTTATCCCATGGTCAGTTCTCTGGAGCCCCAGTACCCCTGCCCTGGATGACGCAGGGGCCAGCCTAGGTCCCAAGACTGTGCTGTCCCTGAGGGGACTGTGCTGTGTGTTTGGGAACAACCGTATCGCCCAGAGCCCGCCCCCTGCAGGGCCTCAGGGATGGCAGCCCACCCTGGCAGCTAAGGGGCCTGTGCAGGGGCTCAGAGGGACAGAGCCAGGCCAGCCTCCTCCCTTCCCTGCTGTCCTCCCCCAAAGCTCGCTCTGCATGTTGCAGGGAGCAGACCTCAGGACTGGAGGGGCGCAAGCCTAGGAGAGGGAGTGGGGCACCGGGGTGGAGGATGGCGGGGGGAACTTGCGTGAGGGAGGCAGCGCCTGGGCAAATGGCACATCCTGGGGTGGCGGCAAAGGCGGGTCCTGGCTTGTGTGAGCACCACGGCCGAGCTGACGCGGTGCCTCTGGGTCAGTTTGCAGGGTCCAGCGCGGATGGTACCCGGCGGGGCATGGGCATGGACATCTCCCTGCTCAGCTGCCAGTACTTCCTGGCCCAGATTCTAGTCTCCTTGGTCCTGGGGCCCCTGACCTCGGCCGTGGGCAGTGCCAGCGGGGTCATGTACTTCTCCAGCCTCGTCTCTTTCCTGGGCTGCCTGTACTCTTCCCTGTGTGTCATCTACGAAATCCCACCCGGCGACGCAGCCGATGACGAGCGCCGGCCCCTCCTGCCTGACGCCTGATGTCTACAATAAACCTTGCCAGCAGCCGGGCTTGCGGCTCCCTGGGGTGGGCGGGCACGGGCACTGAGTGGAGGACTGGCTCCAGAGTCCTTCCTCACCCTGCGGGATCGCCATGTCTGGGGCTGCCGAGCACATCTCTCGAGGCATGAAGATACCCAGTGGTGCTGGGTGCTGGGCAGCATATGTGCGGGGTTCAGCTGAGCCGTCCTGCCTCCCACAGCCTTGGTCCGGTGGTCTCCTGGTCACACGCACCCACATTCGTTCATCCATCCACACACTGGTTCTCACCCCCCCAGCCCTGTAGACATGCAGGTGCCGTGGGCATGTGGTGGGTGCTAGAGGGTCCCTGCCCTTGTGGGGCCAACACATGAAAGAGGATGCGCTGGGGCCTTTGCAGGGCAAGCCTGGGCTGCCTCTTGGCAGGAGCAGCCTTTCTGCTTTGTATATGTTTAGATTTTTCTAATCCTTTTGTAAAGCTGGAAGGTGGGAGGAGAGTTTCCATGTGTGGAAGCCGGGAGCCAAAAGCTTCTTTGAGTCTCCCATGTGGGTGCAGGGGCTCAGGCACTTGGGTGCTGTCCACTACCTCCCAGGTGTATTAGGGAGCTGGATCGGAACAGAAAGAGCTGGGTTCAAATCAGTGCTTCCATCTAGGATACCAGCAGAGCCCAGGAGCAGCCTGAGAACGTGCAAGCTGGGCATAGCTCCTTGCCTTGCCTGCCCCGGGATCCCTTATGGACACTGGTTCATATCCCAGCTGCTCCACTTTCCCTCCAGCTCCCTGCTTGTGGCCTAGGAAAGCAGCAGAGCAGTCCAAAGCCTTGGGACCCTAAACCTATGCAGGAGACCCAGAAGAGCCTCCTGGCTCCCGGCACATGGGACTTAGCAGGCCCAGAAAGCCTGGGGCACACCACTGCTGGCCCTGTGGCTCTCTCTGCCCATCCATCTTGTGGTGGCCATGAAGCCCCCATGTGTTTACCGACCAGGCCACCACTGTACCCAGCACAGTGTGACGGGCCCAGTGTAGCTTCCAGGGTCCTCTGCCTGCCTCTGGGGAGTCAGGAGCTCATGGCTGTGTCACAGCCATCATTTCTCCCTTTAAAAAAATTGTTTTTACATACACACACAGAGAGAAGACAGTGACAGGAAGAGAGTGCTGCCATCTGCTGGTTCCCTCCTCAAATAGCCACAGGAGCAGGGCCAGGAGCCAGGAACTCCTTTTGGGTCTCCCACATGGAGGCAGGAGTCCTGGCACTTGGGCCATCCTCCTCTGCCTTTCCAAATGCATTAGCAGGGAGAGCAGAGCAGCTGGGACTCAAATCGGCATTCTGATATTGGTGTGGCAAGTGGGGGTTTACCCTGTGTGGGATAGCCTGGCCGTGGAGGGCCTCCTCCCCAAGCTGGGCGGCCTCCTGCCACCTGTAGCCACAAGGCTGCTCCCTGCCCAGCCTGTTGACCTTCCTTGCCAGCCTGCACCTCTAGCCAGGAGAGCAGCTCCCCTCTCCTTCAGACTTCCTCAGAGCTGAGGAATTGGTGTGAACTCCCGAGGTCCCAGCTGGGCCCAGCCACCCTGAGCTCACGCCCTGCCTGCAGGCAAACCCTGCTGGTCAGCCCAGGTCTGCCCTGCCTAGCACCCCGCAGTCTCTGCGTTGGGGTAAGCAGGCCCTTGAGCTCAGGGGCTGTGGCAGGCTGGCTCGGTGTCAGGGAGCAGGTGAAGCGGGACTTGAAATGTCACAGTTCCTGGGGGTGCCTGGGATCATCCTGCCAGTGCCCCATCTCATCTGGAATCACAGCCCTCTTCTGCCACCCAAGAACTCGTGGTTTTCCGGGAAGTGTGGGGGCCTGTGCAGACTTACAGGTGATGGAGAATAGGGAGCACCCCCCACCACACACCGTCTTGCTCGTGGCCCTCCTCCTGGGAGGTCCTGAAAGGGGATAGCCTGGTCCTCAGCCTCTTCCAGGCAGCGAGTAGGGACCATGCCCCAGGGCCAGCTCCCAGGGCTGTTCGTGGCAGGTGGCACCGGGAGCAACCATGACATCAACTACTGGGGATGCACTCAGGCAGGACATTGTTGTCAGGAGCCACCTCGGGCTGGGCAGTGTCACACTTGCCCTTGCCAAACACATCCACACAGCAGCAAGAAGGGGGTGTTGTCACCTCAATCCTGGGTGGGCATAGCAAGTATGTGGGCCAGGCACGCGGGGACACCACCAGCATGGCACTGTTAAACCCCTGGGAGTAAGTGGAGGCCCTGAGGGTCCCCCCGACTCCGAGGGGATGCCCTCGAGGGAGCTTCACACTTCACACTTCACCTGGAGGGGAGAGGCAGAGTGGCTTCACGCTGATGGCAAAATCTGCATTGCTGCTGGTATGGGAAGCCCCTTGACTGGCCTCACAGTGGGAACGGCTCTGGCCTTGGGCACCTGCGTTCAAGGAGACAGAGCATGGAGCCCTAAGCATGTGGCAATTGAGGGGACTAAGGTGGCACCCAGCACCCACATGGTGGGCTACAGGATTGCCAGGGAACGGCTATGGTCTCCGTGGGCCCCTGCCCTTGGTGTGGGCTTGCAGGGCACACACAGTGCATTCATTGTGTCCCTGTCATTCACTGTGGTGCCAGTTGCCGAAGAGGGAACCAAAGGGGTGAGAAGCAGATGAGTCAGGAGCAGCTTCAGGAGATGGAGAGCCAGCTGTTCAGGGCAGACTGTCTGCTACTGGAGCTCTGATCCGCCTGCCTGGCTGCAGGGTTCAAGAACTGGCCGCTCTTGCACAGAACACCCTGGACCTTATCCCTGGAACGGCTCCTGCATCTACCTGGGCTGTGCAACTCCTGCCCCCTGGTGGTCAGGCACAGGCCAGTGACCTCAGAATTCCCCCAGGATGGGCATCAGAGGCCCAATGCCAATTTCTAAGACAGCTATTTACCAGGAGTGGGGCCAGAGGGGCTATGGGAGCAAGAGCAGGCAGGCAGGCCATCAGAGGACAAGGTGGTTACTCTGGTAGGGGGCAAGGGTGGGCAGTGGGGAAAGGGATAATCCTGTCAGGCTCAGCTGCCCTCATCAGGGGAAAGGATCCCCAAACCAGCCGCACCCACAACCCGAAGCCTACCACTGCCAGGCCCCCCGGGCATTCACTCACCCACCTTTGCAGCCCCAGAGCGCCTTCTTCACATCTTGGACCACTAGAAGGAGGGATGCCAGGCGGAGGGTCCCGCACTGCACAGTCAAAGAGGCAGAAAACAGGACCCAGAAGTGGATTTGGGAAGACACAGGAGCCCTAGAGTCCTCCAAGACCCAAAATGTATGGCAGGAGTGAGCAGCGTGGGGGCTTAGGCCCAGTGGATGGCTGTGGCTGGAGCTCAGCAGGGCCACCAAGGGGCTGCACACCACCAAGGGGTGTGGTCACCACAGGTCCTGTGGCCTGGTTTCTACTAGGGCAGAGAAAGGTCTGCTTTATCAACTCCACAGGAAACCTACAGCACGGCCAGCCTGCCCCACAGTTGATCTGGCTGACATCCTCTACCCCCATGGCTATTGTGGGGACAGACCTCACACTCGAGGTGTCTCCACAGGCCAATGGGATGGACCTCCTGATTTCCCCCAGGGTTGGGGTCTATAAGCTTGGCCCCACACCAACTCCCAGGTTGAGCTGGGGGCCATCTTTTAGGTCCCAGGCTGAGGGTGACAACTTGCTGTTTGTGTCCCGATTTTGCTGCGCCAGGCCCCAGGCTGGCAGGGGATCCTAGCGTGCTCCAGCTGCTACCCTCGTGGTGCTCATCTACAAGGGATCGGAAGTCCTTCCCCTGTAGGAAGTGACCTTGATTTACCCCAGCGAGAACATGCCTTCTTAGGAACTCAGGCTGCTGTGCCAGGGTTCTGGGCTGATCCACCTACAAGGCCTGCTGTACCACATGCCCACGCTAAAGGAGCTGACGATGGAGCAGCATCAGATGCCAGCACCTCGCTGCCTTTCACCTACAGGTGTCCAGCAACCCCCCGGCCCCTTTCTCAGCCCAGCAGTGCTGATAATTTAGAACCCTTGATGTTGTCATGTGCTGATGTGGCCTTACCGGGAGCCCGGTCCAGTCAGGCAGCTTGTAAGGATGTGCCTGGATCCCACCCCACACCTAGGCTCCTGGCGCATGACCCGCTGTGCAATCCAGGAATGGCCTTGGGACCATCAGTATGCATGGCTGGCCTTGCCAGGGTGGGGCCAGAGTTAGGCAGTGCCTGGAACATGCCACTGCCCAGCCTTCACCCTCAGGGTCCCAAGGGTGAGGTTTCCACGCCGCTCTCATCCCACGTCTCTCTGATGTCCAGGACCTCATCAGGGAATCCCAGATAAAAAGATGAGCATCCAGCTTTCTGGGACCGTCCCACAGCTTTGTGCAGTCAGAAACCACAGCTCCCACCCCGACTGCTGCCCTCTCCACCTGGAGGCCAACGCAGGAGTTGGCCTGGGGTCGGGGTGGGGTCCTGGCAGGGCTCAGAGCAGCAGCCAGGGTACAGGCAGTGGAGCACCACCAAGAGAGGCCACCGTACCCAGGTGGGGTCAAATCCATCCCATCTCCTGGGCTGGGAGCAGAGCCCACACGCCGAGGCACACATGACCCACAGGGGGTGGGGCACTGGTGGTATGTTTTCAGCCCCAATGCCCAAGCCCCCATCCCAACCGGGGAAGAATTATCCAACAGCAAGGGAACTCAGACCTGAGAAACCCCTCCTCCCAGACATGGATCTTTCTGGAAGCCGCTTTGGAAGGTAAGCAGGATCCAAAGCAGCAGGGAACAACCATCTGCACCCCGCCCCCAATCCTCTATTCTCCCCCCCCCAGGGGAACCAGGGGTACAGGCAAGAGCCCATGTGTCCTTGCACCCCCAAAGAACGAGACACAGCGCACTGGCCAACACCTTGGTGGTATAGTGTAGCTTGGTTTTATTTAAGTCCACAAATATTTCAAAAAAATTACAAAATACTCCAATGGAGAGGACACAGACGTCACGGTTTCTGGGTGTCTACTCTGCTCACACTGCCGTCTCAGGCCGACTACTCATATTTACATTTAGCTTCGAGAGAGAGAAACGGAGTCAGAGGGTCTGCTCTGCTCTGCGCCTACCGCAGTGCAACAGGAAGCGACCTCGACAACACTGAACGATACACACAGAACACAGAGACCCGAGGGCGGCTCCGAGGGGGCCTGCAGAGCTGGGCCTCCACTGGCTACACTGGGAAGGGCTCAGGGCGTGGGTTGGCGATAGAGCGTCTCAGTGCTTCCCCTGGGGGTGGAGAGAGAACTGAAGGGAACAAGAGAACACCTTGAGACAAGTTTCCAAGCTCAGACTTCAAGTCTTTCACTCTTTCTCTTTGGAAAAATGGGTGAGAGGGAGAGGAGAGAAGTTCCGCTGAATGGCAGCCACACTGTCCCAAGAAGGAAGCTACA
Organism: Ochotona curzoniae; assembly: GCF_017591425.1. NCBI lineage: Eukaryota > Metazoa > Chordata > Mammalia > Lagomorpha > Ochotonidae > Ochotona > Ochotona curzoniae. The sequence continues at coordinate 3,952,390 of NW_024466389.1, forward strand.
GGGATGGAGGGGGCGGGCTGCAAGCAGCGGGTGCCCACCTGGAACCACGTGGCCGGCTCACTGAGCTCGTGCCCCTTACCCCCTAAGAACTAAGGTTAAGGCAGGAATGGAATGAGAGAAAAACCAGTGAAAAGAATTACTCGTATTTCCAACAGACACACAATCCTGTCTGTCCAAACTGAAACCAAAAACATATTCAACAGAAACGCGAAACGCCCCTAATGCAGTGAACCCCGACCCTGAACTTGAGCGCAGACCTCTGGGTCTGTGTCCAGCTCTTGGCCTCCTCTGCCTGCCCATGCCTGCACAGCCTGCCTCCCGCATGCACTTGGCGTCCACCGCCCCACAGGGTGGTCTCTGCCTGTCCAGCCACACACAGGCAGAAGCAACCTCGTCCTTGGCGCAAGCCTGGTCCCTGCCATGTCCCCACCCTCTGCCTGGGAGAAAGTGTGCCATATCCACCCAGGACAGCCATGCCAGGGGCCTGCCTCCCGCATGGTGGCACCCACTTCACATGCGTCACTGGGACTCCTAGAGCCACCTCTAGGATGGAGCGTGGGAGCCAGTAGCTTCCCAACCCAGGGTGACCACCATGCCTGGGCTACTCCAGCCTGTTCATGCCAGGGCCTCTCCTCTCATGGAAGATGCGAGCGGTGTCTGGCACCAAGGCGCACGGCCCTGGCAGATTCCTTTGGCAAGTGTGTGTCCTGGGCCTCTCGTGTGCTGAGTTATTTGCATGGAACCACTTTCTTGACTTTTCTAGAATGTATATGAAATTTCCAGAGTACTAAAAAAGGCAATTCATCCAGAACAATCCAATGTGTGTGCATAGAAATCTAGAAGGAAACCTACAGTCAGACACACAGACACGTGCTTTCCATCCTGCAGACAGAACAACAGGGACACCCAGGAACAGAACACCAACATTCAGCTCCTGTTCTCCTTGTGCAAAACCAAAGAGCTCCACCTGCCCAAGCACGGCCGCCGGGGGCAGCACACGCACCAGCCAAGCAAGGTGTCCAAAGGCCGCCCTGCCCCCGCAGCTGCCGCGATGGCGCCCAGGCCCAAGCTGCTGCCTGCCTGCCACCAGTGACGCCCTCCTGTCCCTTTAATGAAAGGGAGAATTATATAGAACTTTTTATTAAAAAATCAACTCTGTATTCTGTCAATAGCTGGTAGGAATTCACAAGTAGTGACATGGCTGGAAAAAATAGATCAGAATAGTAGTTTGTGGAAGGAAAAAAAGGCTGTTCTAAAATTATTTATTTACAGACATAAAAAGCCATGCTGCAGAACTTTTCAAATTATGAAGATTTCCTACAATGTATTAAAATAAAAGATTTTTTAAAAATTATAGCTCTTGGATCCCACACATATGCTGCCTGTCTGCCCGCCCCGTGGGCTCCGGCACACTCAGCGGAGGCGAGGACCGGACGCTAGCACCTACCAAGAACTCAGGAGAACACTAAAGCCAGAGCCCGGGGCGGCGGGAAGTGCGCTGCAGGCTCAGCCCCACCCAGGGCCGGCTCGGCTGCTGGGGGGCATGCAGGGGGCCCACACCGTTCCAGGGACTCCTCTCCACAAACGAACACCAGGATGCGACACGGTTGTAGTCGTGGGGTTTTAAATATATAAAGAAATCTAGAAGATACTCTCTTTGCTTTTGCAGCTCCTATTGTCTGTGAAAAGTCCTGGTATCTCCACAGCAGCACTAACAGCTGAGTAACTTACAACTGCTTGTCACCTTCTTTCTTCAGTCGGCTGGGAGGAAAGAACACAAGAGCGAGTGTGGCCACTGGGGCAAGGCCAGGCCTGCGGCAGCTGACAGGGCCAAGTCCCGGAGGGGCAAGCCCTGGCCCTCATCCCATGCCTCCCACTGGGCTGTCCCACCTGCCGCTCCACCTCCTTACCTGTAATAATCCTCCTGACTCGGGAGGTGGCCGCCGTGCATGTGGGGGTGTCCATGCAGCCATTGCTGCTCCATGGCCAGTCTCTGCAGCTCCGCGGACTGGGCATGCATGGCCTGCAGCTGGTGGGCTGCCGACATGGGGGGTGGGATGGCCCCAGGCAAGTCTCGGGGGTAGGGGGTGCCTGCCAATATAAGAGTTTCCATTAGAGCCGGTCGGAGCCCAGCACCAAGGATGGGACAGTGTACCCAGCAGCCGCCACCACTGGCCAGGCCAGGCCCCTCCCATGCCCCACCATGAGGGGCAACAGGCTGCTGGGCAGGGACTTGTCAGAGCATAGCCTATTGGGGAGAGAAGGGGCCTATGAATGCCCAGCACTCCCATGCCACCTCCTTAGGCTCTGCTGCAAGCAGAACCCGGCGCTTCCCCTGCTGTGCCATCGTCGCTGCCCTGCTCCAGGGAGGATGCCTTAGTCTTGTTCTGTGTCCGTGACCCACACACCCCCAGAGCCCTCTGAAAGTAGTCTATGGCCTCTTCCCACACGGATCCCCGTTCACCAAGACAGCCAACGCACACTATGGCACAGCCACCCCCAAGACCTCCAACCACACTGCAACTGGTGCCCACCTCTTTCCAGGCCCGTCCTTACCAAACACTGGGTGACGCAGCATCTCGTGCTCATGGGGAGGTTGTCCAAGCAGAGGGTTGGGGAGAGTGCCAGGCGGGTAGGGGAAGCGGGCCAAGTGAGGGCCAGCAGTCAGGGGGTCGACCAGTGGGTGAACTGGACCTGCTGATCCTATAAAATGACAAAGTCCAGATACAGAGCAGGGCATGGCTCTGGGGGTTCTTCCAGTGTCTGCCCTCTGTGGCAGAATCGCCAACAACTTCTTCCTCCCCTGAGCCGGGCCCTGGTCATTAGGGTGGGCACTACCACCTAGCTGTTCCGCCTTCAGGCAGAACCCCAAGTACTCTCTACCGGCCCTCCCTACCAAGAAGCTACCGTCAACAGAACCTCCTGGCTGCCAGCTTGGCTTGACTTGTACCTACTGGGTCCACAGGAACCCAATCTTGCCCAGCAGGCGTTTTACGTCCCAAAATGCTGGCTGGACTGGGCTCCGACTGCCTGGACTGCCTCCCTGGAGTGGCTAAGCAAGGCCAGCAGAGCAAGTGCAGGCCAAAGCAGGCCCAGTCTAACCCTACCAGGCACAGGCCCAGGGGCACACAATGAGGTGGTGCTGGGATGGTGCTTGCTGTCCTGTAAGCTGGCAGGGATCCAACAGCACTGGTGTCTCCAGGAGCCTGCTCAGGGTTCCATGCAATCGGGCTCTCCCTTGGTGTCTGCTTCCCATCTGATGGCTCCTCCAGGGCCTCCTGCCAGTCAGTTTTCCGACAGCAACAGAGAAACTCGACCTCCACGCAGCCCTCCCCCTGCCCCAGACTTATCTGCTTGGAAAACACACACCACTTGCCCACCACCTGTCTGCTTGTGAGCACAGCCTGGCCTCGCTTGGAGCCCATACTGGACTGTACGGACCAGCCATCCTGCAGCTGGCCAGCTGACTGGGAAGACAGAACGGTGCAGCCTGGCTCTCACAGGACATTCTCACCAGGGGCTACCTGGACCTTTGGGGCTCCAAGGCCCCAAGGTCCTGTCCCCTCACCTGCTTCTCCCTACCCCAAGCAAAGGACCAAGAGCCTAACGTGTGAGTGGGAGGCTGGTGCTGTGGAGCCTAGACGCTGAGCCATCACCAAGGCCGGCTGGGAGGCGGGTGCTGCGGTCCACCAGGACCTGCAGAGTCAGCCACAGAGAGATTACAGCTACGAACAGTTGGGTTGTCCTACAAAGGCCCAGGGGTTGGGCTCGGTCTCCAAAGTCCTGAGCTGATGACTAATGGGAGGTAAGGGCAGATCTGATCACTATGGCACCGGGAATGAAGTTCAGAGGGAAGTTGGTTTCTTGAGTTAGATGGGCCTGGCTTCTCATGCTGCTGCCTCGCAGGGTACTGATCCTGCCTCCCCAGGTGAGGGTACCAATGGACCCACTCCACCCTGGGGTGAACCTCTAACACCAGGAGCCACGCCAGGCCTCCTTCCCACCAAGCAGTTTCTGGCACAATGACAAGCAGCTTATTCCGGACCCGTGCCCCTCCTCACTCCTGCCATCCCCTCTGCACCCAGGCCAGGACACCCACCTTGGTGGAGAGGGTCCTGCTGGTGAAGGTGGAGGTGAGAGTGGATGTGTGAGTGCTGGTGATGGTGTGGGGTCACATTGAACATCTGCAGTCGGGCCAGGGGGTCGCTGGTCAGAGACGCCATGCGCTCAGCGTGGATGCGCTCGGCCGCGAGTCTGTCGGGGTAGCTCATCTCGGGTCGCAGCTGGGGGCCCGCCAAGGCCAGTCTCTCACGTTCCAAAGGGTTCAGACCCGGGTGGAAAGATGCAAATGGGTGTGGGCCAGCTGCAGGGGGGATGGTGAGGGCACTGTGCCGGGCGAAGTGCTCCATGGGGTTGGTGGCCGGGTGCAGGGGGTCCAGCTCCGGGGGCTTCACCTCGAAGCCTGGCTTCATCCTCTCCCGCAGCTCCCGCTCGCGAATCTCTCGCTCGCGGATCTCCCGCTCCCGCAGCTCCCGTTCACGGATCGTGGGGTCCACGTTGTAGAGGCCAGGCATGTGGTAAGCCAGCAGGGGATCAGTGGGGTTGAGGGGCATGTAGAAGGGGTGGTTGCGGTTGGTGGGCGACATGACATGGGGTCGAGCATACTCGCTCAGGGTCCGGAGGGCAGGCGTGTCAGGCCCAATGTAGGGGGGCACAGCAGCAATGGTCGTTGGCGGTGGCTCGAAGGATGGCCGCATGTGGCCCGGCCCCGTGAGCTGCGGCTCACTAAGACGACCTTCGTGTGCTGAGCTGGACGCCTTCTGCTGAAGGAAAGGAGGGTGTGAGAGGTGGCTGCACACCGTGTGGGCTCCCGGCCTGGAGTACATCACGGAAGTCGGCCCTGCCTCCTGGTCCTGTGCTCATAACACACAGAGAACCCCTGCTGCTCCTCCCCGGTCCCCTGGCAGTGACGCCAGTGACAGGTCTCTGAGGCACAGGCAGGTGGGCACAGGTCACTACAGTGCATCACTGGCACCTGCTGAGTGCCTGGGGAGCCAATTCAGAGACATGCAACTCAATTCGTGCCCAAGGCCTGGGACGGCACAGCCTGCAGCTGGCCCCTGCTCCCGAGAGCAGGCTGGAGCCAGCACCCTCCCGCACGCGTGGACACCTCAACTCACAGCTGCACGCTCGGCCTCTCTCTCCCGCTCCCGCTCGCGTTCCTTCTCCTTTTCTTTCTCCCGCTCGCGCTCCTCCCGGGCCTTCTGCTCAGCCTCCCGCTTGGCCTTCTCAATGGCCTCCTCCCTCTTCTTGGCCAGTTTGGAGCCGGCCAAGGGCATGAAGTACAGGTCCGTCCGTGCACAGGAGTTGTAGCCCCGGTCCAGGTGCTTGTAGAACCTAGGAAAGGCCGTGTCTCTTGCTCCAGGCCCCGCCTCCTCTCCAAAGCCCCTGCCCCGCCTCTCCTGCACACACATGCCTGGTTTCCCGAAACCCAATACCTGGCAGACTGGCTGGCGTGGCTGGGGGTGTCCACCACCGTGGGCTCGGGGGATGGGCTCCTCGGAGGGGGCGGGGGGCTCTCGGGCTCCTCAGCATCATCGCGAATCTCCTCCTTGATCTGCACAGTGGGGAGCGGGCAGGAGGCCCCCCCTGGAATGCCACCTCCCGAAGAGACAGCAGCAGAGCAAGGCGGCTGGGCTGAGGTGCTGGGCCCCGCAGGTGGGGTGGAGGTGGAGGGGCAGGTGGGAGGGGTGATGGAGGATGGGCCTCCAGGGACAAAGGAGTGCTGAGCAAATGGGGGCTGGGGGGGCACCTGGTGGAGGCTGGCTGGGGGGTGGGAGGCAGCAGCAGGAGTCAGGTTCTGGCTCTGGGTCAGCCCAGGGGGCTGGGCAGGAGAGGAGGGCAAAGGCTGGCTCTGGGGCATGAGCTGCAGTGGAGGGGGGTGAGCTGACGGTGGGTGGTGTGTGGACAGGGAGCTTAGGGGCTTCAGGGCCGGCGGGGGTGGCAGGTTGGCGTTCATGGAGAAGGGTGATGGCCCCGAGAGGTGAGGAGGGTGCTTATGGGCCTGAGGTGCTGGCAGCTGGGGGATGGGCGTGGTGGGAGGGGGCTTGATATGTGGCATGGCCAATGGTGCTGGTGGTAAGGGCTGCTCCCTCGGGGGCTGCTGAGCCTGCAATGTTGCCTGGGTGGCTGGGAGCTGCAAGGTGCTGTGAGGGTGTGTGGTGGCTGGGGAGGCGCCCAGGGCAGCCTGGCCTTGGGAGGTCTGAGGAGGAAGGCCAAAAGGCTGGGGGGGCCCTGGGTGCTGCAGCAGCGGACCGGCCTGTAGGCCATGTGGGCCCTGGCCATGCAGGGCAGGCTGGCTGTGAGTGGGAGTGGGTGCCTGGCCAGCTGGAGGGTGTGGCGAGGGCAGCCGTGGAGGGTGCAGGGCAGGAGCCTGCTGGATGTGCGAGTGTGCAGCAGGTGCTACCGGGGCTGGAGGCTGGCTAGGAGGCGGCACAGCTGCAGGGGAGCCCTGCGCAGGGGGTGCAGCGGCAGAGGCTGTAGAGCCCGGGGTAGGGAGCTGGGATGCTCCGGCCTGTGCTGCTGAGGGGGTGGCAGGAGCCCCCCCGGGGGCCTGCAGGGCTGGGGGCTGGGCCTGCAGCAGTTGCTGCTGAGCAGATGAGTCTGAGTCACTCTCATTGTCCTGGGGACTGGGGATGCTGGGGGACGTGCTGCGATTGTCCTGGTCAATGTCTTTGGGGTCACTGCTTCCCTCATCGTTGACACTGCGGCTGTCTGAACTCTCGCCTTCACCTTCCGATGGGGAGTTGGGCCGGCTGATCTCCTAGAGCCAGAGAAGGGACGATGGAAGCCTGGGAGCCAGGCCTCTGCCCTGCGCTGCCAGGGATAGCATACAGAGACCTCTGCCATCAGGCAACAGCCACCTTGGCCCAGGGGCTGAGGGCCCTTCCTGCTCGCTCCCCTGCCCCACCTTCCCCGCTCCCAAGAGACAGCGCTCAGCCTAGCCAAAGCTCCTCAGGCAGCCCCGGGGGCAAGCAGTAACGCACACCTGGGTTTTGGTCTTCTTGGAGCTGGTCCTGTCTGACTCCTCTGTGTCGGAGGCCACCTTCTCACGCTGTCGCTTGGTGCTCTTTAGCGGGGATGAGGCTTCCTCCTTCACCTTCTGCAGTGGGAACCACGAGGAGCAGTGAGGCCATGGAGGGAGCTAGCAACGGCAGACACTCTCCACAACAGTTCCCTCACCAGAAGCAGAGAGGGGAGGTGGGCCAGAAGGGCACAGGCATCAGGGCCTGTGGGAGGGCATCTGCCTGAAGTCCAGGGAAGCTTGTGGCAGAGCACATCCTTAGAGGACCCCTCTCTCCAGGCCTCAGGCCTGCACCTACAGCCGTCGGCCCTCCGCAACGAGCTGCAGCCTGTGTTGGAGGCGCTGAACAGCAGCTCCAGAAACAGCTTTCTAATGTGAGGGATGCCAAGGGCAGCCCTGTCCATTCCCAGCCCCTGACCTTGGCCGACTTCTTCACGGTCTCCGCTTTGCTGTCGTTGCTGGAGGTGCTGGCGGCGCTGGGGGAATTGCGGCCACTGGAGCGGATGTCTTCATTGATGGGCGAGGTGCGACCGTCAGGGCTGGCTGGCTGCTTCTTGCGACCACTGCGTAGTGTAGACATCTGCCCATCCAGATTGGGGACTGGTGAGGACCCAGCACCATGTGGCCCCCACCAGTCTTGAGGCCAATCTCAGTCTGGCAAAAACAGGCAACCCTCCCTTTGCCCTTGAGGCATGGAAGCTAAGGGTGCAGCTAAGGACAGGAGGGGGGAAGGTGACAGAGAAGGAAGAGCCATTCCTGGGACCAGAGCCCTGGAAGTGCAGAGCCATGTGGGCTCAGAGACTGGGGGCCACGGTTAAGGTTGTTACATCAGAGCCCTTCAAAGTGAGAAGCCAGACAGGCTGCATGCAGCCCTGAGACAACATGAGGGGCAGCAGAGGATGGACAACCCCAGCCACCTGCCCAAAGGCCCCAACAACAACCTCAGCTGCCCAAGTCCCGGCCGCAGACCCAGGCAGCCAAACCAGCCCTTGAGGGAGGAGGCTGCACGGCTGAAGAACGGCAAGCAGTTTCCAAAACCAGATCAAATATTTAAAAACAAAACAAAAGGAGCCTGCCAAGTGCACAGCAGCCGCAGACAGGACAGAGTGGAGGGGACGTGAGGAGATGGGAGCATGCATCTACCCCAGGATGGCCCCCAGCCGGCCCGCCTAGACAGAAGAGCAGCGGGCACGAGCCAGGCAGCAGCCAGGCCCCAGTAGGTGGCCTCACCGAGCCCCGACTCCGCCGCGTCCTCATGCTATGCTTCCCGCTGAGCCCATCCTCCTCCTCCTTGACGGGCTTGAACATGAAGGGCGGCGGATCCACGGGCTTCTCGACGGGCGGGAGCTCGCCGTACTTCTTGAAGTGGATGCGGCAGTCGGTGCACAGCAGGACGTTCTCCCGGCCCCCGTGGTGCCAATCTTTGGAGGCTTCATGAGGAAAGAGCGGTGAGGGTGCCAGCCGAGAAAACCATTCTCTCCCTGAGGAGGTCTGGACCGAGGCCCCCGTGTGGGGCCCTGCCAGGAGAGGGCTGCAGGAACATGCCCTGCCCCTCACCACAGCCCCCTGAACTTGAGCGAGTCTGTCCCACCCCTCATCAGTAAGAACTCCACCCTGAGGTGTAAATGGGGCAATGAAGTTAATAAAAGATTCCTAGAGCCACTGTTTTGGCGCAGTGGGCTGAGCTGCCACTTGAGATGCTGGCACCCTCCAGTTTAAGTCTAGGCTGCTCCACTTGCAGTGTAGTCCCCAGCTCATGTGCCCGGGTCCCTGCTCCCATGAAGAGACATCAGATGGAGTTCTAGGCTCCTGACTTCAGTCTGCTGCAGGACCCAATTGTTGCTGCCATTTGGAGAAAAAAAACAGTGGATCAAAGACCTAGCTGTCTCTCCTTCTCTAACTATGCTTTTTAAATAAATGAATCTTGAAAACGAAACCAAAAAGTATTCTCAAACCCAGACACGATGATGCGGACAGATGTCCAATCAATGACAGCTCTAGGCAGCCACATGCGAGGTCAGGGCCGCAGTACTTACTGGTGGTGAAGCAGTGGCGGCAGGCGTAACCCTTCAGCTCCTGCTCGCTGTCCTCACTGTCAAAGTCATCCTCGCTGGCAGAACTCAGGTCCACTGGGCACACAGGCGAGGGGAGAATATGCCATTAGGTTGGCCCAAGAACAGAACCCACAACCTGGTGGCCAATGGCTCTGTCTCACCAGTCTGTGTTGGACAGTACTCATGAAAGCTGGTTGGCATGAGGAGCGGGTGCTAATGCTGTTCCTGTACACCCCGGGGCACAGGCCCTGATGCCCATACAGGAGAATCTGAACAGGAACAGGGCATCATGGGAGCCTTGCCTGGGCCTCCTGATACCCTGGTGATCCTTTCAGGTTGTCAGCACGGGCAGCCCGCTGGGAGTAGGGCCACGAGGCTGTGGGCTCCACAGTGCACAAGGTGGGCTCAGAGAAGAGCAGGAGAATAAGTGTTAAGCTGACCTCACTGTCCTGTCCAGGCACAGCACACGCGAGTCCCCGTGGCAGACTCCAGCATGCAGAAAACTGCCACAGGCCAAGGCCAAGACTCACAGACTTCAAAAGAAGTGAGTTTTCTTAGAAACACTGAAATGTATAAATAACCTTTAATACTGTCCCTACTAAATCTCGACTCCTCAGCTCTGGGCTACATTTCTGCATGTACACACACACACACACACACACACACACACACACACACACACACACACACAGAGCTTACAGACAAGGATGCTTTAGGCTGTCAGTAGGTGCTGAATGTAGAGTCCCCCCCACTTGCTGCGATGCAAAGACCCCTACTTACAAAATTCACTGGAGGGAGGCCTGGAGGGCGTGCTGACAGGAGTGGATGCAGTGCGGGTCTTTATGCGCCTGAACACGGCCTGCCTCCGGTGACGACGGTGGGCGCGCGAGCTGGCCGCTTCGGGCGTTTTCTTCCAGTAGTAATAGAAGGTGATCAGCTCCCCCTGTCAACGAGAAGGGCTGGCTGTGAGGGTGGGGTGAGGAAGAGTGTGGCGCTTGCAGGTCCTCCACAGCGCCTGCCACTCCTGGAGACGAGGATGAGGGCTGTCCTTGGAGCTGTGAGGGGACCAAGCTCACTGAAGGAACACAGCCACGGAGCTGGCCACGGGGGGACCCCAACAGAGCCTGTCGTTCAGCCCTGCAGCACACGGCACCCAGATTCCCACAAGTCCCACTCAAGGGTGGCCACCACGGGCCAGACACTGTCAGGGCTGTACACACAGAGGACGCTTTGCGGTCCCTCAGGAGCGTGGCGGGGGGTGGGTCTGAGCGTTAACAGGCGTGGGCACATGCAGGCTGCCTAATTCACAGCATTCCAAGGCCATCAGACACACATGAGAAGAAATGCCTGGCCAGTTAAGACTACCCCAGAAACGACCCATCAATCAAACCGAACTGCCATGGTGCCAGGGAACTGGGCCCAGCGGAAGGTCAGGAAGAACAGCCCTCACACCCAAGCAAATTACTGCTCCACTCTCCACAGGCCTCAAGCTAAATGCCCACACCTGGACGAGATGGCACAAGTCCTGAAGGCCAGGACTGGGCTGCACAAAGACCACTGAGAGGAGGTGGACGCACAGCAGTGCTGATGCAAAGAGGAAACCTCACGTGCCCTGAGCTCAGCCTTTATGGCTCCAATGACTATTTCTTCCATGGCCTGGCAGAAAGGGAATGAAAAAAGTACAGCAAATTCAACTTGACAGAGAGCTGCATACAAATAGCATGGCCCACAAACCCTGGCCTACATAAGCAGTGTCTCCACCTGGATTTCAAATAGAGCACCACTGAAGTCCAAGAGCCTGGACCACACTTCTCTCAGCAGACCCCAACGCCTGGGCAGTCACTATTGCCTCACCCCACGGGCACGGTCTGGGATGAGCGCCTAGCTACAGACTGACAGCGACAAGCTGAAGGCAGAGGTGGACACCAAGCAACCAGTTCCTCTGATGGACTCAGCACCCAAGCAGCATGGGTTTCACCCGAAACATCTCCAGGGTCAAGGTCACTGCACGCCATGGGATGGGGCGGATGAGGCCACACAGAGTCCTCCCTCCCCAGGGGAGGCAGTGAAGCAGGGCAGCCTCTGACTGCCTGGAGCCTCTTCAGCTGTGCTCCACCCCACGCCTGCCGCACAGCATCAAATGAGCACCATCTTGGCCACGGAGCCGCCACGGCGAGCACGCCTGTCGATACTCACTGGCCTCTCCGCCCTCAGCTCCACACAGGCTAACTGAAGAAAGGCAAACACAGCAATGTTCTTGGCAATTGCGGCTACTTCATCATACGGTTAGAGTTGCTGGCCACACTTCTGTCAGCGTGGCCCCTGGCTCCTGTCACTCCTTCCTCGAAGACCTGCTCATCTAAGTGGCTCCTTGAGTACTGCCTGGAGGGAAGAGAGTCATGAAGCTGTTGGAAGGCTAAGGGATCTCTGCTGACTCAAAGACATGAGAACATCTGAGACAGAAGTCAAACTTGGCCATGGTCACCTTCAGATACTCCACCACCACGACAGCCCAATTCCAACACTTGGAAAAATGAGAAAAACCCAAAGTCGGTCCTTTCCCCTAGTTCTAAATCAATATACAGGTCCATAAGCAAAGCAAATCTGAGACACTGGAGGCAATGTGAAGCTGGAGGAGAAGGAAGGGACCAAAACCAGGAGGGAGGGCCCCGTGTGGTAGCCTAGTGGTTAAAGTCCTTGCCTTGCATGTGCCTGGATTCCATACGGATATGGTTCATATTCTAGCTGCTCCAGTTCTGTTCTAGCTCTCTGCTGGTGACCTAGGAAGGCAGTAGAGGGACAGCCCAAAGCTTTGACACCTTGCATCCGCATGGGAGACCTGGAAAAAACTCCTGGTTCCGGATCAGCTCAGCTCTAGCTGTTGCGGCCACTTGGGGAGTGAACAAGTGGATGGAAGATCTTTATTTCTCCTTCTCTCTGAAAATCTGACTTTCCAATAAAATAAATATAAACATATCAAAACATAAATATATCCTTAAGAAAAAGAGAGAATAACAAACAAAAACCAACCAACCAGGAGGGAGCTGCGGGGAGGGGCTTTCTGCTAGCCAGTCTTACTCAAGCACCACACTGCCTCACTTGGCTACAGATATGACTGTCTCCGAACTGGCAGGCTGGAGAAGCAGCCAGAGTTCAGTGAGGCTGAGCAAACGAGGTCGGACCAGGCAGAAGAAAGGCTCTGCCCACCCAGGAATCAGGACATGCAGGAGGAAGACTACCATGGAAATTAACACCAACTTGCAGCCAACAGGGAAGGTACAGCTTTCAAACAAGGAGGCAGAGTCCAGGAGCACTTCCGTCTGCATGCCAGGATCAACAGGTCTGGCATCACAGTGGAGAAGAAAATGAAAAATGCACAAGGTGTAAGAGTGGCTGGAACTGCTGCTGGGAGGGCAAACTGGTCCAACCCCATGGTAAATGCTGCAGCCACTCTTGAAGTTAGCCAGCCATCTATCAGACGGCCCAGCAGTTCTGCTCCTAGGTGCTTACCCAAAGGGAAGAGAAACATGCTCACACAGAGGTTGCTACGCAGCACAGTGGTCAAATTGCCACCTCAGACTCCCAATTCCCACATCCCAGAGCCAACATTTTCACACCAATATTCACTGATACCTTTTACTTCCTCATTTTCTTGGCAAGGGACAGGAGAAGAGGAAAGGTGGACGAGGGAAGAGAGAGATCTCTCCCCCAAATCCTGCGGCAGCCAGGTCTGGGAAGCTGAGGGTGGAGCCCAGGATCCCAGCCAGGGCCCTGACATGGGAGGCAGGGATCCCCAATGGAGGGCTTGAATCAAGCACTGAGATCAGTGTACCTGCCCATGGGCTGATTCTTCATGGCCCAACTCATACGCCTGTCAGCACAATAGGCAAGTGAACTGCCTGAAATACTACTTAGCAATCAAAAGAACTACTGCTACTCAAAGACACAGAGGGCATACATGTTTGGTGGCACTTCAGAAAGGATAATCTTCAGCCACAGTAAGCAGATCAGTGGTTGCCAAGAACCTGGAGGTCAGGGTAGAAAAGGAGACTGCAGTGTTTTGGGGTGATAAAATAGTTAATAAATAAATGTCTACACAAAGTTATCAAAATCCAGCAAAATATGCAATTAAAAGTAGATGGTAGGGCCAGTGTGGCACAGTGGGTTAAATCATTACTAGCAACACTGGCATCCCATCAAGGCATGAATTTAAGCATTGGTTGCTGCACTTTCCAGCCAGCTCTCTGCTGCTGTGCCTGGGAAAGCAGAGAAGGATGGTTCAAGTCCTTGGGCTCTGTACCCACTTGGGGAACCCAGATGGAGTTTCAGACTCCTAGCTTCAGCTGGCCCAGCTCTGGCTGCTGTAGCCATTTGGAAACTGAAGCAGTGGATGGAAGAATTTCTGTGTCTTGCCTCCTCTCTGCCTTTCAAATGAATAAATCTTTTGAAAAACTGGCTGTTTTTTCATATGTACCAGATAGGCTTTATAAGCCAATTATATGCCAAAGATGTTTTTTAAAAAATCACAACAAATCCACCCCAGGTTTTATCCATTACCTCTCAGTCCCTCAACACCCAGGAAGAAACCAGGTACTGGAATGGAGCTCACCCACGGTGGCCAGGCAGCACATGACTGACCGCACAGGTGGCGGGGCCCTGGGCACAAAAAGAACATGGCAGGAAGCTTTGCTTCTACAAACAGGGAGTGAAGCAGCTCTCAGCCTCGTCAGAAATGGAGTTAATCAAACATGCAGGGCCTGTGGCGCAGAGGCCCGTGCACATAAATCCAGGGGACAAAAGCCGCTGCGGAACCAACAGCTCACTGAAACATTAACAGAGGCAATCACTGATCAAAAGGCAGCCTTGCAAATGAGCTCCCGCTGCACGTGCAAGCAAACACCAAGGCATAAATGTTTCCAACACCAAAGGCCTATAATGATCATTTTGTTCCCGATGCTCTCACCTCATCTCACAACAAGGTCTCCCACATCTGCCATCTCAGCACTGTCACTGCACACAGCATGGTGAACTGCACTGCTGCAGCGTCTGAGCAAGGCAAGTGGAGGAACCGGGAGGCGCCTGCAGCACGGGGCTGCGCCCTTGCCCCTCTGCTCTGCTCTGCTCTCAGCACATTCGCCCCTTTCCTTTTTCCTGCTGGGGATGGATCTTCCCACAGGGCATCTGCACGAAGCTTGGACAGTCTCAGAGCTCTGTTCCTAGATGCAGAGTCTCCACCCAAATAGGTTTATTTCAGGCTATACATTCAGTGGAGGTTAGAAAAATAGCCACCACTAGGCTACCGTGTGTGTGTGTGTGTGTGTGTGTGTGAGAGAGAGAGAAAGAAAGAGAGAGAGAGAGGGAGTGGGAGAGAGAAATGGGGCTGGGAGGGAGATCTCAAGGGGAAAAGGAGGTGGCTCCTGGAATCCAGAGGCCAGTGGCCTGGGGCTGCTTCCCCCTCCTCCTCAGGGCAGTGACTGTAGCTCCCCTGAGGTAGGCAGTCTCACCAACACAGATGCCATGGCCGCCTTCTAAGAGCACCTCCTGACCTGAAGAGAGGGGAGCAGCCTCTACACGACCCCACTGGCATGGCTGGGCCCAGCCCTGCTTGACCCTGGGTAAAGGACGGGCTGACAAACCACTCCAGGAGGGGAGGGACAGGCGACATAATGTACTGTGTCAACAGCAGGTGGGGCTGCAGGTGGGAGCTGACAGCCCTGCTGCAGAAGCAGGTCTGACCAAGCCTCCTGGTCAGCTAACCTGCAGGCACTCCGCACAAACACCTGGACACAGCCACCACTGCCTCTCCCTCAGAGAGGTGTGACAATGCTAAGGGGAGAATTGTAGCTCGTACTGCCCAACTTGAGAACAACCGTTTTAGGAGGCAAGGTCTCTAGGGCAACCCAGGGCATGAATGGCGGGAGGCAGGCACTGCAAGGCTCTCTGAGCACGCTCAGCTTTCCCAGCATGGGAGGGGGGCACAGCAACCAAGGGCTCTCCCAGCCGCTTGTGGTCTCCCAGTGCTAACTCCTCAGCCTGAATCTTCTGGGAGGCAGCTCAGCCAACTATTTCTGTCCCATTTTAGAAGCATAAGGGTACAACCAAGATTGAGTCTATTTTTTTTTAAATATAATTTGAACATAGCATTACTATTACATCACCCAGAGAAGTCTGGACAACCCTGAGAAGGTGCGTGTTCCTGGGCCAGTCAGCCATCCCCAGCAAGTACTTGCTGCACAAGCCAAGGCAGGCTCATCTGTGGGACAGAACCCTGCGCACACCCTCCCACCCCATCCCGCTGCCCTTCAGCACGCCAGCACACCTCTCTGCCCTCCCCTCTTACGGCATCAACAACAAATTACAGCACCATGAAAAAATGCACCACTGAGTAACCAACACAGGAGTGACAAAAAAGTCTCTTGGGAAAAATGATGCCACCATGTAATCCATGAGCCAGTGATGAATTTGACAAAAGAAAAGAAATTTTTTGGAATAAACAAAACTGGCTTCTCAATTATGGAAATGTATAGTAATGAAGTACTGGGGTCTACCATATCCAGATGTGGGGGAATAATGGAACATGCACCCCTGCTTCCAGACGAAAGATGGATTCCCAATGAAACTGTTGGACATGTGTAGACTATGGGATGCTGGACTGACACTGTCTGTACCAGCAATGTCGGGGTACACTTAAACAACAGACTGACAGAATTATGATTCCTTATGAAGGACTATACCATTGTGGTAAAATGGGGAAAATCTGTCGGGGGTGGAAGTTTGGGGGGTAATCCCAGCCTATACAAAATTGTACCACATAATTCAAAATAGAAATATATTAAAAAAAAAAGAAGTATTCCAATTCTTTAAAGACAGATGATTACCTGTTCCTATACTAAATGAATATTTTAACACGATTGCCAGAAAAAGAATGGTCAGTAATCTATACAATGCATTCTATCTCAGTGCCAAGGTACAAACAGTAGAACCAAAGCTATTACCCTGCCAGGACGTCTGGAGGAAATGACCAAGTAATCATGTGGCTCCTTGGCAGCAGCCCAGGTAACGGAAATGAAGATACCAGCCTTTCCTGGATGTGCAACGTCAGAGTGTATCTTCCCCAGAAGTTTCAGCAAATAAAGGTCCCAAGCTTTGTAGGGTCAAGTTAAGGTGGGAGGACGACACACTGGGTGGACAGCGGTCAAGGCCATGCGCAACGGAGGTCTGCTCTGGGGCCCTGTGTCCTGTACAAGCTGCTGTGGCTGCAGGGCTCTGGATGGGGCCCCTCCAAGCTCCAACCCCACCAGCACCTCCAGCTGCCTTGCTTCCTGGCCAACTACTGAGTGTAGGCTGTGCAGCTCCCTGGCAGGCAAGTCATTCCTCTTACAGCCTCATGATTCAGGGGCCGCCTTTGAGAACTGCTCCGAACAGCTGACATTAGAAGCTGGGCACCAGGCAGAGCCAGCAGCTATGTTTAGAGGCAGCCACCTTTATGCTTCTTTTTCCCGCAGGCAACTGGTCGTCTTCCAGTAATGACTCTTGTAATTAAAGTAGAGGCCTCCTGGGCGCCTCCTCTGTTAACCAACCGATGGGAATCCAGAGTCCCAGAAGCGCTAGATGCAGGCGGCTGTCACACTGT
Organism: Ochotona curzoniae; assembly: GCF_017591425.1. Classification (NCBI taxonomy): domain Eukaryota; kingdom Metazoa; phylum Chordata; class Mammalia; order Lagomorpha; family Ochotonidae; genus Ochotona; species Ochotona curzoniae. The sequence goes on from NW_024466389.1 coordinate 3,969,161, forward strand.
GCACGTGGGAGGAGGAGGGTCTGCCTGGAGCGGGGAGTTCTGTCATACAGCCGCCCAGAAAGATGCTTTCTGAATTTCCTGTTACGCATCTGTATCTCTTTAAGCAATGGCTTGAACTGTGCTCAAAGCCATGGAGGGGGTCTGAGGGTCCATGAGGTGCTCTTCTGACTGCATCCTGCTGTCGTTAAAAAACCTACCTACTGGTCACACAGCAAGAAGATTCTTTCACCTAACCAACAATAACAAGAAAAAAAACATTGGCTATCTGATCTGAAGACCGAGCTCCAGAGTGCAATGGAGCTGCCCAACGCCCCCACGCAGGCCTCTGGCCCGGAGGCCCAGGCAGCCCCAACTCGGCAGCAAGAACTTCTGTAGAGGAAGCCCACGTGCCAAGTCCACTCACAGGCTCTGGCTTTGGTTACCCTAAGCTTGTCACTGAAACAGAAACCAGCAGCATTGTAAATGTAATAATGCCAGACTTGGGAAACTCTGCATCCCAGTAGGGCCGCCAACACCCCGAGAATTCAAAGGTTGATATCACTCTGCTTTCCCACGGCTGACCACTTCACTACTTCCTGAATGCATTCCGACCGGAGCTCGGCACCAGGGCAAGTGGGATTTCACTGCCACGGCTTCCAGCCCCAACATCACCTTTTCCAATGTTCTCTAGTTCCTGTACCAAAACCACAGTGCTACCAGCAAAGGGTCCGAAGAAAGAAAGGAAAAGGAAACCCTTAAAACTGTTCAAGTCCACCTTCTCCACCTCATAAACATTTTTTATTTATTCGCTTTTCATATATGTCCTGTCGCAATGTCCCCAAACAGCACCAAAGTGACATCCGTCAGGGTCACCCGATAAAACACACATTGGCAATGCAACATTGTCACGCTGGAACGGGACAAAAGATGTGGAATAAGAGGGTGGCAGGCCGCAGGAGCTGGGATGGCCCATCAGTTGCCTGTGCGTTTCCGCAGTGATCACTGAATGTCAGGGGCTGCAGGGAACTCCACTTTTGAGCCCAGAAAGGATAGTTATGATAAAAATGTTTTTGTATTGGAAGCATGTAATGCCTGCCAGGAAGTGAGAAAAGCCACTCTGACAACACTGCTTTTTATACTTTATGACTTTTATCGACATACAGCAAATGATCATATACAATCCATTTTTGCACTCTAAATTTTAAAATACCAGCCAGATTTCCTCGTTACAAAAGAAAGGAGGAAAATGGCATTTAATTTTGTCAGTGAATCAGGTTTGTTTAATAAAAGGAACAAAAGTTCTTCAGAGCAAAAACACCATTTCAGGGCCACAGCTTCTTCAGGTGCGAGACACTTTATCTCTTTTGCTTGAATTTTGGATTTAACCTGAGGCAAAGTCTTAGAAAAATCCAGACATGCAACCAACCTCTGTTTATGCAGCTCCTGTCTGACACGTGGCTAAGAGCTTTACTGTCTTTTTTAGCACAGAACTGCGGGGGGTGGGGGATACGCTACCCTGGCACCGGTCATGCCACCCCAACAGGAGGGGCTGGAGACACGCACACCACAGACAGCGAAGAGATGGCCATCCTGAAGCAGCAGGGCCTTGGAGGCGTCGTGGGAACCATGGCTGTGGCGGAGCCCCCAGTCTGTGGCATCCTGTCGTGGCCACAGCAGAGCTGGCCGCAGCACAGCTGCCAAAGGGGAGCAATGTGGGAACATGGCCAGGACAGCCAGGCCACTCACAGGCTGGCCCCTCCCCTACAAGTGGGCCAAACTTGCTGTCAGTTCTAGCTGGGCAGACATGCTTCAGCTCCCACAGAGGGGCTCCCCCAGAAGGACTGGGTGGGGAGGAAGAAGGTCCCATGAAAGACCACTAGCTGTGAGCAGACACGAAGGAGGAGCCCCAGAGCGCCCACAGTGTACCACTGACCACTCACTCTGCTCAGCTCCACAGGAATGAGGCGAACCTGCCTCGGCTGTGCTGGCCCCAGCAGGCATCCTCCGGGCACTGTGCCCACAGGAGCTCCGAGCGGATGGCTGTGGGCATGCTCACGGTCATCATTTAGAAAATACACACAATGTGAAAGGCCAAGGCACCGAGCTCAGCTGGCTCCCCAACAGGCCTGCAAGCTCACAGCTGGCACAGGAGTCACTTTCTGGGGACTCCTTTGTCTAATCATTTCTTAGGAAGTGGCTTCCTTGGCAGGACTCCACCCAAGGGAATGCAGAACACAATGCTGCCACCAGAGACTGACCACCCAGAGCTGAGCTGGGAGCTTCCTTGGCCATTTAACTGATGTTTGCATCAAAATCCTACCATCAGCCTTGGTGCAGTAGCCTAGTGGCTGAAGTCCTCACCTTGCATGCACCAGGATCCCATATGGACACTGGTTCACGTCCCAGATACTCCACTTCCATCCAGCTCCCTGCTTGAGGCCTGGGAGGGTGGTGGAAGACGGCCTGAGGCCTTGGGACCCTTTGCCCATGTGGGGGATCTGAAAGGGGTTCCTGGCTCCTAGCTTCGGATAAGCTCAGCTCAGGCCACTTGGCAAGTGAACCAGGAGACAAAGATCTTTCCATCTTTTCTTCTCTCTGTAAATCTGCCTTTCCAATAAAACAAATGTTTGATGATGATAATTATAGTAATAACAACTCTTAAAAGAAGGTCCTGGGCTCAGTGCAAGAGCCTAGTGGCTTAAGTCCTCACCTTGAGTGAGCTGGGATTTCATATGGGTGCCAATTCATATCCCAGTTGTTTCACTTCCCTTCCACCTCTTTGCTTGTGGTCTGGAAAAGCCGTAGAGTACAGCTCGAAGTCTTGGGACCCTGCTGCACCACATTGGAGACCTGGAAGAGGCTCCTGGCTCCTGGCTTCAGATCGGCTCAGCTCCGGCTATTGTGGCCACTTCAGGAGTGAATCAGTGCATGGGAGATCTTTCTGTCTGTCTCTCCTCTCTGTAAATCTGACTGTCCAGTAAAAATAAATATTTATCAATAAACAAACAAATAAATAAAGAAATAAATCTTGCTAACCAGTTTTGCAGACACCATGGCTGTTGTCACCAAAAGCGACCTCGGTCACACACTCCAGTGCTCTTGGGGGACGACACTGGGAACCAGTTCTGGAGCCCAGGAGCCCAACACCAGCTGCGCCCAAGCTGCGCCTGTACTGAGACGGCACTGCTGGGCACCAGCTGTCTTAACAGGAGCCACGCAGAGGATGCCGCAGTCAGGCTCTGCAGCCCTGCCGCTCGGCCTGAGGGCCCACACAATTTTTCTTGAGCTCAAGAGCTTCCAGCTGCAAAAGACTTCAGCAACCAGCCATTTTCCTGATCTGTTTCACTTCCCAGCACAAGTCAAACCGTGGCTGTGAGGGAGAACAGAAAGGTGGATGTTTCTGCTGAGCCAGGAGCCAAGGGGGAGGGCTGAGGGGCCCCTGCGCACCTGCCCCTGCTCTGAGCTGACAGCTCCACATGCACCGTGGATCCGTGGCTCCATCTACCAGCACAGCCTCCCAGGAGGCTTTTCCCAGTGCCACTTGCCGGCCCCAGCCCCTGCTGGGCTCCAGGCCTCCGGGATCACTGCTCTCACTGCTTGCCTACACAGATGCCATGCCCTAGGGCCACATGGTCAATGGCTCACTAATCTGTGACAATTTCCTGACTCATCCGGCCAAGTCTTGCTTCCCTTCCTTCCCTGCCATCAGCAACGGAACAGGAGACACAGCCCCCAGGACCCCAAGCTGAGCAACAACGAGCAGAGTTCCCAGCACAACAGACTGGCACTGCCCATTCTGACCGGAGATGGGTGCAAGATACAGCGCATGGGAACTGGGCATTCCACCAGGCACCATAGACAAGTCCCCGACATTCATGAAAATGGGATGACTCAGTTCTAGGGATAAGAAAATCTTTCCATGTAGTGTCCCCAAACTGAGATAAATACAAGCAGACGGGAAATCTGCTATGATAGTAAAAACTCAAGACTCCCTCCTCCACAGGACTGATCTGTGCCTGAGTGCATGATGAGCCCCCTCATCTAACCAATTAGCTAAGGTTATTTGAGAAGCAACGTGGCATCTGCTTACCAGTGGGGGCTCAGTGTGAAATGAGAACAGGCACTGCCTGCTGTATTCACAACTCCATGATGAACCACCCAAGCCCTGGCCCATCACAGAGCTGGGTCTTCCCCTGAATTAGCAAGCGGGCCTTTGTACTAAAAAGCACAGCTTCTACTTTTCTAAGGCCGGACACCTGTTCATTTAGCAATCTTCTAGAGCTGTCCTAAATGCACTCCAGAAGGTGATCATGGTGAGGCCTACCCAAGGCAACTGCATCTACAGCAGGCTCCTAGTCAGGCTGGTAACTACACAGACCACAAACGGCCTGCTAAAGAGGTGTCCTAGTCCTGCACCCTAAAGGTCGTTGGAGAGACAAGTCTGCAACCCCAAGAGGCCAATGTCTGCACCTCCACAGGAGACGGTGAAGCTGAACCTGCAAGCCAACTGCCCTGAGTCTCCCGAGAAAACCAAGAGCAGACCTTAGTGGTGCGCATGCTCTGTCGGCCTGCGGCGTGACCTTGGGTCCACACACCTGCAGCTCTGCAGACCTTCCCATCCCTCCACGGGGAGACCTGGTTCAAACTGGGGGAGAGGGTGGATCTCTTGTCTGCTGGTTCACTCATTAGACAGCCTCAATGGCCCAGGTGGATTCAGGAAACACACACAACTTTCCCAGTATCCCTCAGACAGAACACACCAGGCACCACACTAGCGGCACAGGAAAGGGGGCCCCACCGCTCACAGTAAATGCCCGCGCCTTCAGCTGCTTGTCATCTGCACCCATTCATCTACATTCAGTTCAGCTCAAACATGACAATGAACTCCAATATCCTCCTGGAACAGCTTTGGCTGTCCAGGTCCCTTTCCTGTGGCAGTTCTTGGGGGGCGGGAGGGATGAGGCTCTCAGAGACACACACTGTCCTCACCTGTGACCTATGGGGCCCCTGAGACTCAGAACTAAAGTCACCTCATAACTATTTTAATCAACTACATGGAACAATTCTTTAATTAACTAAATAAAACCATCAAAGCATGGTTTGAGCAACTAACTCCTTCCCCTGTGTTTCCTCAGACACCAGCAGGAGCAGCCACAACCGGCACAGCCTCCTTGTGGAGGTGTCCACCAAACCTGGTCCCACCCCAATGCCAGCGAGAGCAGAACAACACCTGTGCACACCAGTGAGGCAGAACACAGCCAGGAGGCTGCACACGCCAGGTGGCAGCAGGAGCCATGGCGTTCAGGAGCAGTCGTTTGTCTCCGGAGGGTCGGTCTCTGATGCCGGCTGCAAAGTCCAGAGTGGGGAACATTCGGCATCTCCTTCTCTACTTTCACATCACTGAGATCACTCTAAAAGGGGTCACAGAACATACGCTGAGAATTATGCCTGCCGTCAGTACTGTGGCATAGTATAACCAGGTTGTTGCCTACACTGCCGCTACCCCATTTGGGTCCTGGTTCAAATCCCAGTTACTTCAGTTCTGATCTGGCTCCCTGCTAAGGCATCTGGGAAAGCAGCAGAGGACAGCCCACATGCTTGGGCTCCTGCCGCCCAAGGAGACCTGGACAGAGTTCCTGACCCCAGTGGTATGATCATTTGGGGAGTGAGCCAGCTGGTGCAGCGCGAGCTCTTTGTCTCTCTGCCAACGCTACCTAAACACAATAAATTCTATTGTTGAACTTCAATAATTTCTCAATAATGCAGGAAGCACTAGAGTGGTACAAATTCCAGAAAGACAATCACTGGAACAGATCGCTAACTCCGCAAGCAGAAAGGAAGTCACAAAAACTTCAGGAATGAAGCCAGAATGAAGTCATGCTCCACCACATATGGGAAGGATGTTGTTGCCCCTGCCCCCTTGGCGGGTTGTGGCACCTGGTCACTTTTGGCTCTTATGAGCTGCAACACATGACACATGCAACCTTGCCTGGAGTGTCCCAGTCTCTTCCTGCTGGCCCACTTTTTCTAAGGAAGTTGTATTGTGATGTGTCTCCATTCCAGAGAATACAAGGTCAATATGGAGAACGAATACGCTGCACTGGCCACCCTGAGGCACCAACAGGCTATATAGTGTGTCATGAGCAAAATAAGCAGAAACCTTCTCTCGGAAACCCCAGCAATTATTTAAATAACGGCTCACAGATGACAGCAAATAAAGAGCTTAAGGCAAGAACACGGGTAAGTGGTCTACTAACCCCAGGTAAGAGGAAATCTGCCTTAATGAGCAGCACATGTAACTTTAAAAAAAAATTTGTTTATTTTTATTGGCAAGATAGATTGGCAGAGAGGAGAGAAATAATCCATCCGCTAGTTCACTCCCCAGGTGGCTGCAATGGCTGGAGCTGAGCTGATCCAAAGTCAGGAGCCACTTTCAGGTCTCTCACACAGGTGCAGGGTCCCAAGACCTTGGGCAATCTTCTGTTGCTTTCCCAGGCCACAAGCAGGAGTTGGATGGGAAGTGGAGCCGTGCCCATACAGGATCCCGGTGCACGCAAGGCAAGGGTTTTACCTACTGAGCCAGTGTGCCAAGCCCAGCACACAGGACTTGTTGCCATGCCAGTTGCTCTGCACTTTTCAGTCCCACAAGTTCAGCCCAAGTTCCAGACAAGCTTTCCATCTCACCCTGGAGCCAGGAAAGAGAGTGGAATGTGAGGGCTAGGGCTGGGCCACAGTGTCATGGACTAGCCTGCCATACGCCAGTCACTGTGTTTCTCAATTGATGGGAACAACCATCTCAGCACTGACCCAATGAGCTCATCTGGGCCTTCCCTGCAGGCCTGCCTGGGAGCAGTTCTGCTGGTCCCAGACTCCTCCACCTTCCCGCAAACTCCTACCATGAACAGGTCATGTGGCCTTGTGCCTAGGTTGCCCTTTGGAAGAGGCACAGAAGGGAAATGTGGTTCTTGAGTTGTTCTCATTATATTCTGCCTATCCAAGAGGGAGGAGTGAGCTGCCCCCTCATCCTTCAGCTCACTCCCCAAGGGTCCACAGTGGTCCCTGGCTGAAGTCAAACTGGGAGCCAGGAAACAAGCCAGGTCTCCAGGTGTGTACACAGCAGGAAGTTCCTCAGCCTCCCAGAGTCTGCATCGGCAGGAAGCCCAGTCACCAGGCAGGGCCAGGCCCAACCCAGGCTCGCCAGCACAGAATTAGCATTTTAATCACTTGGGTCGAATGCCTGGGTTGTGACTGTGTTTTATTTCTTTGACAAGCTGAGTGAGAAAGAGATCTTCCATTCACTCCCCCAAATGGCCACAAAATAGCTAGGCTCTGGACAGGCTGTCAGGAGCCTAAGCACTTGGGCCACCCCTGCTGCTTTCATTAGCATAGAACCGGGACTGCAAACAGCAGAGGTCTCAAATCTCTGCTCTAACATAGAATGCTGGTTTACAAGTAGTAGCTTAGCCCACACCACCACAAAAGCACCAGTCATAATTGTTATTCTAAAATTGAATATGTTCAGCCCAAAATCAAAATCAAAATTAATTTCACAGTAGTTCAATAATACCAACACTTTTCAGTGTTAACAGAAAAAAGAAAATGACTAGTAACACCTTTCCTTACCCTGGTTCCCCTTGAAGAGCCCCAGGCTCCTTTTGCTCCTTGCACAGCTGGATGGTCAGGTGCTCTGCTCAGGGAGCTTGATGTGACAAGAGCCTTGTCCAGCGGCTACAACCTGAATGATGGCAGAGTGGGGGCCCACTAACATGGAGCTTCAGTTCTGTTCAACGTAATTTCCAGAGGAAATGAAGAAATCCTCTGGGTGCCCAAAGGACCCTAAGGAATATGAGATAATTATGTGCCCCCAGTTCCTGACAGCACAGCCCGAGCCAGCCAACCCAAGGGGACCCGGGGAGGCCCAGGGCAGCTGCTTGGTGAGCTTTCAGTTCCTGCAGACCTCTGCCCAAACCAATCCCGGAGTGTACTCAAAAGCACCCATTAGCCCGTGTGTGTACCAGCGCCTCAAATGCAAAGGTGGCCCCTGGCTAGGGGGGTCTCCGCGAGGCTCACTCAGGGTCAGCATTCCCCAGAGCAATGCTCTGGACAGTTCTGTGTGGCACAGACACTGTGGTACAGCAGTTAAGATGCTGTGTGGGCTGCCCACTTCCCAACATGGCAGTGTCTGGGTCCAAGTGCTCACTCTGCTTCTGATGCAACTTCCTCCTGGTGCTCACCCAGGGAGGCAGTGGGTGACGGCCCAGACACTGGCCCTGCCGCCAAGGCGTAGTTCTGGCATCTTAGCTTTGGCCAAAGCCTCACCCAGCTGCTGCAGCACTTGAAAGATCCTTTCTTGTTCTGCCTTTGAGGCAAATTCAACAGTGGGGCAATAAAGGGTAACATGAAACCCTGTGACCAAATGCATCTTCAAAATTATCCAAATCAGCTTAAAATTAGCAGAGCTGTACTTCTAGTTACGGCCCAAAATTACCATATGGATGTCACCTGTCTCCAACGGACTGTGCAGAGAAGGTTCAGGCCAACAGGTCTCTGCAGACTATATGCACTCACATTACTTACACAAGGGGTTCTCGCCAATCTGGACAACACACCTGTGGTAAGACAAGGAGTTAAATTTCACCGCAGCGTCCAGTGTGCTGGTCTTGTGGCTAAAGTCCTCGCCTTAAATGCAGCAGCATCCCATATGGGTGCCGGTTCTAATCCCGGAAGCTCCTCTTCCCATCCAGCTTCCTGCTTTGCCCTGGGAAAGCAGTCGGGGATGGCCCAAAGCCTTGGGACCCTGCACCTGCGTGGGAGACCTGGAAGAAGTTCCTGGATTCTGACTTCGGACTGGCACTGCACCGGCTGCTATGTTCACTTGGGGAGTGAAACATCAGACAGAAGATCTTCCTCTCTGTATATCTGACTTCGCAATAAAAATAAATCTTAAAAAAAAATTCACCCCCCAAATCTGGGTGAGCAGCCACACCACCTTGCTTCACAACTCAGAAAGTCACCGGCCTACAGGCTATGACCCCGCTACAAGCGTGGGGAGTGCACGAGCATGCGTGCTCTGGTCGTCTCAGGCTGCGGCCAGCACCCCACGTGTTCAGTAGCTGATCTGACATTCCCCCTGAAGCCCGAAACTGTGGCAAAGCTCGCTACTAGGAGAGTGCTGATATGTGCAAGCTGTGGTGAGGAATGCACAAGGTTTTAGAAGGTCTAGCTTGTTTTTCAGGTTTTAAAGAAGGTCTTGGGGTAGATGTGGTGGTTCAATAGGCTAATCCTCCACATTGTGGTGTCAGTATGCCATATGGGCACCGGTTTACGTACTGGCTGCTGCACTTCCAATCCAGCTCTCTGTGCCCTGGGAAAGCAGCAAACAGCAGCCAAGTCATCGGCCTCTACACCCATGTGGGAGATTGGAAGAAGCTCCTGGCTCCAGATCAACTCAGCTCTGGCTATTATGGCCATTTGAGGAGTGAACCAGTGCATGGAAGACCTTCTTTCCCTACAAATCTTTCTTTGAAATAAGAATAAAGAAATCTTAAAAAGAAGAAGTACAAGAAGGAGGAAGGTCTTCACAACACAGGAAATGAGATACAAGTAGGAACTCAGGCAAGAGCACAGGAGGTCCCAGAGCAAGCCACTGCCACTCCTCCCAGCAGCCAAGGAAGCCCTGCACCAGCCAAGGGCGTGTTCACAGGCCATGGGAGGGTCATTCGGAGCAACAGTGGCAGCCTGGCTCTGAAATGTATGCAGACAATACCCTACTTTGCCACTCCAGTGGCCAAGCTTTCTGCCTTATGGCCTGCATTTCCTTGGTAGGAGTGAAAATACATTGTGAATTGGGCCCTGTGTGGCAGCCTAGTGGCTAAATTCCTCGCCTTGCATGCATTGGGATCTCATATGGGCACTGAATGCTCTACTTCCCATCCAGCTCCCTGCTTGTGGCCTGGAAAAGCAGTTGCGGACGGCCCAAAGCCTTGGGACCCTGCACCTGCGTGGGAGACCCAGAAGCAACTCCTCTTTACTGGCTTCGGATCAGCTTAGCTTCAGCTGTTGCAGCCACTTGGAATGACTCAGCGGATGGAAGATTTTTCTCTCTGTCTCTCCTTCCTTCTGTAAAATCTGACTTTCCAACCAAGTAAATAAATAAATCTTTAAAAAATAATAATATTGTAACTTAAAAAAAGAAGATACAGGGCCCAGCATGGTGGCCTAGTGGCTAAAGTCCTCTCCTTGAACGTGCCCGAGATCCCATATGGGCGCCGGTTCTAATCTCGGCAGCCTCATTTCCCATCCAGCTCCCTGCTTGTGACCTGGGAAAGCAGTTGAGGATGGCCCAAAGCTTTGGGACCTGGAAGAAGTTCCTGGATCCTGGCTTTGGATCGGCATAGCACTGGCCGTTGCACTCACTTGGGGAGTAAATCATTGGATGGAAGATCTTCCTCTCTGTCTCTCCTCCTCTCTGTATATCTGACTTTCCAATAAATAAATAAATCTTTTAAAAAAATACATTTTGAGTCAAGAGCAGCAGTAGTGCAAAGGTGAAGGGATGGAATCAAACAAGTAGCAAGCACACACAGGAAGAAGGCAAAGTCGTTTTGGATGCTGGAACCCAAGGCTGGAGCCAGCGTCCCTGTGACCTGACGCGGCCCTTTCAACAGCTGCACAGCCCACAGCGCTACACGCCCAGGGCTGTGACGTGCTGCCGTGAGGAGATGCCTCTTCCCTATTCCGGTCCCTCCATTCCCACGGAGCGAGGCCAGTCCTGGACCTTCGGCACCCCAGTCAAGGGAGCCTCAGCTTGGCAACCGCAGGTTGCACAGCCTGACTTTTCACCAGGGTGGGGGTGGTCAGCCTTCCTGTACCCAGCATTCTGTTCCACATCCCCAGTCATCGTTCCACCCGAGAGGGAAACGGAGAACTATTTCTGGGCCTTCTGAGAGCTAAACAGTCCTGAAGACACCTGACGCTTCCAAGTGCTTACTCAGTTAAATTACACTGAATTTGACTGCTGTTTTTAAAAAATGTTGCCACTCTTATGCTAATTCCTACTGGGAATGCCTGATTACGACTCATCCCTCACGTTCCTCCATCATAATACACACCTACTCATGAGCCAGGACTCTCTCCCAGTGCTCCCTTCCTATTCCTTCCCAAATAGTTCCAGAGCCTCTTGACTTCTCTCTGCCACCATCACACTATAGTCTCCCATGCACCTGTTCCAGGGTCACTCCATTTCCCATTCACTCTGCTGAATCTGAGAACTGAACAGAAAAAAACCAATCTGGGCCCAGCATGGTGGCCTAGTGGCTAAAGTCCTCATCTTGAATGTGCCGGGATCCCATACGGGTACCAGTTCTAATCCCGGCAGCTCCACTTCCCATCCAACTCCCTGCTTGTGGCCTGGGAAGGCAGTCAAGGACGGCCCAGAGCCTTGGGACCCTGCACCTACGTGGGAGACCTGGGAAGAAGTTCCTGGCTCCTGGCTTCAGACTGGCTCAGCTCCAGCCATCGCGGCCACTTGGGGAGTGAATCATTGGATGGAAGATCTTCCTCTCTGTCTCTTCTCTGTGTATATCTGACTTTGCAATGAAGATAAATAAATCTTAGAATTAAAAAAAAGTCTTCGCCTTGAACACACTGGGATTCCACATGAGTGCTGGTTCTAATCCTCGCAGTTCTACTTCCCACCCAGCTCCTTGCTTGTGGCCTGGGAAAGCAGTCAAGGATGGCCCAAAGCCTTGAGCTCCTGCACCCACAGGAGAGACCTAGATGAAGCTCCTGGCTTCTAATCGGCTCAGCTCAGTTATTGCGGCCACTTGGGGAGTGAGTCATCGGACAGAATATCTTCCTCTCTGTACATATCTGACTTTGTGATAAAAAATAAAATAAATCTTAAAGACAAACAAACAAACCCGAATTGCTCTCTGGACAGATTCTGCATTGGCTTGTTATGTTCTGAACATTAAAGTCCTACAAGATATCTGAGAGCAGACACCAAAGGCCACTGCTGCCCCAGGCTCGCGTTCCTCTCACCTACTCAGTGCTTGACCGACAGGTGCAGAGCACCTACAGCAGTGCGTGACACATGCACAGCTCTCAGAGCCTGGTTGTCCCCGTCTCACGCCTCTCCTCATCATCACCGTCCCCCTCCAGCCTTTTTGTACCATGTTTCACCTGCACTGTAAGTCCCTTCTCCTCTAGGCTGGGCCCTGGTCCAGGGGACTCTGACTCCACCCTCCCCTCTCACCCTGAGGTCAGGATTCAGATGAAATATTCTCAGACACACCTGTCTTAAAGCAAGGGCCCTTGGGTCCAGTGTGAAGGGTGGCTCAACAGGTTAATCACCTATTTGCACATCCTGGCTGCTCTACTTCCTAACCAGCTTCCTGATAATGTGCCTGGAAAAACAGTGGAGGACGGCCAAGTGCTTGGGCACAAGCACCCATGTGCAGAAAAAGCTCATCTTCAGCCATGCAACATTCTGGGAAGTGAAGCAGTGGTGGAAGATGTCTTTCTGTTTCTCCCTCCCTCTCTTTCAAATAAACTGAGCCCCCCACCCCTCAACAAAACATCACTACCTAGGGGGAACAGAAAGAGTCTAATCCACCCATTTTGAAAAAAAAATTATATTAGTTCACATTTTTACCTAATTTGGGTATTGATGACATAGAACAAGCTGTCAGAAACAACTTTCACTCTCCAGGATCTCTCTCTATATATCTAGCTTCCCCAAATCCAGAGATAAAATCTTACATCTTCCACACAGCCACTGAACACCTCCCACTCTGAAGAGAGGTGACATCATCTCCACTTCTCTTTTGGTCACTTTAATTATGGCCCAAATTCATCACCCACATCAGCAGCAGGGTGCAGGTCCCAGTGATGTAGAGTTCTCCGGCAGGATCATGGCCAGCACACGCCAAGCCAGCACAAAGACCTACCCACTGGGCCATCCTGTAAATGCCAGAGTGCGGCCTGGCTGCGCAGGGGCCCAAAGCCAGAGCTGCAGCATCTGGGCCTTTCGGGTTCCCCTACTTGGAGCTGTTAAACCGTGACTGAATTGCTCTAGTTAAACCCTCCCCTTCTGCACGTCTCCCTTCATTCTATTCATAAAGCGCGGCTGGCTGCCAGCCCTAACAGGTCAAGATGCTCTCGGAACAACCCAGAATGTTCACAGAGCACATCGGGCACCTCCCTACAAACAGATCCAAGCACGAACAAGCATTTTTCTGTTATGAATCTCAGGCGAACAGCATAGGCAAGATGGCAACCCTCAACTCTGACACGTTAAGAGCTGGCAGCTATATAATTTAAATGTTATCAAATGGTATCAGCTCAAGTGCAAGTAAAGAGTCTAAAATAAATCAATATATTGAAATAGAAGACTGTCTTTCTGTCTATAAGCTAGAAGGCAGTAAGTTACAGACAACAGGAACCTGATCTTCTATGTAATTTCCTGCCATGCAGTCTGATGGTTACCACACTGTACACTTAGTGATGCTCGGCAGGGGTCTTGGTGACCCACGCTGCAGGAGCCCTTGACAGCACTGTGAAAAAACTGACTTCTCCTGAAAGGGTTCCTGAGAGCTTCACGACCACAGGATGCAAGAGTGCCGAGAACTAGTTTCTTTGTGGGAACCATTGATTGGCTCTTTCATAACTTTCAAATTTCTAACTGCACACACATGAGAGAGTTAAAAATCCAATGTACAGTCACATAATTCACCCTAAACATGCCACCACACAGAGCTTTTCCCATTAGTATCTCAGGAGGTGACAGTGGGCCAACATACCACCCACAATTCCAGAGTATGCAATTTTCAGTAATATTTTTTGCTTTTCAGAACCCCAAACGGTCAAGGTTTCACAACCACACGTAGGAAAGCACACGCTGGCCTGAGCTGCCCACTGTTCACCTGCGTGCTGGTCTCAGTCTCATATGAAAAAGATCACGATCCTTGGCCAAGGGTGGAGGGAACAGAAAGGCGAGGCACACCCATGCCCTGCGCAGGACTCGAGGTGAGAAGCAAGGGCCCGCGGCAGGCATGCCAGCTCACCACTCATGGGCTCTCCAGCACTTGGGACTTGAGCAATCAGCAAGTCAAACGCATGCCCAATCACAGGGTCTGAGGCCTGTGCTTGGCCACTTCAGCAGACTGTCTCCAGGATGACATGCAATAAAATGTGCAAACTTGCTCAGACAATAAATCAGGAATGCATTTGATAAAGGCCACCAAGTACAACAGAGAAGTTTTTGCTTTTTCCAATAAAGTGCATTTTTAATATATTTTCTGCAGAGATCCCCCACCGTAACCCGCTGGCTTTGTGTGTCTTCCTTTAGCTGACTATGAGCACTGACAAGGCGGGGAACACGTCATACTGTTTTCCAGAGCCTTAGTATCTCCCAACACCTTTCACACAGGAATTCCAGTGTCAAACTGAAAGACCAGCTAAGCAAATAAATAAATATAAATAAAATTAAAAATTCTTACAGGATAGTTCAAAAGTGTTTAATGCAGGAAGTTTGTTACAATACTAAAGATAAGGTGTCCAATATTTCCCTTAATAAAATACTGCACATTGCTCTGCCCCCCCCCCATACTAGGAAACTAAAAATAGCTTTAATATGAAAGAATGAGCAATTTCCTCTTTGGTCTTGTTTGCATTGCTACCTTAGGGAAAAGGGAGGGCTCCTGCTCAACTCAGCAGGCATCTGAGGACACTTGAGGCTGGAGGGAAGAGGGGAAGGTGGGGGAAGCTGGATTTAGAAGGACAGTGTATTTGTTAATGACTTTAAACAAGGTGCTTTGACTAGGCCAGGGGCCGGGGTGGCTAGACAGACACCCAACAGCATCCGTGAGGGTTGGATAGTTGAGCTGGTTAAATGGAACTAGGTTTTAATACCCACTGACATGCATGAGAGCCGAATGGGATGTGGGACAGACTGGACTAGTCTGTTACACATTAGGGCAAACCAGGGTAGGGGGCGAGAGCCTAGTGGGGGTTTTTGTGGGTCGCTCTGACTAGGCTGCAGCTCCCACTGGTTAATTAGAGGGCCTAGTATGTGCTGGGCAGAGCCAGGCTGGACTGCAACACCCATTGATTCCAGTGGAAGTCAGGGCTGAAAACAGAATCAACCCAGCAATTGCAACCACCAACTGATCGGGGTGATGGACTGTACTGGGCCCTGTACTGGCAAGCACACACAAGAATCTGGTCTGGGAACACCTCAGACAAAGTTCCTTTTGAGATCTCCTCAATTGAAATGCTAGACTAGGAACCCTAACCAAGAAAAGACAGAACGAGTCAATCAACCACCTCAGCTATATATTGGCAGCGAAATACTGGGTAAACGGAGACTCTATGAAGGACTACGTCAATCAGTGGATTCTTAAACGACCTCATCATGCTTGGAGTGGCAAGACTGGCAGCAATTCATAACTGATGAACTATCAAAACCACTTGAAAAAGAATCTTGAAGCATGCCCCACACGCACATCTGGCACCTGGGGTGGGTGGGAAACTGGGTGGGGCTTCTCCCTCAATATCCCCCTTTACCTCAGATACATGAAGGAAACAATATGGAAATAATAGTCTTACCCACTTTCCTATAGCTCTTGAACCTTTTAACCCTAATTAACTATGTAAAGATTGTCAAAAACATAATTTAAAAAATTGTTAAAAAAAATTAAGGAGCAACATTGTGGAAAACAAACAAACAAACAAGAAACAAGGTGCTTTGAGAAAACAATGTCAAACTTGCCTGGATCTTTGTGTAAATTTGTCAATTTCCTCAATTCTGTCTTGGGCATGTAAGACATCAGTGCTTCTAAACAGGAAGAGCAAAAGAAAAAAAAAACCCAAACTTGTCAAATGCATGGTTACAATGAGAGTGCAGCCGGAACTGTCAGGGGCTTCACCAGCTGAGCTGAGCTGAGCTGTTTGTGAACAGAGGGGGTCCGAAGCAAATGGGGCACAAATCTGAGCAGGAACATTCACAGTAGTAATTACCCTGCTCCAACAAGGTCCGGACGACAACCATCCCTCTTCTCTGTATGTTTAACGGATGGTCACTCCATTAACCTTCCCCCCTGGAGTGGCTTCCAGAGCAAACTCTGGTTAGCGAAAGTTTTCTGTTCCCTAGCTCAGAGCCGTCCTCATGAGCAAGAAGGCTCAAAGCACCAGGCAGAGAGAACCTTGACAAACACCTCTCTCTCTCATTTCTCAGTCCTCCGACTTGCAGCCACAGCAGTGGGAACAGGTGCAAGGGAAGGTGGCAGTGCCACCAGGCAGATGACACATCTGCACACAGCACTAACCTGAACCTCAGGCCTTTGGGTCAGAAGTCGATGTGGGGTTTGTTGCCTAGGCAAACTACATAAGAATAGGATATGAACAAAACGCAAGGTGCCGGCCTCTCAGAACCAGTCTTCCATGATCACATAGCAGGAAGGAACCTGTGCACCTTGTCAGGTCCTCCTACAATCCGACTGGGAGAGCTGGGAAGAATACAACACAATTCCAGGCTGCTCAGACACAAGCAGGATTTTCAAATCCCTTGCTGCCATGCCTAACAAAGACAGCAGCAGTGTAATAAATCTAGCTTCAGTTTTAATAGTATAATCATTCATTACTCCTCTTACTAATTATATTTCCAACATAAAACCATTCTCAGATTAAAAATTCTTTTTTTGACTTGCAATTTGTAAAACATAAATCATTTCGAACTGTGTAACTCTGAGGTCCCTGGAATACTCACACCCATCGCATCTATTTAATTCCAGACTGCATTCATTATCCCCAAAAGAGATCCTGTATCCCCCAAGCAACAGTCCACATTAACGACATTCAGTGTAATACATAATGCTTTCGACATACTGTCAGTTAATTCACTTTCAACAGTATCCTCTCATTTGGGTAATGGGGGCCAACACTCAAAAGTTTTCCAATGCATCACATCATTTGATATAAACCTGCCAAAATGGTTTTCTCAAGCAAAATGCTTTCTTCCTGGGAGGAAATAAGAGCAGGTTCCAAGTATTTACCATGTGTCCAACACTACATCAAAAATACTAATGCACAGTGGTCGACCAACTTCAAACCAGGCTTGTGTGAACTCTGGGTTCTTGGGCTGGACCACCAGCGTCTATCCTCTCACTCGTAATCAGATGTTTCAGGGATGCTATGAAGGTGGAGACAGTCTCAGAGCCCACTTTGTCACTCCCAGAGTCAGGAGTGGCTGTCTGTCAGAGTGACTCCAACACCCACAGATGGAGGGTGGGTGCAAGCTGCATATGGCTGCCTCTGGCCAAACAAAGCACTGTGTTTTCCAATAAGCTTTTACAACAATCTACAGTAACCTAACAACTAAGACACTGGGTCTGATGCCTGTGGCCCGTAGCAGAGGACCTGGGTTCGACACTTCATGCTGTTTCCTGACTAGCTTCTTGCTAATATAGACCATGGGAGGCAATGGTGACAGCTCCAGTAACTGAGGCAGAGACCTGGGTTGAGTGGTCAGCTCCTAGTTTATCCTCTCGACCAGCCGCAGTCATCCTGTGCCGCATCACTGTGACTGGCAGCACAGCACGCATGTTCACATCGTCCTTGCCCGCCCCCCATGCCCCCACTCCACCTGTGCATGCAGATGTGCACACATAAAACGCACACACCACGAGCAGTCCGGTGACCTACAATGGCTGTCCTCACTAGGTGATGTTGATTTTTTTGCTCCATTGTTACCATCTTTCGGGTCCACGTTCATACACACATTAACTAAAATGTGGTTAGGTCCCACATGACTGCAACCACTGCCTCTTCATTTGGTTTTCACTGTGACTCCTTGTGGGAGGTTCTATTTGTAGTCACATTTGTCTAGTGAGAAACCCACATTGCAATGTCTCAGCGATTTAGCCAAAGCCCCCAGGGAAGGAGTGGGAGAGCCAGGCTTTGAACTGAATAGAGAACAGTCTACTGGCTTAGCAACTAGGCTCAAACATCTACCTTGCTGATCACGTTTCACAAACTCAGCAAAATCACAAGCCAAAATGTGAAAAATACATGTTTGAAACTCTGTGTTGAAAAGGCAGTCAACCTAACTTTCATGGTTTACTCACTGCCAGCTTCCGGGCTCTCCAACAGCCACCACTCTTCCCCAAATTCCACGCTCCTGGGGCTAGCAGCCCTTTCCATTCTCCCGGGTCACCAGCTCAGACCTGAGGCACTCCACTCCACATTTGTCCCTTCTGGTTCCAGGCCTGGCTTTCAGAAATACTGTTGCCAGGGGATCATCCTCAAAAAGACCAATTTCAACCTTCAGCTCAACTTAGCAAAACACTTGGTTCCTGTGCAGCCACGTGACAAGGCTGAGTAACCAAGACAAGAGTCCAGAAGACAAAGCCAGACTCAAAGATCCCATCATGTGAACACCAAGTCGATACAGTAAAAGAGTAGCCTATTAAATCAAACCAAAGCTAGGGTTGGTACTACAGAAAGGGTTGCTTAAAAAAACTGATTCCTCGGGCCTGGCGCGATGGCGCAAGTGGTTAAGGTCTTCGCCTTGCACGCCCGGGATCCCATATGGGCGCCGGTTCTAATCCTGGCAGCCCCGCTTCCCTTCCAGCTCCCTGCCTGTGGCCCGGGAAAGCAGTCGAGGATGGCCCAAGGCTTTGGGAACCTGCACCCACGTGGGAGACCCGGAAGAGGCTCCTGGCTTCGGATAGGCACAGCACCGACCATTGCACTCACTTAGGGAGTGAATCATCGGATGGAAGATCTTCCTCTCTGTCTCTCCTCTCTGTATATCCGCCTTTCCAATAAAACAAAATAAATCTTAAAAAAAAAAAAAAGAAAGAAAAGTGAACCGATGGAAGATCTTTCTGTCTCCTTCTCTAAATCTGAATTTCCAATAAAAATAAACAAATCTTTAAAAAATTAACAGAATGGAGCCATTTTTATTTAAAATATTTACTGATAGGGCCCGGCGCGGTGGCGCAAGTGGTTAAAGGTCCTCGCCTTGCACGCCCGGGATCCCATATGGGCGCCGGTTCTAATCCCAGCAGCCCCGCTTCCCTTCCAGCTCCCTGCCTGTGGCCCGGGAAAGCAGTCGAGGATGGCCCAAGGCTTTGGGAACCTGCACCCACGTGGGAGACCCGGAAGAGGCTCCTGGCTTCGGATAGGCACAGCACCGACCATTGCACTCACTTAGGGAGTGAATCATCGGATGGAAGATCTTCCTCTCTCTCTCTCCTCTCTGTATATCCGCCTTTCCAATAAAAACATAATAAAAATAAATCTTTAAAAAAAAATATTTACTGATAAATGCTTAGGAACGGTGTGAAAACACGAAGCATGATCACCAATGGTTAACTGGTGAGGGGCTTACTGACGCCTGCTTTGTTTTACTGTGTACTCTGCTGGCTTTTCAAGGGGGAAAATTCCTCTCCCTTCCTCCAACACTTGTAAAAGCAAAACCTGGGCCCGGCATGATGGTGTACTGGTTAAGGTCCTCACCCTGCACGCCCGGGATCCCATATGGGTGCTGGTTCTAATCCTGGCGGCCCTGCTTCCCATCCAGCTTCCTGCTTGTGGTCTGGAAAAGTAATTGAGGACGGCCCAAAGCCTTGGGACCCTGCACCCACGTGGGAGATGTGGAAGAGCTCTTGGCTCCCAGCTTCGGATCGGCACAGCACCAGCTGTTGTGCTCTCTTGGGAGTGAATCATCAGACGGAAGATCTTCCTCTCTGGCTCTCCTCCTCTATGTATATCTGACTTTGCAATAAAAATAAATAAATCTTAAAAGAAAAAGTAATGTGAATATTTGGGGAATCTGGGTAAAGAAAATATGGAAATTATTTGTTACTCTATGTCTGAAATTATTTTGAATAGCATTCAAAAAAGACTGTAACAACTAAAACTTGTTTGAAATTACAGTAATTTGCCTGACCATGTATGTGTGTTTCTGAGTGAAAGATGTGGAAATGATTACAACAGTCGGCTGACTTCTGCTTCCAACAGACCAGTCTCTAAAAGCCCAAGTCAATACTTACGCTTGGAATTTCCTACCACATTTTTGCTGAGACAAAAATCAAAAGTCACACAAATTGGTGGGCAAAGTGAAAACAAACAAAAACAAATCCAAAAACAAGGCAAAACCATGTCTCAAAAATCTGCTCCATCCTTGGCCAAGAATGATGCTGGCCAGAATTGCTCCATCAGCAGGAAGAGGATGAGTAGAGAGGCCAGTCGGGGCTGTCTGCAGCACCAGGAAGAGGATGAGCAGAGAGAGGGCCGGTCGGGGCTGTCTGCAGCAGCTGGGGTGGCCCGGCAGCACCACAAGGGAGCCCGTCTGATGCAGGCTCTTTCACTGGCCAGTTTCTGCTTGGTGATTTACATGGCTCCAGCATAGAACCCAGCGATACAGATGCAATGGGGGCAGGCACAGCACGCCCTCCAGCTGTGACCACAGTGGGACGGGCTCCTGGAGCCAGACGAATGCCCAAGAACACACCAAGCCGACTCCAAGCCACGCGTCCAACAGTGTGCAGCATCCTTCCCTCTGCCAGCTCCAAGCACTGACCCTCACTGCCATACCTGTGCTGCAACTCCACTGTGACCAACATGCATCCAACCTCTCACAGAAAGCACAGGACCTGTGGGGGAACCCACCTCCAACACCCTGCTCTCAGCTCGGCCCCCACTTGCTGACAGCATGCCAGGGTTTCTCCACCTGGCCCCTCTCATATGCCCTGGGAGGACCATGAGATGAGATCTAAAAGGTATTCTCAGCTGCCAGGATGAAAAAGAGCTGTAAACACAAGGTCAAAGCAGGATTAGACCATTTTGCTTTTGTGTTTTTTTAATGCCATCCCTTTTCTCTTTTGAAATGGAGAGCCGCCAGGAGGATGAGAGGCATGCTGGCCTCTGCCCTTCATCAGGCCCACTGGCCAGAGGTCTGGCATGACTTCTACCAGTCAGAGGCAGAGGTGGCCTGGGAGAAGCAGGAAGCAGCTGGCTCTGTGACTCCACCAGATTGCAGCAGCTTGCCTAAGGACGCCTAACCTTGGCCAAGTCAACCTCTTCAGCAATACATGTGAATGGGGGATGACAAAACAAACCACCAAAGCAGGAACCAGAAACACTGCTACTGTAGCTCATCCCACAGGCAGGCCAAAGGTCCAGAATTTCCAACACAACTTATCAAAGAGATGGAAAGGAGGAGGAGGAAATACTTCACAAAAGCATTATCAAGGGCCGGACACTGTGGCGTAGTGGCTGAAGTCCTCACCTTGAACACACTGGGCCCCTGGGTCTAATCCCAGCTGCTCCACTTCCCATCCAGCTCCCTGCTTGTGGCCTGGGAAAGCAGATGAGGACGGCCCAAAGCCTTGGGACCCTGAACCTGCGTGGGAGACCTGAAAGAGCTGCTGGCTGCTTGCTTCAGATCAGCTCAGCACCGGCCCAACGCTGCGATCACTTGAGGAGTGAATCATTGGACAGATATCTTCCTCTCTGCCTCTCCTCTGTATATCTAATTTTGCAATAAAAAATAAATCTTAAAAAAGAAAGCATTATCAAGGCCCTAACCCAGGACACCTGCTGCCCAACCAGATCTGTGAGGTCAGCTGTCCAGGGAGCCAGGACAGGCAGCCTTTCATGCCTGCACTGCAGTCTCCAGGCTTCACCACCATTAAAGGGAGAGGAGGGCAGAGTGAAGGAAATAAATCCAAAGCTCCCCTGGGATGCACAAATGCCTGCTTGGAACCGGCGCGCTGCAGATTTCCCCGCGTCAAACAGGGAGGACTTTTCAAAATAAAAGTCAGGAAGGAATTCATTTTGTCCTAAGCAGTGTGCTTTCTTTTTGGTTTAAAGGTTATTTGTGTTATTAAAAAAAAAAAAAGGCTCCTGCTGGGAGGTTGGACTGGGGCAGGGGTGGAGATGAGTGGAACAAAAACAAAGCCAAAAAAGAGAGATTGAGAAGTACTCTGTTTGGGGTACTCTACCCAGGTTAACGGGCTCACAGTGGTTAGGGGAAGAACAGGAGATAGGAGAATGAATCTATCAGAATCATTTCTCACCCTCCTTGCTCAGCGCTGAGCCGCTGCCTTGCAGAGGGCTCCTCTGCCATCTCCGGAAGTGCCAGCAGAGGGAGCACAGTCCTGGAGAGCAGGACCCTCAGGGGTCGAGCCTGTGCCAAGCTCAGGCCCAGGGCAGGGAGGCTGGGCCATGTGACCCCCACGGGGCCTGGAGGCCAGCAGCAGGGGACAGTTCCTGGAACGGCTTCCGGGTAAGTGTAACCCAGCAAGGGAAAAGGAAGGAAACTGACAGCAAGCACAGGAGCTCCGAGGTCACTTCACAATCCAGGCCCGGGCGAGCTCTGAGCAGCCCATTTCCGGAGTTTCAGTTTAGAAGGGGGCAGGGAGAATTCTGTCATTCAAGCTGTGCTCCTTACTGCTGGTTTCCATCTGGTGCAATCTTGAGCCACAGTTTACAAAAACGTGACAGCATGGGCTGAGAACTGACTGATGTTGAGACGATCGCCATGGGCAAGGCTGGCAGCTGGGGTCAAGACAGGGTGAGTACTTCCAGGAGAGGGCCCACTGGCTGGAGTTGTACTCATGACCACACTGCTTCAGCACTGCAGGTCCATTCTAGCTGTTTAAAAAAGACTGATTTGATAGTCTAGTGGCTAAAGTTCTGGCCTTGCATGTGCCGGGATGCCATATGGGCCTCAGTTCATATCCTGGTTGCTCCACTTACCTTCCAGCTCCCTGATCGTCACCTGGAAAAGTGGTAGAGGACAGCCCAAAGCCTTGGGACCCTGCACCCACGCGGGAGACCCAGAAGAGGCTCCTAGCTCTTGGCTTTGGATCAGCTCAGCTCTGGCTGTTGCAGCCATTTGGAGAATGAACCAGCAGATAGAAGATCTTTTTATTTTTATTACAAAGTCAGATATACAGAGAGGAGGAGAGCCAGAGAGGAAGATATTCCGTCTGATCAATCACTCCCCAAGTGAGCGCAACGACTGATTCTGCGCCGAGCTGAAGCCAGGAACCTCTTCCGGGTCTCCCACGTGGGCACAGTGTCCCAAAGCCTTGGGCCATCCTCCACTGCTTTCCCAGGCCACAAGCAGGGAGCTGGATGGGAAGTGGAGCTGCTGGAACTAGAACCGGCGCCCATATGGGATCCCGGCACATTCAAGGCAAGAACTTTAGCTGCTAGGCCATGCCGCCGGGCCCTGGAAGATCTTTTTCTCCTCTCTGTAAATCTGACTTTCACTAAAATAATAATAATAAATCATCTTTAAAGAAAAGATTGGATTGCTTGTTTTGAAAGGCAGAGTTGGAAAGGGAGCAACAGAAGGAGCGCCCTTCCATCTGCTGGTTCACTCCCCAAATGGACTCAATGGCCAAGGATGAGCCAGACCAAAGGCAGGAGACTGGAACTCAGCATGCTTTCTCACACGAGTGTAGCTTTTCCAGGCATGTTAGAGAGAGCTGGATGAGAAATGGGGCAGAGGGACCTGACCTGGGAAAGTTTCACCCCGAGCCACAACGTTAGTCCCCAAAATGGTCTAATAAAAGGTGAAAGTATGCAGCACTATGGGAATCTCTACATTGAGAAATGAGAGCTGGGGTAAAAATGACAACTCAACAGAGCCCGGGCTGCTCTATGAAGTGCACCTGAAGCCAAGAAGCCCTACTTGCCCCTGCCTGCCTGTCTCCTGGAGGAAGGTCTGGCTCCACAGCCCTGGGAGCATCTCTGCCACCTGTTTTGTGTGGGGTCAGTTTATTTCATAGAGGGCCAATCAATAAAGGTCCAAGGAATTCCCCTTGAGTGGATGTCATTGGGCACAGAGGCACGTTGGGCAGCTTACAGCCATAATGTCCCATGTTCCCAAGGGGTAAGACCTAGAACAACGCATGACGATGAAGTGATTCAGATTTTAGCTTTCTAAAACACAACATTTTAAACAATGCAACCGTCTGAAGCAACCATGGTTGTACTGGTTTAAGGTCAGCAGGTGCTCAGGGACCACAGAGGACTCAGGTGCTGGGAGGGATCTCAACTGACATCAAGATCGTTCCATCACACTTTGCCATTTTATGACACTGTTGTTTCAGAAAGGCTGATGCTGTCCAGGACACAGTCGCCTTCCCACCTCCCAGCCACCATCCTTCGTGCTCAGGGAACCCAGGACTCACTCTCACGGTCACACTGGGGACACAGTCAGATCCTCAAGCAGCAGCAGCAGTCCCTCTGTTCCTGCCACTCCTCACAAGCTCAGTGAGCACGGAGCCTACTGGCGTTAGCAATGAACTTTATACATCTGATTTATTTATTGGTGAGGAGGGCAGAGAGATATCACCCATCTGGTAGTTCACTCCAACCGGGTCTTGGATGTGGGCGGCAAGAGGTGAAGTACCTCCTTGAGCCATCATCTGCTGCCTCCCAGTGCGCACGAGCTGAGGCGAGACTAGACCCCAGCATGCTTATCACGGACACAGCTGTCCAGAGCAGATCAGCCCACTCAAATCACTCATTTCTTAAAATACACAAATAAATAAACTGACCTGCGTGGCAAAATATGTAACACCTAAGAAAACAATCATTGGTACCGACTCTATGGCGTACCATGCTAAACTTCGCCTGTGAATGCCACATGGGCAGCAGTTCAGGGCCCAGCTGTTCCACTTCTGATCCAGCTCCCTGCTAAAGGCCCAGGAAGGCAGCAATGGATGGCCCTAATCCTTGGGCCCTTGGACCCACGTGGGAGACCTGGAAGAAGCTCCTGGCTTCTGGTTTTGCACTGACTCGGCTCCAGCAGTGGCAGAGAATCTTTCTCTGTCTCTCTTCTCTGTTACTCTGTTTTAAACAAAAATATAATAAAATAATTTAAAAGGAGTAATTAAGAATATCATACAAAAGAAAGCTTACACTTCAGTTTAAGTCTGGGACAAACAGGTACATATTCCTATTCATGTATTCTAACATAAGAAAATGGGGGTTGGTGATGTGACATAATGGGTTAAGACATGGCCCACAACATCAGCATCCCTCATGGGCACCAGTTAAAATGCCATCTGCTCTGCTTTTAATCCAGCTCCTGCTAATGTGTCTAGAAGAGCAGGGAAGGCCTTGGGCCCTGCTCCCACGTGTGAGACCCAGAAAAAGCTCCTGGCTCCATTTGGGCTCAGTTTCAGCAGTTCGCTGCTCAAGGCCTGGAAGGTAGTGGAAGATGGCTCGAGCCCTCAGGTTCCTGTACCCACGTGGAGACACAGAAGAGGCACCTGGCTCCTTAGCTTCAGATAATGACTGTGGCGGACACTTGAGGACAGAACATCTTCTCTATCTCTCCTTATTTCTGAAAATCTGCCTTTCAAATAAAATAAATAACTCTTACAAACAAAATGCATACATTAAGAAGCACTACAGCCTTTGAAGGTGCTAACACTCTTGTGGACATAAACACACATGGACTTTCCTACAAGCCACTCGGTCAGAACAATAAAGGACACATTTTTGCAGGCAAGTACCGGCGACAGAGCAGAGCAATGCAGACATTCCGGGTGGCTGGTGGGTGATGGAAACCCTTGGCTCCTTTCCTGCCAACACACCTGACACTGTGAAACTCAACAGCCAGCCGCTGTCCCAAAATCGTGACAGGAAAATAGCTGTGTGCTATGCCACTAAGTTACAATGCATTACAAAGTTTTGGCTTTCCAAACAACCTTGGAAAGATTTCCTCACTCGTAGAGCGGCAATTTCTGCAGCATCTCAGAACTATTGAAACATGAACAGAACTCTCAGAAAATCCTCCACGACAGAGCACCTGGGATGCCATTGGGTGGCAGTCCCCCAATCCCTGGGGTAATGCGGCAGTTGGGAAGCCGCTGTGGATTCTCGTGTCCTCCTCTCCCCCACACACGGGAAGAACAAGAAGGAAATGTGGAAACAAGGGTCTCATTCTCAACTATCACCCCAATTCCCGACCCTTCCCACTTTGATCAACCATGTTGATTTTTGTATCAATAATACAAAATTTTAAAAGTTTTGGCTTTTAGATTTTTAAAAAATATTTATTTTTATTGCAAAGTCAGATATATAGAGAGCAGGAGAGAGAGAGGAAGATTTTCTGTCCGATGATTTATACCCCAAGTGCCCGCAAAGACCAGAGCTGCGCCGATTTGAAGCCAGGAGCCAGAAGCCTCCTCCAAGTCTCCCACATGGGTGACAGGGTCCCAAGGCTTTGGCCCATCCTCAACTGCTTTCCCAAGCCACAAGCAGGGAGCTGGATGGGAAGTGGAGCTGCCGGGATTAGAAACGATATGCGATCTTGAAGCATGCAAGGCGAGGACTTTAGCCCCTAGGCTACCTTTTAAGATTTATTTTTTATTGGAAAGTTAGATTTACAGAGAGAAGGAGAGACAGAGAAAGATCTTCCATCTGCTGGTTCACTCCCCAAATGGCCACAATGGCCGCTGAGATGATCTGAAGCCAGGAGCCAGGAGCTTCTTCCAGGTCTCCCACGCAGGGAGAAGTTCCAAAGGCCATCCTCCATTGCTGTTCCAAGTCACAGGCAGGGGTTAGACGGGAGATGGAACAGCCATGACACAATCCGGCGTCCATACGGGATGCTGGCACTTGGAGGTGAAGGACTGTCATGTCAGCCAACACACTGTGCCAGTCCCTGGCTTTAAGAATTATTAAAAAGGTTTTTTTGTGTTTTTTTTCCCTCTCTCTCCAGTTTGCATTCCATCAGCTGGCTGCTGGCATTACTGTGTCATGTGCGACAATTCATGAGGGCTATTCCTTTACATTTTAAGTTATTCTTCCTACTGCTTCACAAATTCCAGATTCTCTTTCCTAAACTCCAACATCTCCCGTGACAGCCTAAGGATACAAGCCCCTGACCGGCCTCAGGGCACCTCCTGGGCACGTTTCCAAGCAGAACCCTGTGGGAGAGAGAACCAACTTCCAGCCTCAGGAGACATGAGCCTGAATCACTAACCACCAAACCTCACTGTGGCTACAGCCATGCCATGCCAGCTTTCTACAATAGTCAAAACACACACACGTCATAGGTTCTTGGCAAACTCAAGAAAAACCCAGCTCCTACACTGGAAAGAGACAAGGGCAACAGCAGAAAACCCAGAACCAGAGCCCCACTGAAGCAAATCCTGTAACTCAGTCACCTACAGGCGTTTTCACGCCCACAGCAAAGACACAAGCTAAAACCCTGCAGGTATGTTTGTAAGATGATAAAATGGCATGTGATGGTGACTCGCCCATGGACTGAAAGGGGCAAAACCCGTCAAGTCATGGGAAGCAGCCCAGGCTGCAGGAACCTGGTCCTGCTGACACGCCTCCCTCTCCTGCAGCTCTCTCACCTGCAGGCCTCACAACTCAAAGGTTGAGTGGACACCCCCACACACACATACGCTCTTCATTTATTCTGAAGCCAAGCTGAAATTGGCTAATGCCCTACTCCTCTGCTGAAGACATTTTTCTTGACTGGCTCAATAAATCCGTTGAGAAAAGTAAACACAAGTTTCAATCTTTATAATCTAGAACACAGAACCACTGTGCAAACAGCACAGTTGACTTAACTCACAAAAAGGGGTGGTACAGTGGACCCAGAGGCCCACCTCACTGGAGCTGACCCTGGTGTTAACAACGCATTTCTGCCAGAGCGGGGAGGGTGTTCTGGTCTCCAACAGTCAGAACAGATCATGTAAAACCACTTCAACAGCAACACATTAAGAAAAAGGTTTCTTTTGTTTGGATTAACAATTCTCTTAAGATAGAACTTTTCCTCCATGGTAACAATGTGCTTCTAGCTCGTAATTCACACATGAACCTGCACAGCACTCTTCATGTTCAGCATGAGGACACTTGAAGTTCACAGAGGGACAGATGTTCAGCATTCCAGTGAGGATGCCAGTTAGGACGCTCCTGTTCCACAACGCCAGGCCGATGCCCAGCATCAGCACCCGACTCCAGCTTCCTGCCACTGTCTGCCACCCCCACCGAGGCTCCCAGCTTCAGCCTGGCCCAGCTGCAGGTACCCAGGGTACCACTTGAAGGGCACCGCAGCAACATGGTACTTTCTCACTTGCTCACTCATTTGCTCTCACCCCTTAAAAAAATTATAATAAAAGGAAATAACAGACAAACCTGACGCAGAAGCTTATTGAAATCTATGCATACCTTTTGTTTAAAAGATTTATTTTATCAGAAAGGGAGATTTACAAGGAGAAGGAGAGACAAAGATCTTCCATCATCTGATTCACTCCCAAGTGGTCACAACAGCTGGTGCTAAATCAATCTGAAGCCAGGTGCCAGGAACTTTTCCTGGGTCTCCAAAGCAGGTACAGGTCCCAAGGCCTTGAGCCGTCCTGGACTGCTCTCCCCGGGCCCAAGCAGGGAACTGGAAGGGAAGTGGATCAACCAGGACACAAACCGGTATCCATATGGGATCCCAGTACACTACAAGGTGAAGATTTATCCTCTAGGCTATAACACTGGACCCTATGCATAGTTTTTTTTTTTTTTTTTAATAAATCTTTTCTTTTTTAAAGATTTATTTTTATTATTTTCTCATTGGAAAGGCGGATATACAGAGAGGAGAGACATAGAGGAAGATCTTCCATCCGATGATTCACTACCCAAGTGAGCGCAACGGTCGATGCTATGCCGATCCGAAGCCAGGAGCCTCTTCCGGGTCTCCCACGCGGGTGCAGGTTCCCAAAGCTTTGGGCTGTCCTCTGCTGCTTTCCCAGGCCACAGGCAGGGAGCTGGAAGGGAAGCGGGGCTGCCAGGATTAGAACCGGTGCCCATATGGGATCCCGGGCGTTAAGGTGAGGACCTTAACCACTTGCGCCACCGCGCCGGGCCCTATGCATAGTTTTATTAACATACATATTAGTAAACATTTCAAAGACTCACACACAGCAATTTCAAAATCTTTCTGCATCAAACTAAGCATCATAAATAATACATAAATGCACGGAATAAAAGAGACAGACACTGAGGTCCCAGACCAAATCAGACAGACATTGGGAGGGCAGAACAGAGCCCAGGCTGTTCTGCCGTGAGAGATGAGCACGCAGCCACAGAACAGAGGGCACACGGGAGCAGCCCAGCCGTCCCATCAAGACCCCACAGACACAACTCAGCCATCCCGGAGACACTCCCAATCCCAAAGGGCCCTGTACCCCACTCCCTCACTCCACACGCCCTGCCCAAGACTGCAGGCCTGGGATGCTGAAAGCTTCCCCACCAACTCCCAGCTTTGCTATCCGTGACTGATGGGATAGACACATCAATGACCAAATCCTGGGAATATGATGCCACAATTGAGAGGATTTCGGAGAATTTAAGATATGTGATGGTGCTGGGCAGTGCTGTGGCAGGGAGTCAAGCTGCAGCCCATGACACTGGCAGACAATATAAAGTGTCGGGTGTCTTCAGCCTGGCCCAGCCCCAGCCACGGAGGCCATGTGTGCCGTGAACCAGCAGACTGAAGATCTTTCTTCCTCTCTGTAACTCTGCCTTTGAAATAGAAAGTCGTTTAGGAAAGAATACACCTGGAACACAATAAAGAATGCTACTTCTTGCAGTGTTTTTGAAGGTTTATTTTTCTTTAAAAGGCATATTTTGTAGAGAGGAAAAATATTCTATCTGCTTGTTCACTCCCCAAATGGCCACAACAACTGAAGCCGAGCAGATCTGAAGCCAGGAGCCCTCCAGGTCTCCCATGCGGGTGAGGGGTCCCCAGGCTTTGGGCCATCCTCCACTGCTCTCCCAGGTCACAAGCAGGGAGCTGCTGGGATAGGAAGCGAAGCAGTTGGGACATGATCCGGTACCCATATAGGATCCTGGTGCTGGCAAGGTGAGGATTTAGCCACTGGGCCATCACACCTGGCCAGGAATCCTATTTCTAAAGCATAAAAAATTTCAATGATCATTAATGGCCAAGCTGAATTGGAAAATTAAACATCTCAAAAGTAAAACGTAGCTTAATGGAATGTTGGTATCCCAGGAGAGGTCGCTGCTGAACTTCTCCCTGTCTCTCTGAGCTTGTCAGCGGCTTTCAAGTTTCATGAAACAGAAATAAAAATGTGTGTTGGGGGGGACGACTCTCCATCGGCGACAGCTGTGACCAAGACTGAGTTAACACTCCGCTTCACTTCTCCAAACAAGACAATTAATTTTTACTCGCCTTTATTTTCCTCAGTGGTGCTCCAGGGCATAACTTCAACTAAGATTTAAGGAAACCAATTATCCAAGGATTATAATTTCAGATTCATTTTTAAGCTTATTTTTAAATGCTAGTTTTCCAAAAGACAGTTTTAAAACTTCAGATTTCATAGTCAGGATGGTTTCACAGATCTTGCAAGGCTAAAATTTAAAAACATCCACAATACAGATGATATACCCTACATAGATAAACCCATTAAATACAACCAGTTATCCTAAGTTAGAAATCTTTAAAAGGGTAAGACTTCCATCAGTTTTGCTGGCTAATAAAATGGCCCAGTCTATTTAGACTTGAAGGTCACAAATATGTCCACGTAAAGGCATCCAGCTCTCCAGGGCCCAGGCACTGTGGGTCGGCAGCACTCTAAGCCCACGGTGCTCTCCTGTGAGTGGACTCTTCAACAAGCAGCGCGCCTCAGGTACTGGAGGCACTCCCCTGCCAGGGCCACTGGCTCGTGTCTGCAAAACAGAGCCAAGCGCAGGTCCAAAATGTTTACACTGAGAACAGCAACTATCCAAGGCACTTGGTTTAAAACGTCAACTAGTTTATTTTTAATGCCTCCCTTTCTTTCAGCAGCACAAGTTTCTTATAGGAAATCTCTTAACTGCTTTACTTAGACGAGGAAATCAGCCAATCTCTCCTAGTTTAAAACTGGACCTCTGCCCAGTCAAGCATCCACACAGCTTCGACTATCAGATTTAATAGATTTGAGTCTTTCTCCAGTTTAACGGATGCAAACCTTCAGCACTGCAGTAGCTGAAGGATCGTAGCACTTGCTGCCAAAATGCAGTGCCTGTTTCTACTGGCAATCACTTCAGCTTCAAATGGAAAATTCCAACAGTTTGTATCTATGTGAGCACAGTTATTAAGAGAAACAGTATGGCACACAAATGCCTCTCCCATTACCAACCCTTCAAGTTCTTACATTTCTTTTTTGTACAAAGGATGTCAGCTGAGGGGGGTGGGGTGGGGACTGAAAACAAAATACTGTGAAGGCAAATATAAGCTTCATGTAATAATGCCAGCTTTTCAGATAAAATGGCTCCTGTCAGAAAATGCACACAAGGTCAAGGCCCATGCATGCCAGCATCTCATACGGGCACCAGACCACTCACCCCACTTCCAGTCCAGCTCCCTGCTAATGGTCTAGGAAAAGCAGCAGATAGCCTAAGTCTTGGGGTCCCTGCCACTTGACCTACAAGGGAGAGCTAACCGAAGTTCCCAGGCTCGACTACTGGGGCTACTAGGGCAGAGAAAAGCAGCAGATGCAAGGTTTCTCTTTGTCTCTGCTAAAATTTGAAATAAATAAGCAAATAAACCTTAAAAAAGTAGAAATATGATTTAACATATCTAGCTTATTTATCATAGCCAACCCACTCATAGGTAACAGGGGCTGACATTGTGCTTCTACAACAAACTGACAATGGGATACTGCAAGGAGTTATCCTAAGAAATCCCATTACTGGGGGTTGGTGCAATGGCTCAATGGCTAATCCTCCACCTCCAAGCACCAGCTCCCTGTAT
The DNA here is from genome assembly GCF_017591425.1 of Ochotona curzoniae. Classification (NCBI taxonomy): domain Eukaryota; kingdom Metazoa; phylum Chordata; class Mammalia; order Lagomorpha; family Ochotonidae; genus Ochotona; species Ochotona curzoniae. The sequence continues at coordinate 4,000,935 of NW_024466389.1, forward strand.
GGGTATCAGTTTGTGTCCCAGGTGCTGCACTTCCCGTCCAGCTCCCTGCTTGTGGCCTGGGAAAGCAGTAGAAAATAGCCCATGTCTTTAGGCCCCTGCACCCACATGGGAGACCCGGAAGAAGCTCCTGGCTTTGGACTGGCTCCGCTCCTGACATTGCAGCCATCTGGGCAGTGAACCAGTGGATGGAAGATCCTTCCCTCTGTCTCTCCTTTTCTCTGTAAATCTGCCTTTCCAACGAAAATAAACAAATCTTAAAAAAAGAACAAAACAAAACTATTGCTACTCATGAAAAGAAGCCAACACTTTTCTATGCTTAAAACACTTAATCATAACTTGAAAGACAAATCAAGCTCTAGGAGTGAAGCAGACTACAGCCTAACACTGAAGACAACACGGGATGCACTGGACCCGGGACTGCAGCAGGCTGTGTTACCGTGACCAGCAACACTGCGCTTGTAACCCCTAGGAGGCTTAGGACACTGAAGGTTCCGGTTCAAGGACGCGGGCCCAGAGCCTGCAATTTTTTTTTAACAATCTCCTAGGTAATGGTACCAGTGGCTAGCCAGAAGCAAGGACACACACCACACAACCAGAAGTGCAATGTGAGGAGCCAGAGACGTCTCACTTCCGGTTGTGTGGGTGTTCTCAGCGGTCTCAGCCTAGACAGGAAGTCCACTCTGTTATGCAACATTAGATTAAGCATTAATGAAACTAGGAAATTGTTTATCAAAGGTTATAATCTGAAGTTAAATAAAACTCCATGCTAAATGCTCATACTGAATGCAGAGCATTTTTAACTGCTTAATATGAACAGAATCTTGATTACTCAGTCTTAAAGTCCTTTCTCAATAGCATTTGCTCTTCACTGGAGCAATACGCTCTATGCCAATATTTTGCCTGAAAAAAAATATATACTCTCCAGTAGTTACGGCATTACTTAATAGTTTATTCCCAGAAACATACCAAGAAAGGTGTTTGCTATGTTTTCTCAAAATTAAAAAGTTAAATCTCTACAAAATTTTTCATCTCTTCACTCAAAATCAAACAAAAATCAAAACCAGGTGTCTCTTCACTGATTTCTTGGTCCAACTTAATCAGCGATACATTCTCAAAAGAGAAAATTCTGGTAACATGCTGCCATTCCAGTAGTCACCATTCAGCTTCCTACCTCCGTGTCTGCCTGCAGGACTGAAGGATCCCAAAGCCTCCCTTAGGTTCCACTTGGTACAGCTGCTCAGGCTGCACAGCTCCCTCTGACGCCGTCACTGAAACCCCCAAATCTCCCTCCGAGCCAGGGCCTCCTCCAGTCCTGCTGCATCCATTTATGCAGCTGCCTCCCCAGTATCCCGTGTCCTGGCTGGGCACATTTTGTAACTTCCTGCCTCTGTGCCTTTGCTTAGGACACTTCCTATGCTGGAAAGACGCTCTTCCTCCACCTGCCCACCACAGCCTGTCAAAACCAAGTCCAGATGGAATGTCACACTAACTAGCCCTCTAGGAGGGCCCAGCTTCCCCACTAAGATGGTGGCCTACAGGGCTGGGGTGACACCCCACCCACACTACAGCACCCAGTGAGTACCCAAAACTTTAAATAACTTAACTATATTAAACGTTTAGCCCTGGAAATTTAAGTAGGAAAATGAGTTTCTAGCATAGTAAATATTAACACACCACCGACTGGGCTTACAAATAACATGAGCTTAATCTCCACTGAGTAAGGTGGTCAAAAATAACCCTGAGCAGGTGCCACCTCCAGAAGCAGCCACTGCCCTCTACCAGGTCAGGCAGCTCTACCTGTCTCCTCGTGATCCTCGGCAGCGGCCAAGCTGCTCTCTCTGATCCAATGCGAGTAACAGTAGATGGGCAGTCCTCAAAGGTCAAGGCTCAAGAAACAATCATCCAGCCCTGACAGACATCCTCGGTTCAAGCAACAGTAAGAGGAGATGCAGGACCTTCCAAAAAATCCAGGAAACATGGAACTGGAACTCAAGTTGTTTATTTCAATGAAAACAGTTTTGAAATCCATGCATGGTCTTGTATAAACACGTTTTACATGAAGTTTCTGAGGCCTTCTCATATGAAAGTACTGCACAATCATTTCATGTTTTAAAGGAAACTGGGATAGAAATCAAATGTAAAATTACTTTTAGGTCATACATGACTTTAACACAGATTCCCACTGTAGGTAACTAGGGTTCGATTCCACCAGACCTGTCTGTTTCAGGCCTGTCTTCCCATCAGAGATCTCACAATGCGGCTACTCAGATGAAATGGCTCCCAAAAAGGGGCCCAGCTGCCCTGCATTTTACACAGAGCACAGGGGCAGGACACTCCAAGGCTGATGGGGATGGACTAACGCCCAAGACTCAGAGAGAAGAGATACACAGACTACGTGAATCTGAGAGATCCTGCCAAGCTTCCCCACCATAGTTCACCTACTAATCACACGTTTCAAAAGAACAGTAAAAGGCAGATAATGGTCACAGGCAAAAAGCAAAATGGGGGAAAGGACAATAAACCACAGGATATATGCAAAACCACTATATTAAAGATCTGATACGAGGTTACTCTCTTGGGTATCATGAGGTTAACAGCAAAACCTCTATAAACAGTGGTTTTCCACAAGCACGGCCACTATGCCCACTTCAGCATGCAACAGCGCTCAGAGCAAAACCAGATTTACCTCCCATGTAATCAACACCAGAAACCAAGAGCCAGGAATGCCCTTCTCTCCATGCCCACCACAAACACTGTCTGAACCGACTGAAGAGAACAGATGTCATGTAAGCTAAGCTTGAAGAGGAAGGGAAAGCCGTTCCCTACACCAGGCGCCCTCATATTCTACCTGCCCAGAGTTGTTCAACTGAGCGGGCTGGAGCAAGACAAAGACATGAAAAACAGAGAATTAATTTTCAAAAAAAGTTTATGTGAAAGAATACAGATATAGAAGGACAGACACTTCAGCCCTCGGCCGGGGCCAGCCTGAGGAGCTTCATCTGTGTTTCTCACACAAGTTGCAGTGGCTCAAGCACTTGGGCCAGCTTCTACAGCTTTCCCAGGAACATTGGCAGGGAGCTGGATTGAAGTGGAGTAACTGGGAATGGAACTAGTGCCCATGTGGGATATGTTAGCAATGCAGACAGTGGCTTAGCTCACTAATCTACAAAGCTGGACCCTAGTAACTTCTTTTCATGCAGTAGAAAGCAATTCTGTGTTTTGCATGCCAGTTAGCTACTGCAGTAGTATCTAAGGTATACACAGGAAGAACCATCATTTTCAAGTGTTTTATGCATTGTGGACAGACATGTCATTTAAATTTCCTAGCTTCGGATCGGCACAGTATCGGCCTGTTGCGCTCACTTGGGGAGTGAATCATCGGACGGAAGATCTTCCTCTCTGTCTCTCCTCTCTGTATATCCGCCTTTCCAATGAAAAAATAATAAAAATAAAAATCTAAATTTCAGACAATTCTAAGGGGGCGGGAATTTTCACTTCAATTTAGCAACAAAGCAGTTAAAGGACCCTGGGGCGAATAATCTAGCGTCCTAACAACAAGCGATAGTAGAGGCAAGAACTGCTGTACCTATGAAATCCTCATGCAAATAAACAGCATTTCTGAGCAGATGCGCAGTCGACGGGCGATCACCAAGTACCACAGTCACCGCTAAGGCCAAGAATAGCACATGGCCCACTGACCCTCCTCCAACGCCCAATCAGCCTTGTTGTACGGTCCACTGACCCTCCTCCAACGCCCAATCAGCCTTGTTGTACGGCCCACTGACCCTCCTCCAACGCCCAATCAGGCGTGCTCTTTGGATGCAGACACCCTTCTGATGTCTTCACAGTGAAAGTGATGTCTTTCACATCACTTGAGAATAGCAAAGAAATGACTTGACAATCCTGGCAGGTGGAAGAGAACATGTAAAGCAGGGATCCTGGGGAGCTGTTCTTTGAGGGAGCATGCCCAGGAGACTTCTACCAAGGACTTCTCTAACCAAGAACACCAGTCATGGAGCACTTTCTTTTCTTCTGTGGCAAATAAAAGAAAACTAACCTTTGCTCTCTCTTCCCTTGAGCTGTGAATGATTACCACTGCTCCCTTGATAAGTGGGTCAAACACAAGATGAGTGCCTCTCCCAGGTGACTACGGTCCTTACCTAACTGTGCAACTAACCCCAAGGCAGGGCGAGACAGCAGGACACGCAACGCACCTCCCCAGCCACACACCCCAAGGAGGTTGTCCTCGGATGGAGGTGCCAGAGAAGGCCACAGAAGGCAAAAGCCTCCCTAGGGGAAGGAGCAAAGACAACCAAAACCCACCCATGCGGTGAGCAGGTCTCTGTGGGACAAAAGGCAATTTATTGAGTCAGATGTCATCCACAAGAGGGAACAACCAAGAACAACAACAACAAAAAAGAGAGATCAGAAGACATGAATTTCCAAGTGTCTAGATTAGCAGAGCCTTACCCAGGTTAAAGGTCACCCGGTCGCTTCCAAAAGGGAGAGAGAACGCTGATAACATGAGCTACTGTCTCCTGGCCAGCACTGCACTCCTGATGGAATAACACCTGTGCCACTCTGAGCTCAAGTTTTAAAACACACAGAAAGGTTGCAAGATTCTTGTGTGGAATCCTTCGTGGACGGCAGCTTTAACAGCACAGGACAGACAGACCTGGCCGGGCAGGATCGGCTCAGGGCACTCAGAGCTTGAGGACCCATCCAGTCACTCGCTTCAAACGTTTTTCAGCCAAAGTGGACTTCCTACACTTGGGTCAGCACATTTTAATTTTTAAATTACTAAAATCCCCAGAAAAACATAAAAGCATTTCTTCCATGTTCCACATTAAAAACCCCTTTTCAAACAGTTCTGAAAAGAGGTAAGCTGATTAAACAGATTTACTTCCTTAATCATTTTACTTCACGAAGTTCTTTCTTTCCATGTTTTGGACCATTCTCAATAGGGCCCATGGCAGCACAGCCAGAACCAGAGTAACACTGAAAGCTCCCCCATCAACGAGTGATGCAAAGCACCAATGAGAGCCTTCTCCCAGGAGAGGCCTCCACCTGCACAGATCCCAGGAGGGTATGGAATGGCAGCTTCGCTTTGGGTCCAGCTGCCTGCTGACGCGCCTGCCCCTTCACCACACGGGAGAACCAGCAGGAGGCTCCAACTCTGTTAGGGCCATTTAGGGGGGAACTCACAGCTGGCAGATCTCTCTCTCTCCTTCCATCTCTGTTAATCTGCCTTTCAAAAACAAAATGGTAATAAAACAAAAGAGAGGAAGACATTTAGATGTCAAATATGAGGGAATGGAGTTTTTAAAAAGTCAATGGAGACGGGCTTAGTGTGGTACCCTAGTGGCTAAAGTCCTCACCTCATACGTCAGGATCCCATGTAAGTGGTAGTCCGTATCCCCATTGTCCCTCTTCCCATCCAGCTCCCTGCTTGTGGCCTGGGAAAGCAGTCGAGGACGGCCCACAAGGGAGAGCCTGCACCCACAAGGGAGACCTAGAAGAGGCTCCTAGCTCTTGACTTTGTATCAGTTCAGCTATAGCTGTTGCAGCCATTTGGGGAGTGAATCAGTGGATCTAAGATCTTTCTGTTTCTCCTTCTCTCTATAAATCTAACTTTCGAATAAAAAAAAAAAAAAAGTCAGTGGAAAGCCGAGCCTGGCAGCCTAGTGGTTAACTCCTTGCTATGCATCCACCAGGACCCTAGCTGCTCCCACTGCATGTGGCCTGGGAAAGCAGTCGAGGATGGCTGCTTGGCTGAAGCTGTTGCAGCCATTTAGGGAGTGAACCAGCGGATGGAAGGTTGGTCTGTCTATATGTATCTCCTCTCTGTGTATCTATGTCTTTCCAATAAAAGAAATATCTATCTATCTATGTATATATACATATATATATTTAAAAAAAAAAAAGAGGTCAACGGACAATATTCAACCTCCTCCCTTCCACTGCCTAGGAAAGCAGGCAACGTCCAGGCATGTGGAGTCCCACACGGCACTTCCGGTCAGCCTCCTCCAACCCTCTTCCTGCCTCCGGGCTGAGCTGGGCCCACCTTCAAGTCCGGCTCTCTTCACACAACTTTAGCAACCTTCCCAAGATGAGTCTGTCACGAGCGGGACAGCTTTGCGAGGTATTCCCAGGATTTCCATCAAGCTTCACTTAAATTCCAAAAACCCGGTGTATCTGTCCCACGAAACAACTTTCGGGGCTGGAATATCAAGCAGCTTAAAACTTACTCTTCAAACCACTTGAGCGCCCAGCAAGGAACCGCACTGGGTTCGGGGAGCCCGGGACCTGCACTTGAGCTGCGCTGGGACACACGACACCTCCCACGCGGCCGCCGGATTTAAAATCATCGAACTCTGGAAGCGCGCACAAGCCCAGCACAGGGTTAAGGAAACCATGTCGGAAGATTAAAGGCGGAGAAGCCGGGAGCGAGCGGAGGAGAAGCCGCGTTACATAAAGTTCCCCTCGCTCACCGTTTCCTTATTGGGAAGCAGCTCCTTCCTGATTCTGAAGAAGTTCTTGCCGTACTGCCTGAGGCCCTTCACGAAGCGTTTCTGTGACAGAACAAACAAAACGGGGTGTCAGCAAAGCAAAGCTATCCGCAATCAGCAGAAAACCGCCACGGCCACCCGGATCCCGACCGCGGGGCTCCGGCGCCCAGGCCCGGCCAGAGGGAGCCAGGCGACCCACCTGGCAGGGCGAGAAGCTTCTAGCCCGGCCGGAAGCCCCCCTCCTGGGCCGCAGGAATGTGCGGGGGAGGGGGCAGCGACCCCGCGGCGGACGGCCCCTGGGAGCCGGGCCTGCCCCACCACCTCCGGCAGAAGCCACCCAAGCCCCCGGAGAACAGTCCGCGCCCCTCCCAGCGCCCCCCGTTCAGCCTCGGACTCGCCTGCAGCCCGGCCCTGGCACTTTCACTTTGTCCCACTCGTGCGAGCGATCCCTTCCCCGGCCCGCTCCTCGGGACCCCCAGCCGGGTCCAGCGCAGCCGAGCCCGGCAGCCGCCACGGAGCGACGGAGCCGGGGCCGAGCGAGGCCGCCTGCCTGTCACTCGGCGGCTCCACAAAGCGCAGGGCGGCGGCGGCGGGCTGCTCGGCGTGTGACCGCGGCGGGGCCGCGCGGCGCGGGGCGCGGGGCTGGGGCTGCCGCCGCTGCCGGGGGAGGAGGCTGAGCGCGGTGCGCAGAGCCCAGCTCGGCCACGGGCGGCTGCAAAAGGCGGCCTGGATCGCCGCGCCGCCCGCCGCCGGGACCCAGTGCTCTCCGGCGCCCCGCCCCCGGCCCGACCCTGGCCGCGCAGCTGGAGCTTCCCGCCGGGCGCTGGATCTCGGGCTCAGCAACCTCCGGGCAGCAAAGCACAGAAACTTCGCAGAGACGGTGCCCGCGAGGAAGGGGCGCTTCCTGGGCTGCTAGGCCTGCAGAAGCCCCAGGGGACCATGCTTCGGCCTCACGCCCTCCACCTCCGCGTCGCCTGGAAGGCTGGCTGGCTTTGGAGACCCCCCTCAGCCCCTGCCAGATGAGTTCGTGGGTGGCTACACCCCGCCCGACCCAGGCATTTGCTTACACTTCCCAGGGTGCCTATCCCCAAGTGAAATCCACCAGGAAGCTTCCTACCTTCAGAAGGTCCCGCCCCTCCCCGGTCTAAGACCTCCGGGCAAGGGGAGTGAAGGCCAGCTTGGTCTGTAAGACCCGTCTGCAACCTTCTACTCCAGACCCTGAGGCACTGCGTTTCCGGATCTCACCCCTCGCTAAGATATGACTCATCACTGTCAGCTTTCAATAGAATTCGTGGTTTCAAGGAAAAAGTTGTCAGAAAGGAAGCTCTTCCCTGGTCTGAGGAGGCATAGCTTCATTCCTTGTCAAAAGCATGGCTCATTCGAGCGGCAGGCCTGCCTCCTCAGCCCTCAGCCGCGTGGTCTGCAGCGGGACCAAGCCCTGCCCGCAGCCACACAGGTGAGCAGGCTGGAAACAGCCCAGTAACAAAGGCTGCTGGGTGGAGTTGCCAGGAGGAAGCAACTTATTTTGCTAGTTGATGGCTCAGAGGAAGTGAAGAGGAAGAGCCTGTGGACTCCAGCAGGGCTTCAAATTGGCCTGGAAGGGTATAAAGAACATTCTGGGAAATTCAGGGAAGAGAGGAGTGCCAGGAGGTAAGACTGGAGAGGCTGAGAGGACCCCCCACATAGCCGGCAGGCCTCAACTGCAGCCCCCCAGAACGACTGAGTCAGGACTGCCCAGGGCATGGGAGATTGGGCACAAGCTGGTTCAGGAGAGCCCAGAGCTGACAGGACCACCAGAACCACAGCCAGGCACATCCTAACACCTGCTGCTGCTTGCTCCCCAACCCTCCCCAGTTATTCACTTGAAAGGCAAAATGAGGGGTGGGGCTTGTTTGATCTACCGGTTCACTCCCCAAATGGCTGCATCAGCCAGCCAGGTCTGAGCCAGGCCAAAGCCAGGAGCCAGGAATTCCATCCTGGTCTCCTACATGGGGACAGGGGCCTAGGTACATGGGACGCCTTCCACAGCTTCCCCAGGTGTGTAAGCAGGAAGTTGGATCAGAAGCGGCACAACAGTTGGGCTTTAAACTGGCACTCTGATGCGGGATGCCAGCATTGCAAGGGGCAGCTTACTGTGCTGCACCACAGGCCAGCCCCTGGAAGCGTTAAAAAATAATAAAGGTAGCAATGGTCCTTGATGAAACGATGGGGTTAAGTCATTACAGAGCATTCTGGGACATTCTCCAGCCGAGCCTAAAACTGTGAGGACCTCCAGTGCAGCAAACGATGGCCTGTGGTGGCCTATGGCTGGACAGATGCCATCACTGAGACAAGACGACAGGGGGCAAGATCAGGAAAGACGCACAACACTGTGGGGGTGAGGAGGGTGGGACTAGCGGCCCCCTTGAAGGACAGAGGACAACAGCAGGTGGGTCACGGCAGACAGTCTAATACTTGGTTGAGGAAGCCATGGCCAGATTCCAGATGGGGGGAATGCCAGGTGTATACAGTGGAACACAGGCCTGATGCCAAGCCGCACTCAACAGGTTCACTACAGGAGGGCAGCATGTAAAGAGGGCTAATTCTGAATGTGGTACAGTGAATGGACCTGAGTTCAGATCCTGCCCCTTCTGTTCATCATGATGGAAGAGTCCCCAGAACAGAGCAGAACCCCACTTTGCTAACAGCCTCACATACACAAATTCCAAATCCTCTTACCCTAACAAGGAAATACTAGCACAATCCCCATTTTACAAACGAGGAAGCTGACATACAACTCAGTGGCCAAGTCATATCCAAACCCCGCACATCACTGTTGCACTCCATAGACACTCCCTTCCAGTGTCCTTTCTAGCACTGGCAATGGCTCTGCACTCTACTGCTGGACTTAATACCCAACCAACTCCAAAGGATTCTCTCCAAGTAGGGTTCCCATCCTACTGCTGGACTCTGGCCAGCCCTTTGCCCTTTTATCCTAATAACTATCCCAGCATTCCTATCCAGGAGTTATGGGTCTCTGCCAAAGGTGCTCTTGAAGCTGCAGCTTTCACTATGGGCCCAGCACTACTGTACCTGTACCCCCACCTAGGAATAGCACATCCACCTCTGCAGGATGTTCACAGCCCTTGCCCTGAATCCCATGGCCTCAAGGACCCTGTCTCTGTAGACCTTTCCAGCCAGGTGACCAGGATGCCAACTGGACCACATGGGGACCTTGAACTCCAGAGCCTAGGGGAGGATATCTCCACCACTGGTTACAAATCCAAGGTCAAATTCCTCCTGCTATATGATGAAATTTTCCTAAATGTTTCCTCCCAATTCACCATTTGTTTGTATAAGAAGTTCCTTATGCATGTGGTATATACGTAGGAATTACAGTAGAGCTGAAACTATTTTACATTCCTATAGCACTGGGCAATTGATGCTCACCAAGATTTGCACAGAGAAGCCAATGTTACATAAAGCTGTTGCCTGTTCCACTTCTGCTGCAGCTCCCTAATGGCCTGGGAAAGACAGAGGCAGATGGCCCAAGTGTTTGGGCCCTTGCCACACAAGTGGGAAACCTGGAAGAAGTTCTAGGCTCCTAGCTTCATCCTGGCCCAACTGGCCATGGCAGCCATTTAGGGAGTGAACCAACACATAGAGGAGTTTCTTTCTGTAATTCTTTCAAATAAATAATATGTTTTATTTTAAAACACAGCCTCCACCATGGCCTTTGCATCCCATGTGAGTTCCAGTTCCAGTCCTGGCTGCTTCACTTCTGATCCAGTTCCCTGCTTATGGCCTGGGAAGGCAGCAGAGGATGGCTTAGATCCTTGGGATTCTACACCCATATGAGGCCCAGAAGAAGCTTCAGACTACCTCAGTTCTGGCCACTGTGGCCACTTGGCAGTGGTGTACCAATAAATGGTGTACCAATGAATCTGTCTCTCCTTCTCTCTTTGTAACTCTTTAAGTAAAAAGAAATATTTTTTAAAAAATGAAATAATGGGCCTAGTGGCTAAAGTCCTCCTCATGGGCACCTGTTTGTGTTCCAGCTGCCCTGCTTCCCATCCAGCTCTCTGCTTGTGGTCTGGGAGTGGTCGAGGATGATTCAAAGCCTTGAGACCCTGCACCCACGTGAGAGACCAGAAGAAGCTCCTGGCTTCGGATCGGCTCAGCTCTAGCTCTTGCAGCCCCTTGTGGAGTGAACCAGCAGACACAAGATCTTTCTGTCTCTCCTTCTTTCTGTAAATTCGACTTTCCAATTAAAAAATCTTAAACATATGAAACCATATGTTAAGGAAAAACTACTTGGGAGAAGAAACCCAGTTTCACTTTGTAAACAAGTCTTCCCCACCCCTGCCCCGGCTCTCTCAAAATACAATAAAAAATAAGATAAAATATATCTTAAAAAAATAAAAAGATTCTGACAAGTGGAGCAGATAAAGTAGGTTGTGATAACCACAATGAAAAGAATAATTTAAGAGTTCAAAAAGGCTAATTAAGGTTAGAAAAAAAAAAGTTGAAAGGCAGAGTGACATTGAGATCTTCCATCTACTGGTTTAGTCTCCACATGGCTACAATGACTGTGCCAGGGCTGGGCTGAAACCAGGGTCCAGGAGCCACCACTTCCCACCCCAAGTATCCCAAATGGATGACACAGGCCCAAGTACTTGTGCCATCATCCACTGCCTTCCTGTGGAAAAGTCAGGACATGAACCAGCTTTCCAACACGGGATATGGGTGTCACAGGTGGTCAGCTCATTTTGAATGCTAACAATACAGCTGGTCTCTTGGCACCATGATACCGGAGTCTTCTGCTATTCCTCACACCATCTGGTTTAACTCTTGCACCAACCACTACATGTTGGCAACTCCCTCAGAGCTCTAGGGTTTCTGCTCTCTGAACTTCCTCCCCATGTAATCTTCACTGTTCCTTTGGCTCTAAAGCTCGTCTAAGAGCCTCAGTAATGTTTCTGAGGCTGAAACTGTGGTCCAGTTCCACGAGGAACACATGGATGACATGTGGTACACACTGATCCACCACTGCCACGAGTTTGTATCAACAACCAAGCTCTCAAGTGCTATATAATCTCAACCTCACTTGTTAAGAAGGGGACAGTGAGGAGTAGGCGCAGTGGCATATTCTGCCTGCAGCCTGGCATCCTACATGGATGCCAGTTTGTACCCTAGCTACTCCACTTCCAATCCAGCTCCCTGCTTGTGGCCTGGGAAAGCAGTGGAGGATGGCCCAAAGCCTTGGGATCCTGCACCCATGTGAGAAACCTGGGAAAAGATCCTGGTTTCAGATTGGTTTTGCTGTAGCCACTGTGGCCATTTGGGGAGCAAACCAACGGGTTTTTCTGTCTATCTCTCCTTCTCTCTGTAAATCTGCCTTTTAGACAAAAATATTTTTCCCAAAAAAGTGATTCAATAAGTAAATACATAGAGGGGGAAGTGAAAGTATCACAGAGCAGTGTTGTGACTTCTCTATGGAAAGTCAATGGCCTTAAAACCAACAAAACACCTGCTTCTGGGAGATCAGCCTTTACTTTGTGGCCTACCAGAAATGGAGAGGAGCCTCTAAAATCAAAAATAAAGATAAGCCCTTTAGCATCCAGCAATTAGGATCTGCCAATAAGGGCAGCAGCCTTCTGAGGCAGCAGGCTCCTTTCCCTCGATGAATTCACCTCTGCAAGTAACATCCTTGACGCTCTCAAGACTGAATGACCAACACTATCGACTTATAAGCAGGCACTATAAACCGCTCAATGGAAATCCAAGGACAAGGTCTGTCTCAGCAGTCTTCCATTGCTAAGCTGAGCTCCAGCATTACCAGTGCTAAAATTCAAGGCCTCATGAATTTTCTATGGCCATTGGGTTCTGTCTCTGATAGCATGGTGACTTTAGAACACCAGGATGCTGAGGGTGAGGCAGAAACAGGAACGTGTGCATTACCAGGTAGCACCACCAGTGTGCTAGCAGGCCTGTGTCACACTCCGCAAGGCACGCAGATTGGCGTGCGCGAGCCTGACGCTGGGAGGCTGGCACCTGCTTCTCCGGTAAGCTTCCTGTCCAGCGGCCCACACTTGGTGTTCCTTGGGTACTCAACCCAAGTTCTCTTCCATTTCTGTATCCTATCAGCCAGGTGAGATTCAAATGTAAGTGTATAAGGTTATTCTTCATTTTTGTGTTGTAACTTAGTTTATGACCATATTAACATTTTTAGACAAATTGCAGAAACTTTCCTTTGTTGAGCTGAAACTCCTTGTTACTACCAGAAGTTACCCAACTTTAAGTATCTAGGAAAGAACTAACGCCTGGTTTTAGAAAAGTAAGTATCTGAACCAAGTATTATTAAAGTTGGCTTTAACAGAATCTAGATAGCATCTCATTTCAGGTACAGTGGATCAGCTCCTGGGATGTATTCTGCCGTTAGCACAAGGAGGAGATTCTGACATGGCCATTCTGACATAGCTACTTTTCAAATGGGAGACTCCTTAGGAACGAAACAGTATGCCTGCTTGGAGTGAGAGTCTGGTCTCGCACTTAGGACAGCTGCTTGGGACACCTTCGTCTTTTAATGGGGTGCCTGAGTTCCAGTCAATTCAGCCCTAACTCTAGCTTCTTGCTAGAGGCAGCAGATGGTGACTCAAGTGTTTGGGTCCCTGACCTCCATGTGGGAGATCTGGGTTGAATTCCCAGCTCCCAGCGTTCCCTTCCCTATCTCCCTCTCTGCCTTTCCAATACAGACGTGTGGGTCGCTAGAAATGAGATCAGACCCAGGATGGTAGCCTGTGGGTCAGGATGCTGGCATCTCCTGTTGGAATGCCAGTTCAATTACTGGTCGCTCTGCTTCCAATCCAGCTTTATACCAATGTACCTGGGATACACAGCAGATGACAGCCCTCTGATTGGGTCCCTCCTGGCTTTGGCCTAGCCCAGACTTGACTGCTGTAGCAATTTAGAGGGTAAACAGCAGATGGAAACTCTCTCTTTCTGCCTTTAGAACAAGTAAATCTTTAAAAATATTAATGTCAAAATGCAGTTACATGCAGCTTACAAAAAACTCAGAAATTCCTCAGGCTGTTGTTGAGCCCTCCACCCTCCTTCCATGGGTGCTGGTCCTCTCCTCCCACCTTGGTTGGGACAAGGCCATGGCATGGTACAGAGGCAGCAGCTGGACCTGGGGCAAGCAGAGGCAGGGAGCACCCGTATTGCCTTTTTACAAATGGCAAAACACACCAGATGCCACCACGTCCTTGAAGCAGGACTGGGAAGTCAAGGGTGACAAGTGTAAGCCAGCAGGGCGCCTCAGGACTGCTGCGGCTGCAGGGGCCCACGCGCGGCTGCCGACTACATTTACCTCTGAAAATCGACAAAAGGACAAGTAAGGGTCACAGCCACACAGCACAAATTTGTAATTGTCCCAATCTGTTTATCTTTTAAAGTTGGCCGTAAAGTGCCTGCTCCATCTAATTTTTCAGAGTTATTCTGTCACTCTGAACTGCCCCTCAGGTCAGGTGTGCCAATGCCCTTGTTCCCTGCTCAGCCTCCCAGTATGGCACCCAGCGGGGGCTCTGTGTGCCTTCCACAGCAGGGGGCAGAGCTGAAGAGGGGGGCACACGCTACCCATATGGCTAAAGTATACCTCTGCATTTACCTCTGGCTGAGAGCTTTCAAAATCAACTCCCTCTGGTGAATCTTAACTAGCATCACAGTCAGAAACTCACCATGACTTGTGAAAAGTGACTTTTCTCAGTCCTCTTACATAACTGTTTGGCAAACACTCTGGGTATTAACATGACCCCTACTGTGAAAATGGCTCCTTCTGCCCTACCCTGTTTTTGGCACAAAATTTTATGTTAATAACTTATTGAATTGCAAGGGATTGAAGGACAGATTTGCAAGTAAGCAGTCTACAGTTCCCTCAGAGAGAGTCAGAGGGAGCCTAAATGTGGGCATTGTTAATGGGTTCCTGACGCCACGCTGCAGAAGAGTGAGCCTTTGCAGGCTGGGCTACGCACGGCCATCCCGGGCTGACCTGCAGCATGTGGCCCGGCTGGCAGCAGAGCCCATCTCACACATCTCAACACCTGGCCTCCTGCGGGCTTACTGGTGCTATGGCTTTGAGAGATATCACGTGGCTTTGGTTTAACTTTTTTGTACACTGGACCCGGCGGCGTGGCCTAGCAGCTAAAGTCCTCACATTGTATTCACCAGGATCCCATATGGGCGCTGGTTCCAATCCCAGCTGCTCCACTTCCCATCCAGCTCCCTGCTTGTGGCCTGGGAAAGCAGTCGAGGATGGCCCAAAGCCTTGGGACCCTGCACCCACGTGGGAGACCCAGAAGAGGATCTGGGCTCCTGGCTTTAGATTGGTGCAGCTCCAGTCCTTGAGGTCTCTTGGGGAGTGAGTAATCAGATGGAAGATCTTCCTCTCTGTATATCTGACTTTGTAATAAAAATAAATGTTTAATGCAAGGTGACCTAATGAGGCACTGCTTTTTTCTTTTCTTTATTTTATTTTATTTTTATAGAAAAGTCAGATATACAAAGAGGAGGAGAGACAGAGAAGAAGATCTTCCATCCGATGATTCACTCCCCAAGTGGCTGCAATGGCTGGAGCTGAGTCAGGAGCCCAGAGCTTCCTCTGGATCTTATACGTGGATGCAGGGTCCCAAGATTTTGGGCCGTCCTCAACTGCTTTCCCAGGCCACAAGCAGGGAGTTAGCTGGATGGGAAGCAGGGCCGCCAGGATTAGAACTGGCACCCATATGGGGTCCCGGTGCGTGCTAGGTGAGGACTTTAGCGGCTAGGCTACCACATCGGGCCCCTCCTTTTAAAATAAACATCAGTAGAACCAATTACCTGAAGAGACCTTCCAGTAAGCTGAAGTTCCCAAGATGCTGTTCCTGATTACTTTACATGAATTCGAAAATTTCCAGAATACCTAGTTAATATTTTAAAACCACTGAGAGTTTAAAGACAACAAACAAGATATTTTCAAATACTCATCAGATTTTTACCAACAGATCTCAAGTGCCTCTGAGATCTGATCTGTTCCCCTTGCTGACATTTGATCCTGAAGAGTCTAGTGGAGTCCTGTCCTCCAGCGTCAGAACATGCAGCCTGCACATAGACACAACCGCACCCTTCTCACACAGGCGGCGTGAGCCACATCCCGTCTCCGACACTCTGTCCCCTCTTCCTGCTGCACAGGTAACACTTCTTCCTACACCCGCTTCCGCTGTGTTCTGCAATCACCCCTTGGGTCTAGGAAGCTTTGCCTTGATTGCTGATTTGTTTTTTCAGTTTTTAAAACCAAAATACTTATTGTCTAATGGTTGAAATTCTCCAGATGAACTGGATGCAGCAACAGCTGCCCTGAGATGACTGAATTCTGCTCACATACATCCTCCTGCACTCTCCAGCAGACGCTGAATCCTCCAGAACCGTGCTATGCAGCTTACATACTCAGAGCCCCAGTGTGTGCCATCAGAGTCACTTACAGGACTTCAGGCCGACCCGAAGGATGCCCCAAATGTCCCGCCCTCATCCTTCCCCATTAGAAATGGACACAGGATTAGGCCCACGTGCTCGGACATTGCAGCTGCGATTTCCACCCCCGAGTCCTGACAACTCTGATGTCCAGCTTCTCTCTCGGTGCCCTGTCTCCCTCCCAGGACAACTGTCTGCTCTCTGTCCCTGTTCCCAATGCTTCTATCAGTCATCACCCTCACCACTCGCTCCTCCTTCTTGTCCAATGTGTTTCTTTCTGTTTGAGGGGGAATCTATTAACCGTAGGGCTACACTACCACATGGTGGCTACTCAAGTCTCCTCTGCAACCTCACTGTTTCCACAATGGCCCAGTTCCGGGCTTGCTGTATAGTGGGAGACTTGAATCCAGTTTCACCTCACAGGTCCAAACAACGGGCAGTTAATGCCTTCCATCAGTGTTCTAGCCAGCCTAGCTTTGCACTCAGCATGAGGGCTGTGTTCAAGCATTTTGAGAGTAAGCCAGCAGATGAGAAGGGCCCTTTCTCAATTTCCCAAGTAAATAAATACGTTTTAGGAGGATCACATGCCCATGGGGAAATTGCCTCATGCCGAATGGTTAAAATAGCATCTGAGTCCATGAGCACAGGCCTCTGAGCCATGCTATGTGTCTCTGCTGACGCCCCTCTGATCCAGATGACAAGGCTAAGGACACTGAAGTCCTTTCATTATTGCAGGACTAACAGAACACTGTCACTGGGTGAGCATGACAACTGTGTCTCCATGCACTTTCACATCAAGAACAGACTTAAACAGCACTTCCAGCAGCTGCAGACATTCGCTCCATCAGGGCCACAAGCAGATTAAACTACTCCAAATGTGCACTGGAGGCCCCTGTCACAGGGAAGCAGCCATAAGGTGGTTCATTAGCAGGTGCTTAAAATTCTCACCTCCCCTAAGGGCTAAGAATGAAACAAAGACTTGTGGCTTGTCTGGAAGTTACAAGAGAACAAAACAGCAGAGAAATCTTCAAGGTTGGTTCATGTCTTCGATATAAACCGTAACTAGACAATGTCCAGTAGAAACAGAATGTGAACCAAAAATGCAAACCACAAAGGCACATGCAGAATTCCTAGTGGTCATACCTTACTCTGTTAAGACTTAGTTTTTAATTTGGCATGCAGACAATGAGCGAGGGGCGAAGAAACAGAGAGATCTATCTATTGCTTCCCTTTTCCGTTGCCTACAATGGTTGGGGCACAGCCAGGCTAAAGCCAGAAGTCAGGAACTCCACCCAGGTTTCCAACATGGGGGGACACAGACCCCCAACACTCGGGGTCCTCATCTGCTGCCTTCACAGGCACATCAGGATGCTAACAACACCAGAAGCACTCTAACTCACTGTGCCGTAACACCAGCCCCTACCAGCCAAATTTTAAAAGAAACAGGTAAAATTAAGAAAAAAAAAGTTAGGATTTATTTTGTTAGCAGATTTACAGAAAGAAGGCGAGACAGAGAGCAAGATCTTCCATCTGCTAGTTCACTCTTCAAAAGCGACTACAACGGCCAGAGCTGAGCCAACCTGAAGCTAGGAGCCAGGAGCTTCTTCCGGTTCTCCCAGGCAGGTGCAGGATCCCAAGACTTGGGCCATCCTCTACTGCTTTCCCAGGCTACAGGCAGGGAGCTGGATGGGAAGTGGAGAAGCTGGGATTAGAACCGGAACCCATAAGGGATACTGGTGTGTGCAAGGGGAGGACTTAGCCACTAAGCCATTGTGCTGGGGCCCAATATTTAAAAATTTTAAGTCAATGATTCCAAAACATTCACTTTTCAGCATGTAACCTGATGGTTGCCATGGTGATTGGAGGAGGGCAGAGCCTGCTTCCAGCACTTTCTCAGGCTACAACCCTGAAGGGACCCTGGAATTCTGGCAAGCCCCTCAGGCAGCGGGGTCACTGCTGCACTGATGACCACACAAACCAGCATTCCCCACAATTAAGGGCCAAAGCAACCCTGCCTCAGCTTCCGGGCTAAGGGAGTTGCACACTCCCTGCATGTCTTCCTAGCTTTTCTTCCCTCTGCAGCTCCTGCCTTCATGTCTGCCTTCCCGCTGCACGGCCAGGGGAAGCCTGTGACCGTGGTTTCCTGGAATAAAGGCCATCTACATTCTTTTCCATACTCAGCTGAGGTATTCCTTCTCCAGTGGTCAGAGAATCTAACAATCTATATACAAAATTAATTCCTTTCAAAAGTTTATATTCATCCACTTGAGAAGCAGAGTGGCAGTATGGGCGGAGGAGGGAGAGTGCATCAGTAAGCCTCCATTCAGTGCTTCAATCCCCAAATGGCGACAACAGCCAGGGGTGAGCCCGACCAAAGCCTGCAGCTCAAGACTCTTGTGTCTCCTACATGGGTGGGCAGGGCCTCAAGCCCTTGGGCCATCTTTCCACTGAATCTGAGGCTGGAACTACATCAGCACGGGGGTATGTCCAAAGCAGCCATAAAACATGTACCACTTACAAATGAAATATTTCATATTCTTTCATTTTCAAAAACATTTATTTTTAATTTTTTAAAAAAGATTTATTTTATTTTATATTGTAAAGATATACAGATAGGAGGAGGGACAGAGAGGAAGATCTTCCATCAGCTGGTTCACTCCCCAAATGACCACAACAGCCAGAGCTGAGCTGATCCAAAGCCAGGAACCAGGAGCTTCTTCTAGGTCTCCCATGCAGGTTTAGGAACCCAAAGCCTGGGGGCATCCTCCACTGCTTTCCCAGGTCATAAGCAAGGAGCTGAATGGGAAGAGGGGCTGTCAGGATTAGAACCGGCACCCATGTGAGATCTCGCATGTTCAAGGCGAGGACTTTAGCCGCTTAGGTCACCATGCTGGGCCCAGAAATAACATTTTAAAAAAGATTTATTCATTTTTATTGGAAAGGTAGATTTACAGAGAGAAGCAGACAAGGCAGATCAATCTTTCATCCAAGTGACCACAATGGCCAGAGCTAAGCTGATCCAGAGCCAGGAGCTTCTTTCGGGTTTCCATGCTTTGGGCCGTCCTCCTCTGCTTTCCCAGGCCACAAGCAAGGAGCTGGATGGGAAGTGGAGCAGCCGGAACACAAACTGGCACCCATATGGGATTCTAGCATGCTCAAGGTAAGGATTTACCCACTGAGCCATTGCACTGGGCCCAACAGTATCTTTTACACTGAGTTTATATAAGGACCAGCTCATATCTGCTGCTCTCTAGCCATATGGTTGCTGACTACCTAATTGGAAAGTACAAGTCTAGAACAACCCTTACTTCTTCATAAAAGAATAAAATATACCCAAAACACTGAAAGTTTTCTATTAGGGTAATAACTATACCGTTGTACCTTGAGAGCTCGTTTGGAGGTTCTAGCAGGGGATGCTAGACCCCTGACCGCAGACCGGTCCTCCTCTAGCGGGGATGGTCGTCCTCTTCGACCGAGCGTGCAGCTTCGGGAGGGACGCACATGGAGCGGTGAGGGAGGAAGGGGACACCCGCCTAGCCAGGCAGATCCGCCGAATCAGCCCTGGCGATCAATGGGGTGACAGATGTCGCAGCCAGATCGCCCTCACATCCACCATTGGAATTATGGATAATGATAACACACATGCTCCCCAAACACAGGCCTGTTACTTCAAATTAAGTCACTGTGTCTTTCAAGAGAACATGCCCAAATCACAAAGGTGTTTTGCTCTGCTTTCCTAATGGGAAGTGGAGGCCCTGACACATGCCAGGGGCTTACTCTAGCTCCTGCCACACAGCACTCACCAGCTTTCCTTTCTCCTCCTTTAGCAGGAGATAAGGACTGTTCTCATTAACCTGGTTTACTTAGGAATGTTCTCCTAAAAGGAGGAAAATCCATTATCCCTCCAGCAAATGCAATACGGGGTGGGAGAGGGGGAGATGACCCTAATTACAAAAGCCAAACCACCATCTCTAGACACAGCCTCTTCTTACCAGTGGCCAGTGTCTTCTTTCCATGAGGGACACGTGCAGGGTGACCATCATGGTCACAAGTCTCATGGGGACACGTCTCAGGGCGGGCATGGGAAATGGGCCCCACCGCAATGCTGTTCTTTTTGGCTTTTGTTTGGAACAGTACTGTTCCCGCAATACCTCTCTTACTGAAAATAAGGGATTAAGGGAGCACAATGCAGCTGTGTGTAAATTACACATGGAGATACAGACAGACACAGGGCATGTACATATGTTGTGGCACATGGTACTGGACAAGAAGATGCTCAGGCTGCTGGCTAAGCCATGCTGGGATTCCTCTCCCACACCCAAGGCCCCAGAAAAGGCATTCTCTTCATCCTTACTGGCAATGTGAAAGAAATGACCACAGACCCTAATGAAGGAAATGCCTCAGCAGAGATGCTATATCTCATCCTAACAGGAAAGATAAATCAGTGTCATGTAATTTACAGATAAAGGTTATAATAACAAAATTCTGGAAAGGTAGCAAGACAATGTAGCATATAGAAAGAGGCAAAAAGTGGTACGGTGGAGGTTGAGAATAAGCATCTCTCACCCGTCCTCTCAATGGGTGGGACAGTACAGTGGTACTGACTACTAGAACACCCCCGAAATGAGCACACGGGAAGCCAGAGGCTTTGGGCTTTATGACACTTTGTTTTAAAGTTCTAGGTTCACAGCAAAAATCAGCACAAGAACAGAGATTTCCCACATACTTGAATCTCTGGATGTTTCCACTGAGTTAAAAAGAAAAGAAAACAAGAAAAGCGACTGGCCTCAGCCTTGCAGCATTAAACCAAGCACACAGCAGGCATCAGGAAAGCTGAGCTCCAATGCCAGACACAAGTTCTTCAGGCCTCACAGCTGACTTCAGGCAAACCACCAACATCCCCTGGCCCTGGAATTCCCGCAAAGATGACATACCAGCACTCAATGCACGAGAAGCAGCTTTCACATGCTCTTTAAAATACTGAGGGACTGGGCCCGGCGCAGTGGCCTCAGTGGCTAAAATCCTTGCTTTGCACGCACCAGGATCCCATATGGGCGCCAGTTCGTGTCCCGGCTGCCCCACTTCCTTTCCAGTTCCCTGCTTGTGGCCTAGAAAAGCAGTAGAATTTAAAAAGAAAAAATTTAACAAACGAACAAAACAACTATGTTAACTTGCACCCATGTGGGGAGACAAATGAGAGCAAGTACATTATAGGATCCAAATTTTTCTTTAAAAGTATTCCAACAATATCATCAAATTTAATTTTCTTTTTCTCTTCCTTCCTTTCTTTTCTTTCTTCCTCTTTTTTTAAGTGTGATTTGTATAAATTCCCAGTTTAAAAAGAAATAAAGGAAGAATGAGGTCTATTTCTGAAGCTTGGGGTTTACTGTGCTTACAGTTCCAACAATAAATCATCTCCCAATCTGGGCTTGGAAAAGCACTGGCCACGGTTTGATTGCTCCAGCCCCAGGTTGCCAAGCAACCAATATAAGGGGGTCTGAGCACGGCTGACAGATAGCCAAGTGGCTGAAACAGCAGACTTCTCTCTGTCAAAAATGCGTTTCAGAGAGCCACTTGCCCACCTCTGCTCTTTGCTAAACACGACATGATCGTAAAATTAAAATCAAAAGGCTAGAGTAATCAGAGTGTGCTTCCTGCTCAATTACTAATTGTGACAAAGCTGCGGGGAGGCCTGATCACAGTGCAAGACAGCAGAAATGTGGTGCTGTAAATGAGATGAACTCAGAGAAACCCGATCTATATGCAATCAACTGTTCAGGAAACACTAGAAAGAAAATAATGGATGTTAAGATGTTACAAAAAAAAAATGTCCAACAATAACTAAGCAGCCACTTGTCAAGATTACTTCATAGAAGCAAAACTACTGTCAATTGATGTGAAACACAATCTGAAGGTGAAGTCTCTCAGGCCAGTGGGTGAGGTTCCTGATAAAGGGGCCACCAGCCATAACCCCATAACCCGGAAGCCTCACCCTGGGAAGTGCCTGGCAGATTCCCTTCAAGTGCATCACAGGCAGGCTTAGTGCCCTTAGTACAATGGCTGATAACACCAGGTCTAATTCCAGCTGAGTAGGAGCCACAGTGCCAACCAGCATCACCATTACACCGTGTCTGTCCAGGAAGCCATAAACTCTCGGACACTTCTGCAATGCTTGGTAGAGGTCAGCACTCACAACACAGTCCCACCCTTCGGCTGCCAGGCAAAGCCGAACCCCTTCAAAACGAACAGTTTGCAGGGCCCAGCAGGGTGGCCTAGCGGCTAAACTCCTCACCTTGAACGCCCCGGGATCCCATATGGGCACCGGTTCTAATCTGTTCTAATCCTGGCAGCTCCACTTCCCATCCAGCTCCCTGCCTGTGGCCTGGGAAAGCAGTCCAGGATGGCCCAAACCTTTGGGACCCTGCACCTGTGTGGGAGACCCGGAAGAAGTTCCTAGTTCCTAGCTTTGGATTGGCGCAGTACCGGATGTTGCAGTCACTTGGGGAGTGGATCATCGGATGGAAGATCTTCGTCTCTGTCTCTCCTCCTCTCTGTATATCTGACTTTGTAATAAAAATAAATAAATCTTAAAAAAAAAAAAGAACAGTTTGCAAACCCCCAACATAAAATAGATGGAACTGCAAAAAACCGGTTGCACTGAAATTCCACCCTGCTATACTAACACTGTGTTTTTCAACACGTTAAACGACATGACTTAGTGGAGGTTTTCTTCTTTGGGGCATCCAGGAGCATTTGGTGTTGTGTGCTCTAGAATCTGAGCTCCTGTCATGAACCCCTGGAGGGTACGGTCAATAAGATTTCCCTCATGTCATCACCAACGCAGCGTGGTTCCCTCTGGGGCCTGCCAGCTCCCCAGTACCAGCCAGGTTCTCGAGGGCCCGGCACACAGGGCTTGTAGCTCGAGAGTATACAATGTGTGTGGGGGTGTGCAGACATAAAGCCTGTGAGTCAGCGAATAGGAATCATTTTCTTAACTTTCATCAGCCCAACCAGGGGTTCAACTCCCCAAGGGAGGCAGAGATCCCCCTTCCCACATTCCTCTGGTCCTGAGGCACTCAGCAAAGGGAATTCAAAGCCATGCCATCTACTGTTCCTTGTAGGCCAGTGTCCACTGTTGGGGACGAGAGGAAAAGCCCCTACCAGCCAGCGTCTTTACAACTCTGCTTCCATCTGGGCACCAGTTCGATTTCTGGCTGCTCCATGTTGAATCCAGCTCCTTGCTAATGCACCTGGGAAAGTGACAGAAGACAGCCCAAGTGCTCGGAGCCTGTACCCACACAGCAGGCCTGGAAAAAGCTTGAGGCTCTGGCTTTGTCTGGCCCGGCCCCAGCCGATGCAGTCTTTTAGGGCATGAACCGAAGGATGGGACACAACTCTATGTGCAAATCTGTCTAATAAGTAAAACAAATCTTTTAAAATCTCCTAAAAACCTTTTAAAAATGTTCTTAAAAAGATTTTTATTTATTGAAAAGTCAATTTTACAGAGAAAAGGAAAGACACAGAAAGATCTTCCATCTGCTGGTTTGGTTCTTCCTAAGTGGTTGCAACCTTTACATTTTCCACACAGGTGCAGGGTCCCAAAACTTTGGGCCATCTTCCACTGCTTTCCCAGGCCACAAGCAGGGAGCTGGATGGAGAGTGGAGCAGCTGGGACTAGAAAGAGTCCATATGGGATCCCGGCTACACATGAAGAGGGAGGATTAGCCAATTTTGCCATTGCACTGGCGCTAAAATACATTTTTTTTTTTTTAAAGAAAACTGAACAAAGCCCTGATGGAAATATCAGCTGATACAGGATTAAAAATTATGTCTGAAAACTAAATATATTCTTGGCATTGTTACAAAAGAAATTAAAATAACTAAGTGATACCACAAAGCTACCATCTCCATCTACTTCATATACATGAGCTTCTGGGTGTTTACATCCATAAACAAATGAAGACCATGGATAAAATTATACAGAATACAACCACTTTCTTTTCTTTTTAAGATTTATTTTTCTTAATTGCAAAATCAGATATACACAGAGGAGGAGAGACAGAGAGGAAGATCTTCTGTCTGTTGATTCACTCCCGCTAGGGCTGCGCCAATATGAAGCCAGGATCCAGGAGCTTTATCTGGGTCTCTCATGTGGGTGCAGGGTCCCAAGGCTTTGGGCTGTGCTCGATTGCTTTCCCAGGATACAAGCAGGGAGCTGGATGGGAAGTAAGGCTGCCGGAACTAGAACAGGCACCCAGATGAGATCCCAGGGCATGCAAGGTGAGGACTTTAGCCACTAGGCTACCAAACCGGACACTCTTTCTTTTCTTTTTTAAAAGCAGATTTGCAGAGAGGAGAGACAGAAAGATGCTTCATCTGCTGGTTCACTCTCCAAACAGCTGCAGCTGAAGTTCTTCTGGGTCTCCCAAGTAGGTACAGGGTTCCAAGGACTTGGGCCATCTTCCACTGCTTTCCCAGGGCTTAAGCAGGCAGTGCAGGGGAAGTGGAACAGTTAGGACATGAAGCAGCAGCTGTATAGGATGCCAGCGCTTGAAGGTGAAGATTAGCCATCACACTGGCCCCAGAAACTCTTTCTAACTCTAAGTAACACTCATTCAAAAACAAATGTAGTTAAAAACCCAGTCCATCTTGTCTCCAACAAGCATTAAGCAAACAGTGAAACTGCGTCAACATTTGCAATGCTGTGTGCTGCCTGATTCAGTGTTCTAACACTTGATCTAATAAACGGAGCTCATCCTCCCTCTTGATACTTGGACATATTTCTGTTGCAGGGAAGTATGAAAGGATGTCTGACAGCAGAATCTCAAACACAAAATCCATAAGCTTAGAATAAAGACCCTGGGGAAGCAGGATGAAATGGACATTAGAGGAGAAATACTTGAACAACAACAACAAAAAAGACCTGGGCCCGGTGGCGTGGCCTAGCGACTGAAGTCCTCGCCTTGAAGGCTCCGGGATCCCATATGGGCGCCGGTTCTAATCCCGGCTGCTCCACTTCCCATCCAGCTCCCTGCCTGTGGCGTGGGAAAGCAGTCAAGGACGGCCCAAAGCCTTGGGACCCTGCACCCACATGAGAGACCCAGATAAAGCTCCTGGATCCTGGCTTCGGATTGGCTCAGCTCCAGCTGTCGTGGCCGCTTGGGGAGTGAATCATCGGATGGAAGATCTTCCTCTCTGTCTTTCCTCCTCTCTGTATATCTGACTTTCCAATAAAAATTAAAAAAAAGAAGAGCCATTCATGTATTTTAAAAATAGATGACAATGAATATAAATCACTATAGCATTTTTAAAAAATCACTGGGTACATATAAAGAGATAAAACTATTTTCTTTTAATCAACTTTTTTTAGATTTATTTATTTTTATTGGAAAGTCAGATATCCAAAGAGGAGTTGAGACACGAAAATCTTGCAACCGTTGATTAACTCCCTAAGCGGCTGCAACAGTCCAACTGAACCACTCCGAAGCCAGGAACCAGGAGCCTCTTCCAGGTCTCGCACGCGGGTGCAGGGTCCCAAGGCTTCGGCCCGTCCTCCACTGCTTTCCCAGGCCACAAGCAGGGAGCTGAAAGGGAAGTGCGGCCGTGGCACCCATGTAGGATCCCAGGGCATGCAAGGTGAGAACTTTAGCCACTAGGCTATCAGGCCGGGCCCATATGATTTTATTTTTAACTGTCCATATTTATGTCAAATGACCAAAAAAACCCCTCTAATTAAATTAATAAGACATATGGTTTCCTAAAATCCTTGTGAGAGCTCACGGTGGTGGGGGTTAACCCTACACCTGCCAAAGGCAACTGCAGTAATATCTGCAGCTTTAATTCTCTGTCCCTATCTCAGGCATGTGTACTGGAATTCTCGTTTTACCTAACAGAGACAAACTAGAACAATTCCAAACACTTTCCAGAACCAAGACAACCGCAGGAAGGAGGCCCCGCACCGTGTGAAGGCACAAGGCACGGACAGCAAGCTGCCTATCTGAACTGCAAACTCTGCGTGTGGCTCCACGTCTGGTGGGCCCCGAGATCTCTCAGTCCAAGGGAGATCCTGCTGTGCAACTGCACCTGCGAGCATCACAGGAAGACGTGGTAGGTACGCCCACACCGCACACCTGCCACGAGCCAGGCACCTGCTTCCTCAGTTTACAAAAGCCTTTCTTGACCTGAAAGGAGTTCCCGGCATTCAAGTCCATCACCATATTACAGACTCACCCCTCAAAGCAGGACACTACCTGGTCCCTGCGGCAGGCACACTTGCACAGGATAAGAATTTAATGAGTGTGTTTCTTCCAGGAAATGTCTATTATTGAAACCCGAGCCTTTCAGAATTGGAAGAAGCCTAAGTATTCAGTTAATACTTTTTATTTCTTGGAAAGCAAACTGATGGCTTGGCCAGGACATGTCAACTGTTTTGTGGCACGGACTCAACCAGAAAGTAGCTTCACCAACACTGGTCTTCGCAGCACAATCACTAGTAGGCGGCTTTCCATCCTCAGATGAGGAGTAATCTAAGAAAAGTAGATACAAAAGGAGCAAGCACAAGGAGGTGGAGGGAAGGTACCTGTTACAATGACACACTGAAGACTAACAGGAGGGCCCAGCGCAGTGGTGCAAGTGGTTAAAGGTCCTCGCCTTGCACCCCCGGGATCCCATATGGGCGCCGGTTCTAATCCTGGCAGCCCCGCTTCCCTTTCAGCTCCCTGCCTGTGGCCTGGGAAAGCAGTCGAGGACGGCCCAAAGCTTTGGGAACCTGCACCCGCGTGGGAGACCCGGAACAGGCTCCTGGCTTCAGATCGGCATAGTATCGGCCCGTTGCGCTCACTTGGGGAGTGAATCATCGGATGGAAGATCTTCCTCTCTGTCTCTCCTCCTCTCTGTATATCCACCTTTCCAATGAAAAAAATAATAAAAATAAATCTTTAAAAAAAAAAAAAAGACTAACAGGACAGGTCAGTGAGTGCTGGGAGGAACCTCTCAGACTGTAGCCCCAGGGTGGCACGTTTCTCTCCCTGGGCTGATTCAGGGCACCCATGTGATGTACAGTGAACTAAGCTGGCACCACAATGCCAATAATTCAGCACCCTGTTAATGTCTTGAGAAAGGCAGCATAAAATGGCCCGAGTGTCTGGGTCTTCGCCAAAGGCAGAAGACCCAGATGGAGTTCCAATCTGCAAGCTTTGACCTGGTCTATCTCTGGCTGTGATGGTATGAACCAATAGATGGAGGATCTCTCTCTCTCCTGCCTGCCTTTCCATAATTGTGCCTTTCAAATAATATATTTTTAAACTTAGGAGACAGCCCTGAGAGCAGCCTTCTCCCAGGCTGTGGAAAACTGGGGTCATACTGACGGGCAGCAATGGGAATCGGTGGGAATGAATACGATCAAGGATAGTCAATGGAGAAAAAAATCCTCCTAGCCTGAGAAAGGATGAAAGCAACTGTCTTCACAAAGAGGAAACGATCAGCAGCTCGTCAGGGTCCTCCAAGTCATGTTCTGTTGGGGGCCTCTGGTCGGTGACAGACATATGACACGGAGGAAGCATCACAGAGAAGAAAAGTCCAGAGACACTCCAGGGGCTAAAGAAGTGCCAGCCTCTCCTGGTGCACACTCTTCCCAGCTCCTTTACTGGGGAAACCACTGCTGTCTGTGGCTTCCCCAGTCATTTCTGCAGGCTGGTAGTACGTTATTTCCAGTGTGGCCAGCACTTGCTGCTTTAGCACCCTGACCTCACACCAACTGTCTACTCCAATCTTTCAACTGAGTTTATGACAAGGACAGCTTGAGTCCCATAACTCCCCAAGTAATACAGGTGCAGCTACTGATAGCTCAGACAGCACAGAAATGGAAGTTCCAAGCCCCGCCCTTTCTGCCTCCTCCTCTGCTATGCAGGAAGCCAGCTTTGGAAACTCCTTGTTTGCCAGAACAGCCCCTCCTGCAGTGCCATTCAAGTTAACTGACAGCAAGGAAACAGCTCCAGAACCTCAGAGCACCTAGCCCTTCTGGTCTCCTACTGTATTGCTTTAGGTTAATTAACTACAGGGAAATTCTGGGCCCTGGCAGCTCCCTTCCCACCTCCAGACACTTAGTTAATTCAATGCGTGGAAATTCTGTCCTATATGGCTCTCAATCTGACTGGAGGTGGAGAGCTGAACAAGGCCCGTCTTCCAGTGGCTCCTGGAGTCTATCGGGAGCTGCTGTCACCAAGCTTGGCCAATAAAGACTCCCCTAACATCTAACATTTGTGTCAGGTGTGATCTCTTGCACACTGTACAACTCTCACATTTAAATACAATCATTTCTTGTTTCCTGTTCAACACAATCTTGCTAATTTCAACGAACACTTCCCATGACTTCTCATCTACTTTTAGCTATTCCTTTTCCTCACTGTTTGCAACCATGCTTCTGGTTCCAAGGTGTCTGAATTTCTTCCCAGGCATACTCTCTCTGCAGCTTCTTCAGCTCGTGGCTCTGCCACATCCTAGCTGAGACCCTGGACAAGCAAATTAAACTCTTCAGGTCCAGGCTCCTAGAATGTGAACTCTCCTTGTAAATCAGAAAGTTTCTTGGCCATCTTCTTCAATCACTTCAAATTCAACACACAGTCTCCTGGTCATCTGACTCACATGAAGGGTGTCAGCAGCTCACTCCCTTGTGTACAAACACAAAACATAAATGTCCCTCTCCCTTTGGCCTTGCTGCCCACCCATCAGTGAGGCTTCTCCAAACAGGCCAGCAGTGTTGCAGCAAGAACCTGGGTCCACAGCAGGCTCTATGGCTTCCTTGGCTGTAAATGGCTGTGTGAGTGGCAACTCACCCTGGTGCTCAGAGCAGCACCTGGCTTCTCTCTCAGTTAACAGGTCCTCCCAATTCCTATCTCTCCTCTTGCTTTTTCTTGTTCCATCTACTTCAATTCTTCCCTGTCCTGGTTGCACAGTAGTGTCCCATGGTTCTGGCTGCAGTTCACATGAATTAAATCTGAATCTTTGTAGTGGGAGCTACATATCTTTTCTGTGTCTTAGGTTATTCAGCTGATTCCAGTGTGCCCTAGGTTGATAACAACTGCCATTAGTGTGTAGCTCACACTAGCTTTGACTAGGCCTTACTCATTATCCAGGTGTGGGGTTCACAAGGACAAGGTCACAGATGCCAGGTTGTGCACCAGAGACTGTGACCTATCCCTCTGGGGAGCCCCCAGTGACTTCAGTGGGCAGCCAAGCTGGACAAACTCTCCCCTTCCTATTCTGTCCACCAAATACTATTACCAGAGACATCCACAAGGACTATTTTGACTTCACTGTTGCCATTATTCTTTATTTCCTATGGAAGCAAACATACACTTCTCTACCCTGAGCAGGAGGCCCTGAATCAGCTATCTTAGGCACGCCTCCACTCATAAACTTGACTCCATCTAGGAGTCCCACTACTAATCAGACACCCACATTCCTCCTGATCAACTCTCTTGGTGAAATCCTACCAGTCTTTCACAACTCTTCTCAAACAATAGTTCCTCTACAATGTACTGTCATCCCCTGCCCAGAAGTGGTAAGCAGCTGCCCAACTCCTGCACCACCCATCAGGAGCAGAAGGGGCTTTACAGAAGGGTTCCATCTGTGGCTGTCACCTCCTCTTTAGGCTGGCTGTGGTACAACACTAATTCAAGTGCTCATTCACACTACTGCTGAAATCAAGTCAGCCTTGGCTGCCTCAAGCATGCCACCCAGTCACCAGCCACATTGCTCAACCATCATCAAGGTGACCCCCGCAGAGATCTTTGCAGTCAAACAACATGCACTGAAAGCTAGTGATATGTTCTTTTCCGTTCATCTAGGGAATTAATTTATTTAGTTTCCAAAAAACTAAGCCAAATTTTAAAAAAATCCTTTGTGAAAGAACAAAGTTACATGAGCTAAGGGGTCAACTAGTGGACAATAAATGGACAGTAGTGTTCCGCTGGTAGTCTGAAGGCTCCTACACAGAGCAGGCATGGAAGCAACAAGAAGTCAGTTCAGTATAACATGAAAAATAGTCCTTCTTCCCATTATGTATGTTTCTTAACATAAGCCTAAAGTTCCTGAAGAAACAGGCAAAAGGACTGCTTTGCCACCATCCCCGTGTACAGACACTCCGGGGCAGCAGAGCCCTCGTCACAGGTGCGCAAGCTCCCAGCTCCAGGATGAGCGCATACCTGCAGGGACTTCAAAGCTGAGGAGAGTCAAAGGGAGTGGTTGACACTTACTCCCCTGGATGTGTCTGCAGCTGGACCACACAGCTCAAAACGTGCTGAGAAGCAAAAAACAAACCTAAGTGAGTCCTGTGGGAAGTCTGACAGACGTTCTAAAAGGAGAGGGATTGAGAGGAAGACAGGAAATAAGGTGGAGACAGTTCTCTGAGGGAGACAAGCACGGGGTCTGAGTGCTCTGGGAGCTGAAAGGTGCAAAGAAGACAGTGGATAAAAAGCTGGGCGATGTCAAAATCGATGGGCGACAGCTACCTTGGATTTGTTAACACTGAAGCATGAGGGAATCTCATGTGTGTGGCCCAGGCTGTGTGGGAGGATCCATCCCACCTCTGTTTTTCTGGGAACGGAGAACAGCTCTGTCCATTGACACTGTTGGAACCCTGAGAACACTGTGACAATCACCATGGGCCAGGTGCCAGGTGCCTTTTCTGCCTAGTGAAATGTTGAAGAGCACTGAGATCCAGGTCAACTGGCTCCCCAAACCTGTACCTAACAAGACCTTGTTTAATTCATTTTCTAAAATCTCCATCCGAGAAATGGACAATCAAGGGGGCTTAGCTCTGTGAATTTAATGAGAAGCCCTGAGTAGACAAAGAAAACAACTAATAGTTAGGCTGATCAGCAAACATGCAGCCCCTAGCAGACTTCAATGTCAAACAGTGCCCCAAGGAAGGAGGCCAAAGGGCTGAAGCAGCACAGAGCCCAGGCCCTGGGCTCTCTCCCCACTATGCTATAGTCCTCAACAATGCTTAACACACACCTCTTCACACAGAAATCTGCATTGCTGTTGATGGAAAAGATTAGCAAAGTAATTTTATAACCAAAACTTAAAAATCAGCTCCCAGGGGACACCCAGACATCTGTAAGAAGAGGATATTTTGGGCTGGTGCTATGGTATAGCAGGCTAATGCTCCAACTCAATATCAGCATCCATACGGGCGCTGGTTCAAATCCTGGCTGCTTCACTTCCCATCCAGCTCCCTGCTTATGACCTGGAAAAGCAGGAGAGGATGTCTCTTGAGCTTGGCCCATTTCCCAGCACAGCCCTTTAACAGACACCCCCATCAGGTGTATGCAGGTGGTGCTTACAGAGAGAGAAAGAACAACCTGGACAGCTGCCTGGGGGTTTGCCACCCCTTCCCAAGGAAGCTGCTGGGAAGGAAAGAGCAGGGCAGTGCCACTGAAACTGGTCACACTGGGAATGCACCAGGGTGGCCCAGGCTGGTGGGAGGAGGAGCCTCAACACAGCTAGCGAGCCAGGTCAACCAGCTTGAGGATGAAGGACAGGCTAGCCTCTTTCAAGTGTTCTCTTCTACTCAGTCCAAGAAAGGAATTAAACAACAGCACCTGCCCGAGACTTGCTGTGTAGCGTGGAGGCACTCCAGCCCAACAGTGAAGACGCCATCATAGCTGAGCAGAACAGGGCAGAGCTCAGGTATTTACCTGCAAATACTCAGGTATTTGAGTATTTGCAAATTACTGGGTATTTGCAGGTAAACCCTTCTCCAGAGGAAGATGAGCAATAAAGCACCCCCAGTGTACCGGAAAACCCTGCCCCCAGGCCAGTGGGTGTCAGCATGAATCTGCACAGCCCAGGGCCCAGGCTAAAGTAGACAATGGTTTACAGCTCAGCTGGCCCAGTCTTTCCCACAACATGTCTATGGACTGGGCATTAGTTTAACTCTGAACACCACCAAGGGCCAACGTGTTCAAGTTTTGATTCCCAGGGTCTTATGTTGACAGCATTAAAGGAGCGGTGGTATTCTGTGGTGAGGCCATCACAAGGGCCTCAATTATACCTGAACACCAGGGTGGAGCCCCCACCAATCGGTGAGAGACCACAGAGACACAGATGGTACTCTCTCTTGCCATGTGATGCCTCCAGACACCAGCAAGAAGGAACCCTGTCACCACATAAACAGGGCGGCCCTAAACGATGCTGAAGACAAGCTCCATAAGCAGCTGGCCTCTGGTATTTTGCCATGACAAAAAGATAACCAACACAGAGGCCACTCTGCTGAGACTCAAGGCCAGGGTTTAGGGCCATAGGTAGAGGATTTTTACAAACATGTCGTTCAGAACATAGCCAGCGGTGGTGAGCTGCTGGAAGTCTACACTTCTGGGACTGAAACTGGCTAGGAAATGTCTAAGGGCAGGGTGCCCCTACCCCAAGATGGGGACCCAGGGGGACCCTTTCTTTTCCAGTTTTACTTCTGTCCACTAAAAACAAACAAATCCCTAAAAAAACTCACACTTCCTTTCACAAATGTTAAACTCATACTACAGAGAGTCAACACAATGTAAATCAGTCACAAACCCAAACGCTTCAATCTGACGAGTGGCCACATGAGTCAGAGAACTGCTGACTCCAAATCCCGCGACACAGAAACCACACATTGGGGGATGTGCTGGAGGGAGGAGACCTAAGAGGCACAAGTGCCAGGTAGATCCATAACGTCCTGCCATGCTGGCCCCTCTGCCCAGTCCACCCCAGGGCACGCCGGCTACTCCAGGATCTTTGTTTCTGCAGGATCTGCTTCCACGTTACCATTTGCCACCTTCTGGCTCAGAATGTTCCTCTACAGAAGTGTATTTATAAAAGGCTAGCTCCTCAAACTTTTAAAAGCACCTTTTCTTTAAGTCTGTGGCTACTGCAAATAAAAACTCAACCCTGTGAGCTAGTATTCCTCATCACTTCCCTGCTGGTTTGCCACACCCCACGCACTCAGCCAGCATACTGTCTATGTCACTGACCAAACTCATGCTTTTCACCAACCCTCCCACTACAAAGTCAGGTTCACAAGGGCAGGGATGACTGACGGCTCTGCTCACCGCTGAAAACCCATCACATAAAGAGGGCCTGGTAGCAGGGCCGGGGCTCCACAAATATTGCTAGGGGGAAAGAGTGAAGGAACTGCAACTGGTCCTCTGAAACTGAAATTGAATTGCAACATGGTACAGATGAAGATGTTGTTTTATCTTCCTGTCTTTGTGGGTTTGGCAATCAGAGAGAGCTGGAGGACTTGGCCAAACCAACACAAACCAAAAACAAAAAGTGGGGCTAGGGCAATGGGGCCTGGGTCTCCATGTGCAGTACACAAGGCCTATTTCAGGGGCTACTGCTTAATGCTTCAGAGCAGGTTGTTGTATGCAAGTGACACACACACCAGAATGCACCTGTTATAAAGACACCTTAGAAACAGGTCTGACAAGGCAGGGCAACAATACCGGTGGGCCTCACATGAGCCAGATCAGGGAAGAGCCAGGCTTGGTTGACTGTCCCTACTGATGCAAGCATAAATCAGAATGGGTGAGAGTTGGTTGGGCTTTGCCGCAGCATCAGATGGCAGATGCTGGCACTGGGGGCACTGTCAAGTTAAACTGCAGAACTACCCGGAAAGTGCATGATCCAGAGTGGGCCCATGGAGGGAAACAGTGGGCACCTCCCTCTTGGGCTAACACTCCCACTGGAAAGCATGAAAACGAGGACTGTGGCAGACCTGGCTGGACAGAAAGCTCCCCACCAGCATGTATGTGGGCTGGAGAGTGGGCCCAGTTGGACTGAACTAGGCTTCAATGCCCATTGACATGTAGAAGAGCTGAATGGGATGTGGGATAGACTGGACTAGTCTGCAGTGCATACTGGCAAGCATAGGAACCAGGGCAGGGGGCAGGCCTGGTGGGGGTTATTGCAGGTTATTGCTCCAACTAGGCTGCAGCTCCCACTGGTTAATGTGATGGCAGAGGGTGTGGTGGGCAGAATCAGGCTGGACTGCAACACCCACTGGTTCAAGTAGAAGACAAGGCTGGAAACAGAACTGACCTAGCAATTGCAACCAGGTGTTTAGGGCGACAGACTGTGTAGGACCCTGTACTGGCAAGACACACAAGAATCTGGTCTGGAATCACCTCAGACAAAGTTTCTTTGGGGATCTCCCCAATCGAACTGCCAGACTCAGAACCCTAACCATGAAGAGAAGTACAGGTTCCCTGGTCTGACCATGGAGTGCCAGTGTCAGAGTCGAGGCTCCTCAGTGGCCCAGTCGGAGCAGTGGACAGCATATCCAGGTGCACAGGAGGATATGGCAGTCCATCGGAACCTGCAGAGGACACCTGGTACCACACAGAGGATGGAGGACAAAAAAAAAAAAAAAATCAATCAACTACCCCAGCCATGTGTTGGCAGTGAAAATCTGGGCAAGCTGGAGACTCTAAGGTGGACTATGTCAACCAGTGGATTCTGGAGCGATTTCATCCTGCTTGGAATGGTGAGATTGGCAGCAATTTAGAACTGTTGAATTATCAAAACCATATGAGCAGGACCCTAATGCATGCCCCACATCTGGGACCTGGGATGGGCTAGAAGCTGGATGGGGCTACTCCCTTTGTCTCCCCCTTTACCCCAGAGATGGATGGGGGGGAAACAATAATATGGAAACAATAGTCTTATCTAGTATCTAGTCTTACCTACTTTCCTGTAGCCCTTGATCCTTTGTGTCCTAATCATCTATGTAAAGATTGTCAAAAATAAGGGGGGGGGGGGAAGAAACAGGTCTGAAAGCAAGTGCTGAAACATCAGGGCAAGTGTGTCTAAGCAACAGGCAGGGTGCTGGAGAACAAAACACCAGTACGGAATACAAAAAGTAGCCAAGACAACAAAGGGAGGCTACAAGGCCATTACTGCATCTATTTGACGACAAAGTGTCCCTAAATGAGAAGGCAGAGGTCCATTAGTTACCTTCTTTCCTGGCAGCCTTCTTGCATTCTGCCTTTTTTTCCTCCCTCAACCCTGAATTCTACTCACCAGTCTACTATGTGTCACCCATGAAAACATGACATTCCTGTATCCTACACAGAGCACACACATTAAAAATGACTCTCAAACTAATAATAATTTAAAAGATGACTCTAGGTCGTTGCTAGGAAATTGCATAACAAAACGGGTCTCCACTCTCTTCATTTATAAAACAACCACTTGGAGTGTAGGTGAGCAAAGGCAATCTCTCCAGCCCCTTGTGTTCTCTGCTCACTGTTTAAACGAACAGAGGTAGACGATGGAGAGCAGGTGACAGTGTCTGCTCTCTCCATTTTGTACGCGTCCTTGAAAAGGAGATGGAAAACATGGCCTCAATAATCAACTGCTCTAGTATTTATCATCTTTCAAGCTGAAGATTCCCTCTGAATGCTCCCCCCCTTAAGCAAAAATGAAAAATGCCTTAATCTTTGACTTAAAAAGATTACCCCAAGCAGTAAGGAATAATTTAGAGCATGTCTGAATTCAGTGTGGGGTTATCTTTCAGGGGTCTACACTGTTCTGCACACTCCAAGGCCTCAACCCATACATGCACAAACACTGATGCACACTCACACACATGCAGCAGGGAAAACACACAATGCACGGTTGGCTTTTTAAAGCAATTATCTAAAAATTGGGCTAAGGGGCAATAAATTTCCCTGGTGAAAAGCAATAGTAGAAAGAGCTAGTCTAAAAAGAAGAGAAAGATGGAAATATCAACTTCTTTGACTACAAGATAAGGAGAAGGCCTAGGAATTAATAAACCAGAAATGTGAAAGGTAAGGTCATGGCTGGATTTGCAGATCTAATCCAGAGGTCATGTCCACAGACATGAAATACCAAGCAAAATTTTCAATTATCTCCTCCTTTCTGATGCTTGCGCTATCTCATTTACTAAAGGATTTTACCAACATGTTTCTCTCTACATCTTGTTAAAAAGTGGGATCTTGCTGCAAACTAAGAGAACTGAACACCTCACATGTCAACTTTTCCATATGTTCAATTGATTCTTCATTCACTGTCTAATCTCCAAAAGGACTTGATACTATCAACTTCTTTAAATAAGAGCCTCAAAGGCTGATGGGAGTAGAGTATAGAAAAGGATAGCCCAATTTTATTAAGAGTTGAAGTATTTGGCAAATCTCATCCAAATCTGCACCTCTGTGATACTTCAGGACTGATTATATATACACACATATACAACACGGATTACAGTAAGAACATCTCCCAAAGCCTTGGGACCCTGCACCCACGTGGCAGACCTGGAAGAGACTCCTGGCTCCTGGCTTTGGCTCAGCTCAGTTCCAGCTGTTGCAGCTGCATCGAGAGAAACAACATATGTAAGATCTTTACTCTCTCTCCTTCTCTCTATAAATCCAACTTTCCAATAAAAATAAATTTTTAAAAAGTGTAAGAAGGGTAACTTGCTGACAGGAAAATCTACTTTAACTCAACTGAAAATTTACAGAACGTATAACATATTACATACAACAAATCAATATTTTGGATTAAAAGCAAAGTTTTGGACTGGCATGGTAGCCCAGTGGCTAAAGTCCTTCCCTTGAATGAGCTAAGATCCTATATGGTACCAATTCTAATCCCGACTACCCCACTTCAAATCTAGCTCCCTAGTTGTGGCCTGGCAAGGCAGTCAAGGACTGTCCAAAGACTTGGGACCTGCACCTGCATGGGAGACCCAGAAGAGGCTCCCAGCTCCTGCCATTGTGGCCACTTGAGGAGTGAATCATTGGAAGATCTTCCTCTCTGCCTCGCCTCCTCTCTGTATATCTAACTTTCCTATTAAAAATAAATAAATAAATAAATCTTTTTAAAAAATTTATTTAATAGCACCTCAAGTGTAGGAAACTTTCTTGGCTGCCTTATAACTAGGCAGGAGTTCCACTGCTGGAAGAAAGGAGGCTAATAGTTGGTGGGCACTCAGAACCTGGTTAATGGTAAATCTGTGTGATCTATACCAGTGTGCAAGCATTGTTGCCTAGTCTTTTTTTTTTCCCCAAGATATATGAGGAAGTTTGGGAACAACAGGTTGGGACAGCCCACCCCAGCACTCAGGCAAGGGGCAACAAACTGCTCAGGGCAGTGGGTATGCGGACATGTTGAAGAGAGCAGCTGAGGGTGTTTGACTGACAGGGGAGAAATGATTTCTCCAGCCACTGTACTTGGAGGTATCAAGGAAGCTAAGACAGAGTAGTTTTGAGGGTGGAACTGGAAGGCATGTCTGGGTCAGGCCAAGGTACCTGCCCCATCGGGCTGGGCCACAGCACTTACCAAAATGCGAGAGAATCAGATTTGGGGCCAGGTTCTTTAGGGGACTTTCAGGTGAGCCTCTATGGAACTCCACACCCTCTGATCTGTGCAAGAGCTGGGAATGGTGACAATCTGGCTAAGAGTGGACAACAGAGTTCATCTGAAACTCAGAGGAGCCAAGGCTGGAGTGGAGGCCGGGCTAGGCTAGGTTGCAGACTTGCTGGCACATGCAAGTCTGAGGACAGACCACGGCAAGCAGGGCCACGCACTTGCCAGCATGTGTGAGACCCAAGGCTTGAGCAAGTGCAAGAAGAGAACTTGGAGAACTACTTTGCTAAGTCACAACCCACAGTGGGGAGCACAAGAGCTAGAGCTGGGGATGCAAGCCTGCAGCACTAGGCATGTAACATGAGGCAGGTCTGGGGACAGGCCAGGCTGTTCCAGCCTGTGGCACTCACTCGCACACACAAGAGCCAGGACGGAGTGTGGGCTGCACCCAGCTGGAACAGGCTGTATAACCTGCCAGTAAAAGCTGACATTGTGGGTGGGTCATACTGGGCTGGGATAAAGTCCCTGCCAGCATAGGCAAGATCTGGGGGCTGGAACAGACCTGGTAGGGGAACTTTAGGAACTTTCCTACTAAGCCTGCAAATCCCAATGACGAGTGCGGAAGCTGAGGTTGGAGGTGGACTATGCTGGGCAAGGTTGTAGCACCCATTTTCATCAGTCTGCCTTTGGGCTTGTGAGAGCCAGAATGGGTATGAGACAAGCCAGGCTAAGCTGTGGTACCCACACGGTCAGAGCTGGGCATGGGGGTGGGCCAGGCTGAGCTAAACTGTAGCACTTACCAGTAAGAGCTGGAATGGGTGTAGGCCAGTAGGGTTAGGCTGCAGTACCTATTAGTGACTGTCAGGAATGGGGACCAGCCACACCAGGTTAGGCTACAGCACCCACTGGCACATGCAAGATCTAGAGCTGGGCACAGGCCTCATAGAGGAGCTTAGGGAACTCCCCTGGTAGGTCACAGCTCCCACTGGTGACCATGAGAGAAAGGACTGAGCAGATCAGGCCAGGCTGCATCACAGCACCCATGAGCATACAAGTGGGCTATGTCTAGGAGCAGTTGACGTGGGCCATTTTGCAGCATGCAGTGGCACAGGGTTCAGGCCAGGTGGAGTTGGGCAGCAACACTCACTGAGTCACATGAGGGCTGGGGTTAGGCCAGACTAAGCTAGGCTGCTGCATTCACTGGCGAGAGCTGGGACCGAAAGGAGGCTCAGCAGCCCCGCTTCACATCCAGCTCCCTGCCTGTGGCCTGGGAAAGCAGTCGAGGAAAGTCCAAAGCCTTGGGACCCTGCAACTACATGGGAGACCTGGAGAAGGCTCCTGGCTTCGGATTGGCTCAGCTCCCACCGTTATGGTCACATGGGGAATGAATCAGTGGTTGGAAGATTTTCTCTGTTTCTCCTCCTCTCTGTATATCTGACTTTGCAAAAAAAGAAAAAAGAAATAAATCTAAAAAAAAAAAGGCCAGGCTGAGACAGAAGGTGAGCCATCTCAGACTGAGACGCAACATGTGCAGGAGCATTCCCTACTCAGCCACTGCGTCCACTGCTGAGTCTGAGAGCTGGGTTGGGCAGGGCAGGGCGGAGGTGGATCTGGACAGGGCTACAGAACCTGTCAGCTGGCATGTGGGCTGGGTCTGAGGACAGGTCAGACTACCATACCCACTATCACATACGAGAACCAGAATGAGTGCAGGCCAGCCTTGCCTGCAGTACCCCCTGGCAGATGCAAGATCCAGGGCTGGAAAAAGGCTTGGTAGGGGAACTGTGGGCAGTCTTTTGTTAGGCTTCAGCTCCAGCCGGTGAAATGATAGCCAGGGCTGGGGGTTAGCCAGGTTGGTCAAGGTGGCAGTACCTGTCAGCATATAGATGGGCCAGCTCAAGGAGCAGGATATGGATACTCACTAGAGTCAGGTGGGACATGGGTGAACTGGGATAGATCGCAGTATATGCTGGCACACAAAAAATCTAGGGCTGGCAGGTAGTGCTGTTAGCTTACTGGGTCTTGTCCTGACTAGGCCATAGTACCCACTGGTGTGTATGAAGAACAGGGCTATGGTAGGTTGGGCTGGGCTAGGCTGCAGAACCTACCAGTCTGCATGAGAGAAGGGGCTGGGGCTGAACTAATCAGGCAGCTGCATCCACTCCAGTATGTGCATTGGCTGCCGCAGGAAATAGATCACATCTGACCCTTACACTGGCTGGTACAAATAAGAGTCAAGTGTGAGGTCACTCCAGGCAAGGTTTTTGGTGGACTTTCCAAGTAGATGGATGGAATCAAATCCTGGCCAAAGGAAAAATCACAGTAAATGTGGCCCAACCTTGTAATACATGTACTAGGACTGGACCTCAGTGGACAGCATGCCCAGAGGCATATGGGGGACATGACAGCCAGTTCATCTAGGCCAGCAGAGGATGTCAATGGACTCATCAGAGAATGCAAAGCAAAACAGGTTGGACAGTTCTCTTGCCCAAGCCTTGCGGCAAGTATCTGGGTCTACAGATGCAGGACAGTGGACTTGCTTGGCCAGTTTCCTCAGTCTTGGTGTGACAAAGCTGACAACATCTCAGATTCAATCCTGCTGCAACAAAGCTGACCATGTCTCAGACCTATCAAAATCATTCAAGCAACACCCTTGGAACACTCTTCCCTATATCGGGTCTCTAAGGTATCATCATCAAACAAGGAAAAAACTGTTGCACCCAGTTCTTCCATAGCTCAACCTCCCCCAGCCTAAATTGAGGCCCATATGGGCATCTCTCTCAAGAATACTAAATAAAAACAATACTGAAAACAAAACATGAGAGGGGCCTGCACGGTGGCCTAGCAGCTGAAATACTCAACTGGAATGTGCCAGGATACCATATGGGCGCTGGTTCTAATCCCGGCAACTCCACTTCCCATCCAGCTCCCTGCTTGTGGCCTGGGAAAGCAGTTGAGGACGGCCAAAGTCTTGGGACCCTGCACCTGCGTGGGAGACCTGGAAGAGGTTCCTGTCTCCTGGCTTTGGATCAGCGCAGCACTGGCCATTGAGGATGGGAAGTGGAGCTGCAGGGATTAGAATCAGTGCTCTTATGGGATCCCAGCGCATTTAAGGTGAGGACTTTAGCTGCTAAGCCACTGTGCTGGGCCCAATAAAATATTTTTTAAGAAAGAATAATATGAATGGATTCACACTGGAGGATCTACAGGATCCTGCTATTAGCACTTTCTGAATGACTCAAAAATGGTTAGTAACTCTGCAAATCTTCCATAAAATACCACACAATGAAGTCTTACCCAACACTGTGATTGTAGAATTTTGAAACATGGATTTGAGACAGTCGATCACATGTGAGCCTGCCTTAAAGCGTCCCTTCGCCTCGCTACTAGAGGACCTTAACTGACTTTGCTGTCAATTGCAGAAGGGGCACGACGCAAGTACCGTAAGCCACTGCTGGGGAAGACACCAACCTTGCAAGCAGCTGTGTGCGTTGTGCAAGGCCTTGAGCAGCTGCACAGGCTCAATGCATCACACTCAGAAAATTAGGTTGCTGTGACATGTCAATTTTGAAAGAAGAATTTTCATCTTTATTTATGATAAATTGAGCTTCAAATTGAAGATAGGTTTTGATGTTTTAGAATTTCTAAATTTATGAACTTAGACACAAATCTATGTACATGGTCAATTAAGGTTTATCACCACCATGGGTTAACTATTTTTGAATAAAACTTTCAGAGCTCTTGTTCCCCTTAATGTAGTATATCAAAATTAGTACAAAATACTCAAGGGTAGCATATTTCTAGATTAAAACTAAGGTTACCCTGCTGAAACGGAAATACCCCACAGTAATGTTGCATAAACAACAAAAGCTTCACCTCAGGCCACACTTGAATTTTTTGCTGAAAACTAATTCAACATGAAAGTAATTTCAAACACCCAATAAGGCCAACTGCATGGGAAGCAGAAGGTGAACCCACAGTTCAGTGGAGTGCCCATTCTTACAACCCTTGGAGTCAGGCCAAACACAAGGAGAATACAGGCCTTGAATTTTAAACAGAATTCAATCAGCATCCTAGTATTTCCATAATCAACAGCTGAATGCTAATTAAGAGAGCAGCACCAGGCGGGAAAGGAATCCCAGTGCAATAAGCAACAACGCAACAGCAGCAAATGCTACCTTTCACTTGCATGCATAAACAAACAGAATTAATAACCAGCCAAGCATGCAAGGGCGCCTTAATCTGCTTCGATTAGGTGCACTTCAGCCTGAGGCCTCTGCGTCGTATTTAAATATGTTCATCATGTTTAATTAAAAACTCAATAATCTGGTTTTGTTTTTTCTTGAAGTTCTGATCTGTATTTCTTCCTTTCTCTTCACAAGTTGTACCAATTAAGATGACTTCTGGTTGGTACTTTCAATACTCATGAAACTGCACAGAGCCCATGAACCTAGATCAGCCTCACTAGGAGATGGAAAATACAGTTTAGACAACGCTCCTGGCCTCGCCTTGGTAGTAGCTGTCTTGGTGACTGAATGCACGAAGGTGGACTTTATCAACCAGTGGACCTTGAAAAGATTTCCCAACCCTGGAGCAATGAAATCAACCACTAAGTCAAAACACTGTTCCCCATCTTGGGGTCTCTGAGATGACACCAGTGGCCATCTCCCATCCCTAGGTTCTGATGTAGTTTGGCAGCAAGGAGCAGTCCTATCCTCATACTAACCCTTCCCCCTACTCACTCTCTCACCACTCTAGATACAAAGGAAAAAGAAAAAATTGGAAGCCTTAGTCACACCTACCTTCCTCCAAGTCTCAATCTTCCCTACCCTGTTGGGTGCTACACATGGGCATGTGTCCTTCTCATTTATATAAACAATTTTAAAAATAAAATCTAAAAAGTGAAGTGAGGGCTCGGTATGGTGACCTAGTGGCTAAAACCCTTGCCTTAAACACACCAGGATCCCACATGAGTGTGAGTTCTAATCCCAGAAGCCCCACTTCCCATCCAGCTCCCTGCTTTGTGGCCTGGGAAAGAAGTCGAGGATGCCCAAAGCCTTGGAACCCTGCACCCGCGTGAGAGACCTGGAGGAAGTCCCTGGCTCCTGGCTTCAGATTGGCGCAATACCAGCCATTGCTGTCACTTAGAGAGTGAATCATCAGATGGAAGATCTTCCTGTCTCTCCTCCTCTCTGTACATATCTGACTTTGCGATAAAAATAAATAAATAAATAAATAAATAAATAAATAAATAAATAAATAAATAAGCAAATAAAAAGCTAAGTGAAACTGGCTATCTAGCAGCTGACTCCCAGAGAGTGCGTGGCCACTGACCCTGGCTCCCTCTTGACCACACCATGATATCCAATTAGCTTCATGAATGGGTCTGATGTTTCTCATAGTAACTCCAAGAACACAGAATTCACTTTCAGTATCTGGTTAGAATTTGGTAGCAACTGGCACAAATTTGCCTTCAGCTTAAATGTGAACTATCTCTCAGCTCCAAGGCA
Organism: Ochotona curzoniae; assembly: GCF_017591425.1. Lineage (NCBI taxonomy): Eukaryota > Metazoa > Chordata > Mammalia > Lagomorpha > Ochotonidae > Ochotona > Ochotona curzoniae. The sequence goes on from NW_024466389.1 coordinate 4,043,806, forward strand.
AGTTCACCTAAATACACACTAACTGTTGAAGGAGTTACAGAGGAAATATGGGGTGAGAACCGCCCTATTACCTGACAGCTGTGGCATTAGTTATTTTAAAGAAGGCCCAGAAGTGTGTGGGACAGACTGGACTAATCTGCTACACACACTGGCAAGCACAGAAATCAGGGCAGGGGGCAGGCCTGGTGGGGGTTATTGCAGGTCACTCCAACTAGGCTGCAGCTCCCACTGGTTTGTGATGCCCAAGGGTGTGCTGGGCAGAATCAGGCTGGATTGCAACACTCATTGGTTCAAGTGGAAGACAGGGTTGGAAAGAGCCCTTGACCATTTGTGTCCTAATCAGCTATCTAAAGATTGTCAAAATAAAGTAATTTTAAAAAAAGAGAGAGAAGAAGGAGGCCCAGAAAGAAGAGCCTGAGTGTTTATGTTGGTTCTAATGACAGGAGGAGGAAGAGAAAAAAGAAAGGAAGCTAGATCAAGGGCAGCTACCCCATCAGAGTCATCAACATTATTCTTCCTCACCTACAGTAAAAACCAGTAGCAGGCTGCTAGTGGTGAAACAAAGAAACAAAGGCTGCAGGGAGCCAGCTGTTGGTGAAGGCAAAAGGGTTAGAACTACAATGCAGTTCAGAAACAGCATGGCTGGGAGAAGCACTGAGCCGAGCCGTGAAAGGGCCGGAGAGGGAGTCCCCAGTCAGCGGGCTGCTCAACCCAGCAGCGCTCTCACAGAAGCAGCAGCTGCAGTCCCCGTGAATGCAAAGGCAGGTAAGATGACAGGCAAGGGCAACTCACCAGCATGCTCCACAGAGGAGTAAGAAGGGGGTTAGGACACATTTGTTTTGCATGTTCCTGTGATTCCTGGGGGTTGGCAGGGAGGGGAGAGTGTGAAAGCACTCTTGGGGACCACAGGGACACCACCCAAACCCAGGTAGGGGAAAGAGCTGGCTGCCCGGTTCCAGCACAAACCTATTCACTGGGACCCTTTGTGGATGCACTCAGCAGGTGCTTCCTGCAGCTCCCTCCCTCTGCATGGTGAGGACTGCGAGAAACAGGAAGAAATCAAGATGAAGACGCATCCAAACTGACATGGATTTATGTAGTCAAGTATTATCCTGGTCTAAGTACTGGGACTCCTGCTGTGTGAGGTGCCCCACCCCCTCTCCATGGGGGGCAGCCAGTATCCTTCCCAACAACACAAGCTGACTGCAGCAGAGAGACAGCTTGCTTCTAAGCAGGAAGAGGGGACTTTGTGTTGTATATTTGAAAAATTCCAGAGGAAATGAAGATCATGGGAAAAACGAAGGGAGAGAGAGGTGGAAGCACTGTGTCTGGGGGAGGGCTGGAGGGGCCATCAGGAGGGACAGAGGTGACAGATGGGAGAAGGCTCAGGAACTGGGGACAGTAAGCAGGGTAGCAGCTGTGACAGTGCACAGGGACCAGGACAGCGGTCCTGCACAGGGTCCTGCAGCAGTGCCCGTCCAGGATGGCAAACTTAGAAAGTGTGGCTGACATTCTTGCTCTATTCTTTTTATCTCTGTAGCTTTCTTCCAGCAAAGCATTTTGCTGATTTTTTTAAAGATTTTTTTTTAATTGGAAAGGCAGATATACAGACAGAATGAGAAACAGAAAGATCTTCCACTTGCTGGTTCACTCCCCAAGTGTCCACAAGGGTTGGAGCTGAGCCAATCAAAAGCTAGGAGCCAGGAGCTTCTTCCAGGTCTCCCACACAGGTGCAAGGGCCCAAGGCTTTGGGCTGTCCTCTAACTTTGCCAGGGCACAAGCAGGGAGCTGAAGGGAAGAGGAGTAGCTCAGACTGGAACCAGCCCCCATATAGGATCCTGGCATGTGCAAGGCGAAGATTTAGCCACCGAGCCATCATGCAGGACCCATTTTGCAGAATTTTAAAATCTTACAAATTAAATTTCTCATCTCCCTCTCACATCAATGCTTCTATAGTGAACAACAGTGTCAACATGATATCTCAAAATAACTGAATGTTGTATCTGGCACTGTGATGACGCAGGTGAAATCGGCAGTCAACATGGGCATGCAGTACGGACCCTGGTTCAAGACCATGCCGTTTGGCTCTTGTTCAGCTCCATGCCAATGTCTGAGAAAAGCAGAACAGGAAGGTGGCCCAAAAGCTTAAGCCCTTGCCAACCACATGTAGACCCAGAGGAAGCTCCTGGCCAGCCCCAGCCATCGTAGTCACGTGGGGGGTGAACCATCAGATCTCACTCTCCTCCTCTGTAACTCTTTCAAATAAATAAATAAATCTTTAAGGGAAAAAAAAACCCTCAATGGTTTTACTTTGTCACTTTCCAAATGCTAGAAAGTCTTTAAAATGTGTCAATCTCTTTACTAAGTGTGTATAGCTATACCAGGGGAGGTGCTGGAATGCTTGCATCACACATCAGGGTACCTGGGTTACATTGTCTGCTTCCAACCCAGCTTTCTACTAATACCAAGGTGCGCACTGGGAGTTGGCAGCTGGAGGCTGAATGCTGCCCTTCTGGTTTCAGCCTGGCCTGGGCCTGGCTCTTAGATGTGTCCGGGGAGTTGAGCAAAGGTATCTCCCCATCTCTACCTTTGCCTTTCAACAACAACAAAACAGTTGCATTAATTTCATCTTTAATTTCATAAAATGGAAATCTCAGGGGACTACAAAATGGTCTTTCTGTTACTAAACCAAGAGGGCCATCTCTGCTGTCTCCTGGTTTGCCCCCACTCAACCCATCATGGCCATTCCACAAACAAACTTTCCTGGTTCTATCGAACACACATTCTGGGTCTCACTAGTTCTCACCACCAGTTCCGATGCCTGGCCTTTCCAATACCCAACTGAGCAGTGGGGGAGTGGGCCACACTGTCAGAAAAATCCCCATGCCTTTTCCGTGGTCTACAGAAATACACTTAACCCTGTCTCCCCCCCACCCTGGTCAGAGACCCCCAAACACCATGCACCCCTGTGCCAATCCCCAAGTGCTGTTTAAGAAACATTTAAAAATTCAGTTTCCTGAGTGTGTCAACCATAACCGTGGGCTCAGAATTTTCTTCTCCCTGATGCTCTACAGTTCCCTTCCCTAACTAACACCTTACTAAGACGCAAGTCATCAAGCTTTCCCAACACCCCTCCCCTCACATGCGATGGCACCCCCAGCCAGTGGAGCTTCTTCCACTAATCCTACTCTAGTGTCCTCCACCTTTCACCTCTACTCAACACAAAATGATTTCAGATGGCATTCCTGCTTTAAACGCTGACCCCATCAGGAGGGACCTGCTGGCGTGGTGTCCTCTGTGCTCCAGGTGCAGCTCCTGGCATGCAGCAGGCACTCAACAAATGCTGCTGAATGAAATCCAAGTGAGTAAGACCGAGTAAGCACCTCCACTTTCCCCACCTTCTTTCAGCACACTGGGGAGTGCATGTCAGTGGCTGCAGCCGCACTTCCTTCAGCAGCAAAGCTACTCTGAGCAACAAGCACTCTTAGGGGAGGTTCCTTCCGCTTACAGCAGATGTGGCTTCAGCTTCACGAGACCTGTCTGCTGTGTGGGAATTCATGGACTGGCAAGTCTGTTCTGGTGGCCCACTCCCCTCTCCGCTCAGCTGGCAAAGCACAGCAAGAGGCTGAGGAAGTAAACCCACTGTGCGCTAAACCACACTTAGGCTTCCTGCTCTGGAGCAGTATTCTACACTCAGTTCGTTAAGGGTCTTGCAAACCTTCAAAAGAAGACAAGGTCTGAGCCTTACTATAGGTTATACAGCAATTCATTTTTAACTTGTTTGCATCTCAGAACAGTCAAGAAACACAAGCTAACTTCAACAAAAATAAGACCTAATTAAATTTTTAGCAATAGTTATCAATTTCTCCTATTCCTATGAAATTGGAAAAATCACTGCCACCATCTATGGAGCCTAATCTTTCAGGTGCGATTATGAGGCATGAAGACTCTTCCCCCTTGATTGGTCTGCACAGCAGGGCCTCTGCCCAGGCAGGGCAATGCCAAGAGAAGCAAAAGTCTCAGTGACCCAGAACCCAGGCCTGCACTGGTTCATGCTCACCACTTCTTCCTCAGTCCAGCCCTTCTCGATCAGCTTGGGCACCGGCTTCTTCACCAGGCGCTGCAGGGCCTTGCCAGCATCGTAACCGCTTTCATGGAGCTGGAAGAGCAACAATTCCAGTTAGCTAACTGCACCAAATACCAGAACAAATTAACAGAGAAGTAAATCTGTATTTCCTGTTTTAGCAGAAGGGGACACACAGGACTCATAATTGCCTCCAGCCACTGAGGCCACCTGTCCTCAGCCAAGCAACCCAAACTCCACCACCACCACCCTGGGGTCCCAACTGTTCTGGGAGAAGGAGACCTGGAAAGCAAAGAAGCTTCTGGCAACAGTAGGAACTGGACTGACAACACTGAAGTGGCAACTGGTGCATATCTGGCTGGCCCAGGGCACAGTCCATGTCACGCACACCCTCACGGTCTTGCCTAGACCTGTGAGGAAAGCAGCCCCTCCGTGCCTCCACTTCAAAGAGCAGGAAACACAGAAAGATCAAGGAAAAGCGTTTACCACCTACAGTCAAAAATCCATCCCAGCCAGCATCAGGACCGCCATGCTTGCCTCACCCTTCCCCAAAGCAGCCAAGGAACCTACTAGACTATGTATGTTCTTTCTTCTTAACAGTTCTGATGTTTGAGCTACTAAAACTAAAAGTGGTTTAAATGGAAGAACTTTTCAAAGATGGCAAGTCCCTGCTAGGAAGCTAGTGTTTCAGCACCAACAAAGGAGATGCTGGTCTCTCCACACAGATTCTCTCTCGTCAAAGCTGATTATGGACTGCACAGTGTTTCAACGCTGGGCAGTTCTGGGCACCACCAATCCCTTCTACCTGGCTAAGATCCTCCTGCAGACTTCAATGGCCCCATCCACTCCCAGTTTGAGCCCCACCTTGCAGTCAGCAGATGCACAGACAGTGGGTGGAAGGTCCTTTGGCTTCTTCATCTAAGCTCCCTGAATCATAGCTGTCCCTCCAAAACTCCTTCTGCCAATCTGCCTTGCCTTTCACAAGTACTGGTTTTGGCTGAGACATGCGTCTCTAGTGCCTAACACGATCTGTAGCATAAGGTGATAGTCCAGAAACACCTGCTAAATTAAATGTACTCAATTGCTGTACCCAAAAAGAATCCATTCAAGTCTACACCTCAGGTTACTTGAACCCATGTGACTTTATGCCAACTGGATAGCTCCTACGCTCCAGGCAATGGGGTTAGGCCTTGGGAGTCAGCAGTGAAAAAAAAAAAAAATCAGAATTGCCTCATCATCTGTGCTTCAAGCCCATATCTCAAAGCTCCCCCAGCATGTGCCTAACACCAGGACAAATACAGCACAAGCCCGAGCAAGCCACAGCAGTATTTCCAGAAACAAACTGGAAGAGATGTGCTGTGGGGATACAACAAACACAGGAAGACAAGGTCATGAGTAATCGCTCTAGCAATTGCTATCACCCAGACGCAGCCAGGAATCAAGGAATAGTAGGAGACACCTGTATCTCTAACTCAAAGCTGCAAGGAAAGCCACGAAGTCCGGCCTCCCACCCCAGCTCCTGCTGTAGCCCTTCCTGGGCTAGGCACACAGGTAGCCAGCAGTAGCTGTGTGTGGAATAAAGGAAATGTACAAATGCTTGAAACACACACAGCAAGACTCTCTCATAACCTGTTATCTGCTATTGGAAGAGATATCATATATATCCATTTTTGCTGCTCATTTAGCAAAACAGAGTTTTAAAATTTTAGATTCCCAGAATCTTGTAAATCAAGAAAGAGAAGTTCAGATGGCATGCTGTTAGCATGTCAGCTAACGTAAAAGCAAACACCCGTCGCAGAGGCTAGAGCAGGTCGCACTGGGAGTGCAGCTCAGCGCCCGAATACTAACGCACTGGTGTTTGCAATGCTCCTCGCTGATTAGCAACTGTTGAAAAACTCCAATTCAGCCTTCTGTCACAGATGCGAAAGACTCAACTCAGATTTTCATGTTTTGCTTAATACCCAAAAACAAGGAGATACCTGCCAAGTTCTGTAATATAATCAAGGTTTATAATGAGAGCTCAATGTAGATTATAACTGAATTAAAGGAAAAACTGCATGTCTATTCAATTTTTAAAAGTACACATTTTAGTAATCATTTGAAATTAAAACAAGTTGATTAAAAAGTTTCTAAAAAGTTCATGCCAAAATTAACATTTTGTAAGAAGTAATTACAAAGCATTTAAAGTGTGAAAAACCACAGACTTCGCAGTGAGGGTGCCAAGACTCAAATTCCAGTCCCACTGCACGCTGGTGAGCGGCAGCCAGTACCTTCAAAAGGATCTCTTGGGCTACTGACAGGGTCACATAAGGAAACACATCAGCTAAACAAGCAATTCCATGTCCAGGTCATCACTTTCCTTGCATGTCATATTTGCACAGTTAGCAAAAAAAAAAAAAGTTAGGAAATAAGCAAAAACTATACATTTTCACATAATTACTACCTTTATATTGTATTTTATGAAATTTAATTGGCACTGATGCAGCACACAGAAAAAAGGAACTTTTAAAATCTTACATGCCTGGTATAGGAAATTTCTCCTAAGAAAACATGATCTGCATCAAAGGCAAGTTGCTGAGTGACGGACGTGCCATCAAGTGTCCTTCACCCCTCTGGCAGCCCTGCCTTTTGGTGAACCAAGCAGAGCAGATGGCCTTGCCTAGTGTCTGCACACTAACCCTGCAGCCAGGTTTCTGGGGAGGGAGGTATTCCCCAAACCTTTCCCTGCAGTGCCACACCCTTTACAAAGCTTTCCTCCAGTTGGCACAGTCCCCTGAAGAAACTGCTCTGACCTCCACCATACCAAAGCAGCTCTCAGTAACAGGTGTTTCGGTCCTGTTCCATCAGCCAGACTTCCCAAGATACAAACCCGATCCTGAGTGCCTATATAAAGACACACTGGAAAAGCTGCAAGTGTGAAATCGTGACCTGCTTCCAAAGAAATGCTCTGGTAAGCCACAGGGCCCACAGGTGGGGGATGCGGGGTAGGTTCTGGCACACCCTAGCAACCACAGGAAGCTTTCTAAAAGAGCAGTCTTCCTCACGTTGCCAATGCTGACTTGTACTTTACAGGAACCTTGTCTCAGAACACTCTCAGGGACCCTTAAACGCCTTCAGGCAAACGCAAGCTATGCCACAAGCTCAGACCTCCAGGAGTGCAGAGAGTCCCACACAGCCTATGTCATCATCTATATATACACCTAAGTAGCACACAGTTAACGACGATGACTAATAAAACACAACAATTACAACATATCATAAACTTTGGTAAAACATGAGTTGGGTATTTCTGGAAAATTCTCACGTAATATTTCTGGGTCACAGTTAACGAGATCCAAAGGAAGCAACAACTCAGCTACAAGGAAACTGTCATACTTCAATGACAGTGAAGATATTTCTGTCACATCTGGAGGTTGCTATCACCTGCACAGTTCCATGACAATGAAAGGCTATCTTCAGAGAACGCTGGGGAAACCAACAGAATTCAGCACACACTTCATTCCTTCAACACATCCTCAGTGCACGACGGTGCCAGGCACCGTGACAGGTGCTGTGCAGGCCATGGCCGTGGACATCAGAGGCCTGTGCCTCAGGACAGTGCACACTCGGGGAACTGGCATGCAGTACTGGCAGTCTAAATGTAACTGCCCGGCCTCACACCCTCAAATATAGAAAACCCTTCTAAAAAGGGTTTGTGTGCTGGATATCTATGAGGAGTATTTTTTTCCAGATGGAGACAAAGTAACACTTGAGGAACAGGTGAATTGGACATTTCAACTGTATTATTCACATTGAGTTCATCTGGTAAGACTACTGCAATACTGACTAATCTTAAATTTCTAAAAACTGTCATAAGCAATATGCCACTTGGCACTGAAAAATTTAAATAACTTCATTTTGTGAAAGATGCTCCTTAGGTTTCAAATTTTTAAACATTTGGGTTTTTTTTTTAAGATTTATTTTTATTACAAAGTCAGATATACAAAGAGGAGGAGAGACAGAGAAGATCTTCCGCCTGATGATTCACTCGCGAAGTGACAACAACGGCTGGAGCTGAGCTGATCCAAAGTCAGCAGCCAGGAAGTTCCTCCAGGTCTCCCATGCAGGTGCAGAGTCCCAAGGCTTTGGGCCGTCCTTGGCTGCTTTCCCAGGCCACAAGCAGGGAGCTGGAAGGGAAGTGGAGCTGCCAGGATTAGAACCAGACCTCATCTGGGATCCTGGCGCTTTCAAGGTGAGGACTTTAGCTGCTAGCCACCATGCTGGGCCCCAAATTTTAAACATTTGATCAAGACCACGCAGGCTCCCCAATACTGCCTAAGTGAAAGGTTCTTTAATCTGAGTAAGACGTCCAACTGTCCCCGAGGAAGGTGACTGCAGGAAACTGCAATGACAATGAGGTGAAAAAAGGCTCAACTGTTTTCACATTGTAGCCACAGAAATGTGATTAATGGAAGATAGACTTTGCAGCTGGTTTGGCAGCCACAGCAGGCTAGCAAACTCAGAGTGAGGATAAGAGAACACACTTTCTGGAGCTACCACAAAGGCAAGAATCTGGGCCTGGTGGTGTGGCTTAGTGGCTAAAGTCCTGGCCCTGAATGCACCAGGATCCGATATGGGCACCGGTTCTAATCCCAGCAGCTCCACTTCCCATCCAGCTCTCTGCCTGTGGCCTGGGAGGGCAGTTGAGGACGGCCCAAAGCCTTGGGACACTCCACCTATATGGGAGACCTAGAGGAGATTCCTGGTTCCTGGCTTTGGATTGGGGCAGCACTGGCCCGTCGGGGTCACTTGGAGAGTTAATCACTGGACGGAAGATTTTCCTCTCTCTCTCCTCTCTGTCTCTCCTCCTATGTTTATAGCTGACTTTGCAATAAAAATAAAATAAATCGTAAAAAAAAAAAAAGACACCTTCACACAGCCTTGTCCAAAACACAGAAACAAAGGTGTCCATTCGGTGCTCAATGTAGAGCCATACAATGAACCTCAAAAGCCCGAGACACTGAATTAAAGATAAAGTTTTTTAAAAAAAGGCAAGGGCCTAATACAACGTCTTGACTCTATCAGTATCCACTCTTCCAACACCCCTAATGAGAGAAGCACTCAGACCTTGTACCTGCTCCACGGCCCTGCAGCCACAACAGCGGGCTAGGACCTGGCTTAAGCCACTTGAAGATCCATCACCACAGCTGGGGGTTTTCTTTTTTGAAATCCAACCACTGTAAATCTGTCTATCTCACTTCCACATCATGATCACACTGCTGCACAAGCGCAGTCTTCACTAGAACCCAGGTTTTTTTCTGAGGAGTTGGACCACCACTCAGGGCTTCCCGCCAGGCCACCATCACAGGAGAAGCTGCTTGCCAGCAATGCGGCCCTGGTCCCTGGGGCTTGCTCCCTGGAATCCTTGCACAGGTTCTGTTTCCTTCTTGGTTTGTCTGGTCTTGCCGGTGGTGCACGCCCTCCTTCGCTTCACCTCTGCATCAGTGGGGACCCCAAGGACACGGCGGGATCTTAAGTGACTCCTTAAGCCAATAACCTAACAAGATGGTGTGCAAAGTCAGACATGAACTTAACAGAGCAGACTCGGTAGAGATTTTATGCTACAAAAAATAAAAGTTTCTGTTTTAAAACATTTTATTCATTTCTTTATTTTCTGATTGAAAGATTGAGAAACAGAGATCTCCAATTTGCTGATCCACTCCCCGAATGCCTGTGACAGCTGGTGGCAGGACAGGTGGAAGCCAGGAGCCAGGCACTCAACCCAGGTCTCTTGCATGGATAAAAGGATCCCAAGGACTAAAGCCATTTTTTGGTGGCCTCCCAGTGTGTGCACTAGCATGAGTGCCAAGACCTGAACCGAGACCCTCCAAAGTAAGAGCAGACATCCCCAGCAGTGTCACCGTACAAACACTTGGGTTAGTTCCATCGCAGTGCATTACCCAGGGTCTGGGCACACCAAGCCAGCTGCATAAAAGATCTCAGTAGGGTCTGGCCCAACAGTTCAATGGCTAAATCCTCATGTTGCTAGTGCCAGAATCCCATGTGGCCCCATTTTGAGTTTCAGCTGCTCCACTTTCCTCCAGCTCCCTGCATGTGGCCTGGAAAAGTGACAGAGGACAGCCTAAAGCCTTGGGACCCAGAGCCTGCAGGAGAGACCCAGAAGAAGCTCCTTGTTCCTGGCTTTAAATTGGCTCAGCTCCAGCCATTGCAGCCACGTGGGTAGTGAACCAGCAAAAGGAAGATGGAAGATCTTTCTGTCTTTCTTCCTCTCTCTATAAACCCAATCTGCCTTTTCAATATAATAATAATAATAATAATAATAATAATAATAATAAACAATAAGGAAAACATTGAATGAGACACAGTGTTTCAGGGTCTACTAACTAGGGAAGAAGCAATATTCTAGATGGGTGTCTGCTACCTGACAGCACGCAGGCCGCACGTGGGTCAGCAGAGCCATTGGCACTGCAGTCACTGCCCACTACTGCAGCTGTGGCTGAGAGTCTCCGACCTCCTGCTTAACAAGAAGAAATGATTAGGCCGCAAGAAAAGAAATGCTTTTCTGCATAATCGCCCGAGTTAAATCTCTACTCTCACTCTGCCTGACAAATCGTTCCCTGCTTATTACCTTCTATAATTTAATACATATAAGTGCTTTACTGGCAAGCCTCTCAAACGAATAAATAATACTTAATGACTGCCTACAGTTTAATTAACTCATGATTGAACCTCTCATGGATTGCTATAAACATTAAATTATATCCTTCCCCAAACCTTCCATAGATAGAAATCTTGTTTCATGTCTTAACTCCCCTGCCTAAACAATTCTAAAATTTCAGCAAATTTAGATGTCGGGCAGAGAGGTGAGAGAATCAACCCCAGTGCTTATTTGTAAAGTGTACTAATTCACAGAGCAAGGCGGAAGGCTTACCTTTAAAATGATTAGAAATGAGCACAGGTCTCAACACGTCTGTACATTACAGCAGTCATTAAGCATCTCTGGGTCTCTGGCAGCCTTATTAGCATAAACTCTGTGAATTACCTCCAGGCTTCAAGTTGCTACTCCGGCTTCTCATCTTAGCTGCCATTTGCTATCTGTGTGATGTTGCAAATAAATTTTCCTTCCGGCCTGGCTCAGTTGTCAGGTACCTCCAATCCACAATGAATCCATGAATTACATTTCCCTGCTCTGACACCTCTGGTCTTACACATCAAAATATTGTTCTTAAATTTTAATTTATAACTTAATTTCAATGTACCTTTTCCCACGACCTTTTCAGATCAAATGGCAGTGCATCTGGCAGTTTTTACTACACAAAAGCATCCTTTTGCAACTACAGCCATTTTGACGTCTGTAGGAAAACCCCATCTGCGGGAGACAGCGGTCAGGCTAAATACTCAATAACTGCCGTCCACTAAGATTTCAAACTTTCTGCTGTGCAAAATATGCTTTTTACATGACAGGAAATTGTCAAAATGAAAGTAAAAAGGTGAGATTTAGAGTATATCTTAACATTCCTCATGCAGTTTTTGGTTGTTTTTCTTTTTTTTTTTTTTTAGATTTACTTATTTTTTATTGCGAAACAGATATACAGAGAGGAGATCTTCCATCTGCTGATTCATTCCCCAAGTACCTACAATGGCCAGAGCTTAGCCAATCCAAAGCTGGAAGCCAGGATTTTCCTGTGGGTCTCCCAAGCCAGTGGCAGGGTCCCACAGCTTTGGGCATTCCTCAAATGCTTTTTTTTTTTTGTTGCTTATATTTTAGGATTTTTTTTATTATTATTATCTCACAGTCAGATATACACAGAGAGGGGAGAGACAGAGACGAACATTTTCCGTCCAATGATTCACTCCCCAAGTGACCACAATGGCCGCTGCTTGCACCGATCTGAAGCCAAGAGCCAGAAAATTCTTCCAGGTCCACATGGGTACAGAGTCCTAAGGCTTTGGTCCGTCCTCGACTGTTTTCCCAGGCCACAGGCAGGGGGCTGGATGGGAACTGGGGCTGCCAGGATTAGAACCAGTGCTATATAGGATCTGGGTGCATTCAAGATTAGGACTTAGTCACTACGCCACGCTGCCAGGCGCTCAATTGCTCTTCTAGACCACAAGCAGGAAGCTGGATGGGAAGCAGGGCAGCTGAGATTAGAATCATCACCCGTAAGGGATCCTGGCACATTTAAGGTCAGGACATTAGTCAATAGGCTATTGCACCAGGCCCCCTCATGTAGTTTCAATGATTTCAATGAAGAGGGCATGCCTTAAAGCATGTCGTTAGGCTGCCAACTCCAATGCTGGCACCCTACATGAGTGCCTAATGAGACCCAGCCGCTCTGCTTTCAATCGAGTCCCCTGTCAACGTGCTTGAGAAACCAGGAGAATGGGGCTTAGGTCTTTGGGTTACTGCTCCCATGTGCAGAGCCACAGGGTATTCCAGCCCCAGCAGTCCCAGCCATCTGGGACGTGAACCAGAAGATTTCTGTCTCTCCACTCTGCCACTCAAAAAATTTTTTTAATTTATTTTTTTAATTTTACCATTATTATTATCACCATTTTATGATACAGTTCCATAGGCTCATGGTATTTCCCTTATCCCAGCCCCAATTCCCCCCTCCCAACCTAGTTCCTCTATATCGTTACAGTCATATACCCATCATTGCGGGCATGGACAACAGAACAAAGTCCAGCATCCTATTGTCAAGATATAGTAAACAGTTTCGTTGTAAGTTCATCTTTGTCTGGAAGTACAAATGCATACTACATTGTATCCTCACATCTGGATGTTAGTCTCCATTTCACAACTACTACACATCCCCTCAAATGAAAAATCATAATACAAAATCAACAATAGAAAGAAAAATCAAAATTTACAATGCCATGAAGTTAAATGACATGTTACTAGCTATTACAGTCTCCTTTACACAGCTACTGTACATTCCCTTACATGAAAAGCCACAAAACAAAACATCAGGGAGAAAAAAGAAATTAACAACACCAAGAACTTAAATAACATGCTATTAAACGACTAACGTGTAGCTGAAGAAATGAAAAACAACCACCTTCTTGAAGAAAATGATGCTACTATATGATCTTTGAGTCACTGAATGATTTAGTCATTCTGAAGAAAGTGTTTTGAAGAGATAAAACCAACAGAAAACATCAAAACCCATGTGATATACTTTCCGCTGGTTTTTGCTGGTGAAGTGTGTCTCTTCTAGACAATAAATAGATGGGTTTTGATTTTTAATCCAGTCTACTAATCTATGACGTTTGATTGAACTTAAGCCATCTACATTCAGAGTTTAATATGTATGGGTAGTATTTTGGTCCTGTCATTTTAGGAATGGGTTGTTCATTGGTTTAGTTTTCTGTTGTCATTTTACTGGGATGTTCTTCCCATTTGCCTTTGGTTTTGGTAGGTGCTATTCCTCTTCTCTGTCAAGAGAACATTCCTTTGCAGGGCAGATTTGGAAGAGGCAAATTCTTTTAACTTTTTTTTTTTTTTTGGCTGTTGAAGAATTTTATTTCATTTTCAAAGACGAAAGAAAGCTTTGCTGGATATGTTATCCTAGGGCAACGATTTTTCTTTTAAAATCTGGAAGATGTCACTCCATTCTCTTCCTGCCTGTAGAGTTTCCTGTGAGACATCTCCTGTAAGTTCAATTGACATTGCTTTATATGTCAATTGATTTTTTTCACATGCACATTTAAGGATCTTTTCCTCATGTTCAGTTGAAGAGAGCTTGATGATCATGTGTCTTAGTGAAGATCGCTTTTGATCAAGCCTGTTGGGAGTTCTGTGCCACTCCTGGATCTTGTTTCCCAATTCTTTCTCCAGATTAAGGAAATGTTCCTTTATTATTTCATTAAATATATATATATTTAAAGATTTTTATTTTTATTGGAAAGGCGGATATACAGAGAGGAGAGACTGAGGAAGATCTTCTGTCCAATGATTCACTCCCCAAGTGAGCACAACGGCCAATGCTATGCTGATCCAAAGCCAGGAGCCTCTTCCAGGTCTCCCACGCAGGTGTAGGGTCCCAAAGCTTTGGGCCGTGCTCCACTGCTTTCCCAGGCCACAGGCTCAGTGGTAGCCCAGGGCTTGTGGTAGTCCACAAGCAGGGAGCTGGATGGGAAGTGGGGCCGCCAGGATTAGGACCGGTGGCGCCCATATGGGATCCCGGGCCTGCAAGGCGAGGACCTTAACCACTGCGCCATCATGCCGGGCCCCATTAAATATATCTGTAAAACCAATTTCTCTTTCTGCACCTCCTGGAATTCACATAACTCTTATATTTGGCCTCTCAATAGTGTCGTTCAATTCCTGAATACTTCTTTGGCCTGATCCAGCTCTGCTTTCAGCTTTTTGTTTGCTTCCCCCTGATGATAGGAAATATCTGCCAATTCTGAGATTCTTTCTTCTGCTTGCTTCATTTTACTTTGGAGACTCTCTACTGTACTTTTAATTTGCTCTACTGTGTTCTTAATTTCTGATATATCAGCCTTGATTTGCTTTATTGCTTCCTGAAATTCTGTGAATTCTTGTATGTGCTTCTCATTGATGATCAGAAGCTTTAAAATGAGTTTTATGGATTCTGTGTCCCCCATTTTCTTGATGTCTTCCTCAGTGAACTCTGAGGTTGGCAATGGGTTTTGCTCCCCTGCAGGGGAATTTTCAGTAATATTCATTGTGCCTTTGTCTCTTCTTTTGCTCTTGGTCATTGTACTTCTGGTTAGCAGAGTCTTCTCCTTGAGGCAGGTTTCTAAGCTGTGTCACCCACAGGTCTACAATGCGATTTTACTTATTGCAGTTGGTACACAACTTTTTGCTTGCAACCACTTGTGCCACAATCTCCAGTGAGTTCCAGGTCTGGATTCTTATGTCAGATTTCCACTGTGGTCTCTACAGCCACAGCTCCTGGCTCACCACTCCACCTCCTGTGATACCGTGTTGAGGCTGCACTGTTGTCTCTGCAACCTTTCTCCCACTTCCGGTTAGAGCAGGTCCCAGGATTAGAGAGACACCAGGTGTCCTACATAGCTAGGTTGTTGGTGGCGCTGATCTTGTCGGAACCTGTTGCACATTAGGTCTGGGTGCTACAAAGACCTATTCTGAGCCATACGATGCCACAATTGGTATTATTTTCCTGCAGGACCAGTGCAATCCACTGAACTTGTGAGTTCTCACAAGCTCAGCACATGCGCAGTACACTGTTGTCCCCTGCAGACCTAATGCTATTGTCACAGTGCACAAAATGGCGCCTGACGTACCACCACTACTAGAGTTCTTGCTCTGCTGGCCATCAGATCTGAGGACTACCCAGACCTGCCCCGCCTGGAACCTGTAGAATGCCACGTTGATGCAGTTCACTGAATCAGAAATTAATTCACTTCTAGCTCAGCGTATGCTCAGTCCTTTCCCTTGACTTTGCCTCCTTACACAAAATGGCGCCTAATTCGGCTCTAGGGGCTGACTGGGCTGTGAAATCCACCCAGTTCTGGCACTGCCCGTCTGAGATCTGCTGCTCTGTCTCTGCTCCAGGTCAAATAAACAGAGCAACAGGAGGGACAGTTCTTTGACTGGGTTCACCTCTCAAGCTCCCAGGGCAAGTCCCTTCCCACCTGGTTTCTGGTGGAGTTTTGGCTGCTGGTGGAGTTGGGATAGCTGTTCGCTGAATGCTGCTGGAGTATCAGTCACTGCAACACCACACCGTTTGTGTCTGCTGCCTTCCTGTTTCTGTCAGTCTCCACGCACCCCTCTGCTGTTCTGTCCTCTCCTATTTCCTGGAAAATGTCCTCTCTGCTTCATCCTGATCAAATGTTTCTCTGTCTGTTTAAACGTGCCCTTACCTTATTCCACCATCTTGGGAGCCTACATCTGCGTGAGAGACCTTGAAGAGGCTCCTGACTCCCGGTTTAGGTTTGTTCAGCTCCAGCTGTTGCAGGCACTTGGGAAGTGAACCACTGGACAGAAGACTTTCTTCTCTGTCTCTCCTCCTCTCTATATATATATCTGAATTTTCAATAAAAATTAAAAATGTAAAGTAAAAATCTTGGCCCAGTGCTGTAGGCTAGTGGTCCTTGCCTGGCATGTACCAGGATCCCATATGGACACTGATTTGTGTCTAAGCAGCTCCACTTCCCATCCAGCTCTCTACTTGTGGCTCAAAACGTTGGGACCCCGCACACGTATGGGAGACCCAGAAGAAGCTCCTGGCTCCTGGCTCCTTGTTTCAGATCAGCTCAGCTCCGGCTGTTGCAGCCACTTGGGGAGTCACTGAACGGATGGAAGATCCTATCTGCCTCTACTCCTCTCTGTAAATCTGACTTTCCAATGAAAACTCTGCATTTCAAATAAATACGTCTCCTAAAAAATTCTTGAAACACTGTACAAAAAGTCCCCAGGGGTAGGTATTTGGCCTAGCAGTCAAGAAGCCTGAATCCAGCACTGCAAGCTCCTGGAGGAAGCCCTGGCTCAGCATCCGGGTAGATGCAGCCTGCACCGCCACCCTGGGCTCTGCAGGCACTTCCTGTAGGAAGCCCCAGCTCCAGCTCCCAACTCCAGCATGGGGCGGACCAAGCCTGTGCCACTGCCCCCCACCCCGGGCTCTGCAGGTACTTCTGCAGGGAACCCATGCATGGGGGCTCACTTGCTCATGCCCTCTCTTTCCTCCAAAATAAGTTAAATATGAAAATTTTAAGCTTCTTAAGTAAACCTCTAACCAATCTAAGATGTATACTATGAGAAATATTTACAATGTCAATATTGTCCAGTATATTTTAGAATTCATATCACTTTATAAGCCCCTTTAAAATTTACGGGTTTGGGGCTGGGACCGTGGCTAACCAGGCTAATCCCTTGCTTTCAAATGCTGGGATCCCATATGGGTGCTGGTCCCGGATGTTTTTCTTCCCCTCCAGCTCCCTGCTTGTGGCATGGGAGAGCAGTGGAGATGTCCCAAGACCTAGGGACCCTGCACCTGTGTGGGAGGCCCAGAAGAAGCTGCTGGCTCCTGACTTCAGATTGGCTTACCTCTGGCCATTGTGGCCATTTGGGGAGTGAAACAGCAGATGGAAGATCTTTCTCTCTGTCTCTCCTTCTCTCTGTAAATTTATCTTTCTAATAAAAACAAATATTTTTTAACAAAAAGTTGATAGTCTTGATATGTTCTAACAATGAGGTAATTATCAATTATTGGGCCTGGCGGCGTGGCCTAGCGGCTAAAGTCCTCGCCTTGAATGCCCTGGGATCCCATATGGGCACCGGTTCTAACCCCGGCTGCTCCACTTCCTTTCCAGCTCCCTGCCTATTGCCTAGGAAAGCAGTCAAGGACGGCTCAAAGCCTTGGGACCCTGCACCCGCGTGGGATACCTGGAAGAAGTTCCTGGATCCTGGCTTCGGATTGGCATAGCACTGGCCATTGTGCTCACTTGGGGAGTGAATCATCGGACGGAAGATCTTCCTCTCTGTCTCTCCTCCTCTCTGTATATCTGACTTTGCAATAAGAATAAAATAAATCTTAAAAAAAATTTTTCAATTATTTGCACTTTCATTAAAAGCCTACTCAAACAGATTGGAAACAGCAGAAACTGTTAGAAGTATTACTAGACAAACAATGAATAATTTTTCCAAAACCTCTTCTTAAATGTAAAGCACAAAAGCACTTTGATCCTGATTTACTTAATATTTAGTGTGTTGTTAAAGCTATTAATACCAAAATGTGAAAATTCTAATGAAATGATAGTGAATGTTTTACTTTATTTTTTTTAGACTTATTTTTATTGGCTAGTCAGATATATAGCGAGAAAGAGAGAGAGAGAGAGAGAGAGGAAGATCTTCGATCGGATCATTCACTCCCCAAGCAGCAGCAATGGGCAGAGCTGAGCTGATCCCAAGCCAGGAGCCAGGAGCTTCTTCTGGGTCTCCCATACAGGTGCAGGGTCCCAAGGCTTTGGGCCATTCTTGACTGCCACCCCAGGCCACAAGCAGGGAGCTGGATGGGAAGTGGGACTGCCAGGATATGAACTAGTGCCCACACAGGATCCTGATGCATACAAGGTGAGGACTTTAGCCACTAGGCTATCACACCAAAAGAAGCTTCTTAAAGCAATCAGTGAACCCTCTCTAACTTTGGCCAGATGAAGGTAGAAGCTGCCCACACTCCTGAGCAGCACTGCCCACCATCCACTGCCCCCTGCCATATGGGCAATGGTGTGTCCTGGCTACTCCATTTCCAAGGCAGTTCCCTACTTTTGGCCCAGGAAAGCAGAAGAGGACGGCCCAAGTCCTTGGCACATTGCTTCTATGTGGGAAACCCGGAAGATGCTCCTGGCTGCAGACTGACTCAGCTCCAGCTACTGCAGCCATTTGGAGAGTGAATCAGAGGGTGGATGATCTTTCTTTCTCTCTCCTCTCTGTAAATCTGTCTTTCAAATCAAAATAAATTTAAATAAACAACTAGAAATGATTATTTACTTATCTGTTTGAAAGGCAGAGCCATAGAGACAGAGAAAGCTCTTCCATCTTTTGGTCCACTTCCCACATGGCCATCACAGCCAGATCTGAGCCAGGAAGCCCATCACCCCCACAGCAGTGCCAGTGGCCCAATGGGCGGTGCTCTGCTGTCAACTCAGGTGTCATTCACAAGCAGCAACTTACCCTGCTTCATCACAATACTGGCCCCAGGGGGCCACATCTGAGAAGACACACAGAATAGAGCTAATCAAGAAGAAAAAGGGAACATATCTACTGATAGCACAGCATGGATAAAATCTGAAAACATTATTCCAGTGAAAGAACCCAGTCACAAAATGCCATGTAGTGCATAATTCCATTTATATGAAATGTCAAGAAAAGGTAACTTCATAGAGAAAGAAAGTAAAGATTTATTTATTTTTTTTTTAATTTTTTCATTGGAAAGGCGGATATACAGAGAGGAGAGACAGAGAGGAAGATCTTCCGTCCGATGATTCACTCCCCAAGTGAACGCAACAGCCGAAGCGGGGCCGCTGGGATAGAACCGGCGCCGCTGGGATAGAACCGGCGCCCATATGGGATCCCGGGCGTGCAAGGCAAGGACCTTAACCACTGCGCCATCACGCCGGGCCCGAGAAAGAAAGTAAATTAGTGGTTGCCAAGGGCTGAGGGACAGGGGAGAAGCAGGGAGCGCCGAAGTCACTAATGGGGATGAGGTTCTTTAGAGGGCAACTCAAATGTTCTAAAATTGATTATGGTGACATTTGTTCAAATTTATGAGAATATTAAAAGCTATGAAACTGCACACTTTAAATGGGTGGATGATATAGTGAGTCACATCTCAATGAAGTTGTTACATAAAAAGGAAAGAAACAAACTGCAATGGAAGCTTCCAGAGTGAAGCCAAGACCTGGATGCGGAAGGGCTGCGTTAGGAGGACTGAGCAAAGGAGCCTGCAGCAAGCAGATGCTGCCAAGTTATGGAGACAAAGAGCACTCAGGAGGGAACACAGGGCCCACTCTTGGTGCCCTGTAATCCACTACCCACCCCCAGCCTGAGATGGCATTCCCGGAATGAAGGCAGTGGGGTCCAACTTGAATATAGAATATTTGTAAAGCGGAAAAATTAAATCATTACATTTTAAAAGGTCATCTTCAAATGAGACCGTCCTGCATCTTTAGGATAAAGGGGATTTTATGGGGTCATCAGCTCAAAGGGACCCATGCTGGTAACTTCTCAAACAAAACTTAGGTTCATGCATCTAACTGATCAGAGAGAAACAAGAAAAAGAACAAAATTCACATATTACTCTGATGACAGGTGAAGAGAGCTCATCAGAAAACCATAACTGATGGTTTCCTTTGTGCATCTTCTCTAGTGCTCTAATTACTAATACAGCATGCATGTGTTCCATAATAAAACACCCACAATGGTACTTGTCAAGACTGATTTATAAGAGGTGCTGTTCTGAAATTTATTGGATTTCCATAATAAGAAATCATATGGCATATCAATTTTTCCATTTACTCTTTTAAGCAACAAATCAAAAACCCTGAAAACAAAACAAACAAAAAAAGCCACTACCTTCCCTTAAGCTAAGTCAGGGAAAATTAACCATTTAATGTAGACTCTGCAAAATGGAGAAAGATTACGGGTATGAAATGAATGTCCAAAGGATCTTGATCATGTATTAATTCTTTTCTTTCTTTCTTTTTTTAAAGATGTATTTATTTTTTATTGGAAAGTCAGATTTACAGAGAGAAAGAGAGACAGAGAATTCACTGCCCAAGTGGCATACACACAATCATAATTGCACCCCGGGTATTTGCCTGAAATAATGATACCCACCCAAACACTCGCACCACAGTGCCAGGAAACAACCCAAATGCCCATCGTCCGGTGATGGTGCATAACCACACAATGGGCAACAGTACTCAGCAACGCCACAGGAAGAATGGCTGGCATGCACCAAAACCTCAAGACCATCACGGGGACAGGAACACAGACCCAAATTAGGTGGGATTCCATTCATATACCATGGGCCTTCAAAACACTTCATTGAGGGGCAGGTATTGGGTCAAAGTGGGTTAAGCTAATGCTGGCATCCTCTATGGGCACTGGTTCTTGTCCTGGCTGAACCACTTCTGATCCAGCTCTCTGCTAATGTACTTGGAATACAAGGGAAGACAGCTTAAGTGCTTAGGCCCCCTTGCACCCATTCATGAGAACTAGGATGAAACTCCCAGCCCCCTCCTTGGGCTTGTTCCAGCCTCAGCCAAGAGATGAAAGATTTCTTTCCAAATCTGCCCTCCAATTAGACAAGTAAATTTTTGAAGGGGAGCAGTGGTGTAGTGGCAAGTATGTATTATGAAAAAATTGAACAAGGATTTAAAAATTTCTGTGCCAAAATAAACATATTTTCTAATTCAATTTCTCTATGAATTCTCTAAAATCTTCTCATATCATGATAAAAACCCCATCAGTGGTTATATGCAGCTCAAAGCAGGAGCTCAGAGCCTCTTCCAGGTCTCCTACACGGGTGCAGGGTCCCAAGGCCTTGGGCTGTACTCGACTGCCACAGGAAATAGGCAGGGAGCTGGATAGGAAGCAGGCCACCGGGATACGAACCAGCGCCCATATGGAATCCGCACATTCAAGGTAAGGACTTTTAGCCACTAGGCCATCGTGCCGGGCCCTGTTTTGTATTTTCATTATCACAGTAATTTCATGTTCATATACCTGAAAAAATCATTATTAATTCAGAGTACTTTATTATAAATTACATTCCAGTAAATTGTTTTGAAACTTAAATACTAAAAATTTAGGGACTAGCTTTGTGGGGCTAATGGTGTGAACTATCATCTACAATGCTGGCATGCCAAGAGTGCAGACTCATGGCACAGCTGTTCCGACCTCAGCCTGGCCCACGCCTAGACAGCGCAGCCATTGGGGTGCAAACTTGCAGGTGGAAGATCGAGCTCCAGCCCCCTCATTCTCTGCAATCTTCAATAAAAAATAAATATACCTTCAAAACAACACTAAAAGTTTTACTTGTGAATAACAATAATAATAAAAAGTCAAAATACAAAAGCTTTGATTTAAAAACCAGGTCTAGGGGTCAGTACAGTGACCTATATGGCGGTGAATTCACACTTCCAATCCAGCTTCTTTTTTTTTTTTACTGTCTTTTTTTTTTTTAATTGTTGTTTACATTGTATTATGTGGTACAGTTTTATAGGCGCACCATGGGGGGAGGGGTATGGGAGGAGTGGGGGGAATCCCCAATCCAGCTTCTATTAAATAGACTGAGAATATAGCAGAGGATGGTCCAAGCTCCTGGTTTCAAACTGGCCCAGCTCTGTTGTGGCCATTTGGGAAGTGAGCCAGAAGATGGACAATCTCTCTGTATTTCCTTATTCCACTCCCTGAGTATCTGCCTTTCAAATATATAAAATAGATAGATAACAGGTCTATATCATTGTCATAAAAATGGACAAATGGAATTTTTCTAACAGCAATTGAAGCTTTAAAAAATTATAATTGCTTAGTTAGATGCACTTATATTTAAACAGTCCTACCAGGACATTAAAACACTCTAGCATAGCTATAAAGTTTTGTCTATTTTAAACTTACAGACCACTAAATCAACAAATGCCTAACACTGTATTAAATCTGCCATTTATGTCAGGAAATCAATAGAGTTTTAAAAATATATAATGTAGGCACCTTTTAAAATTTACTTCTTTATACATCCCAAATCTATCACTCTAAGGTGCTCTCCTTAGCCCGGGATGCCTGTGGGTGTGTCACAGCGCCTGCGGCTGAGTGCTGGCTCGGGCTCTGACTCCCAGCGAGGCAGCACTGAGCGCCTGCTGCCCACTTCACACACAGGGACTGCACTGCCAGGCCCAGGCTCCTGCTGTCTGGTCCAACAGCAGCCACTGTGGGCATCTGAAGGGTAAACTAACAGAAAGCATATCTCTCTCACTCTTCCTCCCCTCCCTGCTTTTATAAAAGCATCGGAACACTAATTTCTCAGGAGATGTTTATTTCACTTATTTTTCATTAAACAAAATGTCTAGAGCAATTTCTGTGAGCCAGTACAACAACAAAAGTTGATCATTCACACAGCACCAAACTTTTCTACTGATCACAAACCAAGCAGAGGGTGCATCATTCTACAGTACTGCGTAACTCGGGGAACCTGTGGCACCCTGGCCAGCCCAGGGGGGGCCAGCGGCAAGGCAAGGGAAGGCAAGGAAAGGGAAGGCGCATCGGGACGCCCTGGGGAGGGGGTTTCGGTCCTCAAGGACCATGAGCAGAGCAGCCTCAACTGCCTCTGCACAGAAATATAATCTGCAGAATTCCTGGAGGATTTGGAAGAAGAAAAGAAATAAAAGTGCCAAAGATAAGCATATTTAATTAACTACAGCAAAATCTTCATTATTCAAAATTCACCTGATGAGCACAATTGTGAAAGAGGGATCTCCCCCAATACTGCTTTTATGCAAAAGGAAAAGCCCACAGAAACACGCCCTTCCAAGGCCGCTCTGAATGTACACACTCAAGTGATTCTGAACTCAGATGCTCACCCTTCGTCTACCAACTGAACATCAATTTCTGTTTCTTCATTTGTAAAATAACCTTGAAAGCCCATTCTGATTCCATCATTACAATAAAGAGCCCTTATTTAAAAAGCCAAAAAAAAAAAAAAGAGAGAGAGAATAAATTGAAAAGAAAGTACTGAAATGTGAAAGAACGTTCAGTTACTTAGAACCCAGACCATTTCCAGCAAGCTTCCTCAACCCAACATACCACTACAAGGTTATGTAACACCCAAGAACCAACTAGAGCAGCAATAGAAATCAGCCCCACCACGCGGCCATCTGCATGTGTTCCCAAAGAGCAGGCTCCGCAGTGGAAACTGCGTGGAGGAGAGGCCACAGCAGGGAAGGAGGCCTGCCTGTGCCGCAAGGCAGCTGGCCACCCCAAGCCTCAGGTTCATGTCTATTTAGAGACTAGAACAGATGATCCTCACAAGTTCCTTCCAACTACAGTGACGTCCGAGGCAAAGGCGAATACCACGCAGGCACTTCATCCCATTGACTCAATGGAAGAACTGCTTTGCTTCATGTGCTGTGTCCTAAGGACACATAACTCCTTAAGAATTGATCTCACTTTAGTAAACATACAGATAAGCATTATTTTATGTGCTGTGTCCTAAGGACACATAACTCCTTAAGAATTGATCTCACTTTAGTAAACATACAGATAAGCATTATTTTATGTAAGTTTAGATTTCCATTACAGCCCTTTGGGACATACCCTAAGGCCGAAGTGAAATATCAATCAGCAACCAGCAGCCGCTTCCAGCAACCCTACCGTCTGCAGCAGCTGCTATTCTCAACACGCGTGCTCGGGGCAAAGGAAATGAGCCAAGAAACTAACTCACTAACATTAGTCTTACTTCTTAATTTTTATTTTGGACAGACTGTTACAACTTAAATAATCAACTTAAATTTCTTCTATGATCATGTGAAATATCCATGGCTCCATGTACTTGCAAGCACAAGGCCTCAGGGCCACTGCAGACTAAATCACCGCTCTGGGTCCAGACCTCTTCTGACTGACCCTGGATTATGACTCTCTCCAAATGTACCTCCTTGCAATCAAAACGATGAGCCAGCGTAAGCAACCTCAGAGGCATGTCGAGAAGTTAATGAGCTCACCACGAAACACTCAGTACAGCTCTATGACATCTTGGTAAAGTGCCAAGCACTGTTACCAGGATCTCAATTGAGGTTCGCCACAAACCTGTAGCACAGAGATCAGGAAATGAACCTGCAAATGTCACATCACTGGCCTGAGGTCCCTGAGCCCAAGGTTAACTCAGGATCACAACTCGGCTACCCATCCCAGCGCACCCACCCCGGAGTCACTAAGACCCCACTCCCGCTGCGGAGTCCCCACAGCCAGCCTCAGGGAAAACGGGCCATATTCTTGCACAGTGACTTCCAAAAACTTACTGTGTTCAGTGCATTGAGTGTGGTGTCATCCCGAGACGCAGCGACACAGCCATCTTCCGTGGAGCCTCCATCACACATCCCGGCAAATGCAGCCATGCTCCTGAGGGGAGGGAAGTAGGTTCCCTTGTCAGTGCAGAACTTAACCCTTAACTGCAGGGTGCATCTTCAGCCCAAACGCAACTCCAGCAGCATAACGTGCATGAACTGCCAGAACCTTCAGTCCTGCCTCTACTCTCCCACAGCTCTGCTACAGGGAGCCCCTCCCGCCTCAGCACGAGTCCTGCTCCATTCAGCTGCGTACAGCTGTGTTATTTCTTCTTGTGCTTCCTGGTGACCACGACTCTAGGTTTGAGTGCATGGTAATCTGAATCTACTGGCCATGCCACTCCCCTGGATTTTAACACTTGCAAAGAAACATTCAGAAAACACAGGAAATGTGGGCATGTGAGATCTAATTCTTTTCCCGCTGAACGTCAGCTGTCTACACGCAGGGAGTGAAGGACCAGCTCAGACGCCCTGTCTCTCTTGAATCCTCCCCCGCCCTGCTCCTCCAGGCAGACACCAGCCAAGGCTGCAGCTCGGATGCCCTGACCCTGCTTCACGGGTTTCTGCGGCACACAGCTGGGGCTACGTATGT
This sequence comes from Ochotona curzoniae, assembly GCF_017591425.1. NCBI lineage: Eukaryota > Metazoa > Chordata > Mammalia > Lagomorpha > Ochotonidae > Ochotona > Ochotona curzoniae. Next base: position 4,069,035 of record NW_024466389.1, read on the forward strand.
CCCAGACATCACAACAAAGAAAGCTCTCTTGCCTGTCCTATGGAATGCTAGGAACAAGTCTAACCTTGCCTTTTGCACTTTAAGCACTTCTACATTTCCGAGCTATACAAGATATTCATGGCACATGTAACATACGAAATGTCAAACTCAGACCAGGTACTAATGACAGCCACAAAGCAGGAGCCGGGTGGAATGACGGAACTCCACCAAGGTGTGGCTAACTGGCCGTACGTATACTACCAAACGACAGAGACGTCGTGACGTAAAGAGCAGGGGCCTCCTACAGAGCAAACTCAACGTCATGGAATACCCAATAAAAACACAAGATGCCCCGGGGGTCCAGGCAGACACAGAGGAGGCCTCACCTGGCCGCCCGCAGGTACATGAGAAGGTCACAGTCGTTCACCCCAGGCATCCAGACGAGTTCTTCATGCTGGGTCACAGTATCGCCATCTGGAGAAGGAAATGGCTGCAAATCTGGCAGTTTGGCCTGAAAGACAATGAGGAGAAGGCCATCAAGGCTGGGGTCATACAGAACTGACTCAGTACACAGGGTGCTTGGGGACAGACGCAGTAGTCACCAAGCCGCCTTGTTTTGGTAACTAAAATCCCCAGCAGAACAGTGGGTTGCTTAAACACACCTGGGTCATACAACTGAGCCTTTTCACCAAAGATTTCACAATGGGCTGTTTAATGTCCAGCTAAGAACCAAAAGAGTCACAGTAAACTAGTGCCCACATGACCCAAAGAGTGAAACAGAAAGCAATATGTAAGTAAAATCAACTTCTTAGGAGATAACAGCTACTTGATAGAGAGTGCAAATAATTTACACGAAAGACATATACATATACATGAAACTTCACCCACAAATACTTGCTAAAAAGTTAAGGAAGCTATCCTATTATGTTAGTGTTGCTCTCAAGTGAATCAACTGGAACATGTAAGTCCTGGTCAGCATCCAACTCATGGAATATTAAAGTCAGGAGGAAAAGCACACTTGAATTGATTTATGGGGATAGAAATCAGGACAAAAATTCTTTTTGGGAGGTGGAAATGGTTTACTGGAACTTTCTGTGAGAGCAGAAATATTTTTTGTATAAATCATCTAAGCAGAATAAACAGCACGCCTAAGAGAACTCGACAACCAGATTCTACGTCATCAAACTCAGGTAGCTCTGGCATCTCCACCTCCTTCCTCTGCTGGGCAGAGCAGAACACACTGTGGCTCCCATGGCAGAGAGCTGTGCCAAGTCAGTATCTGCAAGACACACATGCTCTGATATAGTCAAAAAATGGACAGACTTGCTCAGATTTTCAGCAAACAGCTGAGTTAGGAAGCTCTGGTGTGCACAGCACTCAAGCAAGGGGGCGGAGCATTAGGCAACACTGCACACAGGAATGAAACAGGCAGCACAGATGTAATTTTACACAGTCCAGTTGCCACATACAGTAAGACACCACAGCCCAAGCTGGATGGCCCTGCTCCAGGTGCTTAGCATAGCCACACTCAGCAGGGACTCTTCCCGTGGGGTGTGCAGGGTGTGCTGTGGGGAAACGAGACGGGGTTGCCCGATCTGGGGCATGCTGCCATGCAGGGTGGCAACTGGTGTCTGCACATCCTCACAACTTCCAAAACTCTGTAAGGCACTTTAATGTGGAACCTCATGTTCTTAAATGTTGGTTATTCAAGTTTTATTTATTTATTTTTTTTATAAGTATTACTCATTTTTTTTTAAGATTTATTTTTATTATGTTTTCATTGGAAAGGCGGATATACAGAGAGGAGATACAGAGAGGAAGATCTTCCGTCCGATGATTCACTCCCCAAGTGAGCGCAACGGCGCGCCCATATGGGATCCCGGGCGTGCAAGGCGAGAACTTAACCACTTGCGCCACGGCGCCGGGCCCGGTTATTCAAGTTTTAAAACATGACTTCAGGAGGTCTGACAGGCGGCCTCTGAGGCCTCTAAACGTGTCTTAGGCTTTCTCCAAATCAAGCACTACTCTTGCGTGCATTTGTGGTGCGTGCACAATGAGCTCTGCTTCACACACACAATGGCAATGCTGGACTACAGCCAGAACATGGTGGCTCGACAGGCTGAGCTGCCAGCATCCCATTATGAGTGCTGGTTCAAGTTCTGGCTGTCCCACTTGCAATCCAAATCCCTGCTCATATGCCCGGGAAAGCAGCAGTTTGCTTAAGTATGTGGGTTCCTGCACCTACATAGGAAACCCGGAAGAAGCTCCTGGCTCCTGATTTTGGCAAAACCCAACCAGAACTGTTGCAGTCATTTGGGGAGTGAATAAACTGCCTTTTAAATAAACAACAACAACAACAAAACTCTAGACATTAGAAACACAAAGAGGGAGAAAAGTGGGTGGGAAAATACAATGCATAAGAATGGCTAGAGCAACTGCAGATACCAAGAAAGTACGAGATTTTGGTCTCAAACGCAGTGTGAAGCAGCAGTCAGGCCCACTTCACTGAGCCACTCCAAGAAGAGCTGCACTTTCACCGGCCCCAGGGAAACACTAAGAGGGAGCCGGGGAACACAGGAACTCTTCCAGAGCTGCTTTCCGCCTGCTTCAGCAGCTTCCATCCTGCTCCTGCGCTAACACGTACTGGAAGTGAGATGCCTTTGATGACTGCTGTGTTCCTGTAACATCCTCTGTGTTGTTTTAAGGCAGAGTTACTGAGAGACAGGGAGAAGACAGGCAGGCAGGCAGGCAGACCTTCCATCTGCTGATTCACCCCCCAAATGGCTGCCAATAGTCAGGAGCCAGGAGTTTTATGCAGGTCTCCAACATAGCCACAGGAGCCCAAACACCTCAGATGCTTCTCCAGGCCTTCAGAGGGAGCTGGATTAGAAGTAGAGCGGCTAGCACACAAACTAACACCCCTATAGGAGGCCAGAGTTGCCAGCAGAAACTTCCTGTGCCAAGCAAGTTCTCTGAAAACATGAATGATATGCAAGAAACGCTTACAATCTAGAAAGAAAAACAAGCAACCAGGCAAACTATTGTGAAAGCCTCCACAGCCTTATCAGGCTGCTGGGCCCTGATGCAACGGCCACGGCGACCAACTCCCCAGATCCACAGCCACTCAGCTGGCACACACGGCCCTCATGCCCACCACATCTTCTCATGATTTAGAAATGGGCACATGGCCCAAATCACCGCAGCAAGAAACAGGTTCTTCCAGGAAGGTTCTAGAGAAGATGTACTTGCTCCAAAGGGGACAGGAAGGATGATAATGCTCCACACTCACTGGTTGTCACTCCTTGTACATTACACCAAGATTTTATGTGCATTTAGAAAGGAGAACTGATTCCAGTAAAATATAATCACAGAACAGAGTGTTCAGAGATAAAGCAGCTTGTACTGGAAACGGTGCAATGCAGCTTGAGGCTGTGGGCCAAGCCCTGGGGGACAGTCACACACCAGAAAACTGCAAAGGAGCACAGCAGAGGCCAGTTCTGACTGCCAGGCCAGCCTGCAAGGTGACCTGCTGGTCAGAGAATCCCACCCTGAGATAAAAAACAGGAGTCTCAGTGAGCTCAACAGAACCTGAGCTGCCACGGGTGCACCCAAGGCACCTGGGACTGGGAGGCATCCTTACAGGGAATTCCACACACAACAGAGCATCACTTGGCCCCACAAGGAAGGGACTCGGCTGTGTGCCATGCATAGGAAAACCCTGGGGACAGATACCAAGTGGGAGGAACTGACCACACAAGGTCTAACTGAGTGACTTCACTTCCTGTGAGGTAAGGGAGTCAAGTACACAAGACAGAAAAGACAAACAATGCTGACTGCCAGGCGGAGGGAGAAGGGGCTGGGACAGCGTAACAGCAGCTCTGAAAGGGAAAACAATGATGGATATACACAATAAAGGACTGTATACAAAAATATCTGAGAAGATAAATCTTGTATTGTGTGTACTCATCACATTTTGTGAAAGTATACAAGTGAGGATCTTAAGAAAGAAAAAAAAAATTGGTATTCACGTATAATTCCCACAGCATCAACAGTTCAAAGATACTGCATAATAGAGAAATAGCAAACAGAAGCATAAGATACAAACACTTGTTTAAAAAGCCACTAAAATTCACTTTACCTGATGGCTAGGACCAACACGAATTTCTCCCTGGGTACTGTTCAGCCTCCTGCCACAAAAAGAGCACAGGAGGTTAGCACAACATGGTTCCCACAGAAGCAGCCGCGTATTTTAAAGAAAAATTATTCACTTCCAAGAAGTAACTTTTCCACTTTTCCTAAAGTTGTCCGTGTCCTCTGTACCATCTAAGGAGTATGGAGTTCTCTCCTTTTCATTCATGAAGTATATACATTTTTTTAAAATTTGCTTTTATTGCAAAGGTAGATCAGATTAACAGAGAGAAGGAAACACAGAGAGAAAGATCTTCCAACCACTGGTTCCAAGTGTTCGTATAGGCCAGAGCTGAGGCGATCCAGCCTCTGCCAGGTCGCCCACACGGGTGCAGGTCCCAAGGCTTTGGGCCACCCTCGATTGCTTTCCCAGGCCACAAACAGGGAGCTGGACAGGAAGCGGAGCTGCCAGGACACAAACAGGTACCCATATGGGACCATGTACAGATAAGGTGAGGATTCTCTTCACTAGGCTATCGCGCAAGGCCCTCATGAATATCTATTACCACCCCTCCGTCCCCAGGCACTGCACAGGGCCAGAGCGCTGTTGGACTCACAACGTGGGACCCTGCAGCCTGCAGGCCAGCTCAGGAAAGCCTTTTTTTCCTTTGTGCAGTGACACACCTTCACTGTATTCCAAAACCACAAATGAACTTGGGGCAAGGCCAAGGAGCAGGCCTGTAAGCCTGAGAGCTGTGGGTGACCGTGAGCTAACCTCCCCTAAGCTACAGGACACAAGGAAACAAAGGGCCTGGCAGGACCCAGAGACACCACGATTTTTAAAAAGTTACTTCAGGGACCTAGGTTTCAGTGCTTCTTATAATTTAACAATCTTTTGCATGAACAGCTTTCTTTTTAGCAAAAGGGAGCAGCCAACGTAACAAGGAAGAGAGAAGAGTGACACAGCGAACTAAGACTTGTGGCCCAGTCTATCAGACTGTGACAAATGCAGCTGGAAGACAGCACCCACCCTCAGAGTACCAGCCCAGGCACAGTCACTGCAGTAGAAACATGAAGAAATAGTGAGAATTACAAAAGTTGGGAAGGTCTGAGAGGAGACATTCTCTGAAGTAGCCAGGTTCCAAAGGGACCTGAGGGGGCCCAGCTGCAGGGCAAAAAGGGATTCCCAGTCGGAAACAAGGTGGTTAGGAGGGGCAGGCTAGGAAGAAGGCCGGCCTGGAGAAATGCTTGCCCTGTTCCTCTATTCGGCTTAGCTTCTGCTTCCTTTTTAAAAGTTATTTTTATTTGAAAGGAAGATTTTCCAGAGAGAGAGAGAGATCTTCCATCCACCAGTTCACTCCCAAAATGGCCAGAACTGAGCCAGTCTGAAGTCAGGAACCAGCAGGGAGGAGCTTTTTCCAGGTCTCCCCCATGGGTACGGTCAGTCTCTGCTGCTTTCCCAATACATTAGCAAAGAACTGGGTGGGAAGCAGAGCAGTCGGGACATGAGCTGGCACTCAGAGGGGATGGCAGCACCATTGCTGGAGAATTACACTATTAGACCATGGAGCTGGCCCCATGCTTAGCTTCTTCATGTTGGAAAACAGCACCAAGAAGCCTGTGCTAAGTGGGGAAGCCTAGATCGAGTTCCTGGCTCTCCAAGTCAGCCAGCTCCGTGCTGGTCAAGCAGGCATTTGGCAAAGGACCCAGCAGTGACGTCTCACCCTTGGGTGCACACTCTTGCTGTCTTCTCCTCATCTCCAATCAAGGAAGAAAAGAAACATCCTAAATTGCTAAATGGTTCTGTGTTTTAAGTTATAACTAAAGGATTAGTAATGTAACCAAGTTACAATATACAAAACAAAAGCAAAACAAAGAACCTTCTTAAAAGATCATTTAAGACTAGGGCCAGTGTGGCTAAAGTCCCTGTCTTGCACGTCCGGGATCCCATATGGGCACTGGTTCTAATCCTGGCTGCTCCACTTCCCATCCAGCTCCCTGCTTGTAGCCTGAGAAAGCAGTCGAGGATGGCCCAAAGCCTTGGGACCCTGCACCCACATGGGAGACCTGGCAGAGGCTCCTGGCTCCTGGTTTTCAATCGGCGCAGCTCTGGCCATTGTGGCCATTTGGGGAGTGAATCAACAGATGGAAGGTCTGTCTGTCTGTCTGTCTGTCTCTCTCTCTCTCTCTGTATATCTGACTTTCCAGTAAAAATAAATAAATCTTTATTTTTAAAAATCATTTAGAACTAACTACCCTTTGTGGCAAAATTACTTCTGAACTATATGTTATTTTTAAATATCAGTGCCTTGGGCCCAGTGCAGTGGCCTAATAGCTAAAGTCCTTGCCTTGAACATGCCGAGATCCCATATGGGTGCCAGTTCATATTCCGGCAGACCCGCTTCCCATCCAGCTCCCTGCTTGTGGCCTGGGAAAGCAGTTGAGGACTGCCCAAAGCCTTGGGACCTTGCACCTGCCTGGGAGAAGCTCCTGGCTCCTAGGTTCAGAGCAGTGCAGCACTGGCTGTTGCGGTCACTTGGGGAGTGAATCATCAGATGGAAGATCCTACTCTCTGCCTATCCTCCTTTTTTATGTGTCTGACTTTGCAATAAAAATAAAACAAATCTTTAAAAATAAATAAGTCAACATCAGTGCCTCACGGCATGGAATACAGTATTTGTCAGCAAAATCAGAATCTGAAGTGCAGACACTGGAAGCAGGCTACCAGAGTCAAGAACTATGGAATACAGAATAAATTATGTTTTAACTATTGATTATGTCTAAAATATAAGAAAGTGGAAAGTGGCATATCCCATTAAATAACGATGGCTACATTTCACACAGAAACTGTTGGAACATCTAGGTGAAAGACAAGAGGTAGGTTTGTGGGGAAGCAGTCAGCTGTCTGTCTGCCCCCCCCCCTCTCTCACACACACACACACACACACACACACCCTACCTGCCCTTAGCGGTCACCCACAGCACTTTCTAAACGCACTGTCTACGGTCCCTGTCTCATTGCTGAGATGCTCTGGCCGCTGACTGTGTGGGTCATTGCCCGGCCAGAGGACATGCAGGGATCCTTTCTGTGCCCCGGCATCCAATACAGCCTCTCCCTGATAGCACTATTACTGAATCTGCCAAAGAATTTGTGTTTTTGAGAATTTTGAAATACGTATTTACTGAATTTTAAAAAAGCAGTAAACTCATTACATAGTAACTTGTTTAAATACAATTCTAAGTAATAGTTAATTATCTAGCAAATGTAAAGGCACTATTTCACATTTTTGTTCATCTCCTAAATGCCTGCTTGAGGAAATAAAGGGGGAAAGGGAATATCATTATGTACTTAGAACTGCATCTTCCAACCATACTGAATATGTCAAAAACTAATTAAAAGTTAAAATAAAGAATTTGAAAAAAAAAGAAAAAGAAAAAGATGGCCCCTCTGTATGTCTACCTGCAACCCACTGCAACACAGTGCTTTGGTTAACACCTCTGAAGTGCACAACTGGAGCAGAGAAGTGCGAGGCAAAACACGAGTGAGTTTCTTAAAGGTCTAGACACAATATCAACCTAAACAAGGTCACTCTGCACTGATCCTTTGGGTCTGTCAGGGGTCAGAACCCATCTGTCTGTCCTGCCTTTGCATGGATCTTCTGCTTCATCTATTCCCGCGGGAAATCCGCAATGTCATGCACTGTTTCTATGGGACACCCTGGTTCCCTTGGTTCTGCAAATCTTTTTTTTTTTTAAAGATTTTATTTTTATTATTTTTCCATTGGAAAGGCGGATATACAGAGAGGAGAGACAGAGAGGAAGATCTTCTGTCCGATGATTCACTCTCCAAGTGAGCCGCAACGGCCGATGCTATGCCAATCCGAAGCCAGGAGCCTCTTCCGGGTCTCCCACATGGGTGCAGGGTCCCAAAGCTTTGGGCCGTCCTTGACTGCTTTCCCAGGCCACAGGCAGGGAGCTGAAAGGGAAGCGGGGCTGCCGGGATTAGAACCGGTGCCCATATGGGATCCCGGGTGTGCAAGGCGAGGACTTAACCACTTGCGCCACCGCGCCGGGCCCTGCAAATCTTTTAAAGTACAGACTCAGTTCAATATGTGGTATCTTTTTTTTTTTTTAACCCTTTAGGTGTAGAAAAGCTGGGAAGCCCAGAGTGACGTAGACAAGTTTACTAGAAATCGTGTTTTACTCAGAGCCTGCACTGGAGAAAGATACCGGGCACAGTGGTCAAGACCCTGGCTGAGCTGCTCGCCTCCATACTGCAGTGCCCGGGGTTTGAGTCCTGGCCCCACCACCAATTCATACAACGAAAACTACAGGAGGGGTCCTGGCACGGCAGCCCAATGGCTAAAGTCCTTGCCTTGCATGCACCAGGATGCCAGATGCACACTGGCTCATATCCTGGCCACTCCACTTCCCACTCAGCTCCCTGCTTGTGGTCTGGAGGGTGGTGGAAGATAACCCAAAGCCTTGGGACGTAGCACCCATGTGGGAGACCCGAAAGGGGTTCCTGGCTCCTGGCTCCAGATTGCGTCAGTTGTGGCCATTGCGGCCGTTTGGGGAGTGAACCAGCAGACAGAAGATGTCCTTCTCCATCCCTCCTTCCCTCTGTATATCTGACTTTCAAATAGAAAATAAATAGATCTGAAAACAAAACAACACAAAACTACAGGAGGAAGCAGGTGATGGCTCAGAGCTGGCTCCCTGCTGCCTGTGAATTCCTGGTCCCCAGGCACTTAAGGAGTGAGCAGTCCAGAGGCACGCCTGCACTCTCACCTTAAGCTTACGTTTGATCATGGGCAAACACTGCCAGCTCCTGACTGAGGTGACAGCTCCCTTCAGTTATCAGGAACCCAAGTCCAGATGACTATGTCAGCTTTCTTCCCAAGAGAAGCAGTAGTCCGGGAGCAAAGAGGCTCCTCCAGCTTTCAACTCAATAGTGCCAACACCTGCACAGGGCAAGGGCCACTCCCATGACCACAGCAGTACACTTCCATGGTCTCTGCACATCACCACAGAGTATTTAAAAGACAGGAAATGATTGGGTCCACAAGCCATGCTTTGAGGACCACAGATTATAACACATTTTGAACTTTAGAAAATATTGGAGGGTAAAATTCAAAATGCTTCTCATCCAGAAGAGGCCAGAGTTCTCTTTCTATTGAGGACAGTAGCTAACATCTGCACACTCCAATCTAGCCACTCTACAGTACTACGTTACAAAATCTACGTGTATTTTTAAATTGGTAACAGAGACAGAGAGCTCGCGCATTGCTGGTTCACTCCTCAACACCTACAGCAGCTAAGTCTGGGGCCGGAATGAAGGCGAGAGACAGGAAGTCTACTCGGGTCTTCAGGTGGCTGACAGGGAGTGCACGTGTTCGGGTTACAGAGCAGCATGAAAGAGCAGGGACTGGAGCCCCGGGACTCCAGATGAGAAGCAGGCATGCCAAGCAGCCTACGCACAGCTATGGCAACCTCCACCCACAAGTTCAGATTTTACTCTATCCTGTACTCCAAACAAAACAGCTACAAAAGTTTCTGCCTGGGAAAAACCAGGGTGCTCTTCAGTCAAAGAAAGACCAACAGTAATAACGCCCAACAGTAATGGCATTCTATGAGGCGCAGTTCCACTTTATAGTTTGTAATAGTACTGACACCCTTAAAGCAGCTGATCTATACATTACACATCTACTGTGTACAACCTTATAATGACCTAGCCCCACGGATACTTTATAACCTCTAATTTGGCCGGATAAAGAGCCTGAAGCTAACAGGTATCATCCAGTTACTTAAGATTATACAGCTAACAAGCAGAGAATCCAGAATTCAAATTCAAGTTTAGCTGGCTTTCAGCCAGAGTTTCCAATCACCCTCCTCTATGGCAGAGTGAATAAGCACCTGAATCAAAATAACACAAATTATTACAAAGAGAAATAGGAAAATCCACATCCTTTTATTTCAGTTTTGTTTCCATTCCACTCAAGCAACACAAAATGATTAAAAAAAAAAAAAGGTGGGGCCCGGCACAGTTGCCTAGCAGCTAAAGTCCTCATCTTAAACGCGCCAGGATCCCATCTAATCCCGGCACCCACTTCCCACCCAGGTTCCTGCTTGGGCCTGGAAAAGCAGTCGAAAACGGTCCAAAGCCTTGGGACCCTGCACCCACGGGGGAGATCTGGAGGAAATTCCTGGCTCCTGACTTCAGATCGGCACAACACCGGCCGTTGCGCTCACTTGGGGAGTGAACCAGCACATGGAAGATCTTCCTCTCTATCTCTTCTCTCTGTATCTCTGACTTTGCAATAAAAATAAATATTTTTTTAAAAAGATGGTTTAAAATGTCTGAAAATATGAATCTATGTGTAACAAACATAAAACCTATTTGAGTTAAAGAAGGCTATTATATGATGTGTTTAAGACAGCCTGGGGGTTGTCAGGAGTTAGGTCCAGCAATGGGGATGAGTGCAGCGGCCGCTTCGCAGGGATGCATGGCCCGGCACCTGGCTGCGGGGTCTGCCCACAGAGCTACTGTGCACAGGAGCAGACGGCCGGAATCATCCACAAACGACGTACAGATTCCAACCTCGTGCTTTGACTCTGCACTGCAGGAATGTTCGCCAGGATCACTGTGAACGCCGCAGTATCGCCGGAATTCAAAGAAACTAATGTTTTTAGAAAACTGAGGGATTAATTATAAACTAGAAATAAGAAAGTCAGATACAAGAAAAGCTCATGAAACTAACAAATATATTAACTGAAAAATGGAGCTGGGCCAGTAACTGAAAAAAGAAAAAAATAAATAAAACAGTCACTCTCCTCCCTTCCCCGAAAAAGGATGGAATTCTCCTGGCGCTAATGTAAACAGTGCACGTTTTCAAAGCAGCTGAGATTCAGCCCTCATTATTCCAAAAATTTCTACTTTAGAATACACAAACTCCCAGAAGCCAAATTTCAACAATAATGATAAATCATCGTATTTATTCCCTGAGTGCAAAGGGAGGAAAAAGGAAAGGAGGAAAGAAGAAAAAAGAAATCCATAGTATATGAAATCTGATACAAAAGAAACCAATGTAATAAGCAGTATCCATAGCAACTACAACTTAATATTTCACTCCTCTTCAGCTGCAGTGGATTAAATAAAATGACAAGATGTTCGCTTTGAAAAGTAACCTGTTACCATGGAAACGTTTCGTCTGAGAAATAAACAGAGAACGGACAGAAAGGAACAGAGAGCCTGTAACTGAATATCAAAAAGGGAGAAGCAGCTTCGCAGAGATGAGAGGGCCACAGGCCAGATGCAGGCAGACACCACAGCCCCAGCCCCACCCCGAGGGGAGGAAGGGACAGGAAGGCAGCAGTCAGGGGACACTTACAAGAGGCTGTGTTCCACAGGACCGCGGTGGCCGCTCAACAGGAGTCAACAAGGGAAAGTAGACAAGGACCTGGACACCAGCACGGCCACAAAACCACCAAGTCACGCGCAGGTAGCACCAAGGACCTTCACAGGGAGCCAGAGTGACTTCCCGGCATAATCGAGACTGGAGGACCTCCCCGCCCCCAGGCCACGGCTGTGCGACCTGCAGCCTGTTCTCAAGTGGCAAGGACAAAGAGCTTTCCAGCCAGGTGCCAGGCCGTGGCTTCGTGTCACATGTGAAGATCATGCAGCAACCTTCCCACTGCCTGTCCTTCAGGTGTGATGGCAACTAGTAGCCGCTCTTGTCTTTTACATGAGCCATTAAGTCGAGCAGAGCTAAGACATCAGCAGAAGACCCCAGAATCTTCCCTAGCAGCACGTTTAGCAAAAGACCACAGAAAGTCCATGGGTCCAAGAAGAAATATGCCAGATGCTGGGAAAGCCTGAAGGCAGGTGGTCAGAAAGGCTTTTTGTTACTGGATGGAGGGGTAGAAAACAAAGTGAGTTTCTATTTCAACCTTGCAGGAATCCAGAATGTCTTTGAAGTTGGACATGCCTTTTCACAATCATATTCCAATTTTGTATTTCTTCATATTATACTCCCATTTCCAGTGTTTTAAGGTAGAGAAAAGCTCTTATACACCCGACTAAAATCCCTGGGCTCTGCTCATGCTGCCAGAACATCCTACAGCATGGGCACCTCCCTGCGCCAGAGGAGGATTGCAAACCCAATGATCGGCATTAAAACCTCAGCACCAGCTTTCAGCGGGCTGTGAGCATGCGCTGAAGGACACAACTCAATCCCTGGCCTTCAGTTTCCTCATCTATAAACAAGCACTCACAAGGGCGGTTTTTCCAGGTTGCTATGAAAAGAAAAGAAAGAACTAGACAGCAGCTACTGCACAGAGGTTGTTAGCCTTAGCTCTACGCTCCCACAACGGGGGACCAGGAGCTAAAAGCCTTCTGCTGAGAAGCTCTCACAGCACCGCCCACCTCTTCAGCCCGATCGCAGCCAGGACTTCATGTCCTTTAGATTGAAATCTCCAAGTGGGCAGGAACCAAGTCTGGCACCAGCTCACCCACTGGCTCTCAATAAAAGCATTTCAAATGAGTAAGGGACTAACTCAATTACCATTTGGTTCAAGATTCAGTTATAAGTCACTTGAAACAGAAGGCCAGCAAGGCCAGCAGAATTAATCAGAAAATAGCACTGATAAACTGCTTACTGGAAGCAAAGTCCAGGATTGATTCAAAATAATGCAAAAATTAGAAGAAACAGAAACCAGCCCGTGACCAGACGAGTTATGTTCCAAACTCATATGTGAAGGCATGCACAGGGACTTGCCTGTGTTCTGGGTCACGTGATTCTGAATTGCTCCGATGGAGGAATCCACCCTAGAGCCTCCGGACAGGGCCTGTGGGAACGCAGAGCTCCTGCTCATAGGCCATTTGCAGTGAGCGACAGAAGACCTCAGGCCACAGGCAAGCTTGCTCCTTGGACGGTCCCTCCCAAATGAGAGCTCGCAGTCCAAATCAAGGAACTGCCACCCGCACGCCTTCCCAGGCCAAGAGCAAGAAGCCGTCACTGTGACAGTAATGTCCCCACAAGGAAGCATGAAAACAGGCGAGAAAAACCTCATCTCCAAATCCAACGAGGACCCTGCTCCACTGCCCAGCTTGAGCTCTGTCCCAAGCGGCCCCCGCAGGACCCTGCTCCACTGCCCAGCTTGAGCTCTGTCCCAAGTGGCCCCCACAGGACCCTGCTCCACTGCCCGGCTTCAGCTCTGTCCCAAGCGGCCCCCGCAGGACCCTGCTCCACTGCCCGGCTTCAGCTCTGTCCCAAGCGGCCCCCGCAGCAGCAGAGAAGACTGACTGCTACACAGACACACGCTGCCTCAGGGACCAAGGCTGCACGTGCCCAGGGTGCCCAGGGTGCCCAGGGTGCCCAGGGTGCCCAGGGGTGAGGCTTCAGGAAACACATTTTTTAAATTCCACCACAATGGAAAACAATGCATAAAGCACTACTCTTTGAAGCTTAATCAAAAATGAAATAAGTGTGACAGTGAAAGCAAGGCCCGTCACGCACCTACACAAGCATGGCTCTGGAAGAAGGGGACTCTGAAAGCAAAAAGCCCTGCGCATCCCTCTGTTCCTACCAGGACGTCTCTGGGACGAACAGGAGGCAAACAGCATCTGAACACACCCATACCTGTGCAATCACATCGGAGAAAGTGAACATTTTTGGAAGAAAAAAATGCTAACTAGTGAGCACACCAAATGTTACAAGGCTGGGAAGTAGATTTTTTTTTAAAGATTTACTTATTTTTATAAGAAAGGCAAATCAGTTTTTCTTTGAAAGATTCATTTTAATTCTTATTGGAAAGTTATATATACAGAGAGAAGAGACAGAAGATCTTCTGTCTGAAGATTCACTCCCCAAGCAGCTGCTATGACCAGAGCTGCATCTGAAGCTAGGAGCCAGGAACTTCCTCTGGGTCTCCCATACAGGTGCAGAGTCCCAAGGCTTTGGGCTGTCCTCTACTGCTTTCCCAGGCCACAAGCAGGGAGCTGGATGGGAAGTGGGGTGGCTGGGATTAGAACCGGCGCCCATATGGGGTCCTGTTATGTGCAAGGTGAGGACTTTAGCTGCTAGGCTACCACACCAGGCCCAGCAAATTGGTTTGATGAACAGGAGATGAAGAGAGAAAGATTTTCCCTCTGCTGGTTCACTCCCCAAATAGTCACAATGGCCAGAACTGATCCAAAGTCTCTCACATGTCTCCTAAACAGATGCAGGCTTTGGGCCACTCTCTACTGCTTTCCCAGACCATAAACAGAAAGCTGGTTGGGAAGTGGAGCAGTAGAAACACAAACTGCCACCCATATGGGATGCCAGTGCTTGCAAGATGAGCCATCTTGCTAGGCCTGGAAGCAGATAGTTTTAACAACATTTTTTCTAGATGTGTAAAGATGGGGGCCTGTATTGAGCATACTGGGTTAAGTCACCATCTATGATACCAACATTCGAAAGAGAGGCTGGTTAGAACCAAGCTGCTCCACTTCTAACCCTGCTTCCTGTTAACAGGGCTAGGAAATCAGAAGATGATCCAAGCACTTGGGCCCCTGCCACCCAAGAGGGAGACCAGGATGGAGCTGTCAGCTCCTGGCTTTGGCCTGGCCAAGCAGATGCAAGATCTTCTCTCTATACCCCGCTCCTAAGTCTTTCAAAAAATCAATAAATCTTAAAAAAAAAAAGGATCAGACGAGATGGGGTGATCAGTTCATGCACGAACTGCTCCTCCTCTTAGCCACCCACTACCACTGGGCCTGGGAAAGCGGTGGATGGCTCACCCCCTTGAGCTGCTGCTACAGCTGCGCAGGAGCCTGGATGAAACACCTGGCTCCTTTGGGCCCGGCTATTGCTTACTTACAGAATGGTCCAAAAAGTCAGCCTCTCTCCCTTCCTTCTCAGTAACTGCTTTTCAAATAAATAAGTCATTTTAAAAAAAGATATAAAGAAAAACAAAGAGAAAACAGGTAAATGGCAGCAAAATATATAAACCACCATTTTAAAAAAGATTTATATATTTTTATTGGAAAGGCAGATTTACAGAGACAAGGAGAGACCAACAGAAGGGTCGTACCTCTGCTGACTCACTCCCGATATGGGATCCCAGCAAATGCAAGGGAAAGACTTTAGCCACTAGGCTACCATGCTGGGCCCTAAATCACTATATATATATATATAGTTTTTATATATATATATATATTTTTTAAAGGTTTGTTCATTTTCAGGCATAGAAACTAAGAAAGAGGAAGAGACACAGAAATCTTCCATCTGCTGGTTCATTCCCCAAATGCCCACAACATTTAAAACTGGGCCAGGCTGAACCCAAGAGCCAAGAATTCCACATTTGTCACCTGGGTGACAGTGGCCCAGGGATTTGAGTCACCACTTGCCTCCCAGGACACATTAATCAGGAGTCTGGATCAGAAGTGGAGTCACTGCTACTTTACCTCCACCTCAATACAGGACACAGCCGAACCCACAGTGCCAACCTACAATGACTGCACTTCGTAAGACAATTTCTAACATGAACAGTCCAGCCACAGAAACACAGAACTGCTGTGGAGATGCGAGCCACAGGAGATTGTACACGTGGTTTTGAATTACTGGCTATTATGCCCTATGTTTCAAGCACTTTCATCTAATCTTGCCAATAGCCAGGAGAAACACTTGTCTATGACGGATGAGAAAAGGGAGGCTCCAGGCAGGGAGGGACCTGAGCTGCTCCCTGCCCCTCCCGGTCTGCCTTTCAGCCCAGTCAGTGCTCAGTCTAGAAGTCATCCATCCATTCAGCATATTTCTGCCCAAGACCAATTTGCTAGCCATTTTACTGAGAACTGCAGTCATAAGAAAAGCTTCAAGTTTGATAGGGAAAATAGGTGTAGTCCAAACAACTTGGATAGAAGTAATTACCCATTATCCAGGTTGACTGAACTTTTACTTTAGACTCAAGATAACACAGAACATACAACATGAGGAGTGCTCTGTCAGCTTCTGCAGTGCTCCGCTCAGTGTCTGTACAAGGCACATATCACTCCACTGCCAGCCACATTCGCTCTCTCTCATCTCGTTGACCTTGTTACATGGTGTTGGAACGAATGCCTCTACTGAAAAATCAATGTGGACCAATAATGACCAAAAAGTACAATGGAAAAAGGCAAAATAACAAGGAACAAAGGAAAACAGGGGACTCAAGACACAGGGTCACACCATCTTAAGTGTATCAGAATCTTATTCCTAAATTCACATACTTGATGTGAATTCAGGAAGTGGTGATAAGCAGTTGCGTCACTAGATGATTAAGAATGGCGTATTGGGTCTGGCACAGTCACCTAGTAGTTAAGTTCTCACTTTGCAACCACCAGGATCCCACATGGGCGCCAATTTGTATCTTGGCTATTCCACTTCCCATCCAGTTCCCTGCATGTAGCCTGGGAAAGCAGTCCAGGACAGCACAAAGCACTGGGACCCTGCACCGCGTGGAAGCCAGAAGAAGCTCCTGGCTTCAGAATGGCTCAGCTTTAGCCATTGTGGCCACTTAGGGAGTGAACCAGCAGATGGAAGATCTTCGTCTTTCCTTCTCTCTATGAATCTGACTTTTCAACAAAGAATCAATCAATCAATCAATCAATCCCGAATGGAGCATCAACTAAACACAATCAAGCACATCCCGACTCTCCACCAGACACAGGCTCTGCTGAAGTGGCAGACAGTGAGACCGCGAGGGCTAACCCCACTCCAATGGAAGGCTACTCCTCGGAACCTGCATGCTCTTTCTGAATCTCACACTTTCTTTGTTCCCCAATATTCCCTGACACTCTGAGGTACAACAACAGGACAACAAAGAGCCAAATGAAACTAAGCTGCAGCTCCCCGACCCAGAGCTATTCCTCGGTGCCACCCCTCATGTCCACCACTAGACGAGCACAGAAACCCCAAGGAAGGAGACAGTTGGTCAGCAAATAACGTTCCAAATTTCGCGCCCCCCCCAAGATGGAAATATATAGAGCAAATACAGAAGACACAGCACTCATGACCCACCTCCCCAGATTTGAAAATCAGATAAAAGTGACCCTTAAAAACAGAAAGCCTCCACAGATCCCAGCCAACACCTGCAGCTCCTTACTACAGACACATATGGCTCATGGCCACCAGGAGGAGCCTGATCCAGCCACGAGGACAGATTCCTGTCCACACTTCACCTGTCCAACTGACAGAAAGTTTAAGATGAGACAAGGCAATGGAAGAGAAAAAGCAGACCACAGATGACACAAACAGCACATCTCACTTCGTCACAACAGTCAGTCCTGAACAATCCCATGATGCACGACTACAAAGTGTTGTCACACCATGTTCCTCAACTCCAGAGGAATGATAAGTACATGAGAGACAGAGAGAGAGAAGAGCAAATAGTGTGAACTAAGACTCATTCCAGAAGCAACACTAGGTGGCTCAAGCAGAGGCACACGCCAGCCCCAAGTGCCACCTGCACTGTTCACAAACATGGCTACACTGGACAGAGCCTGCATAGGAAATGCCCAAGTCAGTCACAAAGGCAGCAGAAAGAACATCGCCTAAAACCATCTCACTATGAACCATGCTTTCAGCAGCAATGCCACAATTCAAGTTATTATTCAGTACAACACATCCACTCTTTTTTCAGCAACGTAGTCTTGCCCTTTAGCCTGCCCAGAACGTGTTCGCCTCCTTCACTACGAGATGATGACACACCAAGCCCCCCATCCACACTGGACTGCCAGGAGCTGACAGCAGGAATTCTTCCCTTTGCCCACACCCAGCATGTCCCTCCAGCTCTTCCACGGTGCTTTCAGTTGCTTTCTTCCAGCTGCGGAAATGCACAAAACTCTGGTGATCTTTCCAACAGCAACCTCACACACTGTCTGCCTGAGCAGAACTAACTTCCCTAAATCACTGACTGGCCGTTGGTGTTGTCCCCTCTGTCAATCACATGGCTTTTCCCTAGTGTGCAGCACGGGAGTAGTGGCGCAGCAGGCTCTGCCAGCACTGCCGCTTGCTCAGCCACCAGCCATGCTCTGCGTGCTCCATTAGGAAATCCCTACATCGCAAAGAAACACACACATGCAATAAATGCCATCCTACTCTGAAGCAGACACTCAAAAAACAAGCAAAGCAGCAGAGCCCTCACGACCCACACAAACAGGTCAGGGCATGCAGCTTTTTTTTTTTTTTCGGTTGTCTAGCAATTTTCATAAGCTTCAAAATGAAGGTCTGCTTCTCTCTTTTTTTGCAGCAATGGACACAACAGAAACTGAAGTGACAAAACCTTTCCAATTAAAAGGGGGAAAAAAAAACCGTTTTAAGGTGATATTGCTACAAACAGAGCCCCTAGAAGTCACAACTGATACTCCCCATGTCAGACTTCAGGAAAAGACCATGAGAATTATAATCGCTCTGACAAAACAGGCTCTCAATCAAAACAAGTTCCACCCACCTTCAAAGCAACCAATGGCTGCCCACCTTCCCCCCTTCCTAAAACATCCAAGCAGAGCTGCTCTCTGGCCCAGGCATTCCCAGCAGCCCCATGGTAACGAGCGGCCTGCAAGCTTGCCTCAGCAAAAGGCACCCAGCACACTGAGAGAAGAGGAGGGGCCAGGGGCCGCAGGACCCCAGAGCCTCACAACGCACATCTGCTTAATGTCGCTCTGGGCGGATCCCATCCTTAGCTCTGATTCCATGCTTCAGCCAGGGCTGAATTCAAGACTCTCGGGCACAGGCAGGTGCCTGAGATGTGGAGGATGACATGATTCCCATACATCTTGAGAAGTGCGAAAGAGCAGCAACCCGGCACTGGTGGGGGAGGCCAGAGGCACGCAGCCTACCTGCAGGGGCTGAATGGGTCATCCATGCCTGCCAGCGCTCGGCTGAGTGCAGCTGGATCCCTGAGCCTCTACTTACTGCTACAACTCTGCCCTTTTCGACTCTAACTACTCAAAATGGAGGCACATGCAGGCTGAGAGAGCTCGCAGAGCTTCCACTGAGCTTGTGCTATGACCTAAGCCTCACGCAGAGCGCAGAAACTTCCCTCACACTGACAGGACTGAGCATGTGCTGTGACCCTCCCTCATCCACACACAGTCTCTCCACGACGCAATCAATCTCAACCCTGCTGTTTCCGTAAATAAAGCCCAGCCAACAGACGTTGCAGCTTCCCTGCACACCAAGCTAGTGTGCAGGGAAGTGGGGCCCGAGCAAGGGGATCCCAGACGGCCGACACCAGGGAGGCTGGCAAGCCACCGACTGGCAGAGGTCCTGCCAAGTTTAAGGACCTGTCAGGCAGTAGGATCTTTTGTTTTGCTGTTGGCTTGATTGTTTTTAAAGTTAATGGTGGCTGTAAACAGCAAGATCTCCAAAGCAAGAACAGGATGAAAAGCTACGGGCCAGCATGGCTGTACCTAATACGAGCAGAAACACTGTGGGGCATTTTAAAGGGAGTAGTAGCTTCATGAGATGCAAATTCCACAAAATTCTCTGTCAAAACTTTACTCATTTGGGAAAAAAATAAACAGGATGGGTGAAGTCATGTGTGCCCGGCACTGTCGCGTGCGTGAGGACACAGTGCCTGGTACATGGGCAGGGTAGCTCAAGCTTAATCTGCTTGACGTGAAAAAGCTTCATCTCATCTTCTCAAGACACTTCCTGCAGCAATGCCAACCACCCAGGTCTGACCTTCTAACAGCAAGCAGGGCAGCAAGGGTTAACCCCAGCTCAAAGAACTGCATAAACACCTGGAAACCCACAAAAATGTCTTTTGACTCACATTTCCTGGTTCAAAGGCAAGGCGGGTTCTACTACTGCCCACAGTCAAAGTTCAACCAGGAAAGATTCGTAAGCCAAGTGAGCAGGGTGAGCCCCAGGGTCGAGTCCCCTGCCCCCGCAGGACAGAGGGGCACTGTCTGGGAGAACCCTGAGCAGCACGCGTCATACCCTCTCGCAGCCCTCCTTAGGAGGTGCAGACTTAGTTCCATTTGCAAAGTAAGATGATTCCACATGGCATCAATCAGTGCTTCAAAGACAAAACAAGACCATGAACCTGCTCTAAAACACAAAGGACAAGACAGAGCAGGAAGGGCAAATTTCGTTCACAGAAATGTGACGGAAATGTCAGGAAACGAATGCTGCTGACAAGATTCCTGCAGCGGACACAGGGTCACCTGTCTTTGCACAGTCCTCCTGTTCACACTATGAAATAAACTGCATTCCAAGACCATGATCCCATACGCTATTACCTGTTGAGGATGTCATTTATAAAATATAAGAAATGTCAACAATAATTAAAAATAAATCTTCCTATTGACTCTACATGAGTCACATGTCAATGTGAGAGGAACCTTTTTACGTGAGGAAACATGTACCCCCAAAGCTTCCGACTGCAGAACAGCCCAGAGAACACGAACCCCAAAACAACGGAGCTGGAACCTCGCTCCATGTAACATGAAGAGCAAAAATCACCACCAAAAGAGCACATAGAGAAGAAAGCAAAACACCATCAACCATTTTATTCAGAAAATGTTCACTTAAAGAAAATGCAAAATAAGACAAACTCATCATGTGTCCCAGGAAGCCAAGTGTCTTGTTCACCCATGGCCAGTTCACGTGCTGCTGACCAAGGGGTACTCCTGTTACAAACCAAGGAAATGCCAATCTGTTTGGGGCTAAAATGTCCATGTCAACTTGAATGTTCTCAAGAGAAAGATACTACAGGATTGATTGATACCATGAGACTTCATCCCCTGGGTCCTAAAAGAACAAGCAGAATCCACAAACTTCCCAGTCTCTCTAAAGATGATGAACGCCAGTATGTTGTTAAGAAGCCCCTGAATAAAGAAGGAAAGAAACCTCGGACCAAAGCACCTAAGACTCGGCATCCTGTGACCCCACGGGTCCTCTGACACAAAAGCCAACTCTGCTCTGAAGAAACAGCAGAATAAGAAGAACAAGGAAGAAGCTGCAGATTACACTCAAGTTTTGGCCAAGAGAACGAAGGAAGCCTAAGTAAAAGGGCAGGAGCAGGATGCCAAGAGATACAGGCTGTCCTTGAGAGTGTCTGCTTCAAAATAAGAGTCCAGTCAAAACTAAGGTTTAAGAATAATAAATAAATAAGACGGGATTAAAAAACAGCACAAACGAAGCACCGAAAAAGTGGCCTCACATCATTTACATATTACAAGGCATTTCCCAAATGGCATCACACAGTAAGTGTATTTTGGCGCAAAAAATTTTTGAAATCCACACATACAGGGGGTCTGCAAAAAGTCCATGGAAAAGCATATTCAGGGAAAAAAACTGCATAGATTTCATAACTTTTTAAATCAAGATTAACTTATGTACTAATTTCACCTCCTCATGAATGTTCTGAAAGCTCCTAACGTTCCCTGCCACAAATGACATAGCTGAGACCTAATCATGAGGGAACAGTGAGGAAACACATCTGCTATTACAAACAGAATTCATGAAGAATACAAAAAACTGTTAAGAGACATATCATTAAAATAAAGAAAGGCAAAGGATACGACATGCAGCCATTACGGCCTATGCTGGACTACGTGGAATTGTATCACGGTTACCTTTGTTTTTTTTTTGACAAGCACTCAGCGGTTCTAAAAACAGTCTCCTTGTTCTGGGAACACGCAGCAGTCTGCAAATTCATTCCTAGCCAGTTTAGGAAAGAGTAACAAAACAAACATTGCAAACACACAGAAGGGAAAAAAGAAAGCAACCACAAGCTGCAATAAAATTTTAAAAAGGTAGTAATACAGATACAACAACATAAAGTAAAAATGGGAAAGTGTCAAAAACTGGTAAACATAGTGAAAGATATATCAAAGCACTTATCTTTTTGAGGTTATAGGTTATAAAAATCCAAATTGAAAACATAAGAATCCATGAACCATCAATTCTCACCCTTGGAGAGCAGACAGACACGGAGGGCAGAGGGCAAGCTTCCTGGTTTCCTGCACACACAGTGCTGACGTACTAACTCCCAACACCCAGCTCCAAATTAACTGGAACACCTCAGTCCTGCTCCTTGCTCTAAAGAGAAGCTGCAAGGAGTTCTGAAACGAAGTGGTTTAACAGTCACCAAAGCCACCGGGTCCATATAAACCATAAGCCACAATTCTGCAAACGACCTCAGCTCCCTCCGCCTCATCAGCACTTCAGAGTATACAAGCCCTGGGGCTTGTTTTCCCCAACTGCTCCTCCTCAACCCAAGGTACCAGGTCACCAACTGCTGGTTACCAACATGGACTTCATTCCTGCCGCCTTCCCTACGGGCACTGCCTGCTGCCTGCCTGCGAGGATGCCTACAGCCTGCCCGAGTCATCCATGGCTAATGCCTAGGGCTTCCCAGAGGCCCTGCGCTCCCTCGGTATCCGTCCGCACAGTTCCTGTTCCCCGAGCCTAGATATATCCCGCTGTTCATGTTAGTCCCAGAGGACAGGGAAGGTAATTTCCTGAACAAATTACCAGGGAGCTGAGCGGGTGCAATCAATGTACCAAATAAATGGATTCATTCTCAAACAAAAAATATTCATTATATAAAAACTGAATGGAAGGGCTGGCATCATGCTGTTGTAGGCTGAACCTCTGTGGAACCAGCATTCCATATGGATATTGGCATCAGTCCTGGCAGATCCACTTCTGATCCAGCTCCCTGCTACTGTGGCTAACAAAGCAGCAGAAGATGATTTAAGTCCTTGGGCCCCTGCGCCCAAATGGAAGACCTAGAAGAAGCTCCAGGCCCTGCTTTGGACCGGTCTGGCTCAATCAGTTTCAGCCATTTGGAGAGTGAACCAGCAGATAGAAGACCCCTACCCTCTCTCTCTCTCTCTTTCTTTCTGTTATTCTGCCTTTTGAATAACAATAAATCTTTTTAATAAGAACTGGAAAGCAGTTTATGCACTATACTTAATTTTTAGTGTATATCATTTATGCGTATCAAAGGTGAAAGAAGAAATAAAACATAAAATATTGCTTAGGATTCATTTTAATCTTTTAAAAGAATTATTTGTTTTTATTATAAAGGCATACTTACAGAGTGAAGGATAGACAGAAGATCTTCCATCTGCTGGTTTACTCCCCAAATGGCCACAATGGCCAGAGCTAAGCAGCTCTCAAGCCTTGAGTCAGGAGCTGCTGCTTCCCACACACGCGCAGGGCCACAAGGTTTTGGGTGATCATCTACTGCTTCCCCGGGCCATAAACAGAGAGCTGATTGGGAAGCAGAGCAGCCAGGACAGGAACTGGTGTCCACAAGCAAGGGGAGGATTTAACCACTGAGCCATTCCAGCAGGTCCTAGGCTTCAGTTGTAAAGAATGCAGATTGCCAATAAGATCAAACTGACTACAATGGTTTTTTTGCTAATAAGAAATTGTACAGCAATGAAATACAACATTCAGGAAATTCCAGAGAAAAAGACTATATCAAAACAAGGAAACCTATCAGAAGATCTTTTCAAAAGTTTTTATTTATCACTCAGGTGTACAAATTAGAGACGTAAACATCTTCACACACACCTTGGGACGAAAAACTGAACTGTTCTTCCCAACTCGGCACATTTTCCTGACGCTGTGCTGGAGCTGGGAGTCCTGCCTGCGGCTGAGTCCAGAGGGAGAATTCCACTGCTCTGCCCTTCACACCCTCCTCGTTAGCAAGCTGTCACATGCCTGCCCACTGTGTTCCATCACCCTATTTGCAGGACACGGACAGAACTTCATCATGTCAACCCACAATACATATAGCACTTAGGCTAACCCTGACATAAATTCTATCTTTTAACATAAAAATATTCTATTATTTAAAGGGGCGAATGATTAGAATACTTGAAAATATTTTAAAATTCATTCTGAAAACTACTTTTAACTTTCACTAAAAGTTCAACCAATCAAACGCTTATGTACATAACTAATATGTAATGGAAGGATTAGGTTGCACTTTTTTCCAGGAATGCATTAGTATTTCAAACTATCAATGTACTAAAATAGCTGTTTGATAACCAGGACAGAGAAACAAGATACAATTATTCAGTAACTGCTGTCAAACAAACACTAATATATTAAATTTTTGTTAAGTGGTTAAAGTCCTTGCCTTGTAAGCACTGGAATCCCATATGAATACCAATTCATGTCTCAGTTGTTCCATTTCCCTTCTAGCTCCAAATTTGTGGCCTGGGAAAGCAGTGGAGGATGGCCCAAAAGCCCACACGGGAGATTCAGAAGAAACTCCTGGCTCCTGGCTTTGGATTGGCTCAGCTCTGGTCATTGTTGCCACACAGGGAGTGAAACAGCAGATGTAAGATTTTTCTCTTTTGTCTCTCCTCACTGTAAATCTGACTTTCCATTAAAAAAAAAGTCTAAACAAGCTATGGTGTATATGTTGGGATTCTGGTAGTTTTGCAAATAGTTGAAGTGACATAGAACCCACAACCAGTTTTTGCTCGGTGGGTTGAAGGCACTCGTGGGTAATGACTTATGGACTCTGACACTGGATTTGAAACTCTGAAACAGTAGATTCCTACAGGCACTCTGAGGAAAAACAACCGAAGGCAGAGACACCTGGGCCGTCCTCGACTGCTTTTCCAGGGCACAAGCAGGGAGCTGGAAGGGAAGCGGGACAGCAGGGACACAAACCAGCGCCCATTTGGGATCTCAGTGCTTGCAAGGTAAGGGTATAGTCATCGTGTGGAGCTCAAAAATATCTGTATATTAACGGATAAATCAATAGGGAACCATTCTTATGCGCCACAACTTAACAATATATATTTTTACATTTCTCTATATCTGCTATTATTTCACATAAATGCATGTGTACATGCTGGTAGGCACAATTGGCCCAGGAGTTTTATTTGTCACCTGGTTTACATCTACAGTCACATACAACACCCAGGAGCACACACAGCCTCTCTGTGTCGCAGGCAATAATGGAAGAATTCCCCTGCGAAGTCCAAGCCTGTGGCATTTTTTCCTTTTAGTCTAACAAGGGAAAGGCAAACGTGCCTGAGCATCATCAATGCCCTTAAAAGGAGAAGGCATATAGCTTTTACTAAGTGCAGACTCCATCGCCATCATCACACAAGAGCAGCAGTGGAGTCAGTGACAACCAAGACGTCCGCCACGTATCCTAAACTAAGAGCAAACATCACAAGCTTAAACTGGGACAGTTCCCAAAGTCATGAGCCACAGGTCCAGACAAGGGGTTCTAAACAGACAGGGACAGCCAAATCCAATCCCACCACTCAACAGGGTATTTTACTAGAGACACTGCTAAAACTCTGAGCCCTGTCTGAGAATACCACCCTCAAAGTCATATTGCTAACGTCTGAGTGGAGGGCTGCCCCGTGGGTATGGAAGACCCTGTCCTGCGCATAAGAAACGCACCTGTTGCTGCAGCTTTCACAGCCTCCTGGTAAGAACACGGCTCCAAGCCACTCCGTTTAAGCTGTAGTAAACTTGCAACCTACCTGCCAGTTTATAACTGATTCAGAACCAAATAAAATTTGCAAATAAGACACTTAGGTGTCTTAAGCTGTAAATGACGCATCGTGCTCCAACTACAACATAAGCACTAGCTGTTATTACTGTCATGACTGCTTCCACTGTGGTCTGAGAAAGGAAACAGCCAAGCCTGTAATAGCTGTTAACTACAAACATGAGCAGACTACTGAAGTCTCAATGCTGCTACAAAGTTACAAAGACGATGGTGTGGGTGGGATCACAAAGTGATCTCAGAATTCTCCCTTAGGGAGCCTGGTGTGATAGCCTAGTGGCTAAAGCCTTGCCTTGAATGCACCCAGATCACATATGGGCATTGCTCCACTTCCCATCCAGCTCCCTGCTTGAGGCCTGGGAAAGCAGTCGCGGACGGCCCAAAGCCTTGGGACCCTGCACCCATGCAGAAGATGCGGAAGAAATCCTGGCTCCTAGTTGGATCAGCTATCACCGTTGCAGCCACTTGGGGAGGGAACAGAAGATCTTTCTTTCTGTCCTTCTCTTTGCATATCTTACTTTCCAACAAAATTAAAAAATAATAAAAATCTTAAAACAAAAAAAAAGATGACTGAGAAATAAAGAATCCCATCAGGCTCAGTTTCAATGCTAACCTACCGCTCCCGCATGATTCAAGGCACAGTAACAGCCGGCAAGGACTGTGGTCCCAGGGTCATTCTTCCTCAACTTCCAGTGGCTTGTGACAACATGCACAGCCGCAACTCACCAGTGCACACTCCAAACATTTCCTCCCCATGTAACTCACTTTCACCTGTCACACAATGCCATGGACACTCCCATACAAGTGTTCATTGTAATGTGCGGGGCTGGGGGGCGGGGAATCCCAGAAACCAACCCATGAAACAGCCTCATTCCCGCAGTCTTGAAGCATGGCCATAAACAGAGCTGATTCTGCGGGCATGTGCATCTGTTCATTCTCAAACTCAGGCTGTGCATAAGGCAGGTGGAGAAGATGTCAACTGCTTCTCCATGCTACATTAGACAACTGTCTAATGACACACCAATGCCTTAGCTTCACAGATACAAAGGAGCTGAACATTCAGGGGTCAGCACACCATGGTGACTGCACCACAGCTGATGGCAGACCAGCACAGCAAGGCAACTGCCCACAGCTCGACGGGAGACCAGCACAGCAAGGCTACTGCCCCACAGCTGGATGGGAGACAAGCATATCAAGACGACTGCTCCATAGCTGACCGGGAAACAAGCACACCAAGGTGACTGTCCTATAGCTGACCAGGAGAACAGGTCACCACGGCAACTGACCCACAGCCGCAACTTTTACAGGCATATCTGCACTGAACTAAGATTGAGATCTGCTTCAAGCTGTACATATAAACAGATATTAAAGTATTTGTTCAGGGCCTGGCGCCATGGCCTAGCGGCTAAAGTCCTCAACTGGAATGTGCCGGGATCCCATATGGGCGCCGGTTCTAATTCTGGCAGCTCCACTTCCCATCCAGCCTCCTGCTTGTGGCCTGGGAAAGCAGTCGAGGATGGCCCAAAGTCTTGGGATCCTGCACCTACGTGGGAGCTGTGGAAGAGCTCCCGGCTCCTGGCTTTGAATTGGCACAGCACCAGTGGGGGTGAATCATCAGAGGGAAGATCTTCCTCTCTCTCCTCCTCTCTGTATATATGACTTTGCAATAAAAACAAATAAATCTTTAAAAAAAAGTATTTGTTCAACTCAATTCACCCAACCCCTAACACACTTCAAATACACCAAGCACAGTGTGGAGTGTGGACCCAGGAAGACCAGTGTGGAGGCAGACACCTGACAACTGGGAAAGTCAGAGGAATCACAGGGTCAGAATGCAGAAGGCAGGTTGTGTAAACATGCTGTGTGTCCTTACACTTTTGTGTTTCTCCTCATTAAAAGAGAGGCCAACAATATCTTTCTAATATACACCTACTCAGCATAAAAAAAAATAACAAGAATTGTGTTGACTGCCAAAAACATGCAATAAAAAATGAGACAGGAACTCACATGTGTCCCTCACAGAAGCAAGTTATGTATTTTTAACAAGTACTCAGCAAAAACAAATGTATAATTAAGACTAGTAAGAAATAAAATTGCTTCACTGTTATGAACCTGAGAGCTGAACATTTAAGACAGGTGGTAGCAGGGGCACCAGTGGCACCTACTGGCCCAGTGGCTAAGAGGCTGGTAAGGACATTATGTCCCAGTCAGCACCTGGGTCAGATCCAGGCTCCAGTTCTTATCACAACTGCTCACTAACACAGTCCCTGGGAGGCAGTGGCAATGGCCCTTACGATTGCATGGAGAACTAGCGTCCTGGCTCCAGCCCCAGCAGGGCCACTGGCACAGGGATCTGAAGAATCAACTGGCATATGAGAGCTCTTTCTACCAGTCTGTCTATCTCTCTGTGTCTTTCCCTCTCTCTTTCTCCTTTAATTCACTGATACAATGTAACTTGGGCAATATGATACAGCTATTTATCAAGAAGTTCGATAAACATGGAATCACTGAAATAATATCCCATTCCTGTGTATCTCAACACAAGTGTTCCATGTTACCTGAGCAATACAAACTTTTGAGGAGCTGTCAAGTACTTACATGTAAAATGAACAATTAACAATAGAAGCCACCTGGGAAATATTACCAAGACCAGTTTATCACTGAGGCATGGCATAATAAAAGAAAAGTTTTCTCTGTTCTTTGAAAAAAATCAAAGGGCATCATACCACTTTCTCTACAGCTGTTGCCTAGCATGTAGCATCTACACAAAGAAGAAAGAAGAGATGCCCAACAGAGCTATGTGCAACCTCATACAATTGCCACAACTCATGCTCCTGTGTAGCAACTTTTAGTTAGCGATTCCAAAGCATTCTACATGTAACCTACAGTCACTCATTGAATTCTAGGGAAAAAAGTTTGACCTACTTCACAGACACATGGATATAGCTCTTATACTAGATTCTTTGAGCCAAATATCTTTTACTTCTGAAATCCTGACATTTAGGGCTGGTACTGTGTCATAGTGAGCTGAACTTTGCCTATGGCACCAGAATCCTATATGGGTAAGCAGCTCCACTCTGACCCAGCTCCCTGCTTACAGCCTAGGAAAATGGTGGAGTTCGACTCGAGTGCAGGCTCTGCTTCCAACTCCAGATTCTCTAGTGTGCACCTTAGGAAGCAGCTAGTGATGGTTCAAACAGCGGAATCCTTGTCAACCACCTGAGAGACCGAGGAAAGTGCCTGGGTATACAGCTTCAGCCTGACTACAGCTGCAGGGAGAAGCTGGGGAGGAAACCAGTGAATGAGAAAATTCTGTCTTGCAAAAACATTAAGAAAAAAAATTTATTTCAAACATAGACTTGGACAATCTTCCATCTATTGATTCACTCCCCAAATGGCTACAACCACTGCACCTGGGCCAGGCCCAAGCCAGGCGCCTTTTCCAGTCTCCTTTGTAAGTACAGAGGCCCTAGCACTTGGGCCATCTTCTGTTGGAGCGGAGGCAGAGCAGCAGGAACTTGACCAGCATCCATGTGGGATGCTGAGGCCACAGTGAAGGTCTTAACCTTCCACACCACCACACTGACCCTTTCAAGAACACCTTTAAAGTTACAGAAAGGAACCAACTAGAATTACACTCAGAAAGAGCTACAGCAGTTAAGAGGCTGCTTGGAATGCCCATTTTCCACGTCTGAGTGCCAGGGCTGGAGTCCCGACTCCAGCACCTGACCACAGCAACCCTGGCACATCACAGGAGGCAGCAGATGGCCCAAAGCACTTGAATTCCTTCCGCCCAAACTGGAGAGCTGAAACGAGCAGTGGGCTCCTGGTTTCAGCCTGGCCCAGCCCCAAATATTGCAGACATTTTGGGGTTTAAGCCAGTGGATGAAGGATCTCTATGTTTCTGTATCTTTCAAATAACACGAAAATTTTAATTAAAAAAAAATTCAAGTAATAACAAATTTTTTTAAACATGGATCTTACTAGGATAGTTGAGAACTGCATATGTTCACCTCAAACCACAAGTCTTCTGTAAGATGTTTCAGTAAGCATTCCTGGGGTTTTATTATCAAGAATAAACAACAAAAAAATGAATATTCAGCAGACTCCCCTAAATGACCTAGAGTTTTCAACATGATCCACAGAATGTGGATCACAGTCTTTCACAAGTTAAAAACACAAACTGTCTGAGATCAGGCCCGGCACGATGGTGCAGTGATTAAGGTCCTCGCCTTGCACGCCCGGGATCCCATATGGGCGCCCGTTCTAATCCCGGCAGCTCCGCTTCCCATCCAGCTCCCTGCCTGTGGCCCGGGAAAGCAGTAAGGACGGCCCAAGGCTTTGGGACCCTGCACCCGCATGGGAGACCCGGAAGAGGCTCCTGGCTTCAGATTGGCATAGCATCGGCCATTGGGCTCACTTGGGGAATGAATCATCGGACGGAAGATCTTCCTCTCTGTCTCTCCTCTCTGTATATCCATGCTTCCAATAAAAATAAAATAAATCTTAAAAAAAAAAAACTGTCTGAGATCATGTCTCCATCCAGCCTCTGCAGACACCAACAGCCACACTTTCTGTTCCTCAAGTAAACAGTGAGCAACAATCGGACTTCTTCAGTCCCCACTCTGCCTGGGGAGGGTAACTACAGGAGTTTAGAATCTTTCCACAGTGCTGTGGATCACGCCCAGATGTGTAAACGCATGCTGACACATGCAACCACCATTCAGATACAGGAGAACAGGAAGACTACTGCAACCCTGGGGGACAAGCAACTCACTCACCTGGTCTCAGGGTTGTAGCCCAGGATGTAGAAGAACGAATCCACTCGAGCTTTAAACTCTCTCGCAGCAAAGATGTCAGAAAAGTGGGAGATGTTGCACTTCCCTCTGGGGGAAAAAAGAGACATTAGCAATGCCCTCAATGGCTTTGTAAATCACAATATTACTGAGGGGGAGTAGTGGAGGAAGCTCTATACTAAACCCATGCAACATTTAACACATCCCAGAATTCTAGATGCCAATATCCATTCCATTTTTTATCTCAAGCATGTTTCCATATACAGCTCTGTAACTTAACTGCTTTTATCTAAGTAATAAACTAATAATAATTAAATTACTAAGATACACTTTACGCAGGACTATGGCATATAAGATATTAAAAAACTAGAAATGAAGGGGGGATGAAACCATAATGAAAACACTGTCTGATAAATTCATTCTGAAGTCTTTCCAAAGTGTTAAAAAAAAGATGGGTCTTTTATTTCTACTGCATTAGAAAGACCTTAAGTTTACCTGTTAAAGCTAAACTGCATTAATATTTCACTGCAATATCAACAGCTTTTGTTTAGCATGCATTTCCCCCCCTTTACAGATGTAAGAACTGCACTAAACAGAAGATGCAGTACTCCGTGCCAGTATTACCAGGTGATGCCATGTGACACATGTCAGCAATCACCTGTCTACAATGAGCAGCACTGCATGTCCACAGGATCGCCATGGCAGTGCTGCCCAGGAGGCAGGACACTCTAATAACTCCAATTCCTTCAGTAACCCCCAAAGGGCTGCTAAGCAGAGAAGCTGTGATGAGACTGGATGGAGCTGGAGGCAAAAAAAAAAAGCGCTCGCCTTTCATATTCATAGTAGCAGCAGCAGCTGCCTGCTTCTAGAACACACACAGCCTGCACTGGGATCTATGCGCCACGGATGTCCAAGTGTGCACAATAACAATATTAACATCTGGGGGTGGGGGCAGTGGTAGGCGACACAATGGCTCAACTGCAAATACTAACATCCAGATGGGCGCTGGTTTATGTCCAGGGAACGCAGCAAAAGTCAGCCCAAGCACAAAAGAAGCTTCTGTCTCCTGGTTAGATGGGCTCAACTCTGCAGTCATTTGGGGAGTGAACCAGCAAACGTAGGTTCTTTCTTTCCTTCTCTCTGAAAATATCTGTCTTTCTGAGGCCAACCCAACAGCCTAGTAGCTAAAGCCCTCTCGCCTTGTACATGCCAGGATCCCTTATGGGCACCGGTTCATTTCTTGGCTGTCCATTTCCTATCCAACTTGTTGCCTGGGAAAACAGTTGAGGATCGACCAGTCTTAGGCCCCTGCACAAACATAGGAAATCCAGAAGAAGCTGCTGGCTTGGGATCAGCTCAGCTCTGGCCATTAAGGCCACTTGGGTAATGAATCAGCAGATGGAAGAGCTTTCTTTCTCTATATATTTCCTTCTCTATATATCAGCCTTTCCAATTAAAAAAAAATCTTTTCTTTTTTTTAGAATTTTATTAACATGTAACACTTCTCATTTTATGGGACAAAGCACAATTTTCAGCAAGTGTAGATAGTATAAATGAGTCAGGCAATTATTTCGTTCTCTTATTTACTACATTTAGAGCCAATTAACGCCTCTCTTCTAGTAATATCTTTTTTTCAGTTTCTTTTTAAAATTTTTTTTCATTTTGAATCTTATCATATAATTCCATAGGGTCTGGGATTTCTCTTCTCCTCCCCCAAAATAAACATATCTGTTTTAAAAATCTGCCTTTCCAATATATATAAAATTTTTAAATTATATTAACAACCTGGCTGATTACCATACTGTCATTTGTTATAAAGACAAACGTAAGTTTAATTCATCAACTTCCCATCAAGACATTAAAAAGTAAACTCCTTGGGGCCAGTGTGATGGCATATCAGGCAATGCTTCCACCTGAAGTGCTGATCCCATATGGGCGCCGGTTTGAGTTCCAGCTGCTCCACTCTGATCCAGCTCTCTACAAATGGCCTGGGAAAGCAGCAGAGGATAGTTCAAGTCTCTGGACACTGCATGCAAACGGAAGGCTGGGGAAAAGTTCCTGATTTCAGTCTGCCTAACTCCAACTGTTGCAGTCATTAGGAGAATAAACCAGTAGATGAAGAGCTTTCTCTCTATATATAACTGCTTTCCAATGTATTTAAAAAAAAAAGTTCTTCTTTTCCATGAGAGCTTAAATTCATTAAAATCTAAAAGCAAAACCTCAAGTCATCTCTATTTTAAAAATTAAGTGCCAAAGTTAAACTCTAGAACCACCTGAAAAGTGCAAGATCTTGGTATGGTACAAGCAGGAAATAGTGGGCACCTCCCTCTTGGGTTGCCATTCCCAATGGCGCGCATGAGAACCAGGACTGGGGCAGGCATGGCTAGACAGAGAATGGCACCTGCTGGTACATGGGTTGAACTAGGCTTCAATGCCCAGTGACACGTAGAAGAGCTGATGGGATGTGGGACATACAGGACCAGTCTGCTGGGAACCAGGGCAGGGGGAG
Source organism: Ochotona curzoniae (assembly GCF_017591425.1). Lineage (NCBI taxonomy): Eukaryota > Metazoa > Chordata > Mammalia > Lagomorpha > Ochotonidae > Ochotona > Ochotona curzoniae. The sequence goes on from NW_024466389.1 coordinate 4,101,972, forward strand.
GGTCTTGTGGGGGGTTATTATGGATCATTCCAACTAGGCTGCAGCTCCCACTAGTGTACAAGAAGGCTGAGTGTGTGGAACGCAGGATCAGGCTGGGCAACAACATCCATTCATTTGGGTAAAAGACTGAACTGGAGACAGAATTGACCCAGCAATTGCAACCACCTGCATGTACATAAGCTGACTGGGGTGACAGACTGTGTCAGACTGGGAAGCACACACAAGAATCAGGTCTGAGATCACCTCAGATGAGGTTTTTTTGAGGAATCCCCCCAAATGAATTGCTGAACTCAGAACCCCAACCGTAGAGAGAAGTGCAAGTTCCATGATCTGCCATGGAGTGCAAGTGTCAGAGCCGAGTCTCCTCAGAGGCTCAGACGGAGGCAGTCCATCAGAACCTGCAGAGGACACCTAGTACCACAATAAAGAATGGAGGACAGAACAAATTGATCAACTACTGCAAACAAGTGCTGGCAGTGAGTCTCCTGGGCAAACGGAGATGCTAAGGTGGACTATGTCAACCACTCGATCCTGGAGAGATGCCATTGTGCTTGGAGTGGCGAAATCAGCAGCAATTCTAAACTGTTGAACTATTGAAACCTCATGAGCCGGACCCTCAGAGCATTCTCCACAATGGACACCTCAGAGTATGGCCCACATCGACAGCCTGGGTGGTATTGGATGGCTGCTCTCCATCCTGGGGTACAGAGGCAATTCAGAGGCTGGGTATGGCTTCTCTCCTTGTCTCCACCCCTTCCCCAGATACAGGAAGGAAAAGAAGAGATGTGTAAATAGAGATCTCACCCACCTTCCTGTAGCCCTTGTCCCTAATCACCGTAATCAACTATAAAGATCATCAAAAATACTAATTTAAAAAAAGTAAGTACTGATAGCGTTGACATATTAAAGATCCTGTGTGGAGTCTGCCATTATGATTTAGGATGCTGACATTATAATGTCACAAGGTGCCATCAAATCATAGCTACTGAACTTCCAAGCAGCTATTAGCTAACGCTCCTGGAAAAACAATGGCAGATGACTGAAGTCTATGGTCCCTATACCCACATGTGAGACCAAATAAAGCTACAGCTCCTGTGGCCATCTGGGGAGCCAAAGAGCAGATGGAAAATCTCTCTCTCTCCACCTATCATTATAACTCTGCTTTCAAAGAAAACAAAGAGCATGACTTGATAAGGAAGAACAGGACAGACTGCCTGAAATCTGGAGTTCAGACTGCTGGTGTTGGAAGCCAAGGTTAAACTTCAGGCACTGGTCTGCAACTGCACAGAAGTCCAAGACCAAGGTGAGGCCTGTGGGCCAGGGTCCAAAATTCATCAAACAGTCCAAGACCACAAAACTGTGTGCTTTTAGAATAATCATATCCTGGGCCCGGCGCGATGGTGTAGTGGTTAAGGTCCTCGCCTTGCATGCCCAGGATCCCATATGGGTGCCTGTTCTAATCCAGGCAGCCCCTCTTCCCATCCAGCTCCCTGCCTGTGGCCCAGGAAAGCAGTGGAGGACAGCCCAAAGCTTTGGGATCCTGCACCCATGCGGGAGACCCGGAAGAGGCTCCTGGCTTCAGATTGGCATAACATCAGCCGTTGCGGTCACTTGGGGAGTGAATCATCGGACGGAAGATCTTCCTCTCTGTCTCTCCTCTCTGTATATCCACCTTTCCAATAAAAATAAAATAAATCTTTAAAAAAAAAAAAAGAACAATCACATCCTGACTTCTGTACTTGGACCACTTATTGCTTCCTGATCAAAACCACTGCTGGTTAACAGCAATATGGGGCTCATCTTTCAAAGACTGTGTCACATCAATTCCAGGAAGGAAGGAAGGAAGGAATGAAGGAAGGAAGGAAAAAAGGGAGGGAGGGAAGGAGGGAGAGAGGGAGGAATTCCTTGAATTCGATGAAAGAATACAGGAGCAAATCTGAAGTAGCTCCTAATGGCAAAACTGGAAATGATTTGAGCAAAGTAAGTAGCGATGTTAAATTATAACAAAGTAAGCATCCAATAGTTCACGCTGATACAAACACCCCAACTGAACAAACCAGATGTGGGAGATAGGAGAACTCTTTCTTACAACAGAATTTCAATGAATACATGTAAAAGCAAAGAGGGAAAACAAAAATCATTAGTAGGAAGCACTAATTGTTGCAGATGAAATTCACTGATATACACACCAACAATTCAACGTTTACAGAGGAAAGAACTCTCATAGATGTAAAGTTGCTCCCACAAATTGACTGTAGGGCAGAGGTTGTATTACACTGCAGAATCATGAGGAAAACAGCATGAATTAAGAGGTCATGGTCAACAGCAACTGTAATCATGTAGACTCATATTTCTGACATAATCTTGCCAAAAGTACAGTTCAGTTTAATCAAGTGAAAACACCACACAAAACAAAACTGAAGATCTGAAAAAACAAAAATAATAATAAAAGATGTATTTATTTATATTTGAGTGGTAAATTTATAAAAACAGGACAGACAGATCTTCCAGTCCTGAGCTCACTCCCCAAATGGCTGCAATGGCTGGAGCTGGGGCAGACCAAAACCAGGAGTCGGGAGCTTCTGCCAGATCCCCCGTATGGGCCAGGGGTCCAAGGAGTTGGGTTATTTCTGCTGCCCTTCCAGGCACATTAGCAGGAAGCTGGAACGTAAGTAAAACAGCTGACACTTGAATAGGCACCATAAGGGATGCTGGCACCACAGAGGGAGGCATGATATATATACCATAGCACCAGCCCTGCTTCCCTTTTCAAATGCCAAGGTCAGGACAGACAAGGGTGGACTGGGAAATCATTACAAACGTAAGAGCTAAGGAGAGGCACTGTGGAATAGCAAACAGGATTTCACAGCAGCAACAAAGCAGGTGAAGACACTGCTGGAGCTCCAGGAGAACCCTATTAATTGCAACAACATTATTTTCCTGGTTCTGCTCACTGTATTAATCACAGAAAATGTTCACACCATGGGAGGCTGAGGGAAGACACAGAAATTTGCCTTTGAGTCTAAAAGTAGTTCTACCTCCAGCTGTAGATAACTGCCTAGCTTGACTTGCACCTAGGCAGGTGTTACACTGCTGGGAGAAAAACAGCCAATAGCTAGTGAGCATTCTGAGCCTGGTTAAAACCAAATCTGTGTCAAGTACACCAGTATGCCAGCACAGTTAGCTTTTTTTTAAATATGTGAGGAAGGCAGAGAATGCTGGGCAGGGACACACCAACCTGGCCACGGGGCTGCAGACTGCCTGGGGAATGGGTCTGGGGATATATTGGAGTGGGAGTGGCTGAGGGCATATTTAACAAGGGAGAAATGACTTCTGTGGACTTCTATAGACTGGGCCACTGGACTCACAGGTAGGCAAGGGAACTGATGGAGTAGTTTACAGGGGAGAATTTGGAGGGCATGTCTGGGTCAGGCCAAGGCACTTGCCCACATGAGACCTGAACTTGGCTAAACAGCATCATCCGCCACCTGCTGGCTCACGCAAAAGCTGGGGCTGAGATGCAAACGCTGGGCCTGACTGGGATAGGCTGCAGCACCCACCCACAGAGAGGGGAGGGCTCACGTTAGTTCTGGGACACAGCATCCGCTAGAACACGAGAAAAGCAGACCCGAAGGCAGGTTTTGTAGGAAACCTGTGGGCTCGCCTCCGTGGGACGGCAGCACCCACTAGTTTACGTAGAGAGCTGGGGATGATAACTGAGCCAAGCTGAGTCATAATATTCATCTGACACTGTGGGAGCCGGGGTTGGGAGGAGTCTTGGCTGGTCCAGGCTGCAGTATTCACGGGTACATGCAAAGGCTAGAACTCGGGGTATATCATGCCAAGCAAGGCCACAGTATGTGGTACCTGTGAGATCAGGAGATGGGATGGTGCCTGGTAGAACTTGAAAATTTCTCCAGCTAGGCCGCACCTCCTACCGAGGAACACAATATCTGGGTCTGGGGGCAGGCCAGGTTGGTTCAGGTCACAGCAACCACTGGTATGCATGAAAAGCCAGGACAGGTTGTGAACTGCATCTGACTGGATAGGCTACAACATACACTGAGAGAACAGGTGGGCCATGCCATGCTGGGTTGAAGTACCCACCAGCACGTGCAACATATGGAGCTGGGAATGAACCTGGTAGGGGAACTTTGGGGACTCCCCTGCTAGGCTGCAGCTCCGAGTGTGAGAGCCAGGACTAGGCACAAACCTGGCTGGGCAGGGCTGCAGCACCCGTAGCACTCACGAGAGCCAGAATGCGTGTGGAATAGGCCAGGCTGCAACACGCATCAGTACACACACGACAGCAGGCCTTGTAGAACTGAGAATGCCTCTGCTAGTCTGCAGCTTCAGCAGGTGAGCAGGAGAGCCAGAACTTCAAGCAGGTCAGGACAGGCAGGGTTGCAGCGTGTGTGAGCAGAATCTGGGGCTGGGCTGGGCTGTGCCAGTCCACAGCACACACCGGTATGAGCAAGATTCAGGACGGAGCACAGGCCAAAGCCAGGGTGGACCTCAGGAGCACCAAGAGTGGGCCAGGCTAGGCTAGGCTAGGCTGCTGCACAAGATTCAAGTCTGAGGTCACCCCAGGTGAAGTTTCTTAGGGGATTCTGCAACTACAGGGTTTGAGTCAAACCCTACCACAAGGAAAATCATAATGTATGTGATCTGACTTTGGAGTGCATGTATCAGGACTAGGTCTCCCAAGCTGCGGATCCTTTGCAATACATAACGCACCCAGATGCACACAGGGGACATGATAGCTAGCTCACCTAGTATCTCGGCAGAGAAAAGAAAGAATAGGTTGAATCACTCTCCTTAACAAGTTTTGCAACGTGTTCCTGGCCCTGGGGAGGCACTAAGATGGACCTGGACAGTCAACAGATCTTAGGAAGATTTTCTCAACTCCAGTGCAATGAAACTGATGTCTAAGAGCTATCAAAACCACAGAAGAAACACCCTCGGAACACTTCCTGTCACTGGGGTCTCTAAGGCATCATCAAATGACTAGCTCCCTCAACTCTCAACTATGTAAACAATGTTTAAAAATAAAATGAATTTTCGGGCCCGGCACGGTGGCGCAAGTGGTTAAAGGTCCTCGCCTTGCACGCCCGGGATCCCATATGGGCGCCGGTTCTAATCCCGGCAGCCCCGCTTCCCTTCCAGCTCCCTGCTTGTGGCCTGGGAAAGCAGTCGAGGACGGCCCAAAGCCTTGGGAACCTGCACCCGCGTGGGAGACCCGGAAGAGGCTCCTGGCTTCGGATCGGCATAGTATCGGCCCGTTGCGCTCACTTGGGGAGTGAATCATCGGACGGAAGATCTTCCTCTCTGTCTCTCCTCTCTGTATATCCGCCTTTCCAATGAAAAAATAATAAAAATAAATCTTTAAAAAAAAAAAATAAATAAAATGAATTTTCTTTGATGACCAGTGTATGCTCTGTGCTTTACAGCTGATAGGCACATAGGCTGAATTTGTGCTGACCCCAGAATAAACACTGGAACTTAGTCTTTAGCAAAAAATAATAATAAAATAAAATGAATTGTAGGTTCAGCCATTTGAAAGATGGGGACTATAACACATGAGTATTTAGGGGTGAATTTTAGTGCCTTACTGGGTTCTCCCAGCACCTATTTTTGGTACAAAAACCTCAACAGTAATAGAACAATAAGGTGCTACCTGATGAATAAATGAACCAACAGGCTATAGTGCTTAGCAGAGCAATAAATAGACATAGACAAAACAATAAAAATGTTGTAGATGAAATATATATATATATTATAATATATATACACACACATTTTTTGAAATGTACCATGAGGCCAGAAAATAAATCTTAAGGAGCCAGCACTGTGACATACTGGGTGCAGGTTGAGTCCTGGCCCTCCACTTCTGACCCAGCATCCTGCTCATGGCGCTTAGGGAAGCAGAAGGGCATGGCCCAAATCCATGGTCATTGCACCCATGTAGGAGAACCAGAAGAAGCTGCTTGCCCCTACCCTCAGACTGCCCAGCTCCAGCTTTTACTGCCACATGGACAGTGAACCAATAGATGATGATCTCTGTGTCTCACTCTATCTATGTAACTCAGACTTTAAAACAATAAAGGAAAGAGCAGTACTGCTACTGAGCACACCTCAACAAGGGCACGGACATCTGTGCCTGAGTGGACTAGGGGCGGAAAGGGAAGACACTGAATCACCTGACCCTGAGCACGCCTGTTGAAGAGAGAATTCAAAGGTTAACAAACTTGGTCACAAAACTATGGCAGAGATAGGAATCTAATGTTTATGATTTCAATTTGGTATTATTTTTTATTTTGTCACAGTATCAGTCAAAATTACCTACCTAAGAACAAGGACAACTAAAAAAATACTCACGATTCCCATATAAATGATGTTATTAAGAAGTGTAATGAAACACACAGAATGAACATTTGTAGAAATTTGGTTTGGAAGGTCAGTAATGTGGCACAGCATGCTAAGCCACTGCTTTTCAAGCCAGCAACCCATGTGGGAAACCCATTTCAACTCCAGGCTTTGGATCCAGCATCCTGCTTATGTGCCTGAGAAACCAAGTGAAGACAGTCCAAATGCTTGGGCCCCTGTCACCACATGGGAGACTGCAGAGGAATTCCTGGGTCCTGGCCTTGGCCTGGCGCAGACCTGCCTGTGGCTGCCATTTCAGAAGTGAACCAGTGGATGGAAGATCTCCTGACACCCCTCTGTCCTTTCCCTTTCTCCTATAACCCTGCATTTCAAATAAATAAATCTTCAAAAACCTCATAACTCACAAAGAAGAGGCTGCAAAGAAATCGTCATCCTTATTCTGATTCCTGACAATTAAAGGACAAAATTCTCTTTCTTTATGATTCAACTCTAGCAACAACTTGAAAGAAAAACTCACACTGCTTCTCTCCTGGGTGAATGGAGCAGCCAGACCCTGCTGAGTCACCGTGGGTGAGCAGCCCTTCCATGAGAGCCCTCTGATCCTGGTGAACAGCGCGGTACAGGTCTGTCCCCTTTTGCTTTCTGCTGTCCACACTTTTTCATTACATTTGTTTGATCCTCTTTCATGTGCCTATCTGTGTCTCTCAAAAGTCAATTTATTTTGCAGTGCTATTTTCTCTGTGAACACAGAAACTGGAAGAGCTAAACCTTATTCCTCCATCCAGGCCAACACATATCCTCATTTTTTTTTAAGTTAACGTAACCTAGCACTGCTGCAAAGAAAAGGACAGAGGTTCCTAGGGGCAGTGTTGTTCCTTGGGGAAGAGCGGCAGTGATGGCCCCAGCAACTGGAAGCTGCTCTCAGCCCACAGCTGCTGTGAAGGCACAGGCCCACTGAGCACGGCAGGAGCACATGTATAAAATGTTTAAAGACTCTTGTCTTCACAGGGAAAAAAAAACCAGAAAAGAAAAGTAACAACTAAAGCTTCTAGTCACATGCCCAGGAACAGGTCCTGCAGCAGCGGGGCCTTTGAGACAAGGACTCCCACCCAGAGCAGCACACCTAGCGGGGCAGGGGGGTAGACACGCACTGTAGAGCCCACCCCTGAGCTAGGCAGCCCTGGCACCCACTGCAGAGCCCATCCATGCGCTCAGGGCCCCCTGGTACCCACTACAGAGACCATGCCTGAGCAACGTGCCCCTGGTACCCACTGTAGAGCCCATCTATGTTCACATGATCCCTAGCACCCAGTGCAGAGCTCAAACCCGAGGTAGGCAGCCCTGGCACACACTGCAGAAACCATCGAGACACCAGGGACCCTGGTACCCACTGCAGAGCCCACCCCTGAGCTAGGCATCCTAGGAAACCATGGCAGAACCCACTCCTGTGCAGGTGTACCACACAGCCTTTCTGGCTCCTACGAAAACACAAGTACGCATTCACTGTCAAAAGCTGAACAGCTGAAACAGCTTTCCATTTCCACATTTACACCAGTTATCTTATATACTTGTTTCTAACAGAACTCTTCAATATTGAAACCAATAAATCAAGATAGGAGGAGAAAGACAAAGAGTTTGAAAAGCAGAATAAGAAACATTCCCCGGATTTGCCTTACTCACAAGTTAGCTCTGTTTAGTTTGGACAATTTTCCACTAATTAGCTCTATTCAGCAACTTTAAGATTGGAAAGCCACCTCCGGGAGACACAAAGCTTGTCAGAGTTTCCAGGTTTATAAAAACTACAGGAATTCTCTAAATTTACCCAAAGTACTGTATGAAGTCAAATGTCACTGCAGGGGCCGGCAAACCATGGTAACCCAGCCAAAGGCTTGCCCACTACCTGCTTTCACATGGCCCAGAATGGCTTCTATTTCCTAATATGTGAAAATTACAAGAAACTCAAATTTTACTGACTGATACAGTTTTCTGGGAGCACTGCCATCTGATTTCATGTTTTCCGTGGCTTCTTCAGTACAATGGCTGAGCTCAGTGGCCGGGACACCAAAGGAAACAGTATCTGGCCCAAAACATTTGCCAACACCGACACTGCAGTAAGTTACTACTAATTAGCTATCTACTGTTACACATGCCACATGTTCGTGCTGACCATCATGTGAGCTCCATAACACAGAAAGCACTCTATCCCACTCCCCACAAGCAAATCCTAGTAGCTCTTTGTTAAATTATGTTCTTCACCAAAACAGTAATGCATCCACTGGCTTATTACTGATCATCTCCTTTTAAGAATATCACTTGATTTCCGGTGTAACAGGTGTTTTGGGTATATTCCTAGAAGTGCAATTTCTGGATCATATGGTATGCAGATTTTCAGTTGTTTGCGTGTTCTCCACACTGATCTCCATAGAGGCTGTACCAACCTGCAGTCCCACCAACAGTGGAGTAGGGTTCCCTTTTCCCCACATCCTCGCCAGCAAGTGTTGTTGGTGGCTTTTTCTACGTGAACCATTCTTACTGGCATTAGATGGTACCTCATTGATGTCTTAATTTGGATTTTCCTTATTACCAGAAAACGTAAGCATTTTATCATATGTTTATTTGCCATTTGGGTTTGTTCCTTTGTAAAATGTCTGCCCTAAATCTTGCAGGGTGTTTCCAACATGTTCTTCCAAAAGTTTGAAGGTTTCTGGATGTAGGTTAGGTCTTTTATCCATTCAGATTTGATCTTAGAGTATGGTGAAAGATGTGGGTCTAAGTTCTTGTTTCTGCAGGCTATTAACCAATGGTCCCAACAGCATTTGTTGAAGAGATCTTCCAATTTCCTTGGATCATCGTCTGTTTTTTGTCAAAGATTATGTGACTGTATCTGTGTGTGTTCCCTTCTGTTGCTTCTATTCTACTCCACTGATCCTGCTCTCTACCGTTGTGCCAGTACCAGGCTGCTGTAATCACCACTATGATGGGCCCGGCACTATAGCATACTGGTTAAGGTCCTCGCCTTGAACGCCCGGGATCCCATATAGGCAATGGTTCTAATCCCGGCGGCCCCACTTCACATCCAGCTCCATGCCCGTGGCCTGGGAAAGCAGTCGAGGACAGCCCAAAGCCTTGGGACCCTGCACCCATGTGGGAGACCCAGAAGAAACTCCGGGCTCTAGGCTTTGGATTGGCTAAGCTCCAGCCGTTGTGGCTGCTTGGGGAGTGAATCATCAGATGGAAGATCTTCCTCTCTGTCTCTCTTCCTCTCTGTATATCTGACTTTTCAATAAAAATAAATAAATCTTTAAGAAAAAAATAACCACCGCCCTTTAGTATGTTTGGAGGTCTGGAATTGTGATCCCCCCTGTTAACTTTCTATTCTTCAGGATAGTTTTCTGTGTTTCCAGATGAACCCTTTTATCATATTTTCCAGTTCTATGAAGAATGTTTTGGGTAGTTTGATTGGGATTGCGTGGAATGTATATATTGCTTTTTAGTAGTATGGACATTTTGATGATACTGATTTTACCTATCCAGGAAGATGGTATGTTTCTACATTTTTTAAGGTCTTCTTCAATTTCTTGTTTAAGTTTTTTGTAGTTTTCTTCAAGGAGGTCTTCCACATTTTTAGTTAGGTTTATTTCCAGATACTTCATTTTCTTCTCTGTTATTCTGAACGGTACCGCGCAGATGAACATGCACCCCCATGTTCACAGCAGCACAATCAATAATTGCAAAAACTTGGAAGCAACCAAAATGCCCGCAACAGAAGATTGGATAAGAAAGCGATGGTTCATCTACTCCATGGAATACTACTCAGTTATTACAAAAAATGAAATGCATTTCTTCATGGCCAAATGGGCCCAACTGGAAACCATTATGCTAAGGGAAATGAGTCAATCCCAAAAGGTTAGATACCACATGTTTGCCTTAATTTAAGATGCAGTGATGTCAAACCGAAAAATAGTACCTGTAAATTGTCATGTTATTACAACCTAAAATAGCCTGTATTACATGCAATAAGATATTGTGATGTAACCAATGAACCAACAATCAATGACAGACTGCTTATGATCTACATCAAAGAGTTGAAAAGCCGAATATGCTTCTAATACCCTGTGTTATTCTGTAATGAATCAGGAGAGCAGAGAAATCTTCTACCTTCTTATTTTTTTTTTTTAAGATTTATTTGATTTTTATTGGAAAGGTGGATATACAGAGAGGAGAGACAAAGAGGAAGATCTTCCATCCGATGATTCACTCCCCAAGCAGCCACAACAGCTGGAGCTGAGCCACTCTGAAGCCAGGAGTTTCTTCTGGGTCTCCCACGCGGGTGCAGGATCCCAAAGCTTTGGGCCATCCTCGACTGCTCTCCCAGGCCACAGGCAGGGAGCTGGATGGGAAGCGGGGCTGCCGGGATTAGAACCGGTGCCCATATGGGATCCCGGGCGTACAAGGCGAGAACCTTAACCACTTGCGCCACCGCGCAGGGCCCGAAATCTTCCACCTTCTTGGAGGGTGTGAGGAAGATGTTAAGTGTAACCTATCAAGAGTGTAACAGGTAACTTACAGACAGCAGACTCAAATCTGCATTAGACATAGCAAAAACCATAAAGACATACAGTGGGATCCAAGAGCAATACTGATAGCCACTTAACAGGAGGTCATACAGAGCAGGGGGTGGAGTCATTAGAGCAGAGCAGGACAGGAGGAGGCTTGCATCCCAACCCTGGAGACTCCCGGACCCTCACCAAGCACTATTAGTACGGGCACCAAGGACTGTATGGCACTGCCAAGTAGATCACCCTCGTAGGCCGAGAACCCTGAGGTGATCATATCGGATCTCCCACACGAGATAGAAGAAACCCAGATCCTTCCTCACAGGATCTAATGTCCTTGGAACAACAGCCCCAAATTAGATTAGACAGACAGAGACCAAGAAGGAACGCTTAGATCAGACAGGAAACAGTCAGCTTGGACTCCCTTACACCGTACTAGGTAGGATGCAAAGATCAGTCACTCCTCACTCACGTATTGAAGCTTTCCCTGCACAGCCCTCCTGAAACTGCTCTGCTCCTCAACTGTTAACATATGACATGTCTGAGTTATAAGCCTATTTGGACTATCCTAAAATTCACAAAATTCAGTAAAAATCAGTAAAAATCACACTTGAATACTGTAAGCTGCTAAATATAAAAATGAAAATAGACAGCTGAATAGTAATCTATAACCATTTTAAGGTGTCTAGCAGTCGGTTGTATATAAACTAAAATTGAAATGTCAAAGCAGTAGTCACAGGATGCGGTTAAGAACTTGCATTTTCTAGCATACTGGTCACTCAATACCATGTCAATTAACCTCATGATGTTGTAAACTGTTCTTGAAGTTGTGTAGTGTCTTATCATTGGAGGAGATGATATTCCACCAGCTCTACTTTCAGACCAGGGATGGTCTCCCAATGGAACTGTGGAATTTATCTGAACAATAAGATGCTGGACTCTCTACATGGTCCATGCTCGCAATAAAAGAATCATGACTGGATGTGAACTGTACTACTGTAACAATATGGAGGAATCTTATAAGAGGGGAGGGCATGGGGAGGGGTTGAGGGAATCCCAGAGCTTATGAAACTGTGTCATTAAATGAAAAAATAAAAAAAGTATTATGCTTTAGCATCATTAACAGCAACAACAAAGAATATCAGCTGATGGGCCAGTGTTGTGGCATCATGAGTGAAGTCCCATATGGGCAGACCAAGTCCTGGCTACCCCAAGTCAATCAAGCTCCTTGCTAATGTGCCTGGGAAAGCAGTAGAAGATGGCCCAAGTGCTTGGGTCCTGGCACTTACATGGGAGACCTAATTCTCCATGAGGTCAGCCCTGGTCCTTGTGACAACTTGGGGGATAAGTCAGTAGATGGAAGATCCATCTCTCTCCGTAACTCTGCCATTCAAATTCATTCATTCATTTAAAAAAAAAAATTGTGGGCCCAGCGCAGTAGCCTACTGGCTGAGGTCCTCACCTAACATGCCGGGGATCCCATGTGGGTACTCATTCATGTCCCAGCTGCTCCACTTTCTCTCCAGCTCCTTGCTTTTGGCCTGGAAAAGCAGTGGAGAATGGCCCACAGCTTTGGGACCCTGCACCCACTTGGGAGACCCAGAGGAGGTGTCTGGCTCCTGGCTTCAGAATGGCTCGGCTCTGATTGCTCTGGCCACTTGGGGAGCGAAACAGGAAATGAAGTATTATTCCATCTCTCCTTATCTCTGTAAATCTGACTTTTCAATACAAATAGACATATCATAGAAAAATAAAAGAGCCCAGCACAGTAGGCTAGTGGCTAAAGTCCTTGCCTTACACACACCAGGATCCCATACAGGCAATGGTTCGTGTCCCAGTGGCCCTACTTCTCATTCAGCTCCCTGCTTGTGGCCTGGGAAAGCAATCAAGGACAGCACAAAGCCTTGGGACCCTGCACTTGTGTGGGAGACCTGGAAGAAGTTCCTGGCTCCTTGCTGCAGATCGGTTCAGCTCTGGCTGCTGCGGCTACTTGGGGAGTGAAGCATCAGACGGAAGATCTTCCTGTCTCTCCTTCTCTCTGTATATCTGACTTTTCAACCACAAAAAAACAAAAAGCTGTTTTGCTAACTTTGTAGTACAGCAGATAAAGCAACTGACTGTGCGACTGGCACTCACACGTGTAAAGGTTCCTCTTCAGCTCCAGCTCCATGCTAATGAGCTGAGAAAGCAGCAGCAGAAGATCGCTCAAGTCCTTGGAGTCTAAACCTATGTGAGACGCCTGGATGAGCTCCCGGTTCCTGGCTTCAACCTGGCCCAAGTCTGGCCACTGCAGCCATTAAGGAGATGATCAAAAACAGGAGGTCCCCCCTTCTTTCTGTGCATTCCTTCTCAATGCACTCAAATAGTTATTTAAAGCTTTATTTATTTATTTATTTCTATCTGAAAGGCACAGACAAGCAGGGAGAGACAGAGAGAGAAAGAGATCTTCCATCTGCAGGTTCACTCCCCAGGGGGGTTCAAAGGCCAGAACTAAGCTGATCCAATGCCAGGAGCTTCTTCCAGGTCTCATACAATGGTTAGGGCTCCAAAGACATGAGCTACTCTGCTCTGTCTTCCCAGGCCATAAGCAGGGAGCTAGTTCAAAAGTGGTGAAGCCATGACACAAACCAGTGTCTACAAAGGATGCTGGTGCTGCAAGCGGGGGATTAGCCTACTAGGCTATCATTTCAGGTACCAATAAACAATTATTAATTTTTTTTAAGATTTATTTATTTATTGGAAAGTCAGATATACAGAGAGGAGAAACAGAGGAAGCTCTTCCGTCCAATGATTCATTCCCCAAGTGATTGCAAAGGCCAATGCTATGCCAGTCTGAAGCCAGGATCCAGGAACTTCTTCCGGGTCTCCCACACAGGTTCAGGGTCCCAAGGCTTTGGGCCGTCCTCGACTGCTTTCCCAGGCCACAAACAGGGAGCTGGATGGGAAGTGGAGCTGCCAGGATTAGAACCGGCATCCATATGGAATCCCGGGGCGTTCAAGGTGAGGACTTCAGCCGCTAGGCCACGCTACCGGGCCCCACCAATAAACAATTTTAAAAGAGAATATTAGTTGTACTACCATTTAAAATCTGCCACACATAAACAAAATACAAGAATATATGATGAGCCATGTCTAGGGAGGTAAAGGAAATGCCAAGAGGCAGCACAGAGAGTTGTAGCTGACTTGCGGTGTTATTACCCAACACAATAATACTGGCTGCATTGGTACATTCTGTCTCAGAATTAAATCAAACATGTTTTCTCCTTACCCACACCCCAGCCGCCATCTGAGCTTGTTAGAAGGAACATTTTGAACAGAGGCCACTAAAAGAATACTTCAACAAAACTGTCATAAACGTGGCTAAATTCTTACCAACACACTGCCAATTCTGCTTCATTATGTTCTGACTTGTTCTATGCTTATGGCAGGGCCTAAGTGAACAGGGTATAAAGGGGCAAGCTGCTTAACTGGCTGCTTGTGATGATAATGCAATCTCATATCTGAGTGCAGGTTCATGTCTCAGCTGCTCCACTTCTGAACTAGTTTCCTACAAGCACACCTAGAAGGCAAAAGTATCCATCGGGCCCTTGCCACTCATTTGGAAACACAGCAAGGTGCTGCAGGCTCCTATTTTGGTCCAGCTCAAACATGGCCATCATGGCCATTTAGGGAACGAACTAGTGGGTGGAAGATTTGTGTGTGTGGGACTGGTGCAGTAGCCTAACGGCTAAAGTCCTCGTCTTCTGTGCACTAGGATCTCATATGGGCACCAACCGGTTCGTGTCCCAGTTGGCCTGCTTCCCATTCAGCTCTCTGCTGTGGCCACGGAAAGCAGTGAATGATGGCCCAAAACCATGGGATCCTGTACCCATGCAGGAGACCCAGAAGAGGCTGCTTGCACCTGGCTTCAGACAGACTCAGTTACAGCCACTGCGGCCACTTTGGGAGTGAATCAGCAGACAGAAGACCTTCATTTCTGTATATCTGAGTTTCAAAAAAAAATAAATGAACAAATCTTTTTAAAATTTTGTATTGCAAAATCAGATATATACAGAGAGGAGGAGAGATAGAGAGGAAGATCTCCCATCCAATGGTTCACTCCCCAAGTGACCATCACAGCCAGTGCTGCACCGATCTGAAGCCAGGAGTCAAGAACTTCCTCCAGGTCTCCACGGTTCCAAGGCTTTCAGCTGTCCTCGGTTGCTTTCCCAGGTCACAAGCAGGGAGCTGGATGGGAAGTGGAGCTGCCAGGATTAGATCCGACGTCCATATGGGATCCCAGGTGCGTTCAAGGCGAGGACTTTAGCTGCTAAGGCCACCGCGCCAGACCCCAACAAATAAATCTTAAAAACAAACAAAAGATCTGTCTATGCATCCCTTTCTGTTATTCTACCTTCCAAATAAATAAATCCTTTTTTTTTTTTTTTTTAAAAAAAAAGACAGGATGAACTACATACAGGCCAACAAAACACTTCACCACAAACAGTTTAAGAAACAATACCAAGAAAACCATATTTAAGGAAATATACAATAACAGCAAGGACATGGGTTTTGGAGGGACAGATTAGTGAAGACACAGGTAACCTATGCAATGCCAATAACCCAAAACTGACACAGAAGTTCAAGGTTACCAAGCCTGCAAGAGCAGTTTAACACAAAAGAAAGGAACGATTAGACTTTGAGCACTGCATCCCACCACTTCCCTCCCGTCAAAGGCCACAGCTGGGGGACTGACCTCAGGGCAGCGGCATGGTACGTGTCGACATAATCAGAAATGAAGAGCTCCCGGTTCTTGATAACAGGGTCTGTGATGACAAGTTCTCTTCCAGAGTCTGCCAAAAAATAAATTATTATCAATTAGTTAGGATAACTGAAGTTCCCAAACAAGTAGGAAAATTTCATAAAACATTTCCTGCAGGTTCACCTCCCAGTAAAGAGCCTAAGAAATAGTGAGCTGTGATTCGCACTCTCAGTGAGCTGCAGAGGAACAGCAAAGTAACAACAAGGTTTACAGCTTGATTGACTCAGGACGGATCCTGCAATTTTCCTTGTCCTTTGCTAAATCCTTCCAGTTTGCTGACATGTGTTAATAAGCATTAAAAGAAAAACGAGAAAAATGGGACAGGCATTTGGTATAATGGCTGGTATCGCTTGAACACCCACATTCCGTGCCAGAAGCTCTGGGTTTGAATCCCAACTGCACCTCCAATCTCAGCTTCCTGATAATGCACACCGGGGGAGCCCCAGCTGGACAGCTCAAGCACTAACATCCCCGCACCAACATGAGACTCCAGCTGAGTTCGAGGCTCCTGGCTTCAGCCTCGCCCAGCTTTGCCTGTCAAAGGACATTTAGGCAACAAACCAGTGGATG
The DNA here is from genome assembly GCF_017591425.1 of Ochotona curzoniae. Lineage (NCBI taxonomy): Eukaryota > Metazoa > Chordata > Mammalia > Lagomorpha > Ochotonidae > Ochotona > Ochotona curzoniae. The sequence continues at coordinate 4,118,286 of NW_024466389.1, forward strand.
AAAGATCAATCTGCATCTCTCTTGGTCTCTTTCTGTCTCCCAAATAAATACCCTTTCAGAAGAGAAGAAAAACTTATTTCCCACTAATTTTTCAACTACTAAAATATCTTGTGATATTGTTCACTATTTTTTATTGCTAAATATTCCAAAATGGATTGAAACCACATAGACTTAAAAACATTACCAAGTCAATATTTTAAAATGAAACAAGTTTGACTCTTTGAATAGGCATTTTCACAGTTTCAAAGAAGTAAACTAATAAAATACAAAATAAAACATCATTTCAAGACTGTGACAAGACAAGCGGCATGCTCACTTAGCACCTCCCAGCACAGCCCTGCCGGGCGACGGGAGGGACAGCACAGCCCTGCGGGGCGACGGAGGGGACAGCACAGGCTTCAGGGCCGGACAGCGCCCCCGGGCCCAAAATGATCAGCAAGTGACAACGGAAGTCAACTAGCACCTCACAGCCTGTATATGTCTAAACAATATAACACACATTCCACACACATCTCGTGTGTCAGTGACGTTAGCAGAACCACAGCGCTGGGAGAGAAAACAAGAAAAACAATCGGTAACCGGGAACTACCTTCCCAGTGTTCTTGGAATCAAGCGGAATCCTAACAAGTAATTCACAGAGCTCTGTTGAGAGAACTCAAGCGTCCCACCTGGTACAAAGCATCTCAATAATACAAGTGATTGCAAAGAAAAACAAATATATTCCAAACGAGTTGTAAATATGACTTGCTTGTCATTAGGTGAGAACAAGAATTTAAAAACTGATATTTTTATGTGAAAGTCCGAATCTACAGAGGAGAGACATATGAATGAGCTCTTCTTCCCACTGGTTCACTCCCTGAATGGCCACAATGGCCACAGCTGCGCTCACCTAAAGCTAGAAGCCAGCAGCTTCTTCTAGGTCTCCCACGTGGGTGCAGGGACCAAGGACTTGGGCCATTCTCTGCTGCTTTCCCAGGCTGTAAGTCAAGAGCTGGGTCAGAAGCGGAGCAGCTGGGACATGAACTGGCACCCATAAGGGATCCCAGCAGCACAAGGCAGAGGATTGCCTTGCTACACCACCATGCCAGCAAAGAACAGAAATTTTAAAACCCGAATTTACTGTTATTTCTGGTAAGTCCTATCTCAAAGGAAATGCTATCATCAGAACATGTCTAGAGGTTTAAATTAAAAGATAAAAAACCAACAATGATAGCAATTAGGAAAAATAAGGACATTGCAATGTAGTCTTACTCATAAAACCTTTTTCACAAAGAAAACTTTGACAGTGATCATCCACATTTAAAGAATGTTTCTAGAAAGAACCTAACTCAAAACTAAGCAAATAAGACTCAAACCAGTGCATATATTTACCATTTTCATTATGTCGATCCTGAACCAAATGTTGATACACAGAATCTGGAACTTCAGACTGACGGTAGTACCATTTGACGTTCATGAGCAGATGGTCCCTCTTACTCTGAAAAGGAAAATCTAACAGCATTAGGAACAGGATTTCAGGGGCCCGGAAGTGCACACCACACCCATGAAGCAAAGCCGCTGTCAGCAGGCGGACGGCAGAAGGGCCCCCAGTGTGATGAACTAACTCATTCCATGTTACAATTTCAGTTACCCTAGCCCCGTGCATCCTACTACCTTAACCCTGAATCATGTTGGCAAATATTCACAATTGCTCTCAGCACACGTCCATTCAATGAGCCAGGTACTGCACAAACTCAGCTCTCCCAGGCTGTCTGAGTCTCCCTCCACTTCAGTGCCACACTTGTACGGAACAAGGCAGGTGGGTGTGGGCTGCTGCGCGCCCAGAGCAGGAACCCGCCTTAGTGATCACAAGGCTCCGGTGGACGGAACAGTTTGTACACGGACAACGGAGAGTTCCAAGTTGACCAGGCTCCTGTAAATGCCTACAGAACACTTAACCATGGAATCATTAATAAACTTAATTGTGTCCAGCTCATTAAAGAACAGGGGTCAGACCTGCTTTTCCGCTATGGGGCAGCAGCTTGAGGCAGGCTTCTGAGCGCTGTTTCATGAAACCAACAGCGCATTAAGGTTTCCCTTGACCTCAGAAACTACTTTACTGCCCTTCCCCCATTCTTTCTTTCTTTCCTTCCTTTCCATATTAGGGAACACATTCCATCTTTTTCATGTACACAGACTTAAGAGCATAACGAGATTCCCACCTCCCCATCCATCCTCCTTCCATTCTTATTTTACAAACCCAAAAGGTGACCTCAATTCCACACCCCTTCACCCCTTCCTCATGGGCCTACTGGTTAGAAATGAATGAGAGTAAAGTTCAAGAAATGCCTCATGCTTGTAAACGACATGTCTTTACACTAAGGGATGTCAAAGGAGGCCTCCTTAATGAAGGAAAACGTTTCCTGGTTTAACAAGAAGTCATAAATACAAGCACAGCCTGTGCTAACCCTTCCAAGATGGCTCCAAAGAATCTTTACTGAAATACTCAGGCCATTTACAGAACCAGAGTAAACAAACTGCTATCCCAAAGTAAATATCAAGCATACCAAGACTGCGAGTCTGTGACTACTCCGAGCAGACACGCCTAGCAGGACAGCACATCCCTGCTGCTGTGGCTAACCCTGCCTGTGGAGAGAGAACATCCACACGCAGAGTCCTCTCTGTGCCCGTCCAGGTTTCTTCAGAATGCACTGACAACACAGCCACTACACACTTGATGCTACACATGGGAAAGAGAAGTAAATGTTGTGTGTAGCGAGCAGTAAAGAGAAAGAACAATTACTTGAATGGATCCCAACAGAGTCTTTCTAGGCTTAAAGACAGTCAAGAAATAAGACACAGGTGACCCACACAGCCGCCTGCATGCAGCACAAGAACACGACCCGGGGACATGAACGAGAGCCCACATCCTGACTGCAGCCTGGCCTGCCCCACAGGCAAGGCGAGCACAGCCAGCCTGAGTGGGAGACGGCACAGGTCAGTCTGATAGGCGGGGTCGGAGGTCACGCAGGGCAGCCCAAGGATTTTTGCGCCAGGAACTCAGGAAGGTAAAGGGTCAATCTTTTTTTTTCCCCCCAGACACTACAAAAGCCACAGTTTCTTCCCTGGGCAAGACAAGAAACTGCAGGGTCAGGAAGACCTTAAACACAAAGCAGGGAGAGAACAGGGAAGGGCTGGGGAGGAGCAGCCTACAGCTGGATGGCAAGTGGAGCTGCCAGGATTAGAAGCGGCACCCATATGGGATGCTGGCGCGTTCAAGGCGAGGACTTTAGCCACTAGGCCACGCTGCCAGGCCCATCAAATAAAAATTTTTTTAAAAATCTTTGCTTAAAAAAAAAAAAAAAACTAGGCCCTGTGCAGCAGCCTAGTGGCTGACTATCCTCGCCTTGCATGTGCTGGGATCCCATATAGACACCGGTTAGTATCCCATCCAGCTTTCTGCTTGTGGCCTGGGAAAGCAGCAGAAGATGGCCCAAAGCCCTAGGACCCTGCACCAGCGAGGGTGACCTGGAAGATGTTCCTGTCTCCTGGCTTCGGATCAGCTCAGCACCAGCCACTGCGATCACTTAGGGAGTGAATCATTGGACAGAAGATCTTCCTCTCTGTCTCTAGCTTCTCTCTATATATCTGACTTTGCAATTAAAAAAAAAAAAGACCTTTAAAAATAAATAAAAATCAACCAACCAAACAACAACAATAAAGCAGTATCAGAGCCAGAACTTGGCTGCAGCACCACAGTGCAGAGAGGGCGGTGCTGGGGAACCTGTGACTGCTCAACCCAGCTCTGCCCTGGTCCAGCCACAGGACTCTGGGCTTGCCACTGAGACTTTCTGACAGGCTCCTGTGCAGGGAACTGGTGGGGCTGAACCTGACCTGAAAGAACTAACCACTTTAAAGGACAGAAGCAGTAGATCTCGGTGCTCAAAGAACCTGTCCCCGGTGAGTGAGTGACCGACTGATCGTAGCCAGTGTTTCACAGAAAACAATTCTTTACTGAGAATGGCAGGAATCATTTCTTCACCAGAACAGGGCAACTTCTGGGGAAAGAGAATGATCTGGAAGTCAGAGAGCTGGTAAGAGATGGTGCAATGATGACAGCAAAGAATCACTCGGCAGAGCAAGCACCAGCGTCTCACCAGCTACACACCCCTCCCGAAGCGTAAAGATGTCCAATGTTAACAATTATGTTTTACAATGCTTGTTTATCAAAACCAAACCAGAAATTCTGACGCCTTGTGAGGTATGTCCCCATTACCAGGTGCTCTCACTGATTTCACCCAGAAAACCCTCAGGTTTATTTGTGTTAGCTCCATGATCGCCAACAAAAGACATTACAAAGGCAGCTGCAGGATCCTCTCCAATGTGCTACCGCTCAGTAACCAGGGAGTGGCAGCATTGCATTAAAAGCATTCAGAATCCTAAGACAGTAAACACAACTGCAGAAGTCACAATATTCCCAATTTAACCGTCAAATATCCAAAAAAACAGAAGCCTTATCCTGTCGCTTGGGGAACTAGCCTAAACTGAGGGAATCTAAGCTTGCAGTTCTACCTAAAATTATCACTGACCTCAGTGGGATCTCCTGACAACCTGAAAGGTGAATGAAATGATGCTTTTATGCTAGATTACTTTCCTTGATTAAAAAACAACAATAACAACAACAACAACAACAAAAACAAGTGGGTAAAATGATGTGCAAGAAATCTCTGATCTTTTCAAAAAAAGATTTATGTGAAAGGCACAGGGAAAGGGGAGAGAGGGAGATGGGACTTCCACCCACAGCTCCACTCGCCACACGGCAGCAACAGCCAGTTCTCAGGCAGCCTGAAGCGTGTGCCTGGCAGCAGCCAGACGCCCGGGCCGTCCTCCACTGCCTCCCCAGGACCATGAGCAGGGAGCTGGAGCACGCACTGGACCTCACGGGAGGTTTAACCCACTGCACTACAATGTCAGCCCCTAGGGTGCTTTCTACAGCTGCACAAAAGCTTTGTCTGATCATTCTCTTCCTAAAGGTTTGCAGATCAGAAAGTCACACGCAGGGACACTGAGGAAGCAGACAGCACGGCCTCTCCCGGGAAATGTTCCCAAAGCCACCGGGGTCACACAGGAGTGGCTGGAAATCTTCAATTCCTACCTTCACTAGCCTAAGAATCTGCTCAAAATCAGAAGACTAAAGCCAGAAATAAATCACGGTTCATTTAATTTCAATCAGCATGCCTGGGTTTCAACTTGGCTTTGGAAAAAAAAAAAAACAGAAAGGAGAGAGACAGAAGCTCTTCCATCCACTGGTTCACCCCTAAATGGCCACAACGGCTGGAACTGGGCTGATCCAAAGCCAGGAGTCAGGAGCTTTTTTTAAAGTCTCTCCAGTGAGTGCAGGGTGCCAAGACTTTGGCCCATTCCCCACTGCTTTCCCAGGCCACAAGCAGGGAGCCGGATGGGAAGTGGAACAGCTGGGATATGAACCATGAGCCCAAATGGGATGCCAATGTCACATGGTAGAGGATTAGCTGGGTGTGTCATGGTGCCAGCCTCAGGCTTTGCAAATTACTAAACTGTGTGACTCTGGGCAAATAACATCTCCGAGTTTTGATACTGGCACCAGACCAGGGAGAAGCTGAAATACTGCCTCCACTGTCTCTTCTTAAAACAGGGCAGAATTGGGTTTTCTCTCTCCCTACCTCCCTGTTTCTTTCTTATCTCTCCCTCTTCTCTACCTCCCTTTTCCTCAACCTCCTTCAAATAAAGCAAAAAAAGTAAAAGACTTTGGACTTACTCTACAAATCATCACAGTATCTGGTGCCTTATCTCCTTCAGCTACTGGGTTACTAACTGGTCTGTTTCCTCTTGTGAGTGTGGATTGAGAACAAGGACATTTCTCACTGTAACTGAGTAAACATCCTAGAATGCTCTTTAATCTCCCAGGGTTCAGGGTGCCCGAAAGGATTGCAGGATGCAGGAGCCAGCTTCCACAGGACTGTGATCCGTGCAAAAGCCAGGAGGGGGAAACACCCCCTCCCCAGGGCCTACCAGTTCATTACACACTCGCAGACAAAATTGACCCTGTTTATGATGACTGATTATCCATTTTCTTTTTTTTTTTTAAAGATTTATTTTTATTATTTTTTATTGGAAAGGCGGATATACAGAGAGGAGAGACAGAGAGGAAGATTTTCCGTCCGATGATTCACTCCCCAAGTGAGCGCAACGGGCCGATACTATGCCGATCCGAAGCCAGGAGCCTCTTCTGGGTCTCCCACGCTGGTGCAGGTTCCCAAAGCTTTGGGCCGTCCTCGACTGCTTTCCCAGGCCACAGGCAGGGAGCTGGAAGGGAAGCGGGGCTGCCGGGATAGAACCAGCGCCCATATGGGATCCCGGGCGTGCAAGGCGAGGACCTTTAACCACTTGCACCACCACGCCGGGCCCGAGGATTATCCATTTTCAAACAGATACATGCAGGCACTACGAAGGCGTTTACTCAGAAGCAGCATCATCAATTCTTTAATTCTTTCTTTCATTTGAAAGGTAGAGAGGAGAGAAGCAAGCAACAGAGATCTCCCACTCACTGACTCACTCCCTACACACTGCTTGGAAGACACTAGACCAGGCGGAAACAGGAGCCAAAAGTTTGATCTAGGTTTCCCACGTGGGTGTTCAGAGACTCAAATACTTCAGTGCTGCCTGCTGCCTCCAAGGGTACACACAAGCAGGAAGCTGGAACAGGAACAGCCCCCCCAAAGACTCCACCAGGCTCTCCAACAAACACCAAGTGCCTGCTGCCTGTGGAGAGACCAGGATGGTTCTGGTTCCTCAACTTGGTCCTGCCCCAATCCCAGGCACTGTGGGGCATTTGAGTAGCAAGCTTGTGAAGTTCCTTCTTCCCCCCCTCCACTTGCCCTTAGTCACTCTGCCTTTCAAACAAATCAATGAATCTTCAAAAGCAAAAGTACTTTGCATTTGGTACAGCAGCTAGGATTCTCTGTGGGGTGGCAGGAACGCCAAGCACTTGGGTCTGCCACCTCCCAGGCATATCAGCACAAATGTGGATCAGAAGTGGAGGCAGAATTTTATCGGAGGCACTCCAACATTGAATGTGAGCATTCCACGCCCCCCTCAATTATTTTCTATGAAAAATTTGTAGATGAAAGAACCAGAGAAGCAGGTCTTATCCAGCTGACCAAGAGGCTCACTGCCTCCAGCACTTGGAGTCAAGGTTACCAGCCCATTTTCAAAACCTACCAGTGGCACTCAAACTGAAAGACAGTTTTCAAGAGATGGCATTAGTCCTGGGGCAGCACAGGATTTAAATCACATTGTATCAAATGCTGAAGCACGAGGGTGGAACTCTAGCAAGGGGCAGATGGCTTTTTACACTTTCCAGCCAAGAGACAGAAGTAACTGGTTACACAAAACCCCCATAGAAGGATGATGTACTTTATTTTTTTTAAAGATTTATTTATTTATTGGAAAGTCAGATATACAAAGAGGAGGAGAAACAGAGAGGAAGATCTTCTGTCTGATGATTCACTCCCCAAGTGACCGCAACGGCCAATGCTATGCTGGTTCAAAGCCAGGAGCCAGGAACTTCTTCCGGGTATCCCACACGGGAGTGCAGAGTCCCAAGGCTTTGGGCCATCCTCGACTGCTTTCCCAGGGCACAAGCAGAGAGCTGGATGGGAAGTGGAGCTGCCGGGATTAGAACTGGTGCCGATATGGGACCCGGGGGGCATTCAAGGTGAGGACTTTAGCCGCTAGGCCACTGTGCCGGGCCCAAGGATGTACTTTATAAGGTACTGATAGGTAAGACTGGAATGATCAGAAATAATTTCAACAACACACTTTCTTGATGATGACTTACAAAAACTTTTCTTTTGTTAAATTATTTTTATGGTTTAATCTGGACATTAAAAAACCCCACTGTCATGATAGGATCAAACTGCATGAAAATTAAATTGTCCCTCAACCACTAACCAAGCAATCAATCAAAACTCAGTAAGACGTTTTCGATGTGGGGCTTACATTACAGGTGAAGACTCCTATTTTCACACCACTAATTATTGGTTTCTGTGGGGACTTTTGTTTTTGTTTTCAATGAAGAGACCAAAACTCAGCGCTTGTGTAGTTTTGATAGAACGTGGCCTCTCCTGTGACGCATGCATCATACTGTGATGTCCTCAAAGTTACCACAGAGACCAAGCTCTACACTCAGGAGCACTGGAAGACTAACACCCAGAAACTCATGAACTCTCCAGGTGGCTGGTTCAGCAGGGTTCCTCCCTGTGACTGGGGGCGTCAGACAGGGGAAGACCAGCCCCCAAGAGGACAGGCACCATGGGACCCCAGATCAAACCAAACAGCGTGACGGGAACCAGCGCTCAAACTGGAGACAGGTCTCCAGCCCCTCCTCTGCTACTCTTGGACCTCTGACCTTGGACGAATCAAGGTGACTTCACCTGCTTCTCTGACCTGGAACTGAGCATGTCTCCGGCTTGCCTGGCTCTCCAGTCTGTAGACAAAACAGCCTCTGAGGGGCTGCTGTGCCTCCTTAATCGAGTGTGCCAATTCCCATACAAGTAGCTGTGTGTGTGCACACATGTGTGAGCAAGCATACTGCAAAAAGTTTATGGGAAACCGTTTATTTAGGCACAAAAATTGTGTAACTTGTGCAGTTTTTTCTAATAAATCCTCAAGAACTTTTTGTGAACACACACCCCCCACATGAAGAGATTCCACAATTTCTGTACCAAAAGTAGTTCACTTTTTATTCCATCTTCCACTAACTCTTTTTAAAACATCCACATACTATTCCTACTGACTCTGTCTCTGAAGAACCTTCACGAATACACACACACCCCAAAATGAACACCAAATTCAGGCATTCCGAGGACTCCAAGTTCATGTCCGAGTAACATTTACCAAAACCCAATTCACAGCTGCTGTGCTTACAATTGTGAAACCTGTAGACAAAAGCCAAGATGAATCCCTTCCTGAATAGATTTTGCATCTCGATAATATTCCACGTCGATAGTTTACACAGCGGTTCTCAAATGTTGCCAATGCAGGCTTCCTTGCATCACTGAAAATTATTGAGGACTTCAAAGAACTTCTGCTTAGGTAGGCTATATCTCACCATCATTTTTCGTATTGGAAAATAAAAAGTTCAAAGATTTGCTTATGAATTCATTTAATAACAGCAATAAAAGCACTACATGTTAATATAAATTATAATTTATAATTTAAATTTAGCTAATTTATTTTAACTGAAAGCTAAGCTTACAATACATGTGATCTACCTACATGTTTCTCTTATATTAGACTCTTATCCGCTTCTGCTTCTGCCTTCCACTGTAGAGCTGGAACTCATCATTTCCCTTCTCATGAAAGAAGGAAAAGACAAACGCTACGCAGGGACCACGATGACAACAGCTGGGCCCTGAGCCCCTGGACCACACTGAAGGACAGCTCGGTCACGATGAAGTCAATGGGCTGCACACACGGGCCCTTTCTGGCTCTGGCCATTAAAATGCTGTACGTGCGCTCCCCCAGTGAGCAAGGACACATTCCATTAGATATGGCTGAGACACCAATTCAAAACAGGACATGCTATTCTTATTCATACAGTAAGGCATTTCCATTGTGAACACCAAGCTAAACAGGAAAAAGAATTAAAGTCCAACACCCAGCTGTGGCCTGGCTTCCAATTCAAGGTCCTTTTCTGTCTGAAAACTGAGCTCTTGATCTCAACTAATATTTAGAGCTTTATTGAAACAAGGATCACCAGTGGCACTAGGAAGCCGTTATATCCTCTGCTACAAAGCTGGCACGTCCACAGGAAAGTCTGCCCTAGATAATTTCATTTGGCAATCTGTAACTTTAGATAACACCCTGATCTTTTCAAAAGTGAAATTATTTCCTATAGTAGAAACTGACAACATTAAACAAAATAAACTAAGACGAAAAACTATTAACCTACAATACAATCCTAGATTATCTGGTGCTCTGGAGGACCTGGTCTGGAGGACGAGGTCTCCACCCCTACTACCAAGCCATGTGTGAGCTGTGTTTGGGTGTGGACAAGCTTTGGATGGGCTGAAACATCCAACGGTAAGAATCAGATTGGGTTGAAGGCCACTGTTTCTGCTAGGACAGGAGGTGGACTGAGTAGGGCTGCTCATAAACCCCCGGGTATGCGTGAAATCTGGCATTGGGAGAGGTTCTGATGGAGGGGCCAGGGCAACTCCTCTGGCAGGACACAGTCCCTGTAGGTAAGCGCAAGAAACATGACAGGAAACAGCCCAGAACAGGCCATGGAAAGGTACCCACTGGCATACATTTGGCATGGGTCGGGGGCAGACCAGGCTGAATCAGTTCACGTCATCCACTGGGAATCTGATCACCAGAACAGAGTGAGGGTTGAGCCAGGTTTGGTTGCAACAAAAACCAGTGCACATTGCGGAATGCCAAGGCGAGGTTACCTGTACTGGATGTGACCACAGTGCCCAACCAGCAAACCTGAGAACCAGGAAGGGAGGGGCCGGAGCCAGCAGGGGGAATAGGGAGAATGTGGGGGTGCGCCCTGCTGGACAGCTACTCCCACTGAAGATCATGAGCTGGGATGGGGGCAGACCAGACTAGGCAGGGCTACAACACCTGTGGGCCTCATGCAGACTAGATCAGGGAAAAGCCAGGCTGGGCTGACTGTTTCTACCGGTGCAAACAAAAAGTTAAAGTGGGTGAGGGTTGGTTGAGCTTAGCTGCAGCATCAGCTGGCAGAAACAAGCACTGGTGGCTAATTCTGTCAAGTTACACTGCAGAACCACCTGGAGAGTGCATAATCCAGGAGTGTGAAAGGCCTAGAAGGGAAATAATGGGCTCCTCCATCTTGGGTTACCACTCCCAATGGAGGGCATGAAAACTAGGACAGGGGCTGGGGTGGCTAGACAGAGAGGCATGCAACAGCATCTGTGTGGGCTGGATAGTTGGGCTGGTTAGATGGAACTAGGCTTCAATGCCCATTGAAGTGTATGAGAGCTGAATGGGATGTGGGACAGACTGGACTAGTCTGCTACACATACTGGCAAACCAGGATGGGGGAAGAGCCTGGTGGGGGTTATTGTGGGTCTCTCTGACTAGGCTGCAGCTCCCACTGGTTTAGTGAGGACTGAGTGTGTACTGGGCAGAATCAGGCTGGACTGCAACACTCATTGGTTCCAGTGGAAGTCAGGGCTGGAAACAGAACCAACCCAGCGATTGTAACCACCAGCTGATTGGGGTGATGGACTGTACTGGGCCCTGTACTTGCTAATACATACAAGAATCTGGTCTGGGAACACTTCAGACAAAGTTTCTTTGGGGCTCTCCCCAATCAAACTGCCAGACTCAGACACTACCCATGAAAAGACAGAGGACAGAACAAGTCAATCAACCACCTCAGGTGTATGTTGGCAGTGAAAAACTGGGCAAACAGAGACTCTTAATATGGACTATGTCAACCAGTGGATTCTTCAGCGACCTCATTGTGCTTGGAGTGGCGAGATTGGCAGCGATTCCTAACTGTTGAACTATCAAAACCACTTGAGCAAGACCCTTGGAGCATGCCCCACATCAGGGACCTGGGCTGGGTGGGAAACTGGGTGGGGCTTTTCCCTTTATCTCTCCCTTTACCCCAAATAGATGACAAAAGCAATGTAGAAACAATGGTCTTACCCACTTTCCTATAGCTCTTGAACCTTTTTACCATAATTAACTATGTTAAGCTTGTAAAAAATATAATTTTAAAAAAATGGAAAAGTAAAAAAAAAAAAAAAAAAAAAAAAAGAAGGGGCCAGGCACATTGGCTCAGCTGTTCAATCCTTCACCTGCAAGCACCAGCATCCCATATGGGTGCCAGTTCAAGTCCCAGCTGTTTCACTTCCCATCCAGCTCCCTGCTTGTGGCCTGGGAAAGCAGTCGAGGACGGCCCAAAGCCTTGGGACCCGGAGCCCACGTGGGAGACCCGGAAGAAGCACCTGACTCCTGGCTTTGGGTCAGCTCAGCACTGGCTATTTTGGCCATTTTGGAATTTAGGCTTTATTGGTAGTTGGAAGATCTTTCTCCCTGTAAGTCTGCCTTTCCAATAAAAATGAATCTTAAAAAAAAAGGGTTTAAAATATATGTTTAGAAGTTATTGGTTTAAATGAAGTCAGTCTGCATAATAACAGGAATCTAATCACAGCTAGCAAACATGAGCAAATTCAAACAGCTAAGTAAAAAAGGGCGAAATTGGTAAGAACACTAAAAAATTATTTTTTCTTAGTTTATGTAAGTCCATCCATCTGTCTTGTCCCAAATTGCTTACTTTTTGCCTATCCAACTTAAAATGCAGGCTGCTAACTGTTAATACCTGTTGGTTGAATTTTAACTGCTCCACCTTTCTAACACAAACATGTCCTGATAATTCATCTCAGTGCACAGGCTGGACAACAAAGGCCGTGCGAGGGAGGGACAGCAGGAAATGAGAAGGCTCCTTAATCCGCAGGTCATCGATGCATGTGAAGTGAGGGCTGAGCTGAGCAAACGCAGCTGCAACAGGAAGCAGGGAAGCCAAGCAGCAGGGAAGCACAGCCCAGCTCAGCCCACCACAGGATGATTTGTTAGGAAGACCCCGTCAAATGGCAGCTCCAACACAACATCGGAGGGAAGAGCTTCTCTTGAAGATGGTTTGCACTCTATTCAGTTTTAAAAGCAAGTTTTTACTTTTGGATTGTTTTTCATCTTGGCTGATATTTAAAAATTATTAGGGTAGAATTTTTGCACTATTAAATGAACTTAGGGAGAATTTCTATTACCACACAAGGATAGCTTGCTGTGCCAGGGTGGCCAGTGTGCCAGGACTTGTTAGAAACCGTAATCCTGAACTGACTTCCTTTCTCCATGATACCAAACACTTGAAGTCACTGCGCAAAGCAATTCTGAGTTAACTGCAACTCCAGCTGCTTCAAGAGACAGCTGCGGACAAGAAGCCAGGGCGGTTCAGAACAAGATGGGGTCACGAAGTGTCCAGGGTTCATGCAAGTGCAGTGATGCCAGCACTGAAGGTAAGTGAAACGGTGTTAAAACACAGTTCATCAGATCCCATCAGCAGTGCTTACTGAGCATCTGCCAGACAGCAGGCAGGACTCTGACACTGTCGTAGGTGACACTCATCATGAGAAAACAGGACAAGCACCAAGCCCACAGGGCACCCTGTGCCAAGCTTCACAAACCACACACTCCCAGACCGAAAATGTCCGATGTGCTTAAAAGTCACTACACATTCATCCACACTATTACTAGTCTCCTCTGATATTATTTTCCTTAAACTTATGGACAGCAGGAAAACCTGTAGTGTGACTTGGCTGTCACACAGAGCAGAAAAAGGTCTGAACAATGATGACTTCCTACGAGTTCAACAACGAAAACTCAAGTGTGCATGCCTTGCTCACCTTCTCTGCTAAGGCTGAGCTGGTCCACGAAAATTCCCTCAAGTTTCCCTACCCTCTTTCACTATGTTTTCATTTTTTAAATTATGAAATACTTAACTGGCGGAAAGGTATAAAAATAATCTACTTGTGTTCAAAAACATTAGCTTTGGAGTACCCAAAGCAGCAGCCTGGACCCCTCTGCTGGATAGGCTGTTTTGCTCTCCAGGTGACCTTGACCTCACCGTTGATCACTCTCATCCAGACACATCGAGGAGGAGGGACTGCAGTGAGTAACCAGCAGTGCAGGGCATTGTTTCGCCTGCTTTGATGCCTCACATAAACCCTCCTAAGCCTTGAGTTCTTCAATAATCTACTTTGGTCGTCAGTACTATGCTGACATGACTCTATCTCCAAATAATGGATAAATATTTTACACGCAGATGCAGTTGTTGGGTAGGGTGTTCTGTATGTGACAATTAGCTCATTCACATATAATTAGTTCCACATTCTATATTCTTACTTGTAACCTACTTGTGTTGAATTACTGAGGGAAATGTTTTACAATTTTCTAACTACTCAATAATTATCCACAGAATTAAGTAAATCTGAAATATGCATGCCATGCAACATTATACAGCAACTAAATTATTGAAATATCCAAAATCATGAATGAATGAGCCTCATAAACCTACACCATCACAGAAAACCAACAAAACATAGCCTACACAACGCCCTTCCAAGAAGCAGACAGGACCCAAGCAGCCCAGAGTCCTCTGCGGAGCACACAGGACACTGCAGTTCTCGATGGAACAGACCGGGGGATCAATGTGCTCACTACATGGAAACATTACTAATTTCTGTTCTATAAAAATACATTAGACGTCGATAAAATTCACAGTATTGTAAACACTGAAGCCTAATTCACAAAAACACACACCTTACATGCCTATCTTTAGAAATATACAAGAAATTGTTAATAATGCCTGCCTTTGAGCCTCATGCAATAGCATAGTGGTTAAGGTCCTCACCTTGCTCGTCCAGGATCCCATATGGGCGCCGGTTCTAATCCCAGCAGCCCTGCTTCCCATCCAGCTCCCTGCTTGTGGCCTGGGAAAGCAGTCAAGGACGGCCCAAAGCCTTGGGACCCTGCACCCGCATGGGAGACTCGGAAGAAGCTCCAAGCTCCTGGCTTCGGATTGGCTCAGCTCCAGCTGTTGTGGCCGCCTGGGGAGTGAAACATCAGATGGAAGATCTTCCTCTCTGTCTCTCCTCCTCTCTGTATATCTGACTTTGTGATAAAAATAAATAAATCTTAAAAAAATAATAATGACTGCCTTTAACAAGAGGCTGGTAAACAAATTGTCACGCCAAAAAGTAAGAGTGCCTGGGGGTAACAGCAAGATCCAAAAGATGCCAAGAGATGCACAAAGGCAACTTACAGGGACTCCTGCCGGCCCCACCCAAGGGGTTCCCAGTGCTGCATCATCAGCTACAACACGGACAGCGTGAACAATCAAGAAGAACCAGGGTATTGCAACAGACCCAAAGCATTATGCCACAAAATATTCATTAACTGCAAAGGATATAAAGAAACGTCATAGCTGTAGGTCCGGGTCTCCCAAGGGTTAACTCTACAGCTTAGCCTGTTTCTCAAGGTGTAATAGGTTGGGCAATGTTGGCCTGATACATTTAGCCCCTGGCTTGACCCCAAGTTCCCTCTTCCCTGCTTCCCTTTTTTTAAGATGCCCTCGGGGGAGTTCAGGTGTTGCTTGAGCATTGGGAAAGTACTGGGAGGAGCCAAGCAGACTATAAAAGATGAGGAACAACTTTGAATAAATTGGCATTCTCTTTATAAGAATGACCCACTGTGTGTTGTCTGTTTTGTAACCCTAGTCCCTCCAATCAGCCCAGTGTATGCCTCCACCTTTGGGACAGGGGCCTAACAGGTCCAATCTCAATCAAGTGATCCAGCAGACACTGATAAAGGACCACCTGCAGTGGGGCTCTGCCTTAACCTAAAAAATGAGAAGCTCCTCCCTTGCCCTAAGAACAAATGACCACAGAAACAGAATTGAAGAAGCAGTCTGCAGAATAACAGCAATGCTCCAAAGCGGCAAGCAGCCCAGCTTCAGTCTTAAGGGGACACAGTCTGACAAGACAGTGGGGGTAGGCAGGGCGGACAAGGGCAGGAAACCCGAGGGGCCCCCAGGGCAGATGCCTCAGCATCCTACACTGGAGGGCAGGATGGTCCGGAGCCATGCAGCAACTCTGACAGCAGTGTTTTGGGGCCACTTCCAATGCTTCCACAGGCCAGGGCTGACTGCATTAACACTGAGGAAATGGATTCCTCAGATTCTCAGCGTTAAAAGCTGAGAAGCAAGTAAAGAAGGAAGTGACATGTAACTGTAAGGATTAATGTATGCTACTGTTATGTATTTCCATTAAAGATTAACTTACAGGAACTCAGTCCATGATGAAGCTAGTGTCAAGCAGTGGGAAAGGATGCACTGTCGTGTTGAGACTGTGGGAAGTCATCCGGGAACTAAGAGTTACACTAATAACTCCTCCTACTTAAATCAAAATGACTGTAAATAAAGCAAAGGGTGAAACAAACAAAAAAAAGCGCATGAGAAAAAAAGTTAAAATTAAAGTTGCATCAAAAAAAAAAGGTGTCCAGTAAACATCCAAGCAGATAATATTCTGCTGGTGAGGTTACAGGCGAACAAGAACAAGTTCTCATGAGGTTTCACAGAAGACAAAGCACAGCATGGCCCGGGCAAGGGCGTCCAGCAGCAGCCAGCAATGATGTGCAGGCCTCTGCTTCTCCATTTTTGATTTATCTGTGTGAAAGACTGAATGATGGAGGTTTGGGTGTATGACATAGAGAAACACAGATTTTCCATGTGCTCACTGAATTCCCATGTATTCACAATAGATGAGGATGGCCCACAGGAGTCTCCACAGCTGGCACCTGTGCCAACACTAGCCGCTTCCCAGGGCATTAGCAGCAAGCTGGAGGGGAAGCAGGGTCAACAGGACTTGGCATGTGACCTACACAGCAGCTCAACTTGCTGTGGCACAAAGCCAGATCTGACTGCAATTTATTCTAAAATAAAATTGGACAAAGTAACCGAAGCAAGCCTATGCATTGCAGGAATTCAGTGTCCAATAGGAGGGGACTCCAAACAAGGGAACACCTGAGAGTGACACAGAAACACTGAAGCGAAGGATGTGGAGGTTTCCACACCGACTGCTCAGTGGACAGCTCTCCAACATGTACTGGTTAGGAGCAAGCGGCACCGCAGTGTGTAACTGGATGGCTTTCATCTTTCACGTGCATCCTGCATAGGACAGAAATGAACAAACTCACAACCCTTCTCTGTGCAGGAGAAGGGTGAGGAATTCAAGCACACAGCCCAGGGAGCACAGGCTGACTTGGTGATATCTCTCTTCACAGTTGTTGGTTTTTTAAAGCATGTAAATGTATTACTTATTCAAAAACACTATTTGCAAATCACTAATGGTTCACCTGTGCCACAGGTCTGTGTGCTTGCTCTCCTTAATCCCCTTCCCGAAGACCACAGGCAGGGTTGCCCTGGCAGAGCAGGAACTAGCAGCCACAGCATTAGAGTGGACACGAGGCTGTCGGCACAGGGGTCTACGCCAACAGTCTGGTGCACACACTCCTACACTGGAAACTTCGAAACACATGTGGCGGCTACACCTCTCAGCTGCCTGTGAGAGCAAGGCACCCCTCCTACCCGCACAGGTGCCCTGGCCTTCACAAATGCTCTTCCTTCTTCTGAATGGAAGGCCTATTCCTGAAACATGAAAGCAAGATTCAGTGAATGTAACATTCCATCCTGTGCTGCTTTACAAAACAAGCATGAAAGCAGAAGACAGCGTCGTCAGATCCCCCTGATCCTGTGAGATGCCATTCAGCTGAGGCCACACTGCAGCGAGGACGCAGGAGGGCACTGAGGCCACACTGCACCAAGCAGGCAGGAGGGCACTGAGGCTGAGGCCACACTGCACCAAGGAGGCGGGAGGCCATCCATGAGGCGTTATTGAGAGTGCCCTGAAGGAAAGCCAAGCATGATTCTGTTTTATCAGAACAGTCTGTTTCTGTCCCTACAAACTCCTTTGATTACATATTACATCTTTCCAAAAGAGACAAAGCATTGATGGCAGTCTTCCTCACAGCCGCATTAGCGTGTCTGCTTGCTGCGTGGCAAACACTGGTGTTATCCATCACACACACTCAGTGTCCAACACAATAACAAACGGCCGACTAAGGCCATTACAAATGCACTGAGCTCGTCTTTGAATATACGCACTGGTAATTAATTCCATATGGTTTCTGCCTTTAAACCTGGAGGCAGGTGACACCTTAGTCGCATGCCATCACAGTGCACTCACATTGGCCATGAAATGTCACTTATATAGTTCACATCCAATTACTGCACACAATCAGCCACAGGGTCTATCACACACATTAAAGCGAGCAGAGCCCAGCACTGGGGCTGGGGGAAGCCGTCACGTGGCCTAAACAGATTTCTCACCTTTCAAATATCAAGGGGTCTCTTTTCCACAACACCCCTCCATGATCTGGCCTTTAAAAAAAAGAGTACTGCCCAAGCTGAAAGAAACAGTCAAAGATACGATATACTGCAAAGCCGAGCTCCAAGCGGTCCACATCCACTCCTTGAGTTCATGTACAATTCAGTAAAGGATCCTCCATATGAATAAATACATGGGAAAAAAAGAAGCTTTTGTCGGGTTAGTAACGAAACAATAAAGTAACAGTAACACTTAAGGAAGCGATCCCCAGCACTGAGGGTGCGACCCTCTTCAGAAGACTCGCTCACTCCACGGACTCCGAGGAACACAGAGCCTTTCCTGCAGCCTCTGCTCCTGCCCCGGAAGCTGCAGGGGCGTCAGCACACAGCTCTGGCAGTGTCTGTGTCCTGCTCGGCTCTTGCCCACGCCGTGACCAGGATGACCGCAAGCCAGAGTCAACACCTCGGGAGAAATACAGAAGTTCTCTGCCTGCTAACACCAAATATTGATCGTTAAAGCAAGGATCAAGATAACTTCCCCAATCTTCTATATTCAGAAAAGCTTTTACACTCAAAATTAATCTAAAGAACTGACTCTTGTCAATCACCACATCAGCTATTAATAACAAAACCCATTCCACAATTCAACGTTGGAAATAGCTATAAAGATACTTGTAGGACATGATCTTCTAGCCACAACATCAATCCCATGTCAGACTAGCATCAAAATCTGGCAGAGTTCAGTAAGTAATTATCGGGACATAAATGAAACACTGCATGGGAAAAGGCACCGAGCTCACGCAGGAGAGGAGACTGTGTGGCCCACTGCCCAAGGAGTTCACCCAGGCTGCTGTCACTTGACATTTATATGAAAATCAAGACATGGTAACTACATTCCAATCAGGCCCAGGAGCCCGGCAGCATAGCCTAGTACCTTAAGTCCTCACCTTGAACGTGCCACGGGATCCCACATGGGCTCCGGTTCTAATCCCGGTGGCCCCACTTCCCATCCAGCTCCCTGCTTGTGGCCTGGGAAAGCAGTCGAGGACAGCCCAAATCCTTGGGACCCTGCACCCGTGTGGGAGACCTGGAAGAAGCTCCAGGCTCCTGGCTTTGGATAGGCGCAACACCAACCATTGCAGTCACTTGGGGAGTGAGTCATCTGACAGATGATCTTCCTCTGTCTCTCCTCTCAGTATATCTGACTTTGCAAT